>NC_136067.1:177089826-177709042 GCF_964261635.1 Lissotriton helveticus
GACTTTCGAACGAGGGCTCCTGCAGGATCAAAAATATATACAGCACATGGCTCATTGGATTAAAGAGTTTTTTTTAATTAATAGGGGTAGCGCAGCTACAGGTATAGTTTGGGATGCCTTTAAGGCGGGAGCATGTGGCGAAACCTTAAGCTTTAATACCCATAAACGAAAACTGGAACAGTCTAGGAACAGAGATCTGGCTAGGGCAGTGTCGGATGTGGAGGAAGAGCTTCATCACTGTGTCTCAACAGGGGCTCCGTTGGACCAGGTCCTCCTAAAAATAGCAAAGGCAAAAATGGAGGCGGAAGAGGATATTGCAAATAAGGCAGCTAAGATCTTTCTGACCAAAAAGGAGAGGTACGACTCATCATACATGTAAGGTTATTACGTTATTCGATGCCATGGAGGTCGCAGGAGACCCGATGGCGGTAATGCTATTAGACGCAGAAAAAGCCTTCGATCGGGTCTCCTGGGACTATCTGTGGCATATTTTAAAAAGAGCAGGCTTTAGCAGTGGTTGCATTAGGGCAATTCAAGCTTTATACAGGGATCCCAGAGCTGCAATTCGGATCAATGCAGGTTCAACTCGCCCTCTTCAAATAAGGAGAGGTACCAGACAGGGCTGTCCATGCTCCCCGCTTCTATTTGCGATGTACATGGACCCGCTGAATCGAAGAATAGAGAGCTGTGAGAGGATTCCCCCACTGCATACGCGTATGGGACAATGTAAAGTGCTCGCATATGCCGATGACGTGGCAGTGATAACACCTAACCCCACAGAGGCTATAGTGCAGGTGGAGATCGAGGCTATGAGATTTGGACAGGTCTCAGGATATGCATTAAACACTAGTAAAACGCAAATAATCAAAAACAATTATGTTGACTGCTCTGATCATCGAGTGGTGCAGGCTGGAGTATACTTGGGGGTAACCATTTCGTCTGATTTAGATACCCTAGTGGAGAAAAATATAACACCAATTTTGGCTAAAGCGAGGAAGTATTTGGATAGGCTAGAGAATTTACATCTCTCAATTGTGGGACGTACTAACATTGTAAAGATGATGATTTTACCCAAGTTTTTATATATATTTAGAGCAATACCACTGTTGTTTGAACTCAAATGGTTTAAGGGATGTGAGCATATGATTAATAGATTTATTTGGGCAAAAGGAAAGACGAGGAGAGCACTTAGGTATATGGCACTGCCCTGGGATAGGGGTGGATGGTCGCTACCGGATTTAAGCTCTAATATTGGGCAGCGGTACTACAAAATATGGCAGGTCTTTTAGGAGGGGCAGAAGCAGAAGGGCAGGACGAGCTTGGCACATTAGCAATATACGGTTTATTTATGGGAGCAGAAGCAGAGAACTTGTTTTTGAAGTATACTGACTTTAGGTATTTTAAAAGGACACGATTTAAGACGATTTTGGCAGCTTATAGCATTTGGAAAGCGTTCGCAAAAGGTTTTGGACTTGGAAAATACAACGCTTACACTAGGATGAGTGCGAATCCTTCTCTCCCTCCAGATATATGTGCCAGAAGACGTGTTGAGGCGTGAGCCCGCATCAGCTATACGCGTGGATATTCGTTCATTCTCGGAGAAAGAATCGGGAAACTTGTGAACCCTTGACCGCAGCTTCTGGGTCATACAAATGAAGGCGACCCGAAGAAATTAACTTAGACACCGAGAGATGAAATAAGTATGCTTAAATACTCTTGATCACTGGAGAGACGCTTTTTTACAATCAGGACCTTCGCACTTCCGGAGTCATCTCGCATGATAGCTTGCCCTGTTGCTCATCTTTTCCTATTTGGATATCTAAGGCCCCCTGCCTGCATGGATTGAGAGAAGCAGAAGTAACGACAATTATAGAATCTGTTTCCTCCTTCTCTCCTTTGGTATGGTGATTGATCACAGATGCTTTGATGAAATTATCCATTGTTGAGAAGGCTTCTTCTGGTTGTTCTATGCAACAAGATTGGCCGTTGTATATTATTGACCTGCCCCTCCCCACTGTCCTCGTATGAATGCCCTGATGAAGGTGCGGCAATAGATCTGGCCGGTCACCGAAACGCGCGTTGGCGTTGTTATTCCTTGTCCTGTCTCTACCAACTAGGGTCTTCAGAGCTCTGCCGAGAAGACTCCACAGGATCAAGTCCAATTGTCACTCTGGAACTATATAGAGGATGGTGGATGAATGTGAAGTGTGTGGATTTATGTGTATGTAGATTGAATGAGTGAATTTTGAATGCCTAGAGTGTGGGGTACTAGGGGCTGTTTTATAGACCGTATGAAATTCTAATGTGTATTGTATATTCTTTTTTGTTTTAATTGTAATTCTCTAAAGATATGAGATGGAAATTTTTATCCAAAGTTCAAATATAAAAAATAAACAAAATAATAAATAAAAAGATGTTATATATGAGATTGCTGCATGGCTGAATCTGTGTTCTGGTCTCCTAATACAGTGAGCTCAATTTTGCTTAATGTATTTTATGGACTTTGAGTGAGCCATCTTTACTTATCTTGTTTGGCAGATATTTATTTTGATTGTTGTTTGAACTCAAATGGTTTAAGGGATGTGAGCATATGATTAATAGATTTATTTGGGCCAAAGGAAAGATAAGGAGAGCGCTTCGGTATATGGCACTGCCCGGGGATAGGGGTGGATGGTCGTTACCGGATTTAAAGCTCTATTATTGGGCGGCGGCACTACAAAATATGGCAGGTCTTTTAGGAGGGGCAGAAGCAGAAGGGCAGGACGAGCTCGGCACATTAGCAATATACGGTTTAGTTATGGGAGCAGAAGCAGAGAACTTGTTTTTGAAGTATACTGACTTTAGTTATTTTAAAAGGACATGATTTAAGACGAGTTTGGCAGTTTACAGCTTTTGGAAAGCATTCGCAAAAGGTTCTGGACTTGGGAAATACAACGCTTACACTAGGATGAGTGCGAATCCTTCTCTCCCTCCAGATATATTTACGGGCTTGGTTTTTGGCGAATGGGGGAGGAAGGGGATAAGGATGATTGGCGATCTTAGGAGCACACAAAGGTTATTGCTATTTTCTGAGTTGCAGACAAAGTATGGAATAGAGTCGAGACATTTCTTCAAATTTCTACAAGTGAGAAGTTACATCGAAACAAAGAGGGGGGAAGGGCAGGGGTCAGCAAAATTCCAATTATGGATATTATACAAGCAGGTTTGGACTGTACGATTACGAGGTTCTACTCGGAACTGATAAAAGTGAAGCAGGATGACATGGATAGGATGGCGGAGAAATGGGCGAACAAGCTCGCAATAGGAGAAGAATGCTTCCATATATCATTAGAGTTGGGGCATAGTATCTTATGCTCTGCATCCCTCCAGGCGCAGCACTATAAAACTGTTTACCATCTATTCTATACCCCTGCGAGAATTGCACAGTGGGGAGGGATTTCAGGAATTAGCTGCCCTAGATGTGGAAGTGCAGACGCTGATTTAGCACATATGTTTGCGACATGTACACATTTGCAATCAACCCAAAAAGATATACAGAGATTCCTTAGTATAGTGTTAGGTGGTAAAATCACTCTGTCCCCTTCGATAATCCTCCTTGGTGTCAACAACAATGATAGGCTTATGAAGAGGGGATATTTCATATTTGCCGCAATGGCAGTGTTGAGACTATGTATAGCTTCAGCATGGTTAGATGTTATACCTCCAACATCATCAATGGTTAGTCAGATTATTGTCGATATATAATTTAGAGACTGCAATATATGCTAGAAAGGGGAAAAAAGGGAGAAAGCTGGGGAGCGAATTTGGGACCCGATCAGGCAATGGAAAGAGGAATCTAGTCTCTAGACTTGGATTTATTATGATGTGCGTTGTGCTGTCTTTTTTCTTCTTTTCTATCTTTTCTTTTGCTTCCATGTTTTCATAGAAAAGTCTTATCTGTTGTTTTATTATATATCCCGTTATTGATATAATAAGAGAATAATGTAGAAGGTGATTCTTGTAACCAACATGTGCAAAACATGTGTTTGTTTGTTTATATAATGTCTGATTCAAACGTCGTGTCCTGTGTCAAAAAAAGGGATACCATTTTTCAATAAAAATAGTTTAAAAAAAAAATAAATTTGAATTTGTACCCTTCAGAAGCAAACCCAAGTATTATGGTGTTCACTCTTTTCAAGTGCACGTCCAAATCATCGTCTGTAAAATATATGTCATCGACATAAGATAATGCCTCATCATCGTACAATTGTAGTATTTCTGTTACTCTGGCTGAAAATAACCCTGGACTATTCTTGAATCCCTGGGGGAGACGGCAAAATTGTTTTTGTGTCCCCAAGATTGAGAAAGTGGTCAAGTGCCTACTTTCCGGTGCAATGTTTTGACAGAAAAACCCATTTGAAATGTCTAATGTGGTTTTATATTTTTTGCGCACAATATTATTCATCAGTGCTGCACTATGTGAATTTTGTACTGCAAAAGGTTTGCAACAAGAGTTTAGGAGTCTGTAATCCAAAACTAGACAATATGAATTCTCTGGCTTGGAGACAGGAAACAAAGGATTGTTCATAGATGAGGTGCATGTTTCAATCACCCCTTGATATTCAAGTTGATCTAAGATCTCCCTGACTTGTTTTTTAGATTCTTGCTTGACTGGCTACTGCCTCTGAGCAGTAGGTTGATTTTTTAACTGGATTTTGTGGTGAGCAGAATCCTCATCCCATCCTACGTGTTTTGTGATTTGAGAAGGCTGGCATAATTATCTCTTCGCTGTGTGGGCGCTCCCTAACAACTGCAGGTGGCCAATCTCTTTCAGCCAGAAATATGTCATAACCCTTGGAAAGCTTGTCCCAAAAGAGAGATTTTTATTTTTCTAGTTATGTCCCCCTCCATCCGGAGTGTTACTTCATATAACTTGTGGGCTACACTAACCCTGGTGTCGGCAGTTTCAACTTGAATGCATTCATTCAAGTCCACTGTCTCCAGATGATCCTTCAGGATCTTGCGAACTATGGTTACTTCCGATGTGCTGCCTAGCATTGTCTGAGCCCATTCCCCGTTCTTGAGTTGTGTCCTCAGAATCCTTAGCATGTCTGATCTTTAAACTTGCTACCTTCTTCTTGGTGAATTGAGTTTTCTCATTTTTTGGAACGTGCTGTTCGTCTTTGGACTTCACGCGTTCTTCTTTCTGTTCTGACCGTCCTCTTCTTTCTGATTTCTGCAGTGAAGTCTGAAAGGTACGAGAGGAACGTGTATCGTTATCTTGATATCTATCAGGTTTTCTTAAAGTATCCCTATTTCTGAGGTTGCACCTCTTTTTAGAGGGCTCCCGTTGGGGAGATCTTCCTCTGGACTGGGAATGCTTCTCTCTAGGAAGCGTTTGTTTAGTGTTCTCCCACTTCTTTTTAGGAGTAGTGAGATTATTTTTAATAAAAGTTTTTTCAGGATTCTCTGTTAGTTGTGGTTTTAGTGGTTTCCCACTCAAACTATCTCTACCTAGTTCTTCATAGGATTTTTCAATAATTCTGGCAAGCTCATATGGTTGCTCAGTAATGTCTGTTTCTTTTAGTTTCTGGCGGATTGCCACTGATGCTGCTTCAACTTTAATGTTGGGTAATAGTATAGCCGAGACCTGTTTGAAATCTTTCAGTAATTTCATACCTAGATTTAAAGCCGGTCCTGGACCATATTTATTTTGAATCTGTCTTAGAACGTCTGGTATTACCCCCATGGATGGAACACCATGTGTTTTAGTGTAGATTGAAGCAAATACTGTGCCCCAAGTGTCACAATCCTCTATGTGTGGTGCAATCCCCATAGGTAAACAGATTGTCAGAATCCTGTGTTTTTCATGAGGCGTACTATCAGGAAATACTGACTCTATTTGAATAATTTTTTATGCTAACCAGAACGGAATTTGTTCCCGTTTTGCTGGTAGTTTACCAATGACTGACTGTATAGTCTGTGGTGTGATTTTGTTTGTGTTCTCCTGGTGAGGGGTGTGCTGTGGAATTCTTACAGCTGGTTGGACTGTTAATGTCCGCATGACATATTGAACCAATTGTCTATGTATTTTAATTAACTGTTTTAGCTGAGCGAACAATTCTGCATCTGACATCCTTTCAATGTCTGGATGTGGTGTAAAGCTGGCTAGTACCGGCCATGTTGCTCCTGGTCTACCTAGTGGACCGAGCCTGGTAATGTGATTTTGATGTTGTAGGGCGCCTTTAAACCAGAGCTGATGCTCTTGGTAAGTTAATGGAATTCCAATGTCCTCGATAGGAATGTATTCCGCTGGAGGTTCTTCTGCTTTGTAGTAGTGGAACTCAAGTGTTCCCGCATTAGCTGCTGGAAAGTGAATCCATGAATAGAATACCTCTGTCTGACGATATTCATATGCCTCTATGACAAAGATCACTCTGCCACCTCTTGCTGATACTCCATTGTTTATTTGTTTGTAAGTTATACTTTTCGTTACATTTACCGGGAGTAATACAGCAGCCGTATCTTTTTCTATGATATTAGCGTCATCTAAGACTGCTTGAGCTGCTTCTGCAGCTCTCTCCAATTCGGTATCACTATCCGCCATTTTAGTCGGCTGAGAGTTTGCAGAACAAGTTTCAAGGAAACAAAGATTAGATGCACAATATTTTGGAAAACTGTATCCTTCAACTTTGAACAAACCAAAAACTAATACATAGGATTTTTCGTCCTACTCAGTTTTGGTGGATATTATCCTTTCACCCACTCCAGACGTCTTTTTGAGTTTTTACGGGAGAAAAGGGGTCTGTGTGAAAAGCACGACTGAGTTACTGTAGTATCTAGCGTTAAATTATCGCCTTACCAAACGTTGGGCGCCATGTAGTGTAGTTCATATATTCCCAATAGGCTCTGCGCATTGGAATAATATATGCTGCAGCTTAGACATAGGACTTAATTCGACTAGGTCTCTGCCAAATATATTAGACTTAATTGTGAGTGCCAACTAGCTCAGAAGTCACTAGAAACTTTCTCGAAAGTACAAGAAGGAATTAGTTTCTGACAACCATATAACATAACAACTTTGTTTCCCCAGAATGAACCGTATCTCTAGAGTCGCGGAAACAATAGACGGCTATTTCACTCAGTCAGATGTGCATGCTTCATTTCACCAGAGTTGCTCAGAAATAGAGAGACGAGCGTTTTCAATAAAAGTATTTATTGAACAGTCTTATTTCTTAAGCATAAGAAATGCACTGCTACATTTGAAATGCTAGTTAAGAAGTACAATGCATATAATACGAATAGTATTATAAAATAGTACTGTAAGAGCATGATATGGTTTCTAAGCCATAAACATAGAATACATAAAATGCATAACATACATACAGTGATAAAATAGTGGCAAAAAGTACTCAACTGGTACTTCTAAAATACGCCTTCCCCGGTGTACCTAACCTAAGTCTAGTACGAGGGAGGAGTAAGTGTGTTGTAGCTTAAGTCTAGTATTTTTCTGCCAAGAATCTGTTCCAAGAATTCTCTAAAGGTCTAATCAGCTCCGTACCTTGGTTTTAGAATGATAGAGGTCTTGTATCTCTCTCTCAGGACTCGATCTCCCAGCAACCGGCAAGGGCAGCCTGGAAACACCGGAGCTGGATTTCTTGGCAAGAGAAAAGACAGCGTCTTCTCAGTGCGTCAGTTGGAAGGTCGGCTTCCTTCGGCACTTGCAGCAGCAGGGCGTCGGGCAAGTAGTTAGTCGATCTGCTCCTAAACCACCTTGTATTTGACTGGGCAAATGTAGGCAAATATTTATACTTTGAAGGTGCCGAGTTGACGGAAGATTGGACATAATATCGTCACTAGTACCTCAGTTCCTTGGTACCTTCTGCCACTGTCCTGTGTCACATACCGTAAATGGCTCTGATGTTGGGGTTTGTGTCCTACCAGGGTGGCTGCAGAGGAGCTGCCCCACTGACACTTCAATGGGCCTTGCCTCCAGCATACACCAAGGAACCAATCTTTTGCAATCCTAGACAGTTTGGAGTCTTGACAGGGGATGGGAAGACCTTTCTGGGACTAGATATGGGTTGGACAGAATGCCTCCAATACGTAAAGGCTTGCACCAGGTGGAAATATTGAACACTTAGAACCACTCTTCAGATCACTTCAGGACCTGTGGAAGACTCAGAACAAGAACTGTTCTTCTACCCTGCTGCTACTGGAAGAACTGCCATGCTGCTGCAAGGACTGCCCTGATGCCCTGTGGAAGGAAGACTGGACCTTCTCCTTGAACCCAGGACCACCAGAGTGAGGCAAAGGGCTAGTTTGCTGGCCTTCTGTTTGAGCTACAGGGACATAACAAGCTACTGAGGCCTTAAGCCATGGTGCTGGCCTCTGCAGGAGTGAGTCTTAACCTCCATGACTGGTGCCTCACTGGTCCTGGACCCTTGGTAGGGGTGTTTGAGGGACTTCTCCAAAGCATGGGACATAGAGAATTTGTCAACAAAAACTGTTCTGAGAACAGACAGGACACAGGGACCTACTGATGTAAAGTCCCTAAGGTCAGACGCCATCTTATGTAGGCCTGACTCCATATTGGTCCATGGAGGTTGCTATGTTCCTCAACTTAGACAATGGATGTTGCCATATTCCTTGTCATGTCTGCCTTTAGATGCAGATGTCGATTGACCTTATCTCTGCAAGAACTGTGATAGTGTCAAGTTCTTAAATTAATTACATAGATTCACCATTTAATGTGACATTTGTCTGGGTGAAATGTCTTCCCTTCCCCATGTCAAGGGTAAATAAGAACACATGCAAACATATAACTAAAATAATGTAGTGTCAATTGATGTCATTTTGCCTTACATGTTCATAAGGAAACATCTGGTACACATACCTTGATGCACATAATCTAGGTCAGACAAGATTTAATGTAGAAGGACGAACTCTTGATCACTTATCAGGAGAGGTCCCTCACCCAGATTAGCACCCAAGATTGTTCTAGAGACAGTCTCAACTGCTGGCACACTTTGCACCTCGCAGATACTACATCACGACTGAAGGTGATCAAGCCAAGCCCTGGAGGGAGACGCACCAACTGCTAGTGAAGCTTGTGTGTGCTCATTGCGGGGAAGACTGTCTTCACGTCTCCACTGATAAAGACAGCCATTGCTGTTAACAAGGTATGCATTGTGTCTCTACTCTGTAAGAAACGCTTGACTGCAAGTTGCTCTACTTTTTATGCTCTCTTGGTATAGCATATAGAATCAGACGTTAGGGTGTTACATTTTAGATGACATTTTAGGAATGGTAGAAATGTTCATTTTATTCTCGTTATTAATAACGTACCTTATTAAGATTTTATAATTTTCTGTGTAGTTGTTTTAGAAGTACTGAGAAATAGATTGTTCTGTAGTAATAAATATTTTCAACTAAAAGTGTTGATTCTTCATAGTGCAGTGCGTGTGTGTGTGTGTGATATTGTGAATAATGAAATAGGTTGGTTACTATATTCTCTGTGCCCCTGACCCCTTTATGGAATTGTTAGTAACCCAAACACAATATTTTTATGTCAATTACACATGGAATAGGATACTGCAGGCTACATTACCTTTCTTTCACATTCATTGTGGTGCATTGAACCAAGTTCACCTGTGTCACCCGTGGGTGGGAAGGCACCACTTGTAGAGTTACGCCAAAGTCGTAACTTACACAACACTACATACAAGCCAATCTGACAAAGGACTATCACCCATTGGAGTTTTCTTGTGTTGTGTTTTTCACTTTATTACTGTTTGTGTTCTGCATAAATACTTTACACATTGCCTCTAAGTTAACCCTGACATATTTTGTGCTAAGCCTCCACAGGGTTAAGCACAGGTTAATTTATTGAATGTTTGTTGTTCACCTTGATAAGGATTGTGTTTATCATTTGAGTTGAGCTACTACCTCTCTCAACTAATAACTCAATTTTGTACAGCGATCATCTCGTTGCATTACATATTACTGTTCAGATTGTTCGTCTACCTGTGATTGCCTCCAGGAAAGTGCAAATTAATTATTTTCAACTCAATGTGAGTTTGCTTGACGTGAAAAAGGACATTTCCACCGGCACTGTACGTTTTTATTGATATCATACAGAAGTATACACCTGCCTCCGTGCATCAAACAAATACTAACAAAGAAAATTATTGAAACTGGCTATTTTTGAGTAAAAAGTCTTAAAAGGAATGTTGCAGTGCATACACACAAGCTATCACAATGGTTTTAAGTTTTGATTAGGGCTGCTGTAAGGTTCAATGTCACTAGGATATCACATGTCCGGTCACTCTTGTAGTTCACCCTGACTAGCGTTGTGGTTGTTGTCTGAGTTAAGTTTTCACCCGTTCAACCAATAACCCAATTTCTTACATTTACAGTCCCTGAAAGTTTTAATAGGGACACACCTGCTTCAGCGAATGTGTAGAAAAAACTATTTGCACCTTTTGTTGATATAATTAGAAAATGGGACATGCCATACTTACCAAAGAAATTCTGCAGTGTGCCGCATTAGATGAGATTGTTTTTTGCTTAAACTACTTTTGCCACCACTGTGTATACCCTTCATTACATGCAGGCTGCACCCATTTGTTTCTCTCACAAAACACCTTACTAAAATATGTTCACATGAAGTGTTCAAACCCCATCCTACTTATAGATGCCTGAGATCCTTTGAAAAAGCGAGCCTCAGGAAGAGACACCTGTCTCCATCTGAGCTACTGGGTTTCCTGTTTAATGCTGTCAGGAGGAGTGACCTTCTCACTAAGTGAGTGAGCAATTAAACAGCTAGAGTGTATATAAATGGCTATAGAAGCAAATGAAAAAGTTGCCAATATGGACGTCATAAAAATAGATACATTCAAAGAATATCTATAAAAGTGTGCAGAAAGCAGTTTCAGGTTATATTCTAGAATTGTGGTCATATAACAGGAAATTATTTCAGTATCAATTTTATAGTTTTATTGTAAAAGCATTCAAGCTCTTTTGCAAGCAAATTATAGGTTTATGACAAGATTTTGCAGATAATGGTAGTTGAAAAACGTAGCTTCTTAATTTTCAAACTACTTATAAATCAGAAATGTTATGGCAAATACCCTATTTTCCCTACCTGGGAAGACATTTTCTATCACTGGAGCCTGGATAAACATTTATAGCAAAATAAAGTTTGTGATTGTTCAGCAAACTGTAACCCCATAGCGTGCTTAAGCCACGTTGTTTAATAATTTAATAAACATAGGTATTGTGTAATCACAAATCAACCATATGAAAAACTGATATGTACAACTAATACTTAGCCCACGTGGTCTATTGGCGAACCTAATCAAAGTACTGAGTGCAAGCCTTCTAGTAAAAAGATCTGATGAATAAATCAAGATGAACAAAAGTGATACTTATCAGTTCAAAGATGGATGATGCACCTCCTCTGATAACTTCATAATAATAATGGAAAAGTATTAAAAGCTTAGTTGCATTCCAATTATCTGGGATGCAATGGTTTTCAAGACAAAATAGACTGGTTCGAATTCAAAAATTCAAAAATACGATACTGCCACTAACAATAGAAGATAGTGAAATGAATGATTTACTGCTAACTAGCTGGTGTGTACTTGAGATTAACTGATATGCAGTAAATCTAAATTTACTTTACTTGTATGTACATATTTATTTCTGAATACACTTGTTTTGTGGATAATTGTATTGCATTGTAACACTTTGTTGAGTGAGAGTCAGTCCTTCAAACTATTAGTGTATGTTCAAAGTATGAGACATTACAAGTCCTATCTTAACTGTGATCTTATTGTGGTCCCTATAATGTATAGAAAAACTAATAACATGGCAATAACAAGTTCATGTGCGCAACAGCTAAAGAAAGCGTCCTGTAATATTTTCAGTTTGTTCACATGGTCTATTTTGGGACATAATGCTGGCACTATTGCCTATTTGTTCCTTTGTAAGCCATTATATCCTTTTTGGCAGGGTAAGTCTAAACAAGCATTGGCAAAGCCAATAGTTCTGGTGTTGGCGAGCAGCTTTTTTGACTTTGCCAGTGCTTATTTTGTAGAACTTTATTGCTGGGGGGTGTGCGAGGCCTCCACCAACACAAAAACAAATTGGCTAAATGTAAAATTATTTGTAGCCTCAAAGACAATCTCATAGTATAGTTCTGGACTCGAGAGAACTACTTTGTGTGCTGAGGTGCTCCTCTGAAAGAGCAGACTGCAGTCACTCACAGTGAAGTTAGCCAATAGTTGAAGTGGGCTGACCAACTGTTTCTGTTTAGTGCCATAGTGGGATGAAATATGTGAATGACATAACAACAGACCGATGGATGAAGACGGTTGTCAAAAAGCTCCTACATTTAAGTGTGTAAGTATTATATACTAATTTGAGTAAAATGAGATGGTTTCGGCTAATGCCAGATTTAAAAAGGAAAGCGATCGTGCATTGGAAAATAAGGTGATCAGCAAGTACATTTAATCTCTTTGAAGTCATGCCGTTATTGACAGGGACATGGAGTTCAGGAGGTTCATTCCCAAGATTCAGTAAAGTGTGAAATTCTTACCGTTGATGACAACACAGAAGGATTATTGAATATCATAATGCAGTCAAATTGGTGGCATCAATCTCACTTGATTCTCACAAGGACCTGACACATTCAATATAAAAGTACTTATTTTCATCCACACTTGTAATTTGCCAAAATATGTTCAGTGCATTCCCCATGACACCTTGAAGTGGGTGGCATAAACAGTGTTCACAAAAGCGCTCAATTTTTCAGTTTGGAGCAGAGACCTCAGAGAGAGAGGAGAGACTACACAAGTGGAGGTTTGCTCATCTGAATACAGAATATCTCCCTTCCTGAACTCACAATGCATACTCCTAGCTGTTCCCATCCAATAAGCTTCCATGCTGCTGGTGTTGCGGATCTTACCCAAGGCTCCGGTGAAGAGGACCGCTGTGATGAGCAGAAGATACAGGATAGACATGGTGCTCTTAGAATCCCAGGAGATCTGTGTGTGAGAGGGTCAGCAAATGTTGCTTTCAGCGAATTAGAGAACACGGTTATCTATTCAGAACCTTTGCAAAGACGTTTAGAGGATTGGTTGGAAGCTTTATATATAAACAGCACGACTATTTGTCAGGGCAAAAAGCTTTGAATGCAGCATGTCATCCTCTAGCTTGTTGAATGTTTGATCAATTGATTTACTTTGGGGACTCATGCCAAGATGTGATATACTATGATAGTGCTCTTTGACATTTGACGAGGCCCCGAAGAGTAAATTCTGTGATGAAGCACATTGTGTTTGGAAATGTGTATTCAGATTGGTGGTAGTACGGATTAATATAAATAATGTATGGCACAGAACACTATTGCCGGAACAAAGAAAAGCATAATAAAATCTAAAAGCTGTTAATGCAAGGACTGTTAAAAAGTATGAAACTGATGCCCCTCACCCTACAAAAACTTCAGTATGCATTTTCACTGTGTGGAGGAACTCAATGGATTATACGCTCTACATTTTTGTTGGGAGAAGTCCAGTCCTTTACTAATTATCACAAGTCAAGGAGATTGAGTGTTTGACCGTGGGGTAATTATTTAGACATACGTAGGTTGACCTTATTCTTGGCTAGTTAATGAAAGACAGTAAGGACTTATACCTGTAATTTTCCTTCAGTTGCACAAATCTAGGAAGTGGTTATTGGGTTCCACAGTGGAAAGCAAACCTCCACCCTCATCACGATGATGTTGGGCATACAAGTATTTTGAAAGTGATCCTCCAAAGGACAAAAGCCAAACAAATGGTCAGACTAATCTTTTTCTTTACTTTAAAAAAATATTATGTCAGTCAATACCAGCCATTGCTGCCGAGTTGATGTGTTTCCACCAGCTCAGGCTCTCAGGCTCAGCTTCAGTAAAATAGGGGAACCAATCTTGTTTGGCCTGTTTCAATCTCAGCTAATCATTCTGGCCATGAATATGGGGTCTCCACCTGTTTTAGCTAACTCTGGCAGGAGGCTGGTATTAAGAGTGACTGAGAAATTATCTTTTGCCACTGAGATCGAAACTCTTCGTGCTTCTTCTCCAGTGGTTCTTTCTAATACTCAAAATAAGTTGTATCGATTCAAAAAGGGGGGTGGTGATGGACAGAGTATCTGAATTAAGCAGAACACTCCTACCCAGTCAAAAGATCAGGGCTTGATCCATCACCGTTTTTTAGCTCACTGCACCATCCCAGTTCAGAACCTGGCTACATGCAAATTAATCTGTCCCTGACCAAACTACCAAGCCAATTCTTTACTGGAAAGTCCACCCTAAGCGTGGAAGGGTATACTCAGACATGAGTCCCTTGCTCATTGCACCATCAGGATTCAAGCAAGCCGGGCCGAAGACGGCTGTAATGCCAGAAACCGGTCCCCGGAAGCTTGTTTCCTTCCCAGTGTAAGAATTGGCTTTTGTAGTTTGGTTTGCCCTGTTCCCATCATGCACTGGGACAGGAACAGACTAATTTGCATACAGCCAGGTTCTGAAACTGGGATGGTGCAATGAGCTAAAAAACGGTGTTGGATCTAGCCCTGATCTCTTGACTGGGTGAGAGTATTCTGCTTAATTCAGAGACTCTGTCCCTCACCACCCCTTGTTGTAAATAATTTTGTCCACCCTAAGCGTGGAAGGGTATACTCAGACATGAGTCCCTTGCTCATTGCACCATCATGATTCAAGCAAGTCGGGCCGAAGATGGCTGTAATGCCAGAAACCGGTCCCCGGAAGCTTGTTTCCTTCCCAGTGTAAGAATTGGCTTTTGTAGTTTGGTTTGCCCTGTTCCCATCATGCACTGGGACAGGAACAGACTAATTTGCATACAGCCAGGTTCTGAAACTGGGATGGTGCAATGAGCTAAAAAACGGTGTTGGATCTAGCCCTGATCTCTTGACTGGGTGAGAGTATTCTGCTTAATTCAGAGACTCTGTCCCTCACCACCCCTTGTTGTAAATAATTTTGTCCACCCTAAGCGTGGAAGGGTATACTCAGACATGAGTCCCTTGCTCATTGCACCATCAGGATTCAAGCAAGCCGGGCCGAAGACGGCTGTAATGCCAGAAACCGGTCCCCGGAAGCTTGTTTCCTTCCCAGTGTAAGAATTGGCTTTTGTAGTTTGGTTTGCCCTGTTCCCATCATGCACTGGGACAGGAACAGACTAATTTGCATACAGCCAGGTTCTGAAACTGGGATGGTGCAATGAGCTAAAAAACGGTGTTGGATCTATCCCTGATCTCTTGACTGGGTGAGAGTATTCTGCTTAATTCAGAGACTCTGTCCCTCACCACCCCTTGTTGTAAATACAAAATAAGTTGTAAGCACAACGATCTTGAATCATCTGGCTGATGGAAGTTCTTTAAGTTTTTGCGGTTGAATCTATTCTGCCACCTCAAGCAGCGGCAGAATGCTCCTGCCAAATCTATTTTTGGCGTCAGACAAGGATATCTTGTCTCACCTCATCTACAGTCATTTGATTGGCCACCAGTGAGAAAAAGACATCCCCTTGAGTATGTGTGCCTTGCCCACATGGATCATCTTAGTCTGGTCCTATCTTGTCCCCAGAAATGCTTACATCCTGCTTAGGTGGCAGGTTTTGAAATATTCTAAGCTCGTCCATTACATCCTGGTTTCTCAGTATCATAAAATAAATTTTTAGGCGCAGTCCTTCTCTCTGCTTCATTAATGTCTGGTTTTTTGCCTTTCCTCAGACATATAGCCTTTTTTCAACTACCTCTATTCCCAAAAGAATAGCAATGGCAAACATTGTTTCTACAATCTACATACTGATCTGCCACCCATTGGCTGATCTTGTTTTCTAACTGCTAGATGCCTGAGAGTGACAATTGTTCTGAGTTTGTCAGTCATTTACCAGCATTTTGGGGTCCACGCCAAGCACTGACATTTTTTTACAGATTTCGGCACTAACTCCATCTTTAAAAGGTACTCAGTATTAACTTGATTTTAGTTATTCCCCTTTGTCAGATTAAAATAAGCTATTTTACAAAGTTTTTATGACATGAGGGCACATGCACCTTGAACAGCATTGTTTTCTTGTTGTCCTATCAGCGGCATATGTGACATGAGTCTGGCTGAGGTACCCTAGAATATCTATATCTCAGGGTCGCCGGGTACATGCATGAGGTATAACAATGATATGTGCACAGAGGTGATGCATTCCAAGAATACTGGATGTGGCTGGATTTTTCCATCGAATGTCCGTCCTGCTAGGTATCATTCATCAATTGAATCATGCATGGAACTGGACCATTCAAGTCAGAAAGGTTGTTGCACTCCAGCTGTCCAGAAAGACATGCATTTTCAGATCATAGGCTGCTCTCCTTCCTGGCAAAGGTTGTATCTATGGAGCTAAAAAGGAGTTAGGGTAAGTTGTCATCACAAAAGGCTCTCTCCTCTTCCTTGTCTTGCCTTGCCAGCTAAAAGTCTGAAAAAAGAGAGGTCTCCATGTGGCAGTTATGCAGAGCAATAATTGCAACACTTCCCCTGTAGACAATGATAGAGGATTTATATGCTCTCCGAGTAGTGTATAGAGAGTGAAATGGGTGAGCGTAGTGCAGGAGAGTAGGATCTGCTTCTTATAGTTACCTCCACTTTTTTGCTAATGTATCACTGTTTTCGACTTAGACTGACTGGGATCCTGCTATCCAGGACCCCAGTCAATCTGCTTTCTCATCTAAATTGATTGCATGTACTTTAGGTACACTCCTGATTGCATACTAGTGTATCCTTATCAGACCCTAGTTTATGGTACACCATGTGCCCAGGGCATAGGTACCCCAGAGGCCTCCCAGGGGCTGCAGTATGTATTATTCCACCCCTGAGAGACAATTCAAACTGACAGGTAGCAGACCTGTGTAAGGTGGTGCATGCATCCCTTACCTAGATATAGGTTACCTATATATATTCTAATCGCTGCACATATAAACCCATCAGTCACCCCTATGGCAAGCCTTATCAATCCTGAAGGCAGGGTGCTGGCTTTTGTGTGAGAGGGTGCCCCTGCATGAGCAGAGCCCCTCTGCAGCCTTCAGAATCTATTCCCCGGGGTTGTCTGTGATGCAGCCAAACCATATATACTAAAGTGCATTATAACCGCGCGGTAAATGCTAACTTTAAAACGGCTGCTTAGAAACATGTTGTGTTTGGTGTCAAATACCTTGAAATCTACCTCCACACCAGTAACTGGTGTGGGAGGTATGATTCCTCCCATGTAGAAGCACCACTGTGGGGCACGGGTCCGCCCTGTGCCAGCTTTCTCGACCTGGGCATCACAAAATGGATGCTGCCAGCCACAGACACGCGTCTGCCCTCCGGCTGCCGAGATGAGCTTGAGCACGGGAAGGCTTGACAATAGGGTTCCTGTCACAAGGAGGTGTGACTACCTCCCAGACAGGATTTAGTGTATTGGGGCTGGGTGGGTGCACTCTGAGAGTGCCTGAAAGTCATCACTGGGGGCACATTTGGTGTCCCTCTGCATAGTCCAGTTCATAACCGGCTGCAGGAGCCATTTGCTCCTGCTCTGGCACGAAATTGGACAAAGGACTTGGGTGTAACCACCCCTCTGCCCTGACCCTCCCATAGGTGGGTCCCCAGAGTCTGTCCAACCCCTTCCTGTGGTATAAAGTAGGAACCCTGACTACAGGACCTTGGATTTTACCTGGACTAAACTCTTCAAGCAGAAACCAAGTACTTCGATGATCTACACTATGCTGGATGACTGAAGAATCTCCACTGGAGGAAAGGAGTTACTCCCCTGCTGAAGCAGGCACCTTAACGCATCTGACCGGTTGGCATCTCCCAAGCCCCTGAAGACTCCGAAGATTTCTGCAACTCAGAAGGTGGATTCCAGAGCATCGCTGTAGACGATCTGCCCTCTCAGCAATTCTGAGACCAGTATCCGTCGTGGTGAGCGTGCAAC
This sequence comes from Lissotriton helveticus, assembly GCF_964261635.1. NCBI lineage: Eukaryota > Metazoa > Chordata > Amphibia > Caudata > Salamandridae > Lissotriton > Lissotriton helveticus. Next base: position 177,107,820 of record NC_136067.1, read on the forward strand.
CCAAACCCCTGTGCACCGTGTACTTTTGCAACAGCATATGCTTTTCGGCAATCCCTGAGGCTGTGTTTTGGGCTATGTGTAGTCTTGACTCGAGCAGTAATTGCACCAAAGATTTCCGGCCTACACTACCCGAGTGATTCACAGAAAGATTGGCAGTAGAGAAGATATGCGCAAAATAGTATAACATTTATATTTTCTCTTTATATGTCAAACTAGCATATGCTCTAAAGAAGAGATACAACCACTACCAAAGGTTGTAACAACAGATAGACAAATGTCTACCCTAAAACCCAAACACAATTTCTCAACCTGAGCAATGCTAGTGAGTATAAATGTCCATATCAATAACACTCTTTTCCAAATTGTGTAGTGTCCGTGTCTCCTTTATTTTTCTAAATTCATATATTTTCCAAATGTGTCATCTCATAATTCAGTCCAACCACCGGGTACAAATCTTAAAAAGTTCTTCAGCAACACAAAAAGCCAACAGATTTTGCCAACATGTGTTTCGTCTGGCACTTCGGCCAATGACTTCGTCAGGGCTAGAAGGAAGCAAAAGTATAACCTTTAAATTCATATGGATATAAACCATACATTTTTTTCACATAGATGGTATATTTGTGAACCTCAAAATCACATCCCAAATGATAAACCAACAACTTAAAAAAGGTGAGAACCAATTTGTAGAAATGTGAGATCAAGAAAAAGAAAGAATGAGTAAAAGAGCCAACACCTCGTGTCAAAGAAACCTATAAATGTGAATCAATTAATATATATACCAAAAGAAAGAACTGGAGTGCGTGACCCTAATAAATTACAATCATATATGCACATTTACTGTGCTTTCAAATTTAAAGATCAGATCAACTTACCAAATAAATTATATTTCCAAACTGATATCATAAAATAAAGTAAAAATCCAAAGATCAAACAACCAAATCTATTCAGAATCCTAAGGAAAACTGAATTTTTTAATAAGTTATTATCAATCAAAAATTAACATAAATATTATGGCAACAGTTATATTGCATCTACAAATATAATTTATTTTAAAATCTACACTACTAACAGATAACACCTTTCCCATTATAATCACAATGGGAAAAAATGATATATATATATATATATATATATCTCTAAGACAGAAAGGCTAAACCAATTCTTTGTCAGACCACTGTTGCTCTCATATCGAAATATTAGACAACTTATCAGAAGTCAGTGAAACGGAGCCGCAACTTGGTCGGAGAAGAACAGATATATACCAAAGTATCATCAAAACTTTTTTATATCCATATCTAACGAATAATATATGTTTAAAATTAAGAGACTGTTACTAGTTTGTAACAGTACTAAATATAAACAAGTATCTCAAAACCATTTGTCCTATGATATGGCCTTTGCATTCGGCCTCCCACTATCACTTTCCACGTAGGTCAAGAGTATCTAAAATGAGTAATACATAAGAAAAAGCATCAGGGTAAAGGAAATACCTAAATGACGATAATTATCGTTTTCTTGTGTGAATAAGTCAAAACCCAGCCAATGCTTCAAAATTTATACTGCATTCTGATCTAAAACATAATAATATAAAAGCAAGGCGATTAATAACATGTCTATTTAGAAAACACTATCATACTCGGAGCGTAACTATATGAGAAATACCTCAACTGGACAAAGTCGTATCACGTCTAGTTTAAAGGATAGGCGGTTCACGTAGCTCGATAAGTCTCTTGAGCTCGAACCTAGAAATAGAAAAAACAAAACAATAGCGCAATATGTATGCCGAATGTAAATATCTATTTATTTGATTGTCATAATCTACTTGTGATGACGCAAATAAATAACCCATCGTACACCACTTAGTCGTTAACTGGCATAGGGTAAAGGTACTGAAAACAAATAAACTAAATCAATATCACCCCTAACAGTCATCGTACTGTTAAGATCTTACCGTTGAGTAGAGTCACTATTTCACTCCTGGGCACATGTTTTCAATGGCGTCTAGCAACGGCACCATCTTAGTCAAGGATTTTATACCTTAACTTCTTCAGAAGTAGAAAGCGGACTTCCGTATGGCAAGTAGCGCCATCTTAACGTATATAGGGGTAATATATTTAGAACAGTATAAACAGTTCCCGACACCTTGCTTGTTTATAAGATAAATAAAGAGATATATATTCAAATTAGAATAGCCCGAAGCATAGTACGAGTTATTGTACCTAAAATTTAATTATCCGGTCTTATTTATTACGATCGCCAAAATGTATTTCGTGTTAAAACTAAAAGATAAAAAGTATAATATTATACCTGAATTGGGTTCTAGCTAATATTTTAAGTGTTTATGTGTTAAAATTAATACAATAACATATTCCCTTCGCATTCATACCTATCCTCCTTAGAAGTAGACAGCGGACTAACGTTCGGCAGAGTACGCGATCTTAACATAATGATCTTTGGATTTTTACTTATTTTATGATATCAGTTTGGAAATATAATTTATTTGGTAAGTTGATCTGATCTTTAAATTTGAAGGCACAGTAAATGTGCATATTTGATTGTAATTTATTAGGGTCACGCGCTCCACTTCTTTCTTTTGGTATATTTATTAATTGATTCACATTTCTAGGTTTCTTTGACACAAGGTGTTGGCTCTTTTACTCATTCTTTCTTTTTCTTGATCTCACATTTCTACAAATTGCTTCTCACCTTTTTTGAGTTGTTGGTTTATCATTTGGGATGTGATTTTTCTTGAGCACACTTTTTTATTTCTCTCTGTAAGTTCTTCTTTTGAGGTCACAAATATACCATCTATGTCCGAAATTTTTTTATGGTTTATATCCATATGAATTTAAAGGTTATACTTTTGCTTGCTTCTAGCCCTGACGAATTCATTGGCCAAAGTGCCAGAAGAAACACGTGTTGGCAAAATCTGTTGGCTTTTTGTATTGCTGAAGAACTTTTTAAGATTTGTACCCGGTGGTTGAACTGAATTATGAGACGACACATTTGGAAAATATATGAATTTGGAAAAATAAAGAAGACACGGAAACTACACAATTTGGAAAAGAGTGTTATTGATATGGACATTTATACTCACTAGCGTTGCTCAGATTGAGATATTGTGTTTACACTACCCGAGTGTTCCGTGGGCTGGTATTTTGTGAATCAGCTCGAGGTCCCTTCGCGATCCCTGGTCTGTTGGCCTGTGGGACCCTGTGAAGGTAACTTTGATTTCTCTTAGGTTTCCTTGGTTGCTCCAGACGTGCCCTGACTCCCCAGGGCTTGGAGAGTCTTCAGTACCTTGCTGGTCCTCACCATGACTCGTTTTCTCTGGCCATATGGGTTGCATTTGCCAAGGCTTGTTGGTGTCCAATCCGGAAACTGACCCATCAGTACTCGACATCCTTTGTGGGACAGCTCACCTCCAGACTTTGGTCATCATCGACGTCTCCTGGTCCCCATGGCTGCAGAGTCAAGCATCCTGTCATCTCACCTGAAGCATCCGACATCGGTGGGCATTCGTCTACCGAGTCCCTGGTCACCCATAAGTGACCCAGACTCTGTCCCCTCTGCTTTAAGGTTCTTTTCACCTCAGATGCAAGCTTGTATTTCACTGGGCACTTTTCATCTTCCCCGCAGCAGCACTTCTTTGAATCACCCCATTGTAAACGATGAAGGTTTCCGACACCACTTGACCCCTATGCACCCGGCTCCCCTGGGATAGGTAACACAGGTACTTTGGTACTCATACGGGTGCTGGCCTTAGAACCTTCTATGTTCCAAAGGGTTTGCTTGAAGTCCTCTCTGAAGGGTTCTTAAACTGAAATTTTCCAACTGCGACTTTTCCATAGAGTTGTACGGAGCTCGTATCTGTGTTCTCACACTGCACCCGTCCTCCTTGGCTCCCCTGTGTCACTACTTTGGGTGGTTCCTTGGGGTCCTAGCGATTCTACATGCTCTAGGCACTGTGTCTAGTCAAGTCGTTGTTGTTATACCACTATCTTAGTATATGGTTTGGTCTCCCCCTGGAGCCCGCTGTGTATTGTGCTATTTACTGTTGTTCTATTGATTAAGTCTTGGGTGCCTTTGGCTCTAATCTTGTATAGAGGTTAGTAGAGAGTGTTTAGTAATAAATACATATAATTTATATATCTCTTGAGTGGTTCTGCTTTCATTTGGTTATTCAGGAGGTTCTGATCTGGTAAAACAAGGTGCTTTACATTTCTTCGAGACTCAGCCTGAAGGCTGCTCGCCAAGCTACCACTAGGATAGGTTTCTATGAAGGTTGTCTTTGACCTAATCTTTAATAAGAGTCATTTGGACTGGTGCAAGGTGCCCACATTAATTAGTGGACAACATATACCAGGCCAACTTCTCACATTAGCATGCATCGGTTGTGATTCACGCTTGTTATTATTTTAGCAGATAAATCTCATTGAGTAATTGAGTAACTGAAAACCACTAAAGGTATTAGGGTTCATATAATCAAGACTAGAATAAGTAAGTTCTACTGAACTTGGAGGTGGGTAAGTCAAGGGTCTAGCACACCCTTTCTCCAACTCAAAAGAGTTTAGTTCCCACTAGGTTAAGTAGGTGCCTACACCACATAACACTAGTATGTCCTCTAGGGGAGAAGCCAGTTGCTCTCTGCCACCCAGGTATGACCAGATCTCATTCCAAGAATTGCGAAACGTGTGCATCTAGGAGGCTGAGGACAGGGAGAGGGCCCAGCACTCAACGCCTGATAGAAATCTTAGTGCTAGATGACCTAAGAAAGACTCCAGGGTTGGATGAGGTAGGTAGAGCTTTCGATAAAGGTTGTCTTTGACCTAATCATCTATAAGGGTCGTTTGGACTGGTGCAAGGTGCCCACTTTAAATAGTGGACAGGATATACCAGGCCAACTTCTCACACGTAGGATTTAGGAAACTGGTGCTGTCAATCAGGATTGAAACATTTGTTGTGTTCACTCTACCAGTTAACCCTAATAATAGAGATCTGTTTCATATGTTTTTTGGGTATATCTCATGTACTAATTTGTAGAATAACACAATAAATGTTTTTAAACATGCATTGTGGCATTATTAGTGCAGATGCTTAGGTGTGACATTCTAAGTACAAAACATGTGCTTCCTAAAAACCATTGCGAGCCTGAGAGAGGATTGTTCCTTTTGCCAGACTGCTCATCTTCCCCAGTGAAACGGGGAAGATTTGCTAGTCGGTGGTAAACTAGACCCTCCTTTTTCATGCATGGCACATTGAACCAAGACCTTGAGCTATTGAGGTTGTGATGTAAATCTGTAAGCATAGGCCTGTGAACATCCCTGAGATACATACCAATCTTTCATCTTTCACTGGAAGCAGACTCCTTCCATTAGACTCCTTCAATCAGCTGATCTAATGACTGCTCATTTGTAACTCCCAGATATCTTAAGTATGTTCCACTAATAAAGGTGTTATAACTTAACCCATACTGGGTTTCCTATGGGAGGGCCATCCTTGCTACAGGAAAAAAAAACTTAGTATGTTTTTCACTGCTAGTACATGTAAAACTCTAAATATACATTTCCTACTTTTAAATAAAATGTAGCCTTTCCTAAGGGCTTTAAAGCCTAGCATGAAGGTGAATTATAAGTAGCAAAAAGAATGGTTTTGGCCTGGCAAGAGGTACAATTTTTCAGGTCAAAATGGCAGTTTAAAACTGAACAACCAGGCTGCAGGGGGTTAGGCCTGGAGACTTGTTTTACAGTGCTACGTTAGTGGGTGGCCAAATGAGTGCTGCAGTCAACTAGAAGCATTTACCATTTCATTTACAGTCCCTTGGTACATGAGTGCAATATACTAGGGACTTATAATTACATTAAATATACCAATTAGGCATATTCCAGTTAAATCATGTTTGAAAGGGTGAGCACAAAGACTTTCATACTGGTCCGCAGGAGTAAAGTTCACAGAGTCCTATGGCTGACTGGGTTCAGCAACAGAAGGCAAGAATCGTGGGTGACCCTGCAGAAAAGGAACATTTCCAACAGTGCAGCTATGTATAACTTTGAAAAACGAATCAATGCATATCCTTACTTGCTTTGAATAACAAAACCTCAACATAAAACCTTGCATTTGGTTTGCTTTTAAAATATAATACGAACTCAGAGCAATGCATTAGTAAATCTTGGCCATAGTTCTCCTATGACAAACATAAAGACATTTAGAACTTTTTGTGTGCACACAGTTATGAAGTAATTTGCCCAGAATCATGCAATTATTTTTGCACCATATCCTCAATTTCACATTTCAAGGCAGTTCAGATTTAAACGGAGTTGACTCCATAAAGGAAAACATTAGAGGCTACTGTAATTCCAAATTCCCCAACCTGAAGTCTGTGGCTACAGTCTAGAATTTATTTAGATGCTGGGTGTTGAATACCACTTACTAACTAATACAAATTATATACAATGCACATTGTGGTTAGACTATGTCCATTGTTGATTTTATAACACTTTGACTCAGACTTGAAAAAGTGGATCGGTGATGGAATACTCTGAACGGTCATATATGTCAAACTAAATATCAAAATTGAAGACAAGAATCTAGCATATGCTCAAGACTAACCCCCTTTCATTGTTAAGCCTATTGGTGTGGCCACAGAGGTCCTCAACGCCTTCCTGTTCCTCACTGCCCAACCTACACCGGTGCCACCGCTGCCACGTAGCACCTACTGAAATGGAATACGGTACGTTAATCAAATGCAATGGTTTTTCCATCTACTCAAGATATCGGTATAATCAAAAGATTTGTCACCTATGATGTACATTTTCGTACAAGATACTGGCAATAAGTTAATAATTACTATATGAAGCTGTGCATTTGTTTCTTTAAAGTGTGTTCCTACAACTTGATTCCCACCTCTCCTTTTACCAGATTTAGCACATTTAGTGTAAACAGTTTTTAGGATAACTTGTGGAATGCATGAGATTTTGAAGGATATCGTTTTTTTAAAACATGCCTATCCTCAGAGTGTGAGTGCGCACAAAACCCCTGTGGACGTTTCCCACTTTATGCTCTGTGTAAGAGATTGGGTTGTTGGTTGAATGGTGTGGGGGGAGAGACCCTGTTCAAGCAACATCCACATTGTGAACCACAAATGTCAACAACATCATCAAATCAATGACACAGGGAATAAAATTGTGGCAAGAAACATGATTCATAACATCTGTTTGAGAACATTTTCATCTAGAAGATCCCAATGATGATTGCAAAATCAGTATAACGAGTGATGTATGCTGACCCTTCATATGGCAAACACTTTAGTGATTCATTTATTATAAAGACAACTTTCAAGGATAACTTTGAGAGATGTTACACAAAGGACTATTGATCATACCAAAAGTTGACAGAACAAGGTTTGAAACAAAGATTTGTCTTTAAGAATGATTTAAGAAATTGAACTTAAAATCTTTTTCAATGTAATCAATAAGAAACCGATATTAGGAGAAGTTCCAAGAGAGGGTGTGAACCTCAAGAACTTAAGCTAAAGATTAACTTCTAATAAGCAACACATTGAGAATAATTCAGAATTATGTTGAGCCATTAATATTCAAACTTGGAGGGAAAGGGGATTTTGCAGCAATCATGAAGGATGAGGGGGAGGTGTGGCCTGCAAGCTAGTGTTGCCAACCTTGAAACCTGGGAGTCAGCTGGATATGCTAAGTGCAAATACATATTGAAATTATCATTGAGCCTACCATTCAATTAAAACGATTTATTAAAAATATTTTGCATAGGTTGTTGCTGAAGTATGGATAGCAACAATATATTTTAAATGACCATTCACAAACTCCTGCACTTTATAGAACAGATCGGTGCAAGTACTGGCCCAGATTTACTCATGCTTAATTCAGGGACCACACTCAATGCAGTGCTCTACACTGCAAAGTAGTGCAAACAGCTGGGTTGACTAACTTTCATAGAAAGGGAGACTGTTGTGCCAAAAGCTGAGTTGTAAATAATATTTACAGTTATAACCATCAAAATATCAATATGCAGGATTCTGTCTTTAAATATGTTACAACAGAGGACAACACAGAAACCTAAATCATCCAAAATTATTAATATTTAGAATGTTATACACATCACGCCTTTGTAATGTTAGTATATAATCACCACAGAACCGTAGATATTTTTGACAATATAATTCATATTATGTTGGAGGACCAAATAAATACGATCCATACACATTAATTGTTGAAAAAATACTTAAGACATCCAGAGAAGCATAATCAATAGTATTTAACATCCATAGGAACCATTATAAGTATCATCACGTTTTTGCATTCCTACTTAAATGCATTTCATAAAATCTTCAGTAGAAAATCATAATCACAGGAGTCTTCATAATATCCTATATCCAGTATTATTAATATCTAAAAATGTAAAATATCAACTTTTTAGCAATGTTAAATCGTCCATACTTATTCCAGTTCTTGGAGTCTCATACATCACTCTCATGCATATTAGACGTTCCATGTCTGAGACATAAAGATCCCCATTGCTAATTAACACATAGTATCCATATCAACATTCAGGGCCTTATTTATGGGCCATTGCATCACTTTTTGCGCTGTCTGTGCATCACTGTGATGCACAGGCACTAGGTGGATGCGTCTCTTTGTAAACCCCTGCGCCACATTATACTAGGTATAATATATGTAGGGGGGCGTTCTGACGCAAGAAAGGGTTGCAGAAGTGACGTAGTGAAATATATAAGATTTCACTGTGCCACTTCTAGGACGCAAATGCGTCAATATCTGACACCTGTGTAAGACGGACGCAGGCACATTTAACATGGTACTTGCCTATGTGTAATGTCCCATTTCTGAAGTTGCGTCACTTTTGTGATGTATCTGTAACTCCTTGCGACATGATGCATCATTCTGTAAATATGACACATCATTGGTGTCGCAAGGAGGGCGCAATGAAAAGTGACACATCACAGTTTTCTCGCAGTGATGCGTCACTTTTCATACATGAGGCCCTGAAGATCTTGTCAAGTTACAAAATGTATACAGGAATGGCTGCTGCTGCTGCAAAAGTGACCTATTGCCACAAGTAAACATCGCTGGGATCTCGACGACGTCTGGCAGCCACGTTGGGCATGGTTCATGTATGTAAAACCATGCCCGGCTTTAATAAACTGCTTTGCCATGAGGAATCATCGCATATGGCAGCATCTCTGAACACTCAACCTCGCAACCGCTCTGTACGTACCTGAGCAGCAACAGGGACTCCGGAGTGGCGCAGCGTCAAGGCTATCTGTTCTTCTGCTTCACTTTCCTGGGTGAGTACCTCTGATTCACTTTTCCTGGTGCAACCTTCAAAATAAGAATCAGAACATATCAGTGAGTACGAAAATGGGAAAAGGCTGGTAGCCAACGCAAGCAAGACTTTGACTAAAATATTCACTGGAATAAACTTTGGAGCTCTTGTTGGGAATTACAAGTGAAACAACTGTTTATGTACCTTTAACATTAGCATTGTGTACATCTCATATGACTTTAACAGGGTACAATCTGAATTACATAGGCAAGAGACTAAAGATAACCTGTGAATAGTAACCAGGTGCACTTTTGGTTACAAGACCTAGAGACTAATACTGACCTTGTGAACATTAACTTTTTGCAGGTAACTTGGTGCACATTTGCATCACAGTGAGCTAGAGATTAACAATAACCTGGTGTACATCATCTACTAACAAGAATTTCTAGCAACGTTTGGCTGTGTGTAAGGTCATAAGCTCTGTTAAGTATCACATTCACAAGCACTTCCGACCACCTATTCTACTTCCCTAAGGAAGATTACGGAAAGCCAGACCTAATTACACCAGGACTGACCATAGGACACACTACCCAGAACAGTTGATCTCAGGTAGAAACATAGGACCATTATCCACCCTCAGAGTATACCACTGGGTTGTGGAATCAAACAGAATACAGAGAACAGGAGCTTAATGATATCATCCCTTTTGCTCGCAGGTTGACAATTTCATGAGGGACATCAACAACGTCCAACTTGGAGGCCCTCTTCCCTGATTCCTACATAACCCTCCTTGTGTTACGCACAAATCACAGGCAGGTCGAGTGTGAGGAAGTTCGTCCATAATGTCCCTGCGAACCAAACTGCATGCTTCAGGAAAGCACACATTGTTGTGATCCTTGACAGAGCCCCCAGCAGGCAGCCAACGCCCCGCCGGCAGCCAACCTCTTGCATGCAGCCAACTCCACTCTGCTCACCGCCTGCAGCCAGGCTCTGTAGCCAACCCCCCTCCCCCCAAATGCATCCAAGGCCACACTACACACAGCCTCTGTCGTGAGTGGTCGGGGCTTGCCACAGGGCCTGGCCCTATGGATCCCATCTGCAAGGGCCTTTTTTCTTTAAAGGGGGGGCTGAGTGGTCCCACTCTACCACCTATTATGGCCCTGGGGACCCCATCCTAAAAGGCCATTTCTAAGAATTTAGGGGAACGTCCACATTTCTTAGATATGGGTGCCCACCCAGGGCACCCACCAAGCACTCAGTGGCCATGCGGGGGTGCACAAGGGCCCCCACATCCCTAGCTGGCTTCCCACATGCTGTACACAGCTTTACTCTTGAATACAAAGATTTATAACATGTTCAATACCTCTACACATCTATGGTGCTTTAGGAGTAAATGTGTTTTGCAAGCACGTACACCCATTAGCTGGACCCAGGCTGAACAAAATTAGGTAGACAAATAATATGAAAGCTAACCACCTCTTGTAAACTAAAAAACAAATGAACACATTTGTTGCATAATGTCATTAATAATGAAATCAATAATGCCGTTTAAGATGTCATAAGTGATGTTATAAATGAGGTCATAAAACATGTCATGGGTGATATCATATGTGAGGTCATAAGCAGTGCATATTGGAGGCGCAAGTTATAGTTAGTGCTGCTAACAGTAACTGGTGAATTTCTGTGTTTCTTTTAAGTTCAATGTAATTGACAAATTCACCTAACTATAATGTTATTTTAACCTTTCTGTTTTTTCAGTGAATTAAGTTTTTTTTAGGTAAAGTAATACTTTTTTTTATTTTTTATTTTCAAAACCTTTATTGACAAATTCAATACAATCAAATTACATTTTGCATCAGATCAGAGCCACATACAGAGTGGATTTTTAGCCGAACATCATAAATGTGATGACATTACCAATATACAAGAGATGATATTCCGTGAGGCACTGCTATAACAACACAATTAACACATGTACTAGAGGAGGTGGAGGCACCGCTGTAGGGATGGGGGCAAGCACAATGAGCAGGGGAAGCAGGGGGATATAGGAAGGCAGTTACTGACCAGCACCGGCGGCCGCCGCGGGCCTGGTGCCGGCAGGGAACGCAGGGGAGGCAGCACGGCTCAAAGGAAGTCGGGAATGGAGATATGTTACTAAGGGTCTCCGTATATCTATTGGGCGAGGTCTCGCGGGAAGTAAGTCCCAAAATTCAGATAATAGGGTCTGACATCTCGAGGCGTCTTCAAGCCAATGAGCGAATTGGGGCGCCGGTTTGCAACCTCAACACATGGCCACCCTGCGCCTAGCAAGAACGAGCCTCATTGAAATCAGGCGGCGAGATACATCCAGGCAAAATTTAACAAAACCTAGCCGACACAACAGTGGATCGGGCTGCACCAGTGTAGAGGTTGTCTCAGAGATGGAGGAGCATACCGCCTGCCGGAAATCTGACACCTTAGGGCACAGCCACGCTAAATGAGCACAGTCCGCAGCACGGGCAGCGCAACGCATGCAACAATCGTTGGGTATGAGTCCCAGTTTGTGAAGCTGTGCAGGAGTGCGGTATAGTCTATGTAAGTATTTGAAATGAATAAGATGAAGCCGGTAGTTGGGTGACAATTTCTTCATCTGATTGCAGCAGTAGAGCCAGTCAGCCTGGACGATATCCATGCCCAAGTCCTCACCCCACTCGCCCGATTTGTGGAGATGGAGGTGGACGAAAGCGTGAGGGCGTATATTTTAGTGACTATTTTATGTGGAGTTGGGGACGTATATATGAAATCAAGAGCAGGCATCGTGGGCGGAGGCTGGGGAACGTAGGATGCAACTCCCTACATATAGAGCACATCTGATAAAATAATAAAGTGTCCAATGGACCGGAAGATGTGGGAAGAGAATAGAACATGTCACCAGGATAAAGATCTGCCAGTGTCGACAGTCCCAAGCGTGAGGCATGTTTGGATATGCCGGTTGATTGGAGAGGGGGAAAAGCAGGATCCCGCACATTCGACATGGCGTTAGCCGTTTGCATCGGTACATTGGAAAGTTGGCGTAGTCCGGACCAGGCCCAGCGCAATGTCTCGACGGTGTCCACCTCCGCACGCGGGCGACTCACCGGGGCAAACAGCGCAGTAGTCAGTGGCCAGGAAGATGCAATGTCAGCCTCCATAGCCACGTGTGGTTGATAAGAAGAGAGGTGGATCCAAAAATGCAGAAAGCTGGCCTGGGCGCCTAAGGAGTAAAGCTTAAAATTAAGAGTGCCCATACCTCCTACCAACATAGGGAGAGTGAGGATGTCATACGCTACCCTGAGCTGCTTGCCGGCCCAGACAAGAGAGATGATCAAAGAACAAATTTTGCGAAAGAAGTGAGCAGTGAGGAGAATGGGGATATTCAAAAAGAGGTAAAGGAATTTCCGCAGGACCACCATCTTGGCAATGGCTATATGGCCGGCAAGGGACAGTGGGAGCTGATTCCAATGCAGAATTTTAGACTCCAGCCAATCCACTGCACGTTCAAAGTTAGACCTCCAAAGGCTGTCCAAGACCCTGCTCAACCAGATACCCAAGTAGCGAGTGGGGCCGGAGGCCCACACGAAAGGAAAGTCCAGCGTAAATGGTTTGGTGGCATCCGTAAGGGGGAACAAGACGGACTTGCTCCAGTTCACCTGTATGCCGGACAATCCGCGGAAGCGTATTATCTCATGCACAAGCGGGCTGAGATTGTTTTGGGGGTGGTGAACATACAATGTGATGTCGTCAGCATACATAGAGACCAGGAGGGAGCGGGCTGAGAAACCTATACCCCTCTGGGTATGATGTTGCCGGAGTCTGGCTGCGAGAGGCTCCATTGCAATGACAAAAAGCATAGGTGATAGAGGGCACCCCTGCCGAGTACCGCGTGCAATCAAGATGGGATCTGGTACCTGACCATTAATTCGGAGACGAGGCGAGGGGTGACTATAAAGAAGATATATCTTTCGTATGAACATATTGCTAAAGAAAAAAGAAAAAGTGCCATTCGAGCACGTCGAACGCCTTAGTGGCGTCTAAAAGAGTGGCCTCAGTGGGGAGACTAGGGTTGATTTGGTAAAGAACCGAAAAAATAGTCCTGCGATTGTGCGTGGTGGCCCGACCAGGGATGAAATCAGACTGGTCAGGGAGGGCAATGAGGGGAAGGCAGGAGGCCACTAATTTAGCAAAAATGTTCTTGTCAGTATTATGAGGGAAAGGGGGCGGTAGGAATCGCAACAGTCAGCTGGTTTGTCAGGCTTGAATAGTAGCGTTATCATCGCTTCACAGAGGGACTGAGGAAAGAGGCCATTATCGAAGGAATCGTTGTACATGGATGTCAGAAGTGGTTCTAAGAGCGACGCGTAGGTTTTATAGAAAGAGGCTGGAAGACCATCCAGACCGGGGCCTGATCACTAGGTAAGCTATTTATGGCAAAAAGTATCTCCTCCCTAGTGAAGGGCTCGTCTAAGAATTTCCTGTGGTAATCCTCCAGCCATACCAACGCAATGGTTTCTAAATATTGTTCAAAGTCCTCACGAGAGGGGGGGAGCCGGTGGTGTAAAGCTGCGAGTAATAGTCCATGAAACGAGCCTTGGTTTCCTCAGGAGAGGTGGTTGTAGTGGGCCACCATCACAAAGAGCTGTAACGTACTATGCAGCACGGGGGGTGGAGAAGGTTGGCTAAGGTCTTTCCAGGCCGATCGCCTTCCCCGTAGCGACATGCTCAGGCTTCTCTGCCCAGAAAGGCAAGTTCTCTATCAGCCTCTTCAGTAAATTCACTGTGTAATTGCCTTAAAAGGGCAAGGGTCTCGGGCTTGGGGTGAGCAGCCTGAGCGGCACCCAGAGCCCTAAGTTCAGTTTCAAGGTTATCCAAAGAGGTGCGAATAGAACGAAGGACACCGGCCTGTTTAGAGATGCACTCGCCCGTATCACTGTTTTGAAGCACTCCCACAGAACTGAAGAAGAATCCACCAAACCCACATTTAAATCGAAATAATTGGTGATCGCTGTTTTTATCTCATCACAGAAGACTGTGTCACGGAGTGCATTTTAAGGTAGCCGTCAAGTGAATACTCACTGCGGAGAGTGAGGGAGATGGAGACAGGTTTGAACTGGTGCATGATCCGAAAAAGTGCGTGCCATTTGTGTGGCAGAGGTGAGCCATGTAAGGTTGTCCGGGGAGCTGATCCAAAAATCAATGTGTGACCAGCAGCCCCGAGCCCCTGTGACCCAGGTGTCCTTGCGGGCATCTGGCCACACATGACGCCAGGCATCATACAGCGAGTTGTCAGTAAGTATGGACTGAAGTAAAGTGGTAGTGCAAGGATGGGAAGAGTGGGGGCCAGAACGGCCCAATGCAGCTGAGAGTGTAACATTAAAGTCCCCCCCAAGAGAAGAGCCTCCGGGCCGAAGGAAGAGATGAGGTGCCATATATGGGTAAAGAGATCGGGATCATCTGAGTTGGGGCCATATACAGCAGTGATTGTCACTGATTGAGTCAACAAGGAGCCATGTAAAATCACATATCTGCCGTCAGGATCCGTAAGTACCTGAAGAGTTTGCCAGGGGAGACCTCTACGTATCAGGATGGAAACCCCCCTTGCATAAGAGGAATAAAATGAGGAATGTGATTCTCCCCAGTGGCGTGATTGGAGTCTAGAGGAGGTCTCGGGCAGAAGATGTGTCTCCTGTAAAAGACAAATGTCTACCATGTGTTGATGCAGGTGAGAGTGGATGACCCTGGCTTTTTGGTGATCGTTAAGACCACAGATGTTCCAGGTCCAGCAAATAGTGTCAGTCATGTTGTACCAAACCTTGGTGACATGAGGCATAAAGCGAGTAGGACAGGCATCGGGTAGAACAAGGTGACGTGCTGCAACAAAATGGCTCCAACCGGCTGGAAAGTAGATTGGTCACCCATAGCAAATAGTTGGGTAGGTTGGAAGCTTTTTTTTATTTATTTAAATATGTTTTATTGACACAATTGACATACAGTTACAATACTGCGAGTATAGTACAATAAGAAAACAGAAAGGTAGTCAGCTCGTACATTAACCGTGATAACATGTATGGCAGCCAAAGTTCCAGTAAGTACAATCGTCATTGAGCGTGTAGTCGGCTGCGATGGGAGTAGTCCCGGCGTTATCACGAAATGACATACTCTCATTACACATCATTGTATGTGGCGTCATCTATCCCACCAGAGTATCCGGCCCACCCTGTCGTACAGGGCGTGCCTCTGGGCGATGCCCCCTGTGTTGCCCACAACCCTCCACTTGGTACTATGGTGCGTCGTGTCCCAAGGGTTAGATCTCTTCGGTCAGATCTGCCGCTAGGAGCAGTGTGTTGAGGCCGTTGTCTGTGAACGCTCCTTGGTCATTGTCGCGGTGTGGGTGAGGGTTGCGGCGTGGGTTGCCGTGTGACTTGTGTTCATGTACGTGTTTGTCAGTTATGAAAGTGCAGCGCAGTCAACTGGGGGGCGACGGTCTGCAGAACCAACCTCCGAACCGAGGGAGGGAATAAAAGAGAAATCGGGGTGAAGTGAACAGTAATTCAAGGGGGGGAGGGGGTGCTGCATTGCGGTTCCTGTTGTCTAAGTCCCGTGGCCAGGTATTGTGTCGATGCGGGTGGAAATGTTGTACACATGCGAGTCGGTGTATATGGGTGAGTTGCGGGGGCTCCTAGTTTTGGGGCGGTGTAGCTCCATATGCGTTGGTTGCATGGTCGGTCGTCCCCAGCAGGGGGGGAGAGGAATGAGGGGGGAGGGGAGAGGGGGGGGAAGGAGGGTCGGTGAGCGGGAGGGAGAGGAAAGATGCCGATGGTGACTTCGTGGCCATATATGTGTACGCCTATCACCTTATTATTGCCATGTGTCTCTCACCCCAACTGTGTATCCTCGCGCTACTAGGGGGGGGGGTCTGCCCTTCCTACGCTATCCCCTGTTCCTGACAGGCCTTGCTGAATGCCTGCAGGATGTCGTCCCAGAGGGTAGGTTGGAAGCTTGATGCGCGGGCTTGCAAGTCATAAAGAAGACCTCCAATAGACAAATAACCGGAGAGGGAATTAAAAGGGGGTGAAAGCAGTGCCAATTGGATAGAGGAGAATGTTGTGCACTGACTTGCTGCAGAGGAAAACAATGATAGCATTAAAGTGATGCAATCTGACTGTGACAAAGACCAACAGAGACAAAGCATCAAAACCCCAGCCACCGTGAAATGCATGGCAAACCCACAGCGCTCCCCTCCCCAACCCCACCCACTCAGCAGAACCCTCCCCCAACCCCCTACAATCCCCGGTTCAGTCAACGATCTGGGAACCAGAACCTGGCGGAGCAAGAACAGGCAAAATGCATGCAGCAAAAACCCAGTAATACCTAAGCCTGGCCAAACCTGATGTGACCCCCGGCCCAGACACATAATACCCACCCACATAATACACAATAGGAGACCTTGAGTCTTAAGATACAGTAAAATGCCAAGCGTAAACAGGAGCATTGTCAGAAGTCGGTCCTCATCCTGCCTCCCCAGCCCCAAAACCCAAAGAGAATAACCAAAAAAAGACCCCCAACCCGGCACCCACTGCAACCCCCCAACTAGGCTGAGACACCACCCCGACCCACCCTAGGAACCCACAACTGGGAAGAGAGGAAACAAGATTGAAGGTGGGAATTATCCCGTGAGGGCATGGCAGGGCTCGACGTACACCTTTGCAAGAAAGCAGTGAGGCCAAGCTAAAACAACATCAGACATAGTGCAGGTAAGAAAATAGCATACATGTTACAGCATTTCAGTCATTGTCACTGAGGCGCTCTGCTGCGACAAGTTGAGAGCTAGAAGGACAGGAACGTGATTCTCTGTCAAGTTTCTTAGCGAAGGCAAGGGCATCTCTGGGAATGGGAATATAAGCGTTTTTGCGCCCTGCCTGACTCTCAGCTTCACCGGGTATGCCAATGAATAAGAGACATCATGCTTTTGCAGAATCCGTTTTGCAGGAAGAAATTTGCACCGGGCAGCCTGGACAGTGAGAGTGTAGTTCGATTAGAACGAAAGGGAGTTTCCTTGGTGTGTGATTTTGCTCATGTCGCTTGCTGCGCGGAGAATGGCATCTCGATCCCTGAAATTAAGGAGCTTTGCAATGATGGGGCGAGGAGGTAATCCTCGGCCTGGGCGTGGGCCAAGGGAGCGATGTGCGCGCTCAACAATAAAAACTGATGAGAGGACGTCACTGACAAGTTCCTTGACCAGATGCTCAACAAAGTCCTTCATGCGGGAAATATCGGTGGATTCCGGAACCCTTGTGATGCGGAGCTTGCTCCGACGGGAGCACGCCTCCAGGTCCTCATTTTTCTCCCGGATGATAGCTAGGATTTTATCCATCTGTAATAGTTTCTGATGGTCCTGACTGGCGGTGACCGAGACGTCCGAGACCCTGGATTCGACACCGAGGAGGCAATTCTCGTGCAAGTCCACGCTGCCCTTAACGCAATCCAGCCGGCCGGAGGGTTGGTCCAGCTGGGTAGCAATCCCAGTCACCCTCATCTTCACATCCAACATGATTGCCTTCAGGTCATCCTCGCGGGCAGGAGGCTCATCTATGAGGGCTGCAGGATCACCACAGTCTGAACCCTTGCCATCCTGGGGAGTCGACCGGCGCTGGTCAAAGGCGATTTTGGGCTGCTTTGGGTCAGTCCTCCCCATGGTGATCCAACCCAGGCAATAGGCACCACCAAAGTGCAGAGGCGGGGAGAAGAGACCACCGGGGGCTGCAGCGAATGGTGCCGTGGGCCACCCCCCAGAAACAGCAAGAGCAAGGTGGCCAGGAGAGTTTGTCGGTGCTCCAATCTGTGGGGACAGCCCCGGCCAGCCTGGAGGAGTAGCAAGCAAAGGAATAGTAGTGCAGCAGAGTAACTAGCGGTGTAGACAGTAGGGCAGTGGTCCAGTCAAAGAATACCCCACCGGTACAGCGCCCCACCTGGTCAGAAGGCAAGCAAGGAGACGAATGAGCACACAGGGCACCTCAGTAACTCAATGCGATCCAGCAGCGGGAGGCACTCCCAACAAGGCCAATGATGACCGGGCAGAACAGGAGAGCAGGAGAAGAGGGAATGGGGCACGAGGTGTATCAACCCAGCAGTAGCCCCAGTCTTGAGAGTCAAGCATGGAGTGGAGAAGGGGTGGACGTTCCAGCAAGATGCTACTAAAGTGGTACAGCAGTGTGTAGAGCAGTCATTCAGGTTCCTGGAGCTGCGAGATCAAGAAAGCATAGCCCGGACCCCCAGGCCGCAGAGGAGACTGTGCAGGCCCCAGGGCAGATTAGGGCCACATGTAAGAAGCAAGGCCGGGGTGATTCCAGGCATCACGGCGGACCCAGGAACCAGCAGCAGGGATCTTAGAGCAGCAGGTGAGGTCTGCAGCGATCATGAGCCACAACAAGTGTGTCGAGGATTCCGCCCTGACAGAGGGCCAGCCCGTGAGGCTGAGACCGTGCCGCAACACAGCCAGGGGAAAGCAGAGAAGCGTAGGTGGCAGCTGCAGTTGGAGGCCTAGGGGCAGACCCACCAGATTGGCAGGCAAAGAGCCGGGCGCAAGCAACAGCGGAGCCAAGGACCATCGAGCTGCAGGCGACAGGAGCCAGGGCGCTGAGGCGGTGAAGGCACACCACTCCCAAAGTACGGTGGGGGTTAGAGGGGTGCATGCCAAGCAAGGGCCTTACCACCGGGACACACAGGGAGCCCGCCGCTCCCACCACCGGGCCCAGGCGCTCACAGCCGCCGTGGAGTGCGACTGATGGGGGGTGAAATGGCGCCCAGGCCGCAGCGCTCCGGGCCCGGCGGAACAGCCCACGGACCCCCAACCCTGCCGGAGATGTCTGCCGCAGCGGCCCCACTCACCAGCCCCCAGAAGCATTAGGTCCACCAGTGTCCTTCAGGCGCCGCCGGACTTCAGGGTCCCTGCACTGCAGGAGAAGGAACCAGGTCCAATCCGTCAGTCTCGAGGTGCAAGCCCAGCGCCACTGTCGGGCCACGCTCTACAGCCCCAAGGAGCAGGAGCAGGGTCAATTGAGCTCTCACAGAGCACTGATTCAGGAACAGCTGACAATAAGCAGGTAATGTCAAGATGTCTGCAGGATTTCGTTGAATTGTGTAGCTTGGCCGGCAGAGCCCACTCAGAGTGCAGCCATTTTGCAGCCGGCCAAGCCACGCCCCAGGTAAAGTAATACTTAATAACCAAATCTAAATGCAGCCTTCGGTCATCCGCAGTGCCTGTTTGCTGCAGGAGCTGGCCTGCCCCCAAACCATTCAGCTACCCCGCCCACCACCAACCAACCCCATGCTGTGCATAATCTTCGGCCATGCACAGTGGGCGGTTGGCCATAGAGCGTGGCCCTGGGGACCCCATGCAGCAGGGCATGACTTTCATTAAAGGGGAGGAGGGCTGTGCAGCCCCCATCCTTGAGTCTCTCTAGGTCCTAGAGACCCAAATGCCCAGGGCAGTGTATTTTTTAAGGGAAGGGAGGACACATTCTCCCTCTCTGAGTAGTTACCAACTCTGGGGACCCCATCCCCCAGGGCCACTTATTTCAATAAAGGGTAGGGGACTGTGTGGCCCTTCTCCCTGAGCTTTGTTACGCTCTGGGGACCGCCATGCCCCAGGGCCATTCTCTTTAAATAAAGGGCAGGGCCAATTTTGACACCAGAGACCCTATCCTTCTGGGCCTGGTGACATTGGTTACATTTTGGCCCGTGGGTGAGCTCCCCAGGCTTTTTAAGGCTCAGAAAGAGGGGCTGTATGACTCTGGGGAACAAATCTTAAAAGAAGGTATTCTTTTAGGATTTTGGCCTAGGGGGTGAGGTCCCTGGTGCCACTGATGGCTCGGGTGGGGGACACCTGCAGTTTAAAAAGTATATTGAAAATGCATGTGGATTTTCCGTTTTGGAATCCTCCTTTTTTCTTAGCTCCAGCTTCATTGGATCACCTCAAAACTTTCCAGGAAGGCTGTGAGGTGGATGAACTTTTTTTGTGAAAGTTTTCTGAAGATTTATCTTACAGGGACAAAGTTACTAGCAAACCAAAAAATGCTCTTTCTATGCAAAAGCAGACCGAACTATAACTATATATATATATATATATATATATATATATATATATATATATATATATATATATATATATATATATATATATATATATATATATATATATTACCTACTGGCGGTCGCCAGTAGGTATATATAGTTAGGATTTTTTCTCTATGGGATTTTTGAAAATTCTATGTCTAATAACTTTGGCGTTTGTGGACGGAATTGGCTGAAATTTTCAGGAAAATGGCACATTTTGTTTCTGAGCAGCCCTTGAAAATTTGGGGGGGGTTCGTCAAGGGGGGGCCGAGAAAAAAGGGGGGTCCCAAAATGTGTTTTTAACATTGAGTTTTCCATAGGGCGGTTGGCCTCACTTTTAGCCCGAACGGCTGAATGGATTTGCACGAAACTTGGCAAAATTGTAGGGACTGGTAGCCCGATGTGCCTTTTGTAGGTCTCAATATATGTGCTCCAGTGGATTTTGAGAAATTAACGTTTAAAAAAAGATATATATCTGTAACAGCGGACCTGGCAGCGTCCCAGGACGCGTACTTTACGCGCAACGGAGCTTTGTGAAGCGAAGCTGATTGGTTCTCCGGCGTCTGTCAACATTCCAAAAAGTCCGTAGCGGCCGCCATCTTGTCTCTCGGTAGGATCGAGAGACAAGAGGAGGTCAAAACAAAGGGGGAAATAACTATAAGGGGGCATAGTAGATCCTCGCTGACCCCCTAGGTTTGATGTGGAGGTTTTAAAAGGGCCCCGCGGGGCAAAAAAAAAAAATAATAATAATAATCGAACGGCTGAATGGATTTGCACGAAACTTGGCAAAATATTAGGGACTGGTAGCCCGATGTGCCTTTGCTAGGTCTCAATATATGTGCTCCAGTGGATTTTGAGAAATTAACGTTCAAAAAAAGATATATATCTGTAACAGCGCTCCGCTTCGCGTAACGGAGGTTTGCGAAGCTGATTGGTCATTCTGTCACTGGGCTATAGTTGGGCTACATCTGGCTGATATTTGGGCTACATTTGTTTTTTGTGTGTCTGGCGGCCATCTTTGGGCTACATTGGGCTACATTGGGCTTCATTGGGCTACATTGGGCTACATTTGGGCTCCAACATATATATAGGCCAATGTAGCCCAATATATATTTTTCAAAGTTAATTTTCGTAAAAACCACTGGAGCATATATCTTGAGACATAGCAAAGGCACATCGGGCTACCAGTCCCTACAATTTTGCCAAGTTTCGTGGAAATCTATTCAGCCGTTCGAGCTAAAAGTGAGTCCAACCGCCCTATGGAAATGAAGGAAATGAATGGGTAATTTGTAATTAGCAAATAGCTCATCGCAATGTGGTATATAAATAAATAATACCGGATCTAGGTTTGACTAGGCATAGCAATAACAGATAGCTCAATAAATAAGAGTCAAGATTCGAGGTAGTAGGAGTTTGCAGGTTTATTACAGCATAAAGGACAGGAACAGGACAACCTGCATAGGAATAGGATGGCAGGGCCCGGCAGGGGGGCCGGATTGGACTAGCGTGGCCCGGCAGCTGCCGGGGCTGGATCTGGGATGAGCGCGCTCTGGGGAAAGGACTGGCGTAACATTTAATAACAATACACAGGCATATATATATGAAAACAGTTGCATTACAGTACATATGATAGGCGGAGCAGTGGGTGGAGCAAAGGGTGTGACGCGTAGCAGTCGCGAAAGATAAGGGTGAAAGTGGGTGTAACAGGGCGTATACATAGACATGTGATGCAAACGTAACAGAATATGTCATGAATGGGGCGGAAACATGGAGGGGGCTACCTAAGGAGCCGGGACCTCTAACCTGATGGTGCGCGCAAACTGGCAATGACGTATTACTAGGAGAAGCTGGGGCTACGAACTCTGTGTTAGGAGCAGAGACTGAAGTCTGGAGAGTCAGGGCGACATGTACCTAAACAGTATCTAGTATCTGGTGTTTAGAGAACATGTTGATAGAATCCAAAAGTTATCGGGGTAAAGGCTAACAGACTCTAAGACTGGAGCATGCATTATTCTACATGTAGTGCGTGATGAAGAATATTAAATGACCATTAAATACAGTATTTCTCTTACATGGAGACGTAAAGGCTAGACAATGACGGAAACTATTGATGCGGTTCAGTAGCTTTAGGAATGCAGAGAAGGAGGGCTGAACTGATAACTAGAATCATAACATACTCTTGGCAGACTCAGAGGCAGAGCCAGGCTGAACCGGGCACTGCGAGGCAGGAAGTAAGTGAAGGGTCAGGGATACAGGTGGGGGCTGTATCGCTCCTCAGCGAGGGCTTCAGGAGACAGGAGCTGAATCTGGTGTCCGGGCCCTTTTGAGGCCTAGAAACGGGGACTTTACAATGAAATAACGTGCACACTGAGAAACGTGGCAACGTAGCTTTACATAGGCCTGATATTCGTAGTATTCACGAGAACTAGAAATAGACATACTAGAGATGGACACAACGGTAATTGCGTCATTAATCGAACATGGGGAATACATATGCATATTAATCATGCACACATAACATATGATGGAGGACGCGTAGGGACACAGAACATGGCAAAATTTACTTTTCCACATTCCCTCCTTGTCACTACGTTTCCATCAGGAAACATCAATATTCATGATACCATCTATCATTTCATACAGTATCATTTGCTCGTCTCGAATTTTCTTGGAACGGGATTTAGAACGGTGCTTGGGACTAGGAACACATGATGTAGCACAAATGCCGCAAATCGCAGGGCCACATTGTATACAGAGGCAGCAACTGAATATGATCGCTACTGCAATACCTAGAAAGGACAATACTTTCCATCCCCAGGCGGAAATTATATTCCAGAACCAACCGGACCATGTCCAGGTGCCTGGATCTTGGTGTAACAGATGGGCAATTTTATGGAGTCTGGTTATAGCTGAATAAACGGACGGCGCGTTATTTGGAATGAAAATGCAGCAACTAGATCCGATGACTCTACATGCCCCGCCCCTATCGGCCAGTATGACGTCAAGGACGAGACGATTCTGCAAAACGACAAATCTCATAGCAGATTGCTCTTCAGTCAAATTACCTAGGGCAGAGGCAGTCTCATTAACTACTGCTTCAAGGGTTCTGGTTAACCTACGAATTAGCTTGCTATTCTGGATAGGGCCTATAAAAAAGAAGAAACCTCTATTGAAATCTGTATACTGTTCTAGAGCAGTTTCAGTATAATCGACAATCGGGGACTCGATCTCCCTTCTATGTCTAATGTGTACTAGATGTGTATTTCTGTGATAATCAGATGGGGCTAGGAAAACTGGTGGCAGTAGGAAGGCAATGTAACAGGTTCCCTCCCAATCGAGGGGCAGACGAACATATGCGGTTTGACCACAAATAAAATAAGAATGACGTGAAGCTTTGAAAATAGATTTCCCACTGTCACTATACTTGACAATAGTAGTACAATCACTATGTCCTACATGTACGGAACCATTATTTCGGACACATAATTCACCTTTGACTGGTAGTACTGAAATAGCAGGTAAGTCTGGAGTAGAATCAGACTGAACATTCAGGACCATGAAATTCGAAGAATAATTTCCTAAATTGTAAACTTCGTTTTCTAGATCTAACCCGGTTCTGTGGGGAAGACCTTGCTTGTCTGGAAAACATGTACTGTTAAGGAAAGACATATCTGTTGAGGATGACGTTAACGTGGACCATGCTCCACACAAACCATTATGTGAAAATGGATAAGGAAAGAGTGGCAGAACTCCCTTCGGTGTCTGGAAAGGGGGGAGTCGACCACACACCCAACAATTAGTGGCATTGCTGGTCTGGTGTGAGTAATGTAACATGCGGATAAAAGAATTGTTACGCATAGCGAGGCGGTAAGAGAGTTCATGAGGAGGCAGATCACTAAACGTGTGCTCTACTGTAACATTAGAAGACTTATTTACATGAAAAACTGGAAAATACAAGTAAAATGCATAACTGGTGCAGGAAATCATAATGCTGAGAAATAATATGAAACTTAGAAAAACGATACATCGGATTGAGTTTTGACTAACTCTCTCACTATGGGGGTCTATTTTATACATGTCAGAAACCGGTCTAACCGTTTCACCTAGGGGAGGACTTAGACAATCAAACTGGCTGACTTATTTTACTAGACCTTAACTTTTTCTTATACTCCTGTTGCGGAGTTGTCTCTAACAGGGAGGGTGTAGTATCCTTGTCTTTTGCGGGACAGTCCTTAAGAATAGTACTTTGGCAGTCCTTTAAATCCTCGGAAATGTTCTTTGAAACTGGTTTCAATCCATAAAACTTCTTGATGTGCGAAAGATGCACCCAGCCTTTGCGTCCCTCCAACTTCACGGCTGTACGGGTGGCCAGGAGGACCTGTCGGGGCTCCTTCCAGCGAGGCTCCAGCGGACTTGAACGATCAACATTTCGCACTAAGACCATGGATCCGGGAACGATTTCATGCGGTGCCACCTCGGTATTGTCTGGAAATGCGGCGGCAACCTGTGAACGACAAGAGTTGAGGGCAGACATCAAGGAAGCTAGGTAATCTGTCAGCATATTACTTGAAACATCGGTAATACTTCGGGGTCTAGGTGTACCCCACATGTTAGGGGGGCGGCCGAAAACGACCTCATACGGGGACAGACCTGATCTGGAATGTGCGACCATGCGCATATAAAACAAAGCGACTGGCAGAGCTACTAGCCAGTCTACACCTTTCTCTTTACATACTTTGGCGATGCGAATTTTCAGGGTCTGATTATGTCTCTCTACGAGACCGGCTGCTTCAGGATGGCGTACACAATGGAACTTCCACTGGTACCCTAACAATAGGGAAACATGTTTCATCAACTCAGATGAGAATGGCTGGCCGTTATCAGAATATACGACTCTAGGGAGTCCATAACGGGGGAAGAACTCACGAACCAACTGCTTAGCAGTGGTCGCGGCTGTGTAATCTGGGACTGGATATGCTTCTGTCCACCTGGACAAAGCGCATACAACTACAAGGACATACTTGAAACCTCGACATCGCTCCATCTGAATGTAATCCATCTGGAGGACTTCAAAAGGGTGGTCAGGGGGCTGGAATCCACCTTGTTCCACCGGGACACTTTTACCTGGATTAAACTGACAACATATCATACAGGTACGGACTTTCTGCTTGGCTGCAGCTCGTAAATGCTTGTTAAACCAAATGTTCTGGATACTGTCTAACATTGCTTTTTCTCCTAAATGTGCTGGACTATGTGCGGTATTAATAATGACTTGAACCATAGAGTCGGGGAGAAACCATGTGGCTCTACCCTTCGTTAACCATCCCTGATCTGTCTGGACCCCTCCTTGTTCGGACCATTTCTTGATTTCATCGGGAGTAGCATGTAACTGGATATCTATGACATCTTGAGTAGGGTCCTTAACTGTCATACATGTAGTCGGATCTGGAGTATGTGTCTGTGTTGGCTTAACTGAAATGTCTAGAGCCTGTGCTGTAAGCTTGGCTGTGCGATCTGCTAGATCATTACCTTGGGAAATAGTGTCAGTAACCTTCGTATGTGCTTTGCATTTCATGATAGCAATGGATGTCGGTAAGTGTATTGCATCTAACAGAGCTTGAATAAGGAGACCATGCTGAATCTTGGTTCCATGAGAAGTCATGAAACCTCTCTCCTGCCAGAGCACTCAAAAGTCGTGTACGACTCCAAATGCGTAACGTGAATCTGTGTAAATATTAACTTTCAGGTTCTTGGCGTGTATGCAGGCTTGTGTCAGAGCAACTAGCTCTGCTGCTTGAGCAGACAGGGTGTCAATACGGTGTGTTTCAATAACTTCAGTGTCGGTAGTCACTGCATACGCGGCTACTAGTTCTCCTGTACTTGTTCTCATGCATGAACCATCCACATAAAGTGTCAGGTCGGGATCTGGTAATGGAATATCTGTCAGATCTTGTCTTGGCTTGGTCATGATGTTAACTACTTCCACACAATCGTGTGTGGCAGGATTTGGATTAACTGATGGTAACAGTGTAGCAGGATTCAGAACGTTGCAGCGTCTGATTTCTATGTGTGGCTGAAACAGTGTCAATTCATAACCTGTTAAACGTGCAATTGTCAAGTGCTGAGTTTGTGTTCGGTTTAAAAGAACTTCCACGGAGTGTGGAACTTGTACGGTCAGGGAGTGTCCTAAGACTATGGAATCACTTTGTCTGATAGCTAGTGCTGTGGCTGCAACTGACTTGAGACACGCAGGCAGAGCCTGGGCTACAGGATCTAATGTGCTCGAAAAATAAGCACAAGGCTTGTATTGTCCTGCTTGATCTTGTGTGAGAACAGATAATGCTGTACCTTCGCGTTCAGTGACGAAAAGTGTAAAAGGCTTACTGTAGTTCGGTGTAGCTAGAACTGGAGCTTGGCATAGGGCTTTCTTTAATTCATTAAAACTAAGTGTATGTTCAGATGTCCAAGGGAGGACAGTCGATACGGCTGCCTCCTGTGTCGTTAACTGTATCAGTGGTTTGGCTAGAAATGCATACTGAGGAATCCATTGTCTGCAATAAGAAGTAAGGCCGATAAAAGCACGTACCTCCTTCTGGGTCTTGGGCTGAGGAAGACTCGCTATTAACTGGATACGGTCTGGTGTCAACTGCCTACCCCACTTGGACAGCAAGTGGCCTAAGTAGATCACTTGCTGGACACAGAATTGAAGCTTCGAAGGGGACACCTTGTGCCCCATCTCGGCTAGGAAATACAAGACTGTAAGTGAGGCTCGCTCGCAAGCACGTTCAGAACGGGCTGTGATCAGTAGATCATCGACATACTGGAGCAGGGCAGTGCCAGTTGGCATGTGAATATTGTCTAGTTGTCTCTTGAGTGCTTGACTGTAAATACTAGGACTTTCTGTGAAACCTTGAGGAGCGCGTGTGAACATATAGCTCCTTCCATTTAAACAAAATCCGAAAAGAAACTGGCTGTCCGGATGAATGGGGACACTAAAAAATGCGTTCTTGAGGTCTATGACAGTGAAAAATGAGGCTTCGGAATCAATGGCTGTCAATAGGGAAGAGATATCTGGGACAACTGGGTACTGGGGAATAATGCATTTATTAAGTTCTCGAAGGTCAATCACTAATCGATATACTGGAGGTGCATTTGGATCAGTACGTTTCATGACAGGAATGATCGGAGAATTACATACATTGGAGTCAGTTTCTACCACTACTCCTTGAGCCATGAGCTCGTCAATAATTTTGGATAAGGCTGCTACAGCCTCAGGTGGCAATCTGTACTGTCTGATTCGTGGCAGGACTATACCTGGTTTAAGAGTCACACGATGGGGTGTGATTTGCATATAGCCAACATCAGTTGGACCTTGCGCCCATAGACGCTGCGGGACATTAGACAATCTCGGATCAAAATCTCGTAATACATAGTGACCCTTGAAGTCACGTAGGAACAATCGTATTCCCTCTGGGGAACAGCATATAACTGCACCTAACTCCGTGTTTTAATGCCTAATAGATTTTCTGGACATGACTTAGTAAGTAACAGATCAGTAGTGCGGGACAATGGACCTACTTCTAGGGTAACTGGCTTTGATATTTCATTTACAATAGGCTTTCCTGAAAATCCAAGGGAAACATTTCTAGAGCCTGAGAGCGGAGCCCCTGGAACTTCGGCGTGACTGATGGTGGTCCTACTTGCCCCTGTATCAATCAGAAACTTTCTGTCTTTCCCTAGTACTTGACTGTGAACATAGGGACCCTCTTGATCTACAGGTATCTCGATGAGAGGCAAGCCAACCTCCTTCTCTAGGCTGTTTCATGAATATGGTTGATACTCTGGATACTCTGACTGCGCATACTGATACATCTGCTGTGTAACATGCTGTGTTGCAGCAATAGACTGTGGTACTGGAACTGTCTGTGGTGCATTCTGTGGCTGAGAAGTCTGTGAAACTTGCTCTTGTCTAGGCAGACGTGGTCTTTCTTTAGTCTTACCGGTAGCTATGTTGTGTTTCAGAACTGCACACTCGTTTATAAAATGACCTGGCTGTTTACAATAATTGCAGTTCCCTTTAACGGGAGCTGCAGGGTGACTGGCTTGATTCGGACCCCTCTTCTGACTGTCTTGAGGAACAGATTGTGCAACTAGTACTTTCATTTTCGTGTCTTTCATACGCTTTCTCTCGTGTTCTTGCTCTTCTCTGATTCTATTCTGGTGATATTGAAGCATCTGTAACATCTGGGACGGGGTATTAGCTTGCCAGGTACTTTCGACTTTCAAAACTCGATTCTTAACTTGTGGACTTGAATTCTCGACTAATTTAGTTACAAAAAGATGAGGGTATGACTCGCTACTTGTCTTGAGGCCACTGTTTATAATAAAACATTCTTCAAATCTAGAATAAAAATCACTAATGTCTTCGTCTTGTTTCTGTTTACAGGCTGAGATTGCATCCCAGTCTTCTTTTCTAGTTGTCAATAATCTAGGCAAAACTTGTATTAATAATTCTGGTAATTCTTTACATTTATCTCCAAGACCGGTACCTGGTACTCGTGCCTTATCTTCAGCTTCTAGAACTGCCCAATCGATCTTTTTCTCTCCCACCTCCCATTCCTTTTCCTTGAGTTTCTCATATACCCCTGCGGGCAACAAGACTTTTAACATTTTAATGATATCTGGATACGTGTATTCTCCCATACGGAGCATGTCCTTTAATTCTCGGTGGAACCCTGCTGGATCTTTATCATGACAGGGAATTAACTTTTTCATCTCTAAGAGTTCCATCTTTGTAATCGGGGTGTAAACAAACACTCGTTGCATTTCACCACCGTCTGTCTTAACTGGATGCACTTCTCGTAACGGATTCTGTCTGTCTATGTAAAACGGTTTACTTTCTGGGGGTGAAACATGAACAAAATGCGGGTTCAGAAACATACTATATTTGTGGCGCTGTTCTAGAATGACACTAATCAAATCGGTACCTAAACCTTTCCATCTATACTGGAGCAACTCGTTCAGGACATCGTGTAACGGACCTGGATCAGAATGTTGACCCTCATACAAAGTAATGAGGTGTTGGATCATATACATACCCACCAGTCGCTGTTCGGCTGGGGGCAGTTTCAGAAACATTTGTGCCACTATTTCGTCTGGAAAAGTGGTAGAATCAGTAATCCATCGGACTGCTGATCGGGCTAGTTCTTGTTCATGCATAGTACTTAATTCACTGTAACCGATTCGTGATTTCAGAATGTGATCGGTAGCTTGAAATACTTGTTCCAGAGAACCTTGTTCTGGTGCTGGATGATGTAAAACTGACTTGTGTTCTAGGCGCAAATGGCGATCTGGAAATCTAGATTTTCCTACATACGCTATTCTGTCGGGATTCTCGTCCTCTACCTCTTCAGTATCTGAGTTACTTTCTTTCTCGCTTACTTGTGCTGCTTTACGTTGTTCGTGTAACTTTATTATTTCTTTACGGATTTTCTTGTACATACTCTCTATACTACTGATAGTCTTGTGTTTACCCTCGGCTATATTATCACTCCACTTTGTCAGGATTTTCATTTCGGCTTGATCTTTGGTCGGATAATCTTGTTCTCTTATTAGACAATTAATCAGAAACTTTAATAGCATGAGCTGGACTTCAACTTTTCTTTGGCACATAACGTCACTAATACTTTCTGGATCATTCCCTGTACGGATGAAACGATATATTCTGTCTAGATCTCCTTTCATATCTGGTAGGGTGACTAGATACTCGGTCACCTTTCTCACGCGTAATGAATATAGAACCATATTATCCTCGCCTGGGACTGGATCATAGCCACATTCGTTAAGGGCTTTTCTTATTTCTGCAACAGACTGATACCTGGGCGTACGCTGTGACGCTTGTGCATGTAATTCGGCTAACGTTAAACGCTTGTGTGGCGGCGGGGTTCCTGGAGGACCTCCCCCTGCGGCCCCTAAACTAGAGTCGTCTACTGATGCTCTTCGTCCTGGCAGAGTGGGAAATGGAAATGCAGGCTGGACTTGTATGGCGGGCTGGACCGGGGGTACCGTAACAGGTACTCCGGTGTCTGGAGGAGCGGGAAGTGCCTGATTTACAGGGACTGGCGGAGCGGGATTTGCATATTCTGGGACTGTGTCGTCCAAATAGGACGAAATGAAAATATCAGCTGCGGTCGGTTTGTGACGTAGCTTGGTCGGAACTAAGGGTGGCGGAAAATTACTGAATGCCTCCGGGGTCGCTTTTGGCAAGCCCTCGGCAAGAAGAGGATACATACCCTTAATAAGAGCATGCCTCTGTCTGTCTGACTGTTCGGCTTTAACTTGTTCACCTATCTCGATTAATTCTTTTTCTTGTGCTCGCTCTAAGGATTCTCTACTTAATTCGGACTTTCTGATTTCTTTTTCGGTTCTTTTATGAGCTTCTTTGCGCCATAACTCAATGGCATCTTTCTGTGACTGTCTGGCTTTCTTTTTCCATAATGCCTCTTCTACTCTCATGATGCACTCGGCATTCCACGTACCTGATACGGGCCATCTATACTTTTCTTCTAACTCTTTGGTATACTCTACCCATAAATCTAGATACAATATGGCGCTTATGCCATGTTTCTGATACATAAAATGACCTGGACTGTCCCTAGGCGGGACAGGAACTGCTTCTTCTAGCAGACCCTTTCTAGTTTTTAACTGACGTAATCTCGAAAAGAGGGACATTGCAAACTTGAATCTGAACACAATACAATACACGAGGAACAATAACAATGGAGAAAACAATTCAGGCATACCACGACATTGAACATACATTGAATAACATTATGAAGCAACAGTTCGGACAGAATACTACCTGGAACACTGAGAACAGAAACACATGAATTTCTCGAGAACGGAACAGGCTAGAATTACTGGATGCGCTGCTGAAACAGCACGGAACATACCGGTCCCATAAAGGGACGCATCAAGACCCGTATCCACCTAGGTGAACACTTCGTTTCAGATCTGCGTACCCAGACCCATCGGACCAGAGACAATTTAGATTGACCCTGTCTAGATACTACCCCAGCAACGGTACTCACCGGGTAGCAAGAACGGAAGGCCTCAGACTGGACGGGACTGCTTCGACGCCGGACGGACGAACTTCGGACTTCTGTTACGGGTGGGCCTCCGGATACCTCGGACCTTGGACTCTCGGCTTGGGCTCTGGTCGGGACTCGCCGCGTTCCTCCACCGCCTCGTCTGGATGCTGGACCGCCACCTCCGTCTCCTCCGTGGGCCTGAGGGATACTTGAAGCAGAAATATCTGCACGTGCACGGTAGGGTTCCGTCACGGCTGCAGAGGGTCAGGGGGCCGGCGTGGCTTCACCGGCGTGTGGGGAAAGGGCAAGTCCCTATTCGGGCGCCATTATGTGGTATATAAACTCTGGGGAAAGGACTGGCGTAACATTTAATAACAATACACAGGCATATATATATGAAAACAGTTGCATTACAGTACATATGATAGGCGGAGCAGTGGGTGGAGCAAAGGGTGTGACGCGTAGCAGTCGCGAAAGATAAGGGTGAAAGTGGGTGTAACAGGGCGTATACATAGACATGTGATGCAAACGTAACAGAATATGTCATGAATGGGGCGGAAACATGGAGGGGGCTACCTAAGGAGCCGGGACCTCTAACCTGATGGTGCGCGCAAACTGGCAATGACGTATTACTAGGAGAAGCTGGGGCTACGAACTCTGTGTTAGGAGCAGAGACTGAAGTCTGGAGAGTCAGGGCGACATGTACCTAAACAGTATCTAGTATCTGGTGTTTAGAGAACATGTTGATAGAATCCAAAAGTTATCGGGGTAAAGGCTAACAGACTCTAAGACTGGAGCATGCATTATTCTACATGTAGTGCGTGATGAAGAATATTAAATGACCATTAAATACAGTATTTCTCTTACATGGAGACGTAAAGGCTAGACAATGACGGAAACTATTGATGCGGTTCAGTAGCTTTAGGAATGCAGAGAAGGAGGGCTGAACTGATAACTAGAATCATAACATACTCTTGGCAGACTCAGAGGCAGAGCCAGGCTGAACCGGGCACTGCGAGGCAGGAAGTAAGTGAAGGGTCAGGGATACAGGTGGGGGCTGTATCGCTCCTCAGCGAGGGCTTCAGGAGACAGGAGC
Organism: Lissotriton helveticus; assembly: GCF_964261635.1. Taxonomy (NCBI): domain Eukaryota; kingdom Metazoa; phylum Chordata; class Amphibia; order Caudata; family Salamandridae; genus Lissotriton; species Lissotriton helveticus. The sequence goes on from NC_136067.1 coordinate 177,140,448, forward strand.
TGAATCTGGTGTCCGGGCCCTTTTGAGGCCTAGAAACGGGGACTTTACAATGAAATAACGTGCACACTGAGAAACGTGGCAACGTAGCTTTACATAGGCCTGATATTCGTAGTATTCACGAGAACTAGAAATAGACATACTAGAGATGGACACAACGGTAATTGCGTCATTAATCGAACATGGGGAATACATATGCATATTAATCATGCACACATAACATATGATGGAGGACGCGTAGGGACACAGAACATGGCAAAATTTACTTTTCCACAGCAAACTAGGAATGGTAAAGAATCGCTATTTATTCCTTAAAGTTCGCTATTTAGGAAATGCAAAAAACTTTGATGATACATATGGCGGTTCATCTCTAACAAGATAAGAAGCATAGGGATACATTTATGATGACTGGCGCATCACCAGGGATGTGTTAGTCATTCTGTGCCGCTGTTCCGTCACCTATGGTGTGCTGCATTTACAATGCGGCGCATCATGGGGCAAAAACAGCACAGATGCGTGATGTATCTGTGCCGTAAAGGTGGCGCATTGCTGGAGTTGTATCGCAAGTGTGATGAAGCTCCAGCAAGGGTCGGGGGTGCCCCTGTCGCAGGGTTTCTGTTCTCACACAGAACTGTGGACAGAGGATTGGAACCTCGGCGAATTAGGGTGTCCCAAAACTCACGTTAGTAATCAAAAACTCCTTAGCAAGCTAGGTACAGTGTCACATTGGATATAACAAACTCTCAATGTTTAGACAATCCAGAATATGAACTTATAGTACCTCAGGATACGTGGAACTCATGAACAGTCGGTCGTTATATATTTCTTAGAAACCAGAACATGGAGTTAAGAAGAACACATGTGTATTTGAAATGTTTATTTACTAATGCCGTCTTCTCAGGCGTAGTATCTTAGATAATAGAAGTACACATATTATCAGTAGCAAAATTACCAGCATAGTTACTAGTACATAAAAAGCGAATGGTGATAGTATGTTAACATGCTGTAAATGAATAAGAGTTAGCAACCCTTATAAGCAGCCGCGGGCCGTGGAGGGAGTTACGGTGAGGCAGGGAGGCGGGGAGGGGGAGAAGCAGGGTGGAGAATACAAGTACACATATTATCAGTAGCAAAATTACCAGCATAGTTACTAGTACATAAAAAGCGAATGGTGACAGTATGTTAACATGCTGTAAATGAATAAGAGTTAGCAACACTTATAAGCAGCCGCGGGCCGTGGAGGGAGTTACGGTGGGGCAGGGAGGCGGGGAGGGGGAGGGGCAAGGTAGAGAGGGCTCCACCCTGCTTCTCCCCCTCCCCGCCTCCCTGCCTCACCGTAACTCCCTCCACGGCCCGCGGCTGCTTATATCTCACCCTCCCTAATACACATATTATATTATTTGCTAAGAAGGTCTCTTTGTGTTGGTTTAGGGCGTGCCCATACTTTAGTGTCTTAGATTTGAAGGAATCACATCAGCATACACCAGCTCTCTCTTCATGTGAACCGCATCAACTGTTGTGTATGTGTGTTCGGCAAAGCAATATAAAACCCGCCTCATGCCCAGAATTGGCAGAAGTTGCACTTATGTTATGAGTATGAAGTCGTGGAGATCAGACCTCATAACAATTCTGTATCGTGTTGTTCTTGAAACTTTAGCACTCGCTGTACAGATATAGTTTAACAAGCAAAGCAGATAGTAGAGCAATAACATATTATTCTCATGTAAACCACGATGAACTACTAGGTGGAAAGCTAAAGCAACAACTAAGTGTCGTGTGCAGAAGTTGCAAAAAAGGAAAAATGGCGTTTAAACCGGTAATGAGCCCATGCTAACTTAACACGGTGTAAAGATATCCAGGACCTAGATGACACCTCCCCATGATCCGGAAACGAACTGAATAAGATAATAGAAGTGCCATCTCATGAGAGCAGATTGCAAGTTTATATGTGGACGGTCCGCAAGGTAAAGCATTAAAAACTAGGAAAATTTAATGCTAAAGAAAAATAAAACAGCCAAGTACTTTATCGAGTCTTAAGCCAATAGGCAAGGTAAATAATAAAAACTTGACAAATAAGTCAATGAATTGTCAATGAAATGCTAGTACTCAGCATATCAAACATGAAAAAGGTCTATGACATAACTGTGTATGCAAAATAAGCTGCAACAGCCTCCAATAGGAAGTCACCGTCTTCATCCGAAAACAGTTCAGCCATCCAATTTAAAAGCGGAAAAGAACATACGTGCTCTCCCAGCACCGGATCCTCTATCACCATCAGAGGACAGCTCGGTGGGTTTTCAAGAAAGCTCTGTTCCAAGAAAGACTGTGCTGCCGCCAGTAAATTCCAGGGACCAAGTAGTCCATGCATCAATGCCACAGCCATAATCCTTTCGCCAGGACAAACCAACTCGTGAGTAATGATAGGAGTCATCAGCTGATTAAAGTCGACGTCAGGAGAAACCGGTCCGCAGAGACACAAATCAATGGCCCAATCGAAATCACAGGTCAGGCAGTGAAATACAGGCTGGACACAGGTGAAGTAGGAGAATCGAAAAGATAATCCATATGCCGTGCTTAATATCGCCAACGGCATTGTGCCATAATATTCTAGCATGCGATTGCGGAACAGTGTCAGCAGCTGCAGGGTGGGAGGTTGCATAGGAGGGACATCCATATTTAAAAATGTAAAAAAGCACAAGAGCGTCCGCTGGTAATGCAAGTAAAAATGCCAATCCACGAACCAGAGTGGAGAAAATAGAATGAAAGGAAGCAGGGATGACTCCAAAGATTTTCTCAAATGAAGTCACGAGACCACTGGTAACAACTTTAAAAAAGTGCGCCAGGGTCTTTGTGGAGGATGCGTTAAAGATAGTCGGAACCATCTTGCTGAAATTGAAAGGCAAATCTGAATTAAAAGTATTCCTTTTATCGTAACAGTAAGTGAACGGGTTATTTGCTGCAGAAATGTTCTATTTCCTCCCACACATGAACATAGGGAGTTTTCAATCTGGCCACAAATACCAACCTTGGGACAGATTTCAATGGCATGGCAAGAATAAGAGCTCTTTTGTCTCAGAGAGAGGTGGCCTTGAGTTCGGCCCGTGAAACTTTCGTGCTTCACATAGCGAACACCCGTACAGAGGTGCAGACCCTTTTCAATTAACTCAGAACAATCTTCATTATTGAGCATCAAATAACTACCATTTTCCAACAACTTGAACGTGGGGATGATAGCAGGAACTGGCGTGCCTTGCAACACGCAAGCCATATTTGGTCGGCGTTTGTTGCATGAACCGTGTAACTGTATGTGCCTACACATTAGTGAATGATCTGGCGTCTCAGTGCATTCCTCTCCATTCAGATAAACTTCTTGATCATCTTTGAAACATCTGTATGTGTATGGAAGCGACCAGACCTCATGAAGAAAAGCACTACCTAAAGGTTCATAACGACCTATTGGTATATATTTCATACAATTTGAAAACTTATATAAAGCAAAAGGCAGCGTTATTAAACCGTTGATAAGGCACGTTGCCAAAAAACCCGCAATCCTCTGCTGATGATGTCACTGAGCATGTCATGAATGATGTAATATGTGACATCATCAGCAGTGGATTACGGGTAATAGTATCTCTAGTTTACTCCCCTATAGCTGTCTTTCTTTTAACATAAGTGTCTGTTTCCTTCCCTTATACTTACTGTTTTTGGTTCGCTTCTAGTTCGCGTACCGGCGAGCGAACTGGGAAGCGAACTAAGAGAAATAGAGGTTGGCACAGTTCCAAATATTGTACCAATTTTTTAATAACGGGGAGGTAGTTCTGAAAAGAACTTTTTTTTTTATTGTTTTTGTTGTTTTATATTTTTTTTATTATTTTTCGGAACATTTTTTTACTTTTTTTTAATTTTTCTGAAGTTTTATATTTTTTTGGGTTTTTCTTGGAGGGGGCAATGAAAACGATTCATTGTAAAGGGCTCAACAGGAGCAACAAAACAAAAAAAGAAGTATTTATTATTTTGGGCGTTTCGTACAAACTTGCATATGATAGTCAATAGCTCTGTTGATCAGAGTGATGCTTTTTTCTCCGTAGGAAATGAATCCATCGCAAAATACGCAGGTGTGTTTTACTTCACCAAATTTCATTTGTATATTTGGCACCATCTCCCTGCCCTCTGGTCCCGTTACTTCCGGTACAACAGATCTTCTGGCCATAATAGGGAGATTATCTAGGTCGTTCCGAAACTGTGCAGCACTGTAGTTGTTAGGATGCCACCTAGTCATATGGCGATGCATTGTGTAGTTTCCGAAACTGTATTTTTTCTCGGTTCCTCTGGACAGTCTATCTTGACATATAAGGCAAGTTACGTATCTTGCATTTACTTTTTTCTGACCTTTGGGAATTTTAAAAAATTGCCAAATGAAGTTTTCTTTCCGGTGAGACGTCCTGGGCTGCTCAGGCAAAAACTGCCTCTCTTCGTGCTCGTCGTCCTGTTCCTCTTCTTCTTCTTCTTGTTGAATTATAACTTGAGCAGGTGGTCCACTCTTCCTTGGATGTGGTGGAGGTGGTGGGGAAGCACCAGCTGAAGCTACTAAAGAAGCCATTGCTCAGTGATCACAAAGGGTCTTTCTCTCACAATGATGAAAGTCAGAGTGAGGAAAGAAGGAGGGATTTTCATCATTTGGGAAAAACAAGAGTTCTCAACCAATCAAAAGTGTTCATTTTAGATTATATGACCTAGTCTTACATCATTAGGAAACCAAAAGTGAAATGAACCAATGAAAAGTGTTATTACCAAGTCACATGACTTGCTGTGTTTACGTTAAGCGCTTTGCAGGGCCTCCCGGTTTGCTTCCAGAAACCTGCGCTTTGCGACTCGCTTCGCGTACCAGTTCGCTAACGTAGCACGTCATATGACGTATCACGCGACAACGTGAAACGTCATGCGGACGGGAGGCGTCACGATGTTGTTTTCTAACGCGGCACTTGCGGTAAAGAAACGTTTACCGGCTCGCGGTCTATTTCGCGGCATCAAGGTCAGCTAACGGGAAGCTTCCCGATTCGCGAAGCGGGAACGAAGAAAAAAAAATATTAAAAAAAAAAATTATTCATAAACATATAAAATATATTTTTGGATTTAAAGAAGAATACATTTTACAGCTACAGATATTAGCTGTTAAAAAACCAATGAAATTCACAGAAAAAACCATAGGTTATAGACCATATATAGTTAGGAATTAGCATTTACAAAACCTTGAAAATTCACTGAAAAAACCATAGGTTATAGACCATATATAGTTAGGAATTAGCATTTAGAAAACCTTATTTTACTCACACAAAACCATTGAAATTCCATATATAGTTAGTTGCACTAACTATATATCGCGCACCCGCAATCCACTGCTGATGATGTCACATATTACATCATTCATGACATGGTCAGTGACATCACTGATGACATCACTGATGACATCTCAAATGACATCACTGATGACATCACTGATGACATCTCATTTGACATCAATGACCACATCACTGATGATATCATTCATGTGACAATACAATGCATCTCCTCACATTTTAATATAACCTCTGTTTCACCCAGTGTTAAAAGGAGAGTATAATTTTTGAAACCATTGACACACCAATACTAGTTACTACATACGCACTCACTGATTGCTACGTCTACACACACCTTCACTCATTCACCCATACAATCATTCATACATACAATCACTCATCTTTACAACACTATCATATGCACTCATACACCTATACAGACACTCACAGTCTGCCACTCATCCATGGAGTTACTCACACACCTAGTCAGTCCTGTAAAGAATCAATGACACTTCCATTTTCTTGTCTATACAGTTAAACATAGAGCACCTTACATTTTCAAACATATACTAACACATACTTACCTTCTTATACAATCATTGATACAAGTACAGATTGATCTGCACAGAGTCACACACCTCCCAGCTAGCCACACACACACTCAGTCTCCCATACAAATACTTGGGCAATCAATCAATAACCCATATAGTTACTCATATAGCTACTGATCAACACATGCAGCAGTTTACAGAACAACAGACATAATGATGCACAAATTAAGACAGTTTAGTCACTAACCCATGCAGTCAGTGAGACACATTTAATCACTCACTCATACAGTCAGTCATGCACCTACTAAATCCTTCGTCCAGACACTTACACATCCACTCATTCTTCAATATGTAAGACATATTTAAACTTTATAGAAACAAAAAATCACTGGATGTTGTTATCAGTGATGTCACTGACCATGTCATGAATGATGTAATATGTGACATCATCAGCAGTGGATTGCGGGTGCGCGATATATAGTTAGTGCAACTAACTATATATGGAATTTCAATGTTTTTGTGTGAGTAAAATAAGGTTTTCTAAATGCTAATTCCTAACTATATATGGTCTATAACCTATGGTTTTTTCAGTGAATATATATATAGTTAGGATTTTTTTCCTATGGGATTTTTGAAAATTCTATGTCGAATAACTTTGGCGTTTGAGGACAATTGGCTGAAATTTTCAGGAAAATGGAACATTTTGTTTCTGAGCAGCCCCTGAAAATTTGGGGGGGTTTCGTCAAGGGGGGGCCGAGAAAAAAGGGGGGTCCCAAAACATGTTTTTCCCATGCAATTTTCCATAGGGCGGTTGGCCTCACTTTTAGCCCGAACGGCTGAATGGATTTACACCAAACTTGGCAAAATTGTAGGGACTGGTAGCCCGATGTGCCTTTGCTATGTCTCAAGATATAGGCTCCAGTGGTTTTTACGAAAATTAACTTTGAAAAATATATATTGGGCTACATTGGGCTATATATATGTTGGAGCCCAAATGTAGCCCAATGTAGCCCAATGTAGCCCAATGTAGCCCAAAGATGGCCACCAGAGACAAAAAAAAACAAATGTAGCCCAAATATCAGCCAGATGTAGCCCAACTATAGCCCAATGACAGAATGTCCCAGAGTGTTCTAAAGAACAACTAGAGTGCTAACAGTCCTACTTATTACGAAGGTATGGCACACCTGAAGCCATCTTGATTGGAATAAAGTGGTAACTCTTAAAACATTTAATTTAAAAAGGAACAAAATGAGGGGGTTCATTTTGCCATAGAAAGTATGATTAGCGAATATATGACGAAATCCCGCATACCATCAGTCCGCAAAAAAAATCCTGCAGGTACTATTAGGCCGCAAATTAAAATAACGAAAACTTTTAGAACGAATATGCCTTTAGCATACACTAAACAACTAAACTACCCTAAACCCTAAAACACTACCCCCAGCATGACCCTACACTACACAAACAGTACAACACTACCCTAAACCCTAAAACACTACCCCCAGCTTGACCCTACACTACACAAACACTACAACACTACCGTAAACCCTAAAACACTACCCCCAGCATGACCCTACACTACACAAACACTACAACACTACCCAAAACCCTAAAACACTACACCCCAGCATGACCCTACACTACGCAAACACTACAACACTACCCTAAACCCTAAAACACTACCCCCAGCATGACCCTACACTACACAAACACTACAACACAACCCTAAACCCTAAAACACTACCCCCAGCATGACCCTACACTACACAAACACTACAACACTACCCTAAACCCTAAAACACTACCCCCAGCATGACCCTACACTACACAAACACTACAACACAACCCTAAACCCTAAAACACTACACCCCAGCATGACCCTACACTACGCAAACACTACAACACTACCCTAAACCCTAAAACACTACCCCCAGCATGACCCTACACTACGCAAGCACTACAACACTACGCAAAACCCTAAAACACTACACCCCAGCATGACCCTACACTACGCAAACACTACAACACTACCCTAAACCCTAAAACACTACCCCCAGCATGACCCTACACTACGCAAACACTACAACACTACCCTAAACCCTAAAACACTACCCCCAGCATGACCCTACACTACGCAAACACTACAACACTACCCTAAACCCTAAAACACTACCCCCAGCATGACCCTACACTACGCAAACACTACAACACTACCCAAAACCCTAAAACACTACACCCCAGCATGACCCTACACTACGCAAACACTACAACACTACCCTAAACCCTAAAACACTACCCCCAGCATGACCCTACACTACGCAAACATTACAACACTACCCTAAACCCTAAAACACTACCCCCAGCATGACCCTACACTACGCAAACACTACAACACTACCCAGAACCCTAAAACACTACACCCCAGCATGACCCTACACTACGCAAACACTACAACACTACCCTAAACCCTAAAACACTACCCCCAGCATGACCCTACACTACGCAAACACTACAACACTACCCTAAACCCTAAAACACTACCCCCAGCATGACCCTACACTACGCAAACACTACAACACTACCCTAAACCCTAAAACACTACCCCCAGCATGACCCTACACTACGCAAACACTACAACACTACCCAAAACCCTAAAACACTACACCCCAGCATGACCCTACACTACGCAAACACTACAACACTACCCTAAACCCTAAAACACTACCCCCAGCATGACCCTACACTACGCAAACACTACAACACTACCCTAAACCCTAGAACACAACCCCCAGCATGACCCTACACTACGCAAACACTACAACACTACCCTAAACCTTAAAACACTACCCCCAGCATGACCCTACACTACGCAAACACCACAACACTACCCTAAACCCTAAAACACTACCCCCAGCATGACCCTACACTACGCAAACACTACAACACTACCCTAAACCCTAAAACACTACACCCCAGCATGACCCTACACTACGCAAACACTACAACACTACCCTAAACCCTAAAACACTACCCCCAGCATGACCCTACACTACGCAAACACTACAACACTACCCAAAACCCTAAAACACTACCCCCAGCATGACCCTACACTACGCAAACACTACAACACTACCCTACACCCTAAAACACTACCCCCAGCATGACCCTACACTACGCAAACACTACAACACTAACCTAAACCCTAAAACACTAGCCCCAGCATGACCCTACACTACGCAAACACTACAGCACAACCCCAAACCCTAAAACACTACCCCCAGCATGACCCTACACTACGCAAACACTACAACACTACCCTAAACCCTAAACACTACCCCCAGCATGACCCTACACTAAACAACCACCACAACTCTACACTACACTAACACAACACTACACTACACAACACTACACTACACAATCACTAACCCACGAAAAAATTAACACAAACCCACTTACCTCTCTCGTCATCGTGGTTTTCACAACGCAAATGCATTTACCATACATGCCTTTAAAACGTAATTCTTTGTAAAGGCATGCGCGATAAATGCACATGCGTTTTGAAAAAATGCGGGATAATGGTATGCGAGGTCAATGACCTTGCGGGATAATGGTATGCGGACTGAAAGTCTGCGGGATAAAAAATGCGGGAAAATGGCTCCAAACCATGATTAGCAGCAGACTTCCCTGGTGAGCACTAGCTTTACTACAGTGATCTAATGAGCAACTAGAGTGCTAACATTCAGAATTTATGGCAAATGTGTGACACATCTGAATGCCTTCTTGATAGAACCAAAGTAAACAAGCATTGAAAATGCAATAGATATCGCCCTCGTTTAAGTTAAAGCCATTCTGTTTGTAATGAGGTGGCTTTTTAGCTTTGCTTTTATTAGTGTTTTTAAAACTTTCATGTAAATAACATGCATATGTATGCATATATGTATATGTATGCATGCATTTATATTTATATAGATATGCAGATTATATATGTTTATATATGTATATTACCTACTGGCGATAGCCAGTGGGTATATATAGTTAGGATTTTTTCTCTATGGGATTTCTGAAAATTCTATGTCTAATAACTTTGGCGTTTGTGGACGGAATTGGCTGAAATTTTCAGGAAAATGGCACATTTTGTTTCTGAGCAGCCCCTGAAAATTTGGGGGGGTTTCATCAAGGGGGGGCCGAGAAAAAAGGGGGGTCCCAAAACACGTTTTTCCCATTCATTTTTCCATAGGGCGGTTGGACTCACTTTTAGCTCGAACGGCTGAATAGATTTACATGAAACTTGGCAAAATTGTAGATATGGTTTGCCCGACGTGCCTTTGCTATGTCTCAATATATGTGCTCCAGTGGATTTTGAGAAATTAACGTTTAAAAAAATATATATATATGTGACAGCGCTCCGGTTAGCGCCCCGGTTCGCGTACCTGACGCGTAACGGAACTTCGCGAAGCGAAGCTGATTGGCTCTCCGGTGTCTGTCAACATTCTAAACAGTCCGGAGCGGCCGCCATCTTGTCTCTCGGTAGGATCGAGAGACAAGATGTGGTGAAAAACGAAGGGGGAAATGAAGGAAAGGGGGCAAGGTAGACCCCTCCTGACCCCCTAGGATTGATGAGGGGGATATTAAAGTGCCCCGCGGGGCAAAAAATAAAAAAAACATTTTTTTTTGCGATTTTACGCCGTAGAGGCGCGTCCCGGTACGCGAACCGGGCAGCTCACCGGGCAGCTAACCGGGCAGCTAACCGGCAGCGTAGCTGTCAACATTGTAAACAGTCCGGAGCGGCCGCCATCTTGTCTCTCGGTAGGTTCGAGAGACAAGATGTGGTGAAAGAAGAAGGGGGAAATGAAGGAAAGGGGGCAAGGTAAACCCCTCCTGACCCCCTAGGATTGATGAGGGGGATATTAAAGTCCCCCGCGATTTTTCGCGGTAGAGGCGCTTACCGGTACGCGAACCGGGCAGCTAACCGGCAGCGTAACGGGAGTCCGCCATCTTGTGTTTTTGGAGCGTCCGGTTCGCGTACCGGGTAGCGTCCCGGTAAGCGTAACAAGGGGAAAACCAAGAGAAACAGTAAAAAAAAAATGAAGGGAATAGATTTCCAGCAAACTTGGCAAAATTGTAGGGACTGTTTGTTTGATGTGCCTTTGCAAGGCCTCAAGATATGTGCACGTGTGGATTTTGTCTAATTAAGGTTAAAAAAAATATATATATCTGTAAGCGTGCTCCGGCACGCTTACGTTACGGGTTTTGTTTGCGCTGCAGAGCCGATACGTCACGGTTATGCGACGCGTCATGAGGCGTCTCACGTGGCTACGTGATACGTCACGTAATAAAGAATATATTTTACAGCTATAGATATTAGCTTTTAAAAAAACAATGAAATTCACTGAAAAAACCGTAGGTTATAGACCATATATAGTTAGGAATTTGCATTTACAAAACCTTGAAAATTCACTGAAAAAACCATAGGTTAGAGACGATATATAGTTAGCTGGACATTTTATTGACATAAAACCAATGAAATTCCATATATAGTTAGTTGCACTAACTATATATCGCGCACCCGCAATCCACTGCTGATGATGTCACATATTACATCATTCATGACATGGTCAGTGACATCACTGATGACATCACTGATGACATCTCAAATGACATCACTGATGACATCACTGATGACATCTCAAATGACATCACTGATGACATCATGACACACCAATACCAGTTACTACATACCCACTCACTGATTCCTACGTCTACACACACATTCACTCATTCACCCATACAATCACTCATACATACAGTCACTCATTATTACAACACTATCATATGCACTCATACACCTATGCAGACACTCACACACTGCCACTCATCCATGGAGTTACTCACACACCTAGTCAGTCCTGTAAAGAATCAATCACACTTCCATTTCCTCATCTATACAGTTAAACACAGAACACCATACTTCAGTGACATCACTGATGACATCACTGATGACATCTCAAATGACATCACTGATGACATCTCAAATGACATCACTGATGACATCATGACACACCAATACCAGTTACTACATACGCACTAACTGATTCCTACGTCTACACACACATTCACTCATTCACCCATACAATCACTCATACATACAGTCACTCATTATTACAACACTATCATATGCACTCATACACCTAGTCAGTCCTGTGAAGAATCAATCACACTTCGATTTCCTCATCTATACAGTTAAACACAGAACACCATACTTTTTCACACATATACTAACACATACTTACTCTCTTATACAATCACTGATACAAGTACACATTGATATGCACAGAGTCACACACCTCCCAGCCAGCCACACACACACTCAGTCTTCCATACATCCACTCATTCTTCAATATGTAAAACATATTTAAACTTTACAAAAACACACAGACACTAGATGATGTCATCAGTGATGTCATTTGAGATGTCATCAGTGATGTCATCAGTGATGTCATTTGAGATGTCATCAGTGATGTCATCAGTGATGTCACTGACCATGTCATGAATGATGTAATATGTGACATCATCAGCAGTGGATTGCGGGTGCGCGATATATAGTTAGTGCAACTAACAATATATGGAATTTCATTGGTTTTATGTCAATAAAATGTCCAGCTAACTATATATGGTCTCTAACCTATGGTTTTTTCAGTGAATATATATATATTTCACTTTCCTTATTTATACTTACATACCAGGTAAAGGTATGCATGGTAAACGCATGTGCATGGTGATGGATTGCATAAAAGATGCATTGTAAAAAATCTCTAGTAAAGGCATGCATGGTAAAAGCAAGCGTTGTTAATGTCGCACAACCTGAAGCAGAGCGCAGTCCATCCACCTCACGACAGACATGTGGACCAGTTTTCAAGTAGCAAATTACATGTGCTTCACATCATACTGGATCTCTTTCCTGGGAGTTAAGCAAAGTCTATTACCTGCTAACTGAAGGTAACTTCCAGGGCAGTTGAAGGCATGCAAGAGTTGCAATGTTTGCCATGGAGAAATCGCATACAGCTGCCAACATTTTGGACTAATTTAATACTGAGGGCTATGAATGGCTCAGACCCAGACGTCTCTCAGTGGGATTTGCTGGTGCTGACAATGGCAGTAACATAGTCCAAGCCAGGGCTGGCGATTAATATTTCAGAGGCCTGACTACAGAGCATTGCATCAACCAAATTGTGCAGGACATTTTAAAAAAGAAGACGTAGTCAGCAACATACTGTTTACCTGCCAAAGAATATGCACTAAATTTAGTCTTACATTCAAACTCGAAACTTAGCTGAGGATCTTTGAGCATGCTAATAAACTACCTGTAAACACCATTTTAAAGGAGGTGTCAACATGTTGGAACTCAGCCTACTAAGTACTGCAATGCTTGTTTGAGTGGTACAAGTATAACAACGATTATGAAATTCAAAGGCAAGAGGATGCAATTGCCAAAGTCCTGACAATAGGGGGGTAGAAATGAGGGCTAGTAGAGTGCCTGATACAAATGTTACTTCCTTTCAATACTGGAAGCAAGCAAAGAGGACAGTGCCGTGAGCCAAGCAATCCCGTTGTTGCATCTGTTACAGGATCATTTGAAAAAAGTAGAACAAACATTCACCAATGTCAATGAAGAAACATATTCTTTGGTGGCTTGCTTAATCCTTCTCTTGAACACTAATCAAAGGCTGCAAAAAGAGATTTTGTATTCCAAAGAGTACATTTGTGGAACAATACTATTTCCGTGATACAACAAGCATTGGTAATACATCCATTTCGCGTATGTAATGAATAAAGAGCTGTTTTCATTAATCATCATCTGGGAGAAGGAAAGAGCTATAATGTGGGAGTGGAAAGGATGTGGCACAGCAGCCATAGCTGCTGGTTTGAGAGCTGGGGATACTAGTTCGAGTCTCGGTGACGCGGCACATTGTTTGTATACAAATGCCTTAATCTCTCTGGGTGAAAAATTGTTATATAAATATGTTGCAAGAGTAAAAGGCAAAACCTTTTGAAAATGTACTTCCACCAAAGCAGATGTTAACAGTATTTCAACAGCGGGAAACTGATAAGAGAAGCAGAAGAGGAACAAGCATTGGTAAATGCAGGAGAATATGATACAGCCAATTGAAATGGAGGAAAGGTAAGTGGCACGCACAGGAACCAATGAGAAGCCAGGAAAGAGAGAAGGCGGTATATAAGCGCTGTGCAGGTGAAACCTAAATAAGCACTGACTACCTTTATTTCTTTTACAAAAATTAATGTTTTAGTTTAGAAGACATGGCGCGTCAGCAAAGCAAGTGATCAAGAAGAATGATTGCAAATCGAGTCCAGGGCAGAAGCTCTGAAGTGCATCCTTCAGCTTCCAGAGAAGGTGGTGCTATTACCTTGCAATCTCTGCATACCAAACCCACAAAATCAAGATCACTGCCAACCTCTGCAGTGGTTATTCACTGACCATGTGGGTGGCTGCATAGGTAAGTGAGTGAGTATGTGAGTGGCTGTGTGGGTCTCTGAGTGGGTGGGTGAATGGGTTTGTGGAGATGTGAGTGGCTGTATGGGTCTCTGAGTAGGTGACTGCGTGGGTGTGTACTTGGCTATGTAAGTGGGTGTAGGAGTGCCTCTGTCAATATGTAAGTGGATGTGTGAGTGTCCAAGTGGGTTTGTGAGAGTGTGCATGAGTTTTTGAGTGGGTCTGTGAGTGGGTGTATGAGTGTCTTAGTGAGCCTGTGAGTAGATGTGTGAGTCTCTGTCTAGGTCTGTGAGTGGGTGCATGAGCGTGTTTGTAAGTCTGTGAGTGGATGGATGAGTCTCAGAGTAGGGTAAGTGAGTGAATGCGTGAGTGTCTGAGGGGGTCTGTGAGTGTGTGCATGGTAGGAAAAGTAGGTAGGCACACAGAAGCAGATCCTCATGCCAGCTCCCCCTCTGAAGGTCTTTCTGTTTATCTTGCCCCCAGCCGCTACCGCCTGCTGCCTTTGGTTTTTTTGCCTCCTCTGCTCCTTTTCAACTCATTTTTATGCCTCTTCTCTCCTCACTCCTGCCCTCAATTTTGCCTCTTGTGCTTATTCTTCCCGTTATTTTGCTTCTTTTTGCTCGTTCCTTACCTTTATTCTGCCCCTTGCTGCTAGTTACTGCCCTCTGGTTTTGGAACTCTCTTTTGCCTCTTTCAGCTCATTCTGCCAATTATTTTTCCATTTTCTGCTCGTTTCTCACCTTCATTTTGCCATTTGCTGCTCTTTCTGACGTTTATTCTGCCTCTTGCTGCTCATTTCTGACCTCTATTTTGCCTCTTGATCTGGTTTCTAACCTCTATTTTGCCTCTTTGTTTTTGTTTGAATTTGTTTATTAAGTTTTGACATTTCAGTTACATTAAAAGTTTATTTCTTGTTTTCAATTACATGCATTTGTATATTTGCAGTGCTTCAACTAGCAGTTTAGTGTTGGCATTGGACTTTGTACATCGTTGTTACATATCTATATTACATTTCTAATGTTATATGTCCATTAATTCAGTCCGTATTGATCATATTTGTCCTGTAGTACACCTGTGAGCATCTGTCCCTGCTTTGGAAGCTATATCTGCCTTTGCTATTGTTGTGGGTCGTAATGTAATCTCCCAGCAATAGGGTACATATCAGTTGGTACCTATGTCAAAGCAGTCAGGTTTCATCCCTAACTGATCACTTAGCATTTAACTAGGGTGGGAATTAGGGGTCAACAATATTTTGACTCTTTTGCTAATTTCTCCCCTTGGTTTGCCTCTTTCTGTTAATTTCTCACCTTTCTTTTAGGGGTGGGTGGTAAACTCCATCTGCAAGCACCAAGGGGACTTCATCCCCCAACTAGTATGCCAGTGAGCCATTACCCAGAGTCACATGCTGCTGAGCTGCCTCGTGCGATTGACCCGTGAACCCCCCTGGTCCAGAGTCAGCCGCTCTGGCTGCTGCACCACACCTCTCCCTTGGTGGGGTAAGCAGACAGGGCCTCTAAAGAGGTTTCAGCAATCCTGTTGTGTGGAACTTACTGGTGGTAACAATAGTAATTCTTTGCCCCCAAAGACCCTCAGCAGCCAAGGGGACTTCAGCCCCCAACCAGTAGTGCACCGGGAGGCATGTTTCCAGAGTGGTTGATAAAGGGGGCAGGTGCCTCTGACAAGGTCTCCTTAATCCTGCTGTGGGACTTACTGGTGGTAACAATAGGTATTCTTGGCCCCCAACGACCCTCAGAAGCCAAGGGGACTTCATCCCCAAATGTGTAGCGCCCCGGCGGCAATTTGCAAAGTCTTTGATAAAGGGGGTGAGTTTCCAATGAGATCTCAACAATCCTGCTGTGTGCGGCTTACTGGTGGTAAAAATTTGGGTTCTTGGCCCCCAATGACCCTCAGCATCCAAGGGGACTTCATCCCCCAAGGAGTAGTGAGCCAGGGGTCATGTTTGGAGAATGGTTGATAAAGGGGGCAGGGCCTTCGATGAGGTCTCAGCAGTCCCTCTGTGCGGTACTTTCTGGTGGTAATGTTGGTGGGGACTTCATCCCCCAATGAGTAGCGTTTGTTTTGGGGGTTTTGTTGCAAAGTTTCAAATTTGCAGCCAAATGCTTTTTAAAAACAATGCTTTTTTAGCCCTGCCGGGGTCCCTCTGGCAACTCAGGAGCAAGGCTAGGAGGCTAGGGTATTCGTACTCTGCCCCCTTTTCTTTTTTCTGTGTTTTTTTGAGGGACTCGGCTGAAGCTAAGTCCTAGGATGGCTGCCAACACTACGTGGTGGAAGTGTTGGCAACAAATCAAAGCTCAACATTTCCCGGCACAAGCTCGTTATTATTTGCTAATTAGCCTCAATCGATGATATCCTTATTTTTTTCCTTGCATTTCTCAACAACTACTGAACAGATTTAAACGAGATAACTGAAAGTATGATCTGTGAACCAAAATTTACCTTCTGGCCAAATTTGTTATAATTCCATTCAGCAGTTGGGGCTGTAGTCATGTTCAAAACTCGTATGGGAATTAATATGCAAAATCATACTTTTTTTGCCTCCCCTTTTTCTCAGCGTTTGCTGAACGAATTACCTCGAAACCTTCAATGTGCAACAAGACTCACTGAGACACTATTTTGGAAACATTTTGTGAAGATTCAGCAAAACGGTACTAAAGATAAGAAAGTCAAAAAATGCTTTTTCTATTGAAACTTGGACCTAACTAGAACCACCTACTGGAGTGCCAGTAGGTAAGTATGTATATATATATATATATATATATATATATATATATATATATATATATATATATATATATATATATATATATATATATATATATATATATATATATATATATATAATTCGATTGCAGAGTAGCCCCATGAAGACAAGCCACAAGAAATTATTTTACTCGCATTTATTCTTTCCATCACTTGCCAGCAGACGAACTTGAAGGTACAGGTCACATCAGTTCTTGATATTTGCCAGATGCATTTCAGGATACCAAGATCCTTTCTTCAGTGGCTCAGGCAGGGGAAATGAAAGCACTC
Organism: Lissotriton helveticus; assembly: GCF_964261635.1. Taxonomy (NCBI): domain Eukaryota; kingdom Metazoa; phylum Chordata; class Amphibia; order Caudata; family Salamandridae; genus Lissotriton; species Lissotriton helveticus. The sequence continues at coordinate 177,157,895 of NC_136067.1, forward strand.
TCGTAATTTGCACTTTTAACTTGTTACCTCAGTGGGTGTGGCTTCTGTGCAAAGCTCTCTGGTCGTTGTAGTGCTTTTATTAATTGTTCCTCTTGTGAGGGAGGCTTTCTGTCCCATATTCCGCCTATTTAAATTATTATCCAAGTGGAAAGGTGAAACTGTCTCTCCCTTTCATCTGCCCTGCTTTGCAATGATGAAAAACGAGTTTCAAGCAGCGTCGTTCTGCAGCGCGCTGCTCCCCTTCTTTCCAAGCTGCAGGCTGTACTCTGAAGCCTACATGGACCCGCCTTCAGGCGGTGAGCTTGTCCTCGTGGCTGGGCAAAGCCATAAACATAATTCGATTGCAGAGTAGCCCCATGAAGACAAGCCACAAGAAATTATTTTACTCGCATTTATTCTTTCCATCACTTGCCAGCAGACGAACTGGAAGGTACAGGTCACATCAGTTCTTGATATTTGCCAGATGCATTTCAGGATACCAAAATCCTTTCTTCAGTGGCTCAGGCAGGGGAAATGAAAGCACTCTCGTAATTTGCACTTTTAACTTGTTACCTCAGTGGGTGTGGCTTCTGTGCAAAGCTCTCTGGTCGTTGTAGTGCTTTTATTAATTGTTCCTCTTGTGAGGGAGGCTTTCTGTCCCATATTCCACCTATTTAAATTATTATCCAAGTGGAAAGGTGAAACTGTCTCTCCCTTTCATCTGCCCTGCTTTGCAATGATGAAAAACAAGTTTCAAGCAGCGTCGTTCTGCAGCGCGCTGCTCCCCTTCTTTCCAAGCTGCAGGCTGTACTCTGCTGTTCTTTTTGCTACACAAGCCGTGAACAAGGTTAACTCCGAAACGCGTTGGCGAATGCTGGCATTATCTTTTGAGCTGAGATGACAAGTTGACTCTGCTGGAGACCGCAATAAACGTGTGTAAACTCCCCTGGTGTGGCTCCTTCTTCGAGGGCAACTTCAGATTTGATATATATATATATATATATATATATATATATATATATATATATATATATATATGTATATACACATAGATTCATAAATATTCACACCGAATATGGTAGCTAGGCCAAGGAACACAAGAGCTCTGCACTGTGTTAGAGAAGGAGTATAGTAAGATTTATATCAATTGATAGTGCTCAATAAAAGGGAAGGCTACCCCAGCAACCCCAATGTGTCCCTCAAAAAGAGTGGCTAACAGACTCCAGTGTACATAAAAAGTAAAATGTCCAATATAATTGTCGACACTGTAAAGTCAATTTTCATCCAATTCATCAGTTTCAGCGGAAGAAAGTGTTGTCCATATATATCCAAACGAAATCAGTGGTAGAAATTGCTCAGCCAGTAAGAAATACTTCAGTGAACTTGTGTTTCGACAAATAACATGTAATGTCTCAACTTCTTCAGGGCTTTTATGTTGAGAAATAGATATAGCTACAAAAAAACGGCCCTTCGGTACCGGGGCCATTAAACCAGTGGTCATTAGTGATCTTGTATCACAAAATAGTAGTCGGTCATGGAGAGTGTTCCTCGTGTTTCAGCAAGTCCATGCTGAAATACACGAGGAACATTCTCCTTGCCCGGTTACTACGTTTCAGCATTTCCATCTTCAACTAGACCATAGAGTCCATGAACAATCCCTTTGAAGCCCCATCAGCATGTCCATCAACATTGTCACATCTAGAGCGTGCATGCTCTTAAATTCACAACTCTAAGCATGTCACCATTTTTACTCCTCATAAATTTATGAATGCACTCAGCGTTTACAATTTTCAAATTCTTTCTATGGTTTCATCCTCTCTGTAAAGTACATTCTGACTGTTACTTCATTGTTACAGTACAATGCATATAAACATATTACCAACTCATGGTATAATATTCTAGGATGTTTTAAGGTACCTGCATTCATCCTGATCAAATAGAGATGGGTCATGCCATACCAGTACTTTGTCATGATATTCAATTGTCATGTCATCAGTCACCTACCTGGATCCCAGATGATTCCAATGGGATGGTGATGCTAGTCCCTGAATCATCCAGGGACTTGTCCTTGGTTTATAGGAGGAGACACTGCTTTGTTGCACATCCCAATGGCAATGGAGTTGGGATTGAGAGAGCCTGTGGAGTCAAAGATGCTATATAAATGCAACACTGCAGTAGGCATTCACATCAGTCTGATGAATGGTACCGGCAGATATGATACCTATCAACAAACAAATATTAAGGCTTTAGTCTAGTATTAACTCTATCTCTTAAGGTATCACCTCAGGAAAGCTTTTCAAATCTCAACCGACCTTTAGTTTTGTTGTTGTTTTGTTTTGATTTAGATTGTCTGGAGAGGCCCCTTTATCAAAGTTCTCGAAACTGTACTGAGTATGATTTCAGAATCAAACCCACAACCAAATTTGGATGGTGTTAGCTTTACCCAAGTCATCTCTGGAAGATCCCTGCTAACAGTAAGTACAAGTTGAAGAAAAACACTGGTTATGTGTTTGCAGCACGATGTTGCGACTGAGCTCAGAACGCAGTAAAATCAAGTCTGTTAATGCGTCCCTCCTTTTTTTCTTGTTCATTTTTTCATCCAGGTGCGAGACCACTGCTGGATATTTTTTGCAGTGAGGTCGAGGCAGGAGGATCAAGGAAGCTGGCAAGACAGAGTCCTCGAAGCCGGGAAACAGGTAAGTGGCAGGTGAAGAGCTTAAGCGAAGGGGAGGAGTTTGGACGGTCTCAATAATACTGCTTTAGAACTTTCATAAAGGTCACATTCTAATTGTTTGAAACAAGGAATAGGTGCCGTTAATTAACTTGATGAGGCTGCCTTCTAGAAGGTGCTTTAGAATGTTCACAAAGGTTGCATTCTAATTGCTTATAGCAAGGAATAGGTGCAGATGATTAATTTGATGAGCTGACTTCTGGAAGGGGTTTTAGAATGCTCACAAAGTTTGTGTTCCAATTGCATATAGCAAGGAACAAGTGCCGGGGATTTATTTGATGAGGCCTGTTTTCTGGAAGGCTCACGTTGAGGACATCTATGCCTGTTGCTTGATGCTTATTCTGTTGGACTTTCTGGATGTTCCTTGGCGCCTGAAACCTGACCTTGTATTTTCATGGTAAAACATTTGTAAAAGCTATTAAGCCTTTTCAAACAATCCGGGAACATCAGCTGCAGCTATCTATTACCAACAGCATGGTATGGTCAAAGGTCAGTGTAAATGACGTTTAGTTCATTCACAAGTGTTGAGAGAAATGATATGAGTCATGCTGGTATATTGTGATAGTAAAGAGAGGTGAGCTGTGGAAGGAATCCTGAGCAATTGCCTCTCCCAAAGGCAGTCTTACAGGTCAAGGGGTGGAGGGCATGAAATCGTCTCACCAGAACTTATCACAGACTGTTCTTTTAGATGTGAATTGAACTCAGTGATCTGTGGTGATTTCAGTCGGTAGACCATGCAGTCTTATGATATGATCAAAGGATGAATTGTGCCATTTTTAAAAACATGTCAACAACTACTAAAAGGTTAGTAATATAATCCAGACTAATGGTGTGCCAAGGAACTCTGGGTATAAGCGGAGGCTGAAATAAGCCTGCAGGCACAGTGTGAGTGTTCCTGTTTTGTGCACAATTTGGTCAACCAGATACGTATTCTTGTATATCCTTCCACATGTTGTTACACCAGAAGGTGTTTTGACACTTCCTAATGGGTTTTCATTATAACTGGGTGCCCTGCTAAGGCTATCTCATGATTCCATTGAATTACCAGATGTCCTAATTCTATACTAGTGATGTACAGTTTCTGAGCATGAAGGAACAGCTTGTCTGTAATAATATGGTTAGGTGTTTTGATCCATTCTTCGACCTTTAGTTTTTTATATTCTTCAATTAAGGTCACCATAAACGTGTCACTCACACTTACTGCAGATATCTTTTTCGGTGGAATGATTCTAGGGGAGTCTGATGTGGAATGGGAATTGTGAGCATACCCCGGTCTACAAAGAACATCAGACTGTAACTGCTTGGTCCCTGGACGATAGGTGATGATGAAATCAAACCCACTAAAGAAATGCAGTCATCGCATTTGACGGGGATGATAGCCCTATCAGAGCTAAAGCATTGTATATTATTTTTATGATCTTAGAATAGTGTGACTGCATGTTTAACCCCCTGTAGGTAATGCCTCAATTAAGTGAAAACGAGTGTGATTGCCAGAAGTTCTCTTTCAGCCACCATATAGTTTTGGTCCACTAGTAGACGTTTTTTGAAAACCAAAGGCTAGAGGATGTATGTGGCCAGTCCTTGGGTTCTTTTGTGATAAAATTCCTCCTAAGGCTACCCATAAAGCATCAGCTTAGATGTAATAGGGTTGGTCTGGATCGGTATGCTGAAGAATGGGTGCAATGATAATTTTAGTTTTAACAGTTGCAGCGCCTGATTGGCTTTTTGAGACCATGCGAAGATTGCCCCTTTTTTAGCAGCTGTGTTATGGGTGCCGCTATCTCTGAAAAGTGCAGGATGAAACAATGATAAAAATTGGCAAAGCCAAGTAACTGTTAAATTTCCTTGACAATTGTTGGAGTTGGCAATTGATAATTGCTTCAACCTTTCTGGGGCCTTTCAAAGTTAAGTTATACTCAAGAAACTCAACTGACTTTACATGGAAGGACCATTTGCCTACTTTATCAAAGAGAGCATTTTCCTTAAGGTGCTATAAGATGGTATGTACATGCTGTGCATGTTCTTGTTCTTAGTTTGAGTAAATCAAAATGTTGTCTATGTAGACAAGTGCACAAACATTTAAAAACTGCCTCAAGATCTCATTAATGAAATATTGAAATGCTGCAGGAGCATTACATAGCCCAAAGGGCAGAACACCATACTCAAACAGCTCAAACTTAGCCCTAAAGGTGGTTTTCTATTCATCGCCTTCTTGTACATGGATTAAGTGATAAGCTCCCTGTAAATCTAGTTTTGTGTAAATGGTTGAATTTCTGACCTCATTAAGTAGTACCGGAATTAACGTGAGAAGAAAGCAGTTCTAGATAAATACCTTATTGACTGCCCTATAATCCACACATACCCTCAACTCCCCATTCTCCTTGGGTACAAAGAAGAGTGGGGAAGACACAGGCGACGTGTAGTGGCGTATAAAACATATCTCTAGTAGTTCATCTAAATATTTGGTTAGATATTGAGTTTCAGGTTCTGTCAATGAGTTAATCTGCTGCAGGGCAGCTTTGCTCTCAGGAGAAGATATATGCAGCAATCAAAAGCTCTGTGTGGGGGCAGTTATGTGGCTTTCACAGGGTCAAAACCTTCTTGAAAGTCCTGGTATTCTTTGGGTAGTTTACGGTTTTCTGTTCCTTAGACCGAGGGGCAATGCAGAGGTATTCCCAGCTCTGGAGCATCTTCATAGCAGGTAGTAGTACAAAATGAGTTCAAGGTTATAGTGCGGTGTACCCAATTGATTTTTGGATTATGGTGTTCTAGCCAAGGCGCTCCCAAAATGACCCCAAAGGTTGGAGTGTCTATTACATCAAAGTCACGTCACTCAGTATGTCCATTACCACACACTAAGGTTAGAGTCTCTGTCTGAAAACAAATTGGTCCAGAAGACAACTCTGATCCATCTACTGCTTGCTAAGGTTTTTTCTTTAGGAACGTTTGTGAGCCTGGGCTTGGCAGCTAGGGTCAGATCAAAGAAATTATCTGTGGGCCTGAGTAATAAGCATAGATATTATGTGCCTCCACTTTGATGATAAGATTACTGTATCTATAGCCTGCTGCAATAGAAGCTTACATCCCTCAAAAGAACAAGACAATGGCTCTCATCTCTAAACTTTGATTCATTCCCTTGCTGGGCTAATAGCGAAGATGTAAAAGATACCCTATATTTTTTATCGCTTCCTTGGAGAATAGAGAGAAACGCAGGTACGTGGACACCAAACATGAAACAGGTAATTTGCTCGCACCAGTGAGTATTACCAACTAAATGATTCATGTGTGGAAGCTGGGAGGTTCTGGTAAACTAAACTTGATAATGTAATATTTGTGAGATGATTCGGCATCAAAGCTTGCCTTTCACATTTTACTGAGATATACATACTCTTATTATTCTTTTATAATGTAAGTCCATCACCTCTAGGTTCTTCTGAGACAATCCAGTTAATTTACTGACACAAAACTAATCTTCGAATTCCTTTCATTTTCTTGTTCAATTCCACAGGTCTATCTGTTTTGTGTGAAATACTAGGGTTCCGTTGACAATAGCCAGAAAAAGGACCACTGACTAGCTACTTCAATGGGAAACAAGAGGTCTACCCCTATGGACTTGAGGTGCATTGATTGGGAAAATGCATAGCAATAGCTCAAATGGCAAACTCTGTTTAAGCCGTTGTTGTCTGAATGACTGGACACATGATTGACACAGAAGAATATTGCTGTTGTCAAAGCGATCAGCCGGGTACATGCAGCTAGTTGTCTGTGACTGGAGGTACAAGATTGGTTCTTCCCACTTCTTAGTTAATGGCGCACATCTGCACTAGTGTATGCTCCACAATCTTCGTCCTTAAGCACCATGGTGCTTACTTTGACTCTCCAATATTGACTTTTTTACATTTATCAGGCCTTCTCCTGTAGTTATGCTCCATTGTGCTCCTGCTTTGCAGTTCAGCCCTATACCCAAGATGGACAGTTCCAGAAGAATACAGATGCGTAGTCCATTTCTACACAGTATAATATTTTCTTTCCCTAACTATAACTATTCTTAGACCTGTGTAGATCCTTCCTGTTTTGCATTTCTCAAGCCTTGGTAATACATCAATTAAATTACTGAAGGCTGTGTGGGATGAAGAACTGTTTTCAATTGGTAAATGAACTTTTATCTTCTTTCACAACCAATATGATGTGCTCATTGACTAAAAGAATGTAATATTTCTCTATCTCCCACCCTTACTCAATTCTCCCTACCCATTCATTCAAGAAGCCTCAAATCCTTTCGCCCCAGGTTGTGAGGTATGCGTTAATTTCCACCATCAATAGATCAAATACTTGGTGGGGCGGATGTGGTTAAAGCAACGGTAACTGCTACAGGAGGTGGCCAACAAAATTATTTCATGGGTCTACCCACTCCTTCTACCCAGGAGTGCAGAACCTCAATTACAGCAATGTTACACAATCTCTGTCTGATGGATTATATGTACCTAACCTCTCACAAGTCCTCACTTCTGAGACGTGAAGGCTTCATTATGCCTACTTTAGCAAATAACTCAACACTATGGATTGTCCATTCACTTTGTTTTCTTTTAGTCTAGTTGCTGTGATGCATAATAGGAGCCTTTGGCTAATTCACCTTACCAATGATATTCTGAATAAGAAGAACCTTGTTTTTTCCTGTGGTATCTTCCCTGTTAGCACTGGGCCACCATAATCAGCATTAAGCAGGCCCTTAGGATAACCCTGAAGTAAGGTATGGGCCAATTGGGAGTGGTCGAAAACATTGTTTAATCCACACAGGTGAGAAAGAAGTCCTTAAGAAGGAGGGGTTGTTGATTTCATGTATATTGACAGCCCCTATTAATTCATTAGTTACAGAAGATAGGGCAAGGGGAGCAAGTAAGTATACAACTATTAATGATTGGAGGATGGGAGTTACACAGTCTGATCAACCCATAAAGGGTGGGAGGCATGTGTAATCATTGGTAGTTTTGTGTTTTGGCCTTGGGTTGTACACTGTGTGACAACTGCTATGCAAAGGTACTGGTGCGGATTATGTTACACTAACTAGTATGCGAAAACATATATTCAAATGAAACATAACCCATTTATTAATTAAAAAAGAACCCCCAGTCTCTCCTCCCACACCTAGACCACCCCTCACCCAAAAAACATCAAAACAAGTACCATTCTTCAATTAACATTACCACCTTCTCCTCACAGAACAAGCCCCCCTCAACCTACAAAACAACACCCGAAAAACCATAAAAGTTCAAACAACTAAACTGCCTTGCCCGAACTGTTCTCACCCTCACCTCCCTCAAAAACAATCCCAACCTTGTCTCACTATAAACAAGCACCAGCTGAAATCGTTTGACACGAAACGCCGTACACGTGCACGTCGCCTGTCAGGGTGCATGCACATCTCCTGTCCCCCTTCTGCCGACAAACCCACAACAATAGACCTAGCCAAGGTGAGCAGCGCATGCGCTGCGTCGGTAGGCGAGACCTAAAAATGGGCCTCCACATACTCCATTCACTGTGAATGGTCCAGTTGGCCATTCTTAAGTTTCTTCACGGCTGAGCAATTTCTTTAAAGAAGACAGAAGTCAACAGTGGTGCTGTTTTTACAAGGTGGTGGCATTGGTAGCTGAAATCTTATTCCGCAGACCCTGTGGCTGGCATCCCAAGGAAATGGTGGCTGCTTCTTCTTTCTACTCTTCCTCCAGGACCATCAGCTATCTGTCCTATGGTGCAATGGCCTTCATTTTGAGGAAACGCAGCTGAGCGTCTGTCTCCAGCCAGGAGCAGCCCCCAGGATATGTCTCAGACAGGAATAGCTAGATGATCTAAACAAAGAATAAAAGACACCTGATTGTAGTACTCATTTTAAATACTTGTTTATATACTGTACACAGCTGACAGACTCGTCTTCGGCATCTCACAACAAGACCACATAACCAAGCACCTACGAGACCTCCACTGGCTCCCCGTCGAGAAGAGAGTGACCTTCAAGCTATGCTGACCTCGCCCTTGCCGAAACCCCTTGCATCCGCAAACCCAGAATTGGTCTACTCCCACATCGCGGCAAAGATCTGGAATGAACTCCTGCTCAGCGTCAGACGATCCTCCACTCTGCAAGCATTCAGGAAGAGCCTCAAGATCTAGCTCTTTGGCTAAGATGGTTGCTGCACAATTTCCCCCCAGCACCTTGAGACAGGTGAGTAGCACGCTTCAAAAATCCCTAATCGATCGATTTATTGTTTGTCTGTATTGTATTTTATATTTAGAAACAACCGCTGTTGTTTTTTTATGAAAATGGGCTGGGGGGCCTCCAGCAGGGTATAGCACCATGCAAATGGGTACACATTTGCTTTATGCATTGGCATAGTAAGACTAGGTCCTTGAGGGACATGCCTGCAATCCTGTGCATGGTCCTGATCAGACTGTGCTGAGTCAGAGTGTGCTTTGATCAAACTGGGACTCTGTGCTTGGCATAATTACTGGTGTGGTGTCTCCACTGTTGAAGTTAATATCACGCACCTAAGGCAGTTGCGGAATCTCACAAAAGAGTTTGTTCAAGGTGTTTCATCGTGGCAGCAAAGAAAGTCCTTAACTATGTTTCTGCATTCTGCAGAATGAAAAGTTGTTGTCATCCGCACTGGGGCCTCTCAAACCCTGTTTGGTACAGCCGAATCCCAGAGTGCCCTTCAGCTTCTGGTGCTTTGCAGCAGTTTTAAGATATTCTTAGAGTTTCTAGTTGATCGAAATGGGTGTAATTTCTGATATTTATGTGTCTTCATTTCTTGACTTTACTTTCGAGAAAGTGTCTATCATAGTCGTTGAATGTCACTCACAATTACATAAAAATTATGAAAATTTCATACATAAGCAATTTGAAACCTTGGCAGCTGTGGTATTGGATAAAGAATCTAAGTTCAAATTAAAATAGAAAATTCAAATCCCCGCCTAAAAATCAATTTCCCTGGGATGGTCATATAACTGCCGAATTTCTGTGTTGTTTTAAATTCAATACGTTAATGTTGTCACTGACATATTTATATATGAACTCTATGAATATATGTATGTATGTGTACATATCACACCAAACCATTCCTTCCAGGGAACTGATCAGGGAACACAGCGGGTCTGAAGGGTTTCTTTTATTTGAACAGCATAACAGCATGACCTGTTTCGACAAAGAGTGCCTTCAGTCACAAACCCATCATTCAGTAAGACACATTTAATCACTCACTGATACAGTCAGTCACTCACCTACTAAATCATCGATTCAGACATTCATATACACATTCATTCTTCAAAACATCTTCGCGTATATATATATATGAAGAAACATATTTTAACTTTACAGAAACACACAGTCACTGGATGATGTCATCAGTGAAGTCACTGACCATGTCATGAGTGATGTAATATGTGACCTCATCAGCAGTATATTGCGGGGGTGAGAGTAATAGTTAGCTCAACTAACTATAACAGCCGAATTTCTCTGGTTTTGTACGAGTGAAATGTCCAACTAACTGTAACATCCCTGAAACCAATGGTTTTCCAGTGAATTTCAAAGGTTTTTTAAATGCTTATTTCTAACTATAACGTCCCTGAAATCTGTGTTTTTTTCAGTGCATTTGAAAGGTTGTTTGAATGCTAATTTCTACTTATAACATCCCTGAAACCTGTAGTTTTTTTCAGTGAATTTCAAAGGTTTTTTTTAAATGCTAATTCCTAACTATAACATCCCTGAAACCTATGGTTTTTTTTTAGTGAATTTCAAAGTTTTTTTTAAATGCTAATTTTTCACTATGTTTAAAGAGGTAGGGCCTGCACAGAAAGAGGGAGAAATGTGCAGAAAGAAGCAAGAGAAATGCAGAAAGAGGCAACAGAAGTCCAGAAAGAGGAAGAAAGGTGCAGAAAGAAGCAAGAGATATGAAGAAAGAACCAACAGAGGTGACGAGAGAGGGTGTGTTGCAAAGTCATCCTGTGCCCTGGGGACCCCCCAACTTTTTACTGACTGGTACTGGTGGTAAGTGACTCTGACTGACCCTGGGCTCTGCCTAACCAGGCCTGGACCCAGTGCTATGCTGAAAGACACTTAGAATACAGTGAAAACACCTCCATACACTAGGGTACACGTTGGGTTGGGGTACCCTTGAGATTGGCATGACCTCCCCTGTACGGCCCTAGTACATAATAGGGCAGGGGGATTAAAACTACCTGTAAGTCCCTAGCATATAATATGACATTGCAGTTTAGAGGTCAGAAGCCCTTTTCTGCACTTGCATTTGTGCACTGCTGAACCTGAGGTCAGTTTAAAAGTAGCCCTGTGTGTGCAGAAAGCGCCAAGAGATGTGCAGAAAGAAGCAAGAGAGCTATAGAAAGAGAGAAGAAGGGTATAGAAAGAGGCAAGAGGGGTGCAGAAAGAAGCAAGAGAGGGACAGAAAGAAGCAAGAGAAGTACAGAAAGAAGCAACATGGATGCAGAACGAGGGAATAGGGGTGCAGAATGAGGCAAGAGAAGTACAGAAAGAAGCAATAGAGGTGCAGAAGGAGGAGAGAGAAGTTCAGAAAGAAGCAGCAGAGGTTCAGAAACAAGCAAAATAGGTGCAGAAAGAGGGACCAGAGGTGCAGAAAGAGAGCAGAAGAAATTTGCACGAGAGGTGCAGAAAGAAGCAAGAGCAGTGCAGTAAGAAACAATAGAGGTGCAGAAGGAGGCAAGAGGGGTACAGAAAGGCAAAAGAAGAGCAGAAACAAGCAAAAGAGATGCGTAAAGAGGCCAGAGGGGTGCAGGAAGAGGCAAGAGAGGTGCAGAAAGAGGCAAGAGAGGTGCACAAAGAGGGAAGAGGGAAGAAGGGTGCAGAGAGGCAAATGGGGTCCAGAAAGAAGCAAGAGAGGTACAGAAGAAGCAAGAGAAGTGCAGATAGAAACAACAGAGGTGCAGAAGGAGGCAGGAGAGGTCCACAAAGAGGCAACAGGGGTACAGAAAGAGGGGTGTAGAAAGAAGCAAGAGAAGTATAGAAAGAAGCAACAGAGGTGCTAAAAGAGGTAAGAGGGTGCATAAAGAGGCACATGAAGTACAGAAAAAAGCAACAAAGGTGCTGAAAGAGGCAAGAGAGGTTGAGAAACAGGCAAGAAACATACAGAAAGAGGTAACAGGGGTTCAGAAAGAAGAAAGAGGATACAGAAATTTATGAGAGAGGTGCAGAAAGAGGCAAGAACAGTGCAGAAAGCAGCAAGAGAAGTTCAAAAAGAAGTAAGAGAGGTGGAGAAATAGTTAAGAGGGGTACATCAAGAGGCGTGAGGGAGGCAGAAATTTGCAAAAGAGGTGCAGAACGAAGCAAGAGCAGTGCAAAAAGAACCAACAGAGGTACAAAAAGAGGCAAGAAGGGTGTCGAAAGAGGTAGGAGAGTTGCACAAAGAGTCAAGAGGGGTACAGAAAGAAGCAGGAGGGGTGCACAAAGAAGGAAGAGAAGTGCAGAAAAAAGCAACAGGGATGCGGAAAGAGGCGCAAGGGGTGCAGAAAGAGGCAAGAGAAGTGCAGAAAGAAGCAACAAAGGTACAGAAAGAGGCTAGCGAGGTGCAGAAACAGGAAAGAAGGGTGCAGAAAGAGGCAAGAGGGGTACAGAAGAAGCAAGTGACGTACAGAAAGAGGCAACAGAGGTGCAGAAAGAGGCAAGAGAGTGCAAAATGTGGAATAGATGAGCAGAAAGAAGCAAAAGAAGTACAGAAAATGAAAGAAAGATGCAGAAAGAAGCAACAGAAATGCAGAAAGAGGCAAGAGAGGTGCAGAAAGAAGCAAGAATGGTTTGTGCACCATTAGTACCAATTTAATACCCATTTTTAGCAATAAGTAACAGATGACCATTCTAGGTTTGCAAAGGATCTTCCACCATGCTGTAACATGTGTTGCTGCATTTTTGATAACCTTTGAACCGTTTGAGCTAAAAACAAGTTTTTTTTGTTCAAATCTGCAGATTATGCAGCAGATGATGGATTACGTGGCAAATGTGGAAAATGTATAACCGTACAAAAGTAGATGCAGCCAAACAGTCGCATAATTCCAGTGGTCCTGCTCATACCTCTGACTAGGTCCAGAAGTGCTCCTCAGTGGTTCCTTCTTTTTTTGTCTCATTGAGTTTATAGTTTAGCTTCTATGGAAACGAGGAAGACTAAACCTGAGACTCCCACTCCACAACACAGACTATCATACCACACAATTACTCTCCATAACACATAATCCCACTCTACATAATTCCTATACACTAAATACCACATACTTTCTATCCATATAATTTCACTGCACAACATACCACATAATTCCACTACACACAACCTACATTTACTCCACTCTACTCTAAGAAACATTAATACAACACTTTTACTTTTACAACACCAATATCTCTAACTCTTGCAAATGGAAAATCTATTACATTGCAAATGCTTCTTTACCTAGTAGTTGCATTTGCAGATAGGCGAAGAAAAAAAGGGGGCTGGGCCTCTAGCCACCCCTCAGGAATTCCACTGCATAGGACTTACAGGACGTACCAGGAGGGCTTCTTGGTCCCCAAAGTCCCTCAGGTGAAATGAGTATGAAGAACCGGATTAACCCACTCACTGGGTCTCGGCGGCGGGGGAACCTCCCAAGCCTTCCATACCCTTCATACGTAGTAAAAGTAGACACAGGAGCCTTCGTCTGCAGGAGGAACCCAGATTTATTCAAATAGCCCAGGCTATGGAACAGAGTCCCAAGCTTGTCAGAAACAAGACAGAGGAGGCTGCTGCTTTACTCCGCAGCTTACAAGGTTTTTATACTTTTTCATCTCAGTCTTTTGGCTGTTAGTTCATTGTTCAATCAGGGCAGTGTTTGTAGTTGATAACCAGATCCAGATGACATTTGTAGATGGTGACCTGGTCAAGGCTTGGTACACAAATCATTGTTCACTCGACTTGATCAAGGCTCAGTCTTTCAGGTCATTGTTTAATCACCCTGATCAAGGCCCAGCAGTCAGACCATTGTCCAGATAACATGATCACGGTGTCAAGGATGTTTACCAGGCTGGGAGCAGGAGATGGAAAACAAATCATTTACACAGGGTGTGAGTGTCTCATGGCTTTCTGTTGAACTGCAAGAACAGGGGGGGTTGGGTGTGCGACAGTTCCTGGGCAGTAATGCAGGCTGCAAGATGGCTGTTGTCGTGTTAGTTAGATTTTCCTTAGGCATCACCAGCCTCTGGCCCCCCTTCCCTGAGCCACTTTTGGCTCCAGGGACCACATCCCCTGGGGCGTGGTCTTGTTTATTTTTTGAGGGGTTAAAAGGAAGGCCATGTGGCCCCCTTTCCTGGGCCTCTTTCGGCCTCGGGACCCCATCCCCTGAGGTCTGTTCTGCTTTTCTAATTATTAACCTTTTATAAACCCACTTTAAAATACAGACTGCCATTTTCAAAACCATAAACACACCAACACCAGTTAATACATACCCACTCACTAATTTCTAGGTCTACACACACATCCACTCATTCACCCATACAGCCACTCACACATGCAGTCAACCATCAATTCTGCACTATCATATGCAGTCACATATTTATACAGACACTCACACACTGCCACGCATCCATAGAGTTACTCACACTCCTAGTCAGTCATGCAAAGAATCAATCATACTCCCATTTACTCACCTATACAGTTATACACACACTACCTCACTTATTCAAACATATACTAAGACATAGTAAGACTCATACAATAACTAATACAAGCACACACTCATTCATACAGCCAAAATCACTCACTCTCACATGTAGACATTTATATACTCCAACTCTCACATATGCTGCGTTTCACATATGCAGTTAGTCACACATGTACCACTGAGACATCCATTCACTCACCAACACACCCATACACACACTCACCCACCCATACAGCCCTTCACAGATGCACTCCTGAACCCATACACCCAGTGAATCACCCACTCACACATCTATGCACAGAGTCACATACCCCCATCCACACATACACTCAGGTACTCATACAGATACTCAGACAACCAATCAATATAGACCCTCATTTAGCTACTCACCAACCCAGGCAACCGCTTACACACCAACTGACAAACTAAACTGTGTGAATGTCTGTATCAGTCACTAACCCATGCATTCAGTAAGACACACTTAATCACTCACTTATCCACACTCACTCACCTACTAAATCATCCATTCAAACACTTATCCACCCACTCATTCTTCAATAAACCTTAGCCTATATATCAATTCAATCTTTTATTCGGATACAAATATCCTTAAAAGCACAATTCAATCACCACCAAACACCAAACGGTGCTTACGACTGGATAAAACAAATGAATTTGATAGGAAAAATTGCAACAATATACAGTGTATGAAAAAGCCCAATAAATGACAGCAGTGCCACATCAGCAATTCGCAAATAAAAAAGACAATAAAATAACATTTAAAAACACAGTTGGACGGGCGTGCAAAAGCAACATCATATTATTAATAAAGTGCAATGTATGTAAACAACATTAACTACATAGTGCAAATATAGTTGATTATGGGTGCCCTTCCATACCCAAGAAGTTGTTAAAAATGGGTATTGGACATGCCATTAGCAGCAACAATATATTAGAATAAAGTGCGATTAGTTGTAGACAATATTAGCAGCATCTTGAATAGAAATAAATGTATTTGAGCTTTCATGCCTGCGAAAATATTCAAAAGGATTGGGCAGGCATTTAGCAGCAGCATCAATTTAAATAAAGTGCAATTTAGTTGTAAACAGTGTCCGCAGCATAGCGCAGATGTAATTGGTTTTGTTTAAACTTGCACAGCTGCAAAGGGGCACCTTAATTAATGTTCAACTAAGAAGATGATAATAACTATATACACCTGAAAATTATTAGGTACTCTTGTCATATTAAAAATCGCTCGTGGAGGCAAGTAAGCGTACTGCCGTTTGTAAGAACGAACTTACACGGCAAATCAGGTCATCATTTCCAAGTTGTACGATTTTGAGATACGCTGTTTTGTTATTAATAATGGCTGATGCCTTAAAATACGGAATCAAATTCTGTTTTGTATATTTTTCATAGAACTTACAGAAAAAAAAGTACCACCGTTTGGTTACTGCCAGTACCACACGGGCAAGGCATCTGCTCAAGATTTTTATTAAATACCGAAGGGAAACAAAGTGAGTATTTTATAGTGCCATCCCTGAGGTGAAAAAGTAGGCTCCTCTTCCATCGCCCAATGCTCTTCAAAAAGTATTTAGGTAGCAAGTGGTGTTGAGAGCCTAAAGACTCCAGGAGGAGCATGTACCTGGTAACCGATGGTTTGAGGCGCTCAATTGCATGTCTTTCATTGTTGTACGATTCATACAATACCCCCATGAGTGATCTTTTATTCATGCCCTCTAGTGCTACAGGATACACAAACATATGTTCGAGGTTCACTCTGGTTAAACTCTTTCTGACAGCGGATAGCCAGGGTATAGAATCGCCCTTATCGCACTTGAGGCAGTCTACAATAATCTCTCTTGTTAGAATTGCTGCTGGGTTCTGCCATATTTTTAACCAGAATATAGCTGGGCATGACCTGATAAAATCTTCTATATAACACAAATTTAATTCCCTGTGGCATACGTAGGTCGGTGAGGACATTTGTGCCCCCAACATTTTTCTGTAGAATCTGTTTTCTTCCCTTTGGATCTCGCTGCAGTTTGTGAATCCCCAAACCTCTGCACCATATGTGGTCGTCGGGATGCACTGAAATTTATAAATCTTCGTAAAGGTGAAACACCTCTGCCTGTTTTGGCTGCCGAAGACTCAGGATAGAATTAATCGCTTTTAAAAATGTACTTCTGCTGTGAGCAGCGTGAGCTTGCCAGGATCCTGTCTCTGAAAAAACTAGATCCAGATAAGGAAAAGTGCTAGTGCATAATAGAGATTCACTGCCAGAGGTTATTGAGTTAGTACAATGTTTTTCGGGCCGCAAGTCATTATATATGATTTCTTAAAATTGGTACAGAGCTCCAAATCAGCTATAAAGAACACAAAGCCCTTAACTAAAGTGCTCAGTGCGTTAGGCGTGCGGCCCATAAGGACACCATCATCTGCGTGTAAAAGGGCGGGGAGTATGTTGCCATTAATTTTTGGGACGTCATTGGTCAGTTTTGACAGGGTGTTGTGTAATTCGTTTATATAAAGAATAAAAAGTACAGGGGCAATTACACATCCCTGTCTGACCCCTCTGCCGATGACCATGTCCCCTCAGACCTCCCCATTATTACTAATCCTCACCCGCGCCTTCAAATCCCTGTGCAAATGTGCCAAAAAAATAACAAAAGCCTCGTCCAACCCATAATTTAAAAGGACCTGCCACAAGCGTGATCTATTGACAAAATCAAATGCTGATGTGAGGTCCATAAAACCCAAATAAATAGGTGACTTTTGTGCTATCATATATTTACCAAGGATAAGATTTAAATTCAAACACTGTTCAATTGTTCCCAGTTTGCTTCTGAAGCCCAGCTGACACTGATTTAAAATTTGATCCTTTTCGGTCCAGATCCTAATTTTGTTGAAAATGACCCTACCTAAGATTTTTAAGGTGTTATCTATCAAGGATTAGATCGATCTCCTTTTTTAAAAAATGGGCATGATGATACTAGTGGACGGAGCGCTTGGAATGGCTGTGTTAGTCAAGGTATTAAAAACATTACATAGAAGAGGTGCCCAAAAATCCGGTTTGTTTTTAATAAGATCGATGGAAAGCCCATCTGGTCCTGGGGCTCTGTTCCCTATGCTTTGGTGTATGGCATCCTCAACTTCTGTCACTGATATAAATACCTTAGTGACTGGAGGGTTAATGCTAATATTCGGGGTCATTGGAGGTGCTGTGTAAATCCTAGCAAAATGCGCCTCCCATGATTCACTTGTTATATTACAACTTATGGGAGTGATATTTAGACCCATAGATCTGCCCAAAATCCATTTCCGTCATTAGGTGTAGCGGAACAGGCAAGATTGACCCAACGTTCTTTTAAAATCTCATCTGTTCGCAACCTGGTCGCTTTCTTGTAACAAGATCATAACAATCTGACAAATATTGTGTCCCTGGGTGAAGCTGGTAATGCTGCATTCAGTTCTCTATTTGCCCGCGAGCAGGTGCCGTCAAACCATTTGGGTTTCTTGCTGGTGTTTAAGGCTGGTCTTGAGATAATGTGTTTGATGCCGGCACATAAATTGCTGAACGCCTCACTGATCCCTGCATCAAAGACACTGCATGACAAACAGGTTTCGATAAGCAATGGGTACAATTTTATTATGTTAGCAAATAAAGCTTTATTGTCCATGCCCTTCTAAATCACTCTAAGTTTATCAGTAGATGCCACTAGGTTTTTTGCCCCAGGTTTTTTCGGGGGGCTAGGTTTTGGGGAAAATCTGTATGTAGGTATTAAGCAATTCTTATTTGGATGTACACCAGCTCTTTCCATTACATTAATTAGATTACAGATTAGCCTATATATATATAAAACATATTTAACTTTACAGAAACACACAGTCACTGGATGATATCATCAGTGATGTCATCAGTTATGTCACTGACCATGTCATGAATGATGTAATATGTGACGTCATCAGCAGTGCATTGTGAGGACGCGTGTAATAGTTAGCTGAACTAACTATAACAGCCGAATTTTTCTGGTTTTGTACAAGTGAAATGTCCAACTAACTATAACGTCCCTGAAAGCTGTGGTTTATCTACATACATATATATATATATATATATTTTTTTTTTTGGTTAGACAATATTGTACTTTGGACAAGATATATTGACGACCTTTTTATTATTTGGAGAGGTGATCGGTCCTCTGCTGAAGAGTATGTTGCCACTCTGAATAATAATGAACTGAATCTAAGGTTCACAGGGAACATCAGTGATACCACAGTCAATTATCTGGACCTCCAGGTCTTTATTGAGAATAATGTCCTAGCCACTCGCCTTTTCAGAAAACCCACTGCAGGTAACGCTATATTGCATGCAGACAGTCATCATCCGATTAGCCTTATCAAAAGTATACCGTATGGTGAGCTCCTGCACCTTAAGCGCAATTGCTCTACCGATAAGAGCTATGATAGTGCCAAAAAACAGGCATTACAGCGTTTCAAAGACAGGGGTTACAAGAAAGGACATTTACAAAATGCCGAACTCAAAGTACAGCAAATTGACAGAAGAACTCTATTGTCTTCAAAGAGCAAAAACAAAAACAAACCTGAAGATAATACTGTACGTATGATCACTACATAAAATGAGAAATCGGCGCAAATTGTCCAAATCTTTAAAAAGAATTGGCATATTCTTCAAACTGACACTGTCTTGAAGAAGCACATCCCAGAACGTCCCTCAATCACATACAAAAGATCTTATACACAGTCATTTTACTAAACCCACAGCCACTAAAAACAAACTGGGAATCAATGGCTTCTTTCCTTGTAAGAAATGCAAGGCCTGTAAATTTAGTAAGAAAGTCACAAATTTCGAGGGTGGTCCGGGAAATAGTAGGCACATGAGAACGATCAATAAGTTTTACAATTGTAATTCCGAATATACGGTCTATTGTCTTGTCTGTCCTTGTAACAAGAGATATATTGGCAGTACCAAAAATCCCACCAAAAAGCGCATATTGGAACATATGCGGGCGATCTCAAACAAGGACCCTACCTACCCCGTCGCTAGACATTTTGAGCAATACCATCAAAGCAATAGGGATCTATTGCAATTCTACTGTATCGATGGGGTAGACAAGCATGAAAGAGGGGGAGACAGACTGAAAAAACTTAGAGCCAAAGAATCCCGATACATCATAGAACTCCAAGGCATGAGCCCGGCTGGACTCAATAATGATGAAGAGCTTTGGGCACACCTGGATTAAATCATTTGTTTAGTACTGTGTTGTTGAAATTATCCATCAGGCATGTTAGTGTGATAAAAGAAATGTAGGTGTTCACAGTCAAAATGATATATATGAAAAAAATGGTTACTATAGAAATTGACATGCACATCTGCCTTCTTGTTCCTCTGAACGGTCCTATATACTCTTGCTACTTGGCATGTAATTAATGTTATTCAAGGAAGCATTTCTAGCTGGACACATGTCAAAGTATAGTGTTGGGAGCGTCTCGCCCATACAGGGCTCAATTTTGTTATCTCAGCAGTTGGTTATACACAGCGATACAGGGTTATATTGTTCTTGTATTCCTGAACCTTTCCCTTTATCAGTTGTGGTTTCTGCTG
This sequence comes from Lissotriton helveticus, assembly GCF_964261635.1. Taxonomy (NCBI): domain Eukaryota; kingdom Metazoa; phylum Chordata; class Amphibia; order Caudata; family Salamandridae; genus Lissotriton; species Lissotriton helveticus. The sequence continues at coordinate 177,177,931 of NC_136067.1, forward strand.
GGACTTTGAAAGATAATACAGGTTATGAAGATGGCTGATTATTAAATTGCCATTCCACAATCAGGATACCTGTTTTTTATGAATGAATACTAGGAGTGTAATTCCATCTTTTAGTTTAATATTGTATAAATATTGTTTGAACACTTGCACTTTCAAATTGTTATTGAATGTATTACATTTTTCACCCACTATAAGATGGCCGCCACCTTACGAATGTATAGTTGGTAGAAATCAAGTCCATCATTTGTTTCCATGGCTATGGAATTGAAGGTTGGGTTTAAAATTGTTGTAACACTGTGGGTTATTCGACATTGTGAAAGCCGCAAAGGCGAAACGCGTCTGTCGAACAGGAGGGGAGAGGAACTGAAAAGTTATGTTATGTTATGTTAATTGAATTTTTGAGCGCACAGCTGCCCCAGCAAAGGGGCGTCCCGGCGCTATATCTGAAAGAGGTAACATAACCAACAACGCAGAAGGGGTAGGGGGTAATTAATAAGATAAAGGAAAAAGAAAAGTCTTAACAGCTTTCCTGAATGAAAAAAGGTCTTCTAAAGAGCGGATGTATAGGGGGAGTGCGTTCCACAATTTGGAGGCCAAAACCGCAAACGATCGGCCACCCAGTCTACATTTTTGGAACCGAGGAACAGATGCCAGATTTTGGCCGGCAGAACGGAGGCTGCGCAAAGGGGTGTATGGAGTCAAGAGGTGCTGGAGAGTGGTGGGAGTGTCAGTTTTAAGAATTTTAAACGCAAAACAGAGGGTTTTAAACTCTATGCGTCTAATTACAGGCAGCCAATGCAGTTTGAATATAGCACTACGGGCTGAGCAAAAACGCGGCAAGCCCACTAGGGCCCTAGCTGCCGCATTCTGAACCTGTTGGAGTCGTAGGACTTCCGCCTGGTTGGCACCCACAAACAGTGAGCTCGCGTAATCGAGCCTCGATAATACGCTAGCTTGTATCACCAAAGCACCGATTAAAGCATTCTAGCTTTATATTCTGACTCCGAGTGTGCCTCTTATATCGTCAGCAGACTTACTTGCTTGCTAAGTATAAGAACATATATATATATATATATATATATATATATATATATATATATATATATATATATATATATATATATATATACTAGCAGCCCTTCCCGACGTTGTCCGGGCATGAAAGCAGAATGTCTTCAATGGTTCGGGTAGGTAATAATACTATTCAAAACCTTAACACGCTTTAGCCGCAAACATGTTTTTATTTGAAAACCTTAACACGCTCCAGCCGCGAACGTGTTTGTCCGCTGTAGCCGACGCCACTGCAATATGTACCTTAACAGGCTCCAGCCGCGACCGTGTTTGTCCGCTGTAGCCGACGCCACTGCAATATGGGAACTGTGTCTGCTCCAGCCGCGAACGTTTTTTTCCGCTCCAGCCGACGCGCGTGTGTTCGCTCCATCCCCGAACGTGTTTGTCAGCTCCAGCCTACGCCACTTAGACGCACAACATCTCGTCAACGTCCAACGCCCACAACAATGCTGAAGGACACGCCCACTCGTATTGGAACGCTAGTCCCACACAGAACACTTCTCGCAAGCGGTATAATCCTGCAGTCTTTTGCCGACAGCACAACGCACATGCCCACAACGGACTACTTAGCACAAAACTTTCTTTTCCCCTTCTAATGCATATTTTGGGCTGCTGTATAGCCTATGTCCATCTGCTGATACTGTCGTTTGCAATGCTGTATTGGGTGTTCCGATTGGCGCTGTGGTTCCGGAGTTTACCCGCCTCAAAGGTTTGGGCTCTCTCTTTATTATATTAGTATAGATAAATCACTTTCCGTCCACATCCCCCATCATTTCATCCCACATTTCTGAAACTTCATTCCACATTGCCCTTGGTTAAAATACTTAAAAGACCGAACATTTGCTGACTCAAATTTTGACAACTGGTAAGTTAATCAATTTTGATTCATTCCTTAATATTTCCTTTGCTACATATGGTACGTTTTTACTGCAGCTTTTTCTTTTTTCTTTATTCAGGTTATCTTGCTCGCAAGTAAGGTCGCATTAAGAGCTTTTACTTCTTATTCTGTTCTTTGTACAATATGTAATATAAATCTGTGTATGTCTATCAGAACACAATGTGCATCATCAGATTTTATTTTTTGGCGGAGCAGCTCATAATGTCTTTTAATGTATTATTACAACTTGTTCTGGGCCACAAGTGACAGCCATAGATCAAACTTCTAACAAGCCTGCGTCATTCTGAATATATTTGGAGCATTTAATCTTTATATATGTATTGCAGAACTGTATAAAAATTTGTCTTCAAGCAACCCTTTCAAATCCTTTGCAAAAGTTCGGAGTAGACCAAGTAAACTCCATGATTGGCGCATAACTAAGCACTTCTAGTGTGGTCTGCTGACATTCTGTGAACATCATGAAAATCCTGTGCCTTCTGCTCATCGCTGGGATCCCCCTTATTGGAGCTTCTGGTGCGATCCGCAACATTAGAGCAATGGGACATTAATGGAAGCAAAGCTTTAGGATTATGCAGGGTGAATTGTTGTTTGGGTGGATTCTTTCAGTCACACAATTGTTGATGGCAGGATTGCTTGCAAATAGTCTAACCACTGGTAATTGCTCAGGGTGGAATTCACCCTATTGTTTTTCACTCACTGTGCCAATCTATGCAAAAACCCACCCTATGCAAATCAATACTTGCCCTGCTCCCCATGAGAACAATTTATCCCAAACAGCTGGCAAGGATCCTTCCAGAAGGATACACAATCAACGGCAGATCGGGTTTGGCCTTGGACTTGGATGTTATTGAAGGAGAAGGACAACTGGAGTCAATTTTACCAGTCCCAATTTCACCTACCGTACTAACAAATTGTTTGATACCCTCCTTCCTCAAGTCCAGAACTTAGGTGAAGAACGACCTATAACTTTAAAGAGGGGGAAGTGAAAGAGAACAGAAGAAGGGGCAAAGCCTAGAAAATGGGGTTTTGCCCTCAAAAAGGGCCAATCAGCAACAGATCAAGAAGAGTTAAGTAGGGCAATCCAGGCAGGAGAGGAAGGGTCACTAAGTGTCCCTGAGGAATTGTATGCCCGTATGATACACCTTATGACACCTAAAACCCGTTATGAAACGTTTTGGAAAAATTGAAGAACAATCGTTATCACTAGGGGTTGTCATTAAAGATAGGTGTAGCCCACCTTTTCCAAAGGAGGTTGAAGCACAGCAAGTAGGCAATAACGGTCAAGTCATTAGGTCTTGCCCGTCATTGCATGTAATTGGAAATCCTGCAACAACCAAGTCCTGTTATTGCTATGACTTCTGTACCTCCCTGAGTCCACTCTCAAGTCTCTCAGAGAGTAACAAATGTTGCAGGAGCGAAAATATGTTGTGTTCATCTGCACTCAATCCCAGCTATTCCTCATGTTAAACCCGCTTCAGGTCATCTGCAATTACCTCCTGCCAGCACCCCCATACCTTGATTCTTGTGGGAGTTCCCCCATTGTCAGAAGCGGCAACTAAGGATTGCCACAGTATTATTATTAAAGCAGCACAGTGGTGCAAGAGGAATGCTAACCCCCCTCTACCCACTCTGGATGAAAATACAGTGGATGGAGACTGCATAGTTTCAAATTTTACAGATCCGAAGCACATTCAGTTTAGGTTGATGCACTTGAGTATTATGGGAACAAAGTCAGGCAATATTAAGGTATGTCCTCTGGGATACTTTTATCCCTCCCACCCTAGTTTTACACCTGGCTTTACATTTAGTAATCCTTTTAGGACTAGTCAAAATGGCATCCAGAGACACATGCCAAAACAGCATTTGTTGGCACCTTTTGCCCATGGAAAAAGATTTCAATCTTTAGCAGGATTAGCAGATTTGGATTGACCTCAATCGCTATTTCCACCAGAAGCATAAAAAGTCAGCGTGCAGAGTTTGGTCTGCAGATCATCAAATAGGGAATCAATTTGTGCTCAAAGGTGAAGTGACTACTCCATCCCATGGCCCTGGTTCTCAGTGTGCTGTTTTGTCCTTGAACATTACAGGGATCAACTCGAAGTTTGAAGAACGAGGATTGGGTGACCTTTGTTTTGGTTTTGATTTATTATTTTTGCAGGATACATGGTCAGTAGTGGATTTTCATACACATGGGTTTCGTTCATTTTGTATTCCAGCAAACCACATTACTTCTGGCAAGGCGAAGGGTGTACTAGCTATGCTCCTGGCCGTTAATCAATACTGTATGTTCTTCTCCTTGGTATCAATTACTGCTCTTGTGCATCTGTTAATTCTAAATTATTATTATGATATTTTCAATCATTGTAGTGAATAGTTTACAAGAGGAAATTTGCAAAGTAACATCTCTGAGGCATTCTCTGTTTATTATGTGTTTTGAGGAATCCAATTGTACACTTTGCAATTTTACTGTGTCGCAAGTCTTGGGGATCGTCAATGAGAATGGTCATCCATTGTCTCATTTCAATCATTCCATTTATGGGGATGCATTAAATAGAATTGTGACTCATATGACTTGTTTCTCTTAAGTGATTGTGTAAGTGTTTCTCCTGGGCAATGTCCAATTTACGTGGGGAGGTCATGCAAGGGTCATTGAATTTACGCTTATATCTAGTAATTTGATTAGCATGGTAGGGTCCTTATCCACTGCTCTAGCGGCCATAATCTTTTAACATTTTCGCTTAAAATACAGGCAGGGAGGTCCCAACTGCCTGATGTTCCAATTAGATACTATGATGATCAAGGTCTTAGGCTAAAATGGGATCTGATAAGCCCACAGGCCTTTCTCCATAAAAAAATATGTGAACATTTTGAGCTTTAAACAGTTTGTCTAAGTCATGAGAATCTGCCTGCCCTTATTGTATGGGAGTTTCAAATCGTGTGTGTGGCTATTTCATCTGAACTTATGGTGAAATCCTTTTGCTTTGAGGAGAACGCTGGTTTAACAGAGCTCGCACAAAAGCCAAAAAAGACCTAAAATCCTTTTGGCTAAACAAAGTGATAGAGCTTTAGTGAGGAGACTAAGGAAGAAATATAAAGCCACGACTAAACAGAGGAAAGAGGCTGTTGAGGACAGAGGCTTGGTCAGAAATAAAGGCAGCAGGGTCTCTTAAAGTCATGAAGAAGTTCTGGGATGTTATTATCCATCCAGTGTTTGCAGACATCCCCTCTGACAGAATGGATTCCCTCATGGGTGGCACATTTTAAGAAATGTTTAACTCTGCAAATAAGGCTGGTACGCCTAGTGACCAGGAACCGGAATGAACCCAGTATCTGGAACAAGAAATTCTTTTAAGTAATTCTATTTCAGTAGAAAAGGTGAAGAATGGCATTTGTTCCAAAGCTCAGGGTCCGGATGGGATTCTCTTTGATCTTTTCAAGGAAAATAGCAGCCTTTAGGCACCAATGATAACAAACATTTTTAGAGCTGCCATTGTTGGACCCTTGCCAGCCTCATGGAGTGAGGCAATAGTGGTCCCAGTGTTAAAAAAAAGGGAGACAAATGATCCAAAACGATCCAGGGTGGTACAGAACGATCTCATTGATTGACTCAACCGTAAAAGTATTGGGGGGGGTCCTCTTGGCGCGTTTAGAAGACTCGGCCTCCGTCAATAATGTGTTGTCAAAAACTGCATTTGGTTTTAGGCGAAGAATAGGTACAGTAGAGCAATCTCTCAATCTCTCACTGATTGTCAGCAAATATGTTAAGTCTATGAAGAGCTCATAACATAATACCTTCAAGGACTTGTCATGTGCGTTTGAATCTGTCAATCGTGATTAACTGTGGACCATGCTGGGAATATGGGGGTAGAAGAACCATTAGTCATCCTACTACGTAGGTTACATTTGGAGACCATAGTTAAGATCTGCTATGGCTCCAATGGTGAGAAAACGAAGCCTATTTTATTGACGGAAGGGGTCCATCAGGGCTGTATCCTGGCCCCATTCCTATTTATTATTTATACCAATGGTTGAGAGGTGCATCTGTTAAAGAAAATGTTGGTTGTCCTAAGATTGGCTGTGGTTTTATCCAAACACTCTTGTACACAGATGATGCAGCCCTCATTGCTAGGACTGAAAATAGCCACAGAAATTCCTTGATGCCTTTGTTGGTTTTATGACATTGCTTGACCGAAAAGTTATTCACAAAAAAATACTTTTTCATTTCACTGCCCAAGTGGGCCAGAAGCCAGTTAAGGAGTTGCTGACTCCTTATATAGGGAAATGTCTATTGATTGCCTCATTTGGGGCTAGTGTTTGGGGTTATAGCAATTGCTCTAAGCTGCAGGTAGGTGAGATTAACTTAATTAAAAGGCTACTGATGGTACCCAAAAGCACATCAATTTTCTTTTGCCATTCTGTATTGGGTATGGACAAATTGAGGATATGCTTGCCATTGCTCCTCTGTTGCTATGGACAAAGGGGTGGACTACAACTTATTTATTTATTTTATTTTATTTATTTATACCATTTGTAAAGCGCGCTGTTACCGCACGGTGTTCTGGCGCTGAAATGATATGTAATCTCCCCTAAAATGTTCATCGGTTTCTATAGGCCAGAGAGCCAGGTTTTAATATTTTTCCTAAAGGCCATCAGATTAGTGCTTTGTTTCAAAGCCAGAGGCAGTGTATTCTAAACGGTGGAGGCTCCTGAGATGAAACTACGGCCTCCCCACCGTGCTTTCCTGATCTGAGAAGTCTTAACTAGCCCTTGGTTGGCCGACCTTAACTGTCTGGCTGGTGTGTACAGTTGAAAGTGCTGTTGAAGAAAGGATGGACCCAGTCCATTCACTGCCTTGTATACCATACACAATGATTTAAACATTATCCGCTTGCGTACCGGGAGCCAATGCAATTTTCTCAATTCATGTGCCACCGGTGCAAACTTAGGCAGGCCAGTAACCAGTCGAGCAGCCACATTTTGCAGCATCTGTAGTCTGTTGAGCAGCCCCTTCTGGGCTTGGAGGAAGAGACTATTGCAGTAATCAAGGTGCGACAGCACAAGGGCTGTCACCACCGTTTTCCTGTTACTGTCTGATAGGAAGGGGAGAACTTTCCTAATAGTTTTCATAATCCAATAGATGGAGGAGGTTAATGCACTGACTTGGGGTTTAAAAGATAGTTGGCTGTCAATAAGAACTCCCAGGTTCTTTACTTTTGTTGCCGGAATGGGTGGGGCTCCCATATCGTGGGGCCACCATTTGGGGCTCCAGAAACTGACATCAGCGCCGAAGAGAAGAACCTCGGTTTTAGAGGAGTTCAACTTAAGGCAGTTCCCTGCCATCCATGAACTCACCGCTGTCATGCAGTCCTGGAACCTAGCCGCTGTTCCTTCTTCTCTCCCCGGCAGCAGAGACACCACAATCTGTGTATCATCTGCGTAAGATGTTAATTCAAATCCAAATGACCGAATCACCGGGGCGAGGGAAGAGGCATAAATGTTAAAAAGGGTGGGGCTTAGGGAGGAGCCCTGTGGGACCCCCCCTGGGAGTTTGAAAGGTCTAGATTCAAAATCTCCCAGGGCCACTACCTGGACCCTATCGGCAAGGAAGGATTTCAATATGCTCAGGGCTGTCCCCTGGATTCCGCAGCCTTCTAAACGATCCACCAAAATACTATGATGGACGGTGTCGAAGGCCGCGGAAAGATAGAGAAGTACTAGAGCTGCCCGTCCTCCTGCATCCAGCGCCTTCCTAATCTCTTCCGTGGACTTGATCAGGGCTGTCTCGGTGCTATGGCCTTCCCTGAACCCATGTTGGGCTATGTCCAAGCACTGAGAGGACCTGAGAAAGGCACAAAGCTGTGCATTCATGACTTTCTCAATAAGCTTCGCTGGCAATGGTAGCCTAGCTATGGGCCGGTAGCTATTGGGATCTGAAATATCGAATGTCGGTTTTTTAAGCAGTGGGGCAATCAACACTCGTTTCCAGCATGTTGGATATTCTCCAATGTCGAGCATCTGATTGAATAGATCTGCAAGAGTAGATGATATAGGGATGGCTGCCAACTGTGCCACTGACGCTGGACAGGGGTATTGAGGTGAGCCTGATTTAGTTGCCTGGAGCAGTTTTTTTATCTCTTCGGAGTTCACCGGACAAAACGCAGAGAGTTTTGCCTCGTGTGGGTTGGCCAAAGTGGTCCTGTGTGTCCCTCCAAGAAGAGTCAACCCCACTTGATGTTACAGTGCCGAAAAAATCAGTTCCACTTTATTTAAAAAGAACTTGGCGAGAGTCTCGCAAAGTTCCAAACTTGGAGGAATAGTTACTGACTTAGGAGTGACCAAATTGGTGATAGTGTCAAAGAGTTCTCTAGTAGAGTTCTTAGCTCCCCCAATCCGATCAGTAAAATATGTGCTTTTGGCTGTTCTGATCATTTCTTTATAGATCCTTTGACTGGCATTGAGCTTGATTTTGTCTACCTGGAGGTAATCTGTACGCCAAAGGCGCTCTAGTTTTTTACAGCTCACCTTCTGGTCTTGTAACTCATGGGTGAACCAGGGAGCAGATGGTACTGTGCGAGTAGGACGACAACGTCTAGGTTGCGCTAGAATAGTACATGCTCGATCTATCCAGTCTGTGTACTTCACTGCAGCTTCATTTACATCTGCAGGCAGAGTAAACATAGAGGATATGAGCTGATCCTCTAGTGCCCTTCCGTCAAGCTCTTTCCAGGGTCTATAAAGCTTGGATGGCTTCTTATCCTGCTTGGCCCTGGCCAGCTGGGGTGTTTGGATATTAAAAAGCACCACTGAATGATCTGACCAGGCCATGGACTCAGTATGGGTAAAATGTAAGTCTGGGTTGTTTGTGAAGATGCCGTCCAAAGTGTGCCCTGCTGTATGTGTGGCTCCCCTTACTACCTGAGTCAGTCCTGCCCCCTGCATTGCTTCAAGCAAAGCTAACGTGTCCGGGTCTGAGCCCCCTTCTAAATGGAAATTAAAATCTCCTAGAGCGGAAAAAGGATCTAGTACACAGGGCCTCCTCCACGAATGTACCCACCGTTTCGAGGAACTGCAACCTGGACGTGGGTGGTCGATACATGAGGCAGCCCTGGAAAGTTTGGTGATTTGATATTGAGAGCTTAAATCCAAATGCCTCACACGTCTGTGAGGGGACCGCCTGAAATGATCCCTGGATGGAGGCGTGATAGATAATAGCAAGCCCACCCCCTCTTTTACCGGTTCTGTCCAGAACACGGCTGAGGTAGCCTGCAGGCGTTGCATTAACTATATCCGGTCCTGATGCCGCATCTGTCCAGGTCTCCGTAATGAATGCGATTTTAGCATTTTTGTCCTGAATCAGTTCTGCGCATTCCGTACTATGTTTGACCAGGGACCTGGCATTCATGAGTATAGAGTTGATTGTATTCTCCTCCCTATCCCCCCTAATGTGGTAGGATCGAATAAGTGCCCTAATAGGTCTACATAAAATTCCAGGTGGGCAAGAGAGACATGGTGGGCAGGAGATAGGGCCAGTTAGCATGTTCTTGTCTGGTGTTATACAGATGCAATCCTCCACCCTTCCCTTCAGACTCAGCAACATCTCACGGTTGTAGGCTTTTTTGGTGTGGCGGTCTGGGGAACAATGACCAGGGGTCCTGGCGCTCGGCGCTGGACTGGTGCGGACGGGCGCAGACGGGCTTGCCTTTGGCGCGCGCCGGCGCGCCGCCGGCACGCCCGCTGCGCGAACGAGTAGTAGAGGTCATGTTATGGGAGGGGAAGGAGGGTGGGAGGCAGCCAGCAGCTAGAACGCTGTCCTTGGCGTCCACCCAATACGGCGTCCACCCCTATCTCCTATCGCGTGAGCACGTAGTCTGCTACGCGAGGAGCGGGGTTCGAGATGGGGCAAAATATTCTGTCAGCAATAAGAACTTCGTTCTTTAAAAAGTGAGCAAGTTAAACATAAAATAAAAGCGTGAGGTATTTTTAAAAAGCAAGCTGTAATCTCGAGCCTAACCCCCGGCTTCCGCCTCAGGAGAGAAATCAATTAAATCTAAGCGCCGATCAAGAGCGCGATTTAAATAGCCAGGAGGGGGGAGGCAGCCAGCAGCTAGAACGCTTTCCTTGGCGTCAACCCAATATGGCGTCCACCCCTGTCTCCTATCGCGTGAGCACATAGTCTGCTACGCGAGGAGCAGGGTTCGAGATGGGGCAAAATATCCTGTCAGCAATAAGACCTTCGTTCTTTAAAAAGTGAGCAAGTTAAACATAAAAGAAAAGCGTGAGGTATTTTTAAAAAGCAAGCTGTAATCTCGAGCCTAACCCCCGGCTTCCGCCTCAGGGGAGAAATCAATTAAATCTAAGCGCCGATAAAGAGCGCGATTTAAATAGCCAGGAGGGGGGAGGCAGCCAGCAGCTAGAACGCTGTCCTTGGCGTCCACCCAATATGGCGTCCACCCCTGTCTCCTATCGCGTGAACACGTAGTCTGCTACGCGAGGAGCGGGGTTCAAGATGGGGCAAAATATCCTGTCAGCAATAATGGAGCTCACAAGATCTATTATTCAAGATTGCCTCGCTATCTCTAACACTGATAGCATCCCATTTTTTTTGTTTTTTGTAAATCTTTTTATTAGAAAGCAGTAGTGCAATTATACAAAAGCAAGTTATAAAGACATCAACTCATTCACTGTCTGCATAAGTGGGGTTTTGGATGGTACTTTAAATAATCGTATTTATACGTACTCACATTTCACATTAATCAGCCTGTATACGTTCTTCTGGGACATGAAAGGTGGGTTGACAAGGGGGAGTACAGATATCTCCACAATACATATTCCATTTAGACCATACTTGAGACCATTTCTTTGGACACCCCCTGGAAACATACACTGATTTTTCTCTAAACATGCACCGGTCCATATCCTGTTCCCATGATTTTAAACCAGGGGCCTCTCTTGCTCCCCACATTCTGGCAAAGTTTTGCTTAGCTATCATGTGCCCCAAGGTTGCCCATAGTTTCTGTTTGCTACTTAGGTCTGTGGGCCCCCACACATTAAGGAGACATCTTCTACCCTCAAGGTTCAGCTCATGACCCAGCACCTCTGCTATACATCTTAGTACACTTGTCCAGTATTTACGGATAATATAGCATTCCCACAGAATATGCAGGAACATTCCCTCCTTCCCACAGTTTCTCTTACAACTTGAGTCCTCTCCATATCCCAATTGGGCCAGGGCTGTCCTCGAATAGAACGTTCTATGCAAAAGTTTTAGTTGTACCAGCCTATCCAATTCTCCCGAAGCTGTATGAGAGGATCTGTTGCTTGGCTAATTAGTTTCTGGTATGTGAGGGATATGGATTAATTAGCCATGTAGCCATCGAGAAGTCTATCCTCCAGCAGTGTTGCTTCGAGTAGGGCTTCGCCCTAACGGGAAACGTGCATACAGGGTGTGCCTCAACTGGAAGAATCTGAATATTTCTGAGTCCGCCAGGTCATATTCTCGCTGGAGCACAGAGAACTCTATCACTTTACCCCTCCCCACCACATGTTGCCTACCCTTGACAGCCCAATAGATCCCTCCTATCAAAGCCCTTGGAGTTTCTGAGGGTGCCCAACAAATACAAATCCCACAGGGGGTTAGATTTTTTTATCCCATCCAAGACTTTTATGGGTTGTATGCCAAATTTGGACTGAGTGTGCCATAGGCCCAGTAAAACTCAACTTGACAGGTTTGGAATAAAGGGCGCTTGTATACAACCCTCCCGGTAGAAGCCATCTATCCATTAGATAGCCCGGGTCATTTTATGGGCAGTATATACTCTGGTTAATTGCAGCCAGTTGCGCCACCCAATAGTATCTTTTAACGTCTGGGAGTCCGATTTCTTCATCGTACCAGCCGTGCACCAATTTGGCAAATGATATTTGAGGGGTTCCCTTTACCCAAAGTAGGGCTCTTTGCTCGCTTTCTATTGCCACAAATTAGGTAGCCGGGACAAGAGTGGGTGAATTATGCAGAATATACAAGAAGCCGGGCAAGGACATCATTTTAAAAAGAGCCCCCTTGCCCAGCAGGGACAGCGGTAGGGTCTTCCAGTGTTCTACATCACTTTGAAGCCGCTGCAGTGGTGGCAAAAGGTTGCATTCATAATACAACCTGGGGTCTCCTGTGATGTAGATGCCAAGATATTTAAAGCCATCAACTGCCTCCGCCACTCTAAGGCCCCTGGGCAGGAGCAGGAACTTCCCTCTAAGCATAGAGATCACTGAATTGGCCCAATTGATGGCATACCCAGAGTATCTGCCAAAGGTGGCGAATATATCAAGGACTCTAGTGATCGAGGCCCGCGATGATGTCAGGCATAAAAGGATATCGTTAGCATATAGGGAGATATGATTCTCCCATTCTTCTAACCATTTCAGACCCCTTACGATTGGGTCCCTGCGAATCCATCTCGTCAGGGGCTCAAGAGGCCATAGCAAAAAGCAACGGGGACAGAGATCATTCCTGCCTTGTCCCTCTTCTGAGGGCAAAGATCTCGGATTTTTTGTTGTTCACTACCACTTGTGCCAACGGTTCTGAGTAAAAGAGTTTCACCCATCCAATAAATCCTGGGCCAAATCCCCATCTTCTCCAGCACTACAAAGAGATAGGGCCATTCAATTGTATTGAATTCCTTAGCAGCATCCAAGGACATCACCTCTGCATCCTCCCTCATTGTATCTACTCTCCCTTGTGTCCCATGGAGTCTACGAAGATTTAGGGAGGTATTTCTGCATGGAATGACTATTTTGTGCATCTAACTTGTAAGAGTACTTGAGTGGAAAGCCTTTTGGCACCACTGAGCTGTTTTTTCGTGAAACAATGGCAGCCACCATTATCTGTCTGTCTATCCTTGTGCTAGAACAGGTGATTGCAGCTATAGCAGCAGTTCACACTGTTGCCTTGGTGGTTTCAACAGCCAATGAATTCCCTTCAACGTGCACACCAATACGTTGATGACTCAGCGTATAATTCACATGAGCCAGCGGCAAGTCTTTTTTCAGCTTTGCCACTTGTTCCCAAAGCAACTTATGCTTTATTGCATAACCTTTTGAGTCTTTAAAACCATTCTGACCCTAGTAGTGAAGATATTATTTGTACGACTGGAAACAATAAAAAGAACCACACACTTTGAGTGTGGGAAATTCCTGATCCGTTTTTTAGTGCCAATATTGGGGCTTTTAGTTTACTTCCTATGACTGGCTGAGCAGATCCGTCAGTGTAAATAATGTATTAATACTGATCTAGAGGAATTACATCATTCAGGAAAGGATATTCTTGTTTGTACTGCAGAAATGCTTGTGTTTTTAATGTAGAATCAAATGTATAGTCTACATCTGTTGCAGTGAGGGAATTAGCCCATTGTATCCATCGCGGATGCAGCGCTTTAGTGTTTGGAACGTTTCCCCTGAGCTAGTGCTCTTTCTTTCACTACCGTAGTCTGTGCTGCTGTCAATATTTTTCCAGTTGATGCAAAACTCATTTGGGCGTTTGTGTACAGGTGTGATTTGTATGTAAAGGTTACAGTTTCGCCTTCATTGAAGGTGTGGTAAGTATACCCGGATTGACCCTTGATTACACGGATCACCAAATTCATAGTGTTGACACGTGTGTGTAAGTGCTTTGAAGCTATCATGTCAGCTTGTAGGGAACTAAGTATCTCTGTGTGTTCCTGTGTCCAATGTTGAACGGAAAAATCAGGTCTGATTAAGTAGTAGAAAGGTTTTAATTTTTCTGCGTAATCTAAAATTTAAGTTCTGCCAAAATTAGGATATCACAAATTGGGTTGTAGGTTCTTCAGAGTCTTCCGAGGTTGGAGTAGGGCACACTTAAAAAGTTTGCCGCAAGTCTCTTCCCTTAATTTGAGAGCTCATATCCCACAAATAGGACATTGAGATGGGCAATTTTTGATTTTTTAAACTTACATTTGTAGCCCTCAGGGGTGATCCCCAAAATTAAGTTGCTCACCCTGGCCAAATGATTCAATAGTTCATTGTCCATCAGATAAATATCATTTACATAGGACAACGCCTTTTCATCAAAGATTTTAAGTAACTCTGATACCCTTGCTGAAAAGAATCTTGGCTATTCTTATCCTGTTGGGGCAGTCTACAAAATTGATGCTGAGAGCCTAGGGCTTAGATTGCTGTTAAATATCTGCTCTCAGAATCCATTTGAGATATCCAATGTTATTTTATATGTTTTCTGCACAATGTTATTCATCAATAAGGCACTGTGTGCATTCTGTAGTACAAATGTCTTTGTGCAAGTGTTCATGTGACTGTAGTCTAAAACTACACAATATGAATTATCAGGTTTAATTACAGGAATCAAAAGATTGTTCATTGAAGAGGTGCAATTTTTTATTACACCTTGGTATTCAAGTTGATCTAAGATCTCCCTGACTTGTGTTTTTTTGCATCATGTTTTGTTGGGTACTGTCTCTATGAAGTAGGAGTAGTTTTTCCTGGGATTTCTTGGTGAGGTGACTCAGCATCTAACCCCACAAGATTGCGGTATAATGCAGGAGCTCATATTACCGCCTACTCCTGCGTGTATGAATGTTTTAGTGATTCTGGAAGGAGGTTGGAGAAAGCTGGTAAAATTGCTGTTCCTTCCTTTGGGCAATCCATTACGAACTCCGGCGGCCAATCTTTTTCTGCTAAAAGAATGTCATATCCAAAACTCAGTTTCTCCCAAAAGAGTTTCTCCCAAAAGAGACCTTTAACTTTCTTGGGTTTGTCCCACTCCATTAGTAGTGTTATTTTGTATAACGGGTGTGGACACTTACCCTAGTATCAGGTGTCTCCACCATGATATATTGCTTCAACACCGCTGTCACCAGAAATTCCATCAGGTTCTGGCGAGCTATTGCTACTTCTGCTGCATCGTCAGAGCCCATTCCCCATTCAGGAGTTGAGTCCTCAGCAGCCTGGGCATTTGTTATCGTAAGGCCAGCTACTTTCTACTTTTTAAATTGAGGTTTAGATTTGAGTTTATCTACTTTTTTGATATTATTCTCCGAAGTACGATGTGTATCTCTGGACTTTGTTCATTCTTGTGATCTGTGTTCTGACCGTCCTTCCCTCTCAGAGTTTTTTGACGAACCCTGAAAGTAACGGGAGGAACTTGTATCAGTATCCTGATACCTGTGAGGTTTTATAATGTTATTATGATTTCTACGGTTATATCTCCTTTTGGAGGGCTCCTTTCGAGGAGACCTACCCCTTGATTGTGATCTATGCTTTCTATCTTTCTGTTGTTTATTATCTCATTTCTTTTTTGAAGAATTAGGTGTTTGCTTGGTGTTATCTTTTTCAGGATTACCCATTACTCGTAGTTTTATAGCTCTGGCGCCCAAATTATCTCTACCTAATTCAGCATATATATCTACGATAATTTTAGGTAATTCTTGCTCCTGTTGTGCAGGAGGGCATTCATTCAGGCGTTGGCATAAAGCCACCTCTGCTGCCGCCCCTTTTATGTTTGCTAACATAATTGTAGACACCTGGGAAAATTGCCTTATAATTTCATCCCCAAGTTCAGAGCTGATTCTGCTCCATATCCATTCTGTAGTTGTCCTAATACTTGTGGTATCACTGCTATTGAAGGGATAACATGAGTTGTATTATAGATGGCAGCAAAAACAATACTCCAAGTAGTACAATTCTCAAATTGGGGAGCTATCCCCATTGGCAAGCAGATTGTCAGTATTCTGGGTTTTTTTTGTGGGCCTTTGTGTGGAAACACTGCCTCTAATTGTGCTATTTTCCGTGCCATCCAGAATTGCATTTGCTCTCGTTTAGTGGGCATTCTTCCCATAACCGCATTCAGCGTTTGTGGGGTGATTTTAGTTTCAGTCCCTTGTAGTTGACCTGCTGAAATAATTTTAGTTGGTTGAAGTGTGAGTGTCTTCACAACCAACTGTGTCAGATATCTGTAAAGTTGTATTACTTCTTTGTTAAGTGGATGTAAGTCTGCAATTGACAATGTGTCAACGTCTGGATGAGGTTGTAGGAAGCTGGCTCTGTATATACTATACCAAAGTGAGGTATAGTGTGCACAGAGTCCAGTGGAACCCCAAAGGTAGGCAGAGGTAAAATTAGATAGAACCTGACTCTCTATTTGTGGTAGTGTATTCGAGCAGCAAGGCAGTATCAGAGGACAGTGCTAAGCATTTTTTGTACATAATCAGTCAGCAAATGAATTCACCCACTCAAAGTCTAAACTTAAGACCAATTGTTTTTTGTATAAAAATATTCTTTTAGTAATTTTATTTCTAGAACCAAGCAAACCTGGCACAGGTAAGCAATAAATAGTTTACAGTGATAAATGCTGATTGTAAAACAGTTCAATTGTAAATGTACGATTGTTTGACTTACAGCATTGTTTCAGAGAAATGCAATCACTTGTAAATACAGTACATAGACTTGAATGGGATTTTCAGTACAATAGCAGGTAAACTACTTTTGGATTACTTTTCATACTCAGTGCTGTATGCCCGGTTGCAGCACTGGGATATTTCCTGTAAAAAGGTGAGTAAAACAGTTTTTGCTAAATTGTAAAATTTGAAAGAATGTCTTTAGGTTTCAAAACTCCACACTTAAAAAACTTTTTCAGGAAAAAGTGTCAATGTTATCCTATGGAGGAAAATATGGTTATTGGTTTTTAGGTAAATATTCGGTAATGGGAGTTGAGGTTATGGGGGTAGACTCAGGGGTCCCCCAGGGTCAGTGATGCACTCTTGTTACACCCTCAACGGCACTAGGGCGGCCGGGTGCAGAGTGATGAGGCCCAATGTTACCCAAAAGGGGATAGGGGGCCTCCGTTGGTGGCTGCTGGCACGCAGGCCACTGTGTTGTGGGAGCAAAGCTCCTGAACTTTAGCTCAGGGCAAATGGGGAAACAAACTAGCACCAAAGGTGCACCCTTAGCGGCACTAGGGCGTTAGGGTGCAGGGTGCTGTTTCGATGTTGGATGCCCTGTTGTTTCCAATGGAGACCCTCCGGTTTGCAAAAGCACTACAGGGAGGGAGACGAATGACTTCTGGGTGCGACCACCACTTCGAGAGGTGTGTTGGAAAGTTAGGGGTTGGTTAGGCACCATTGGTTTGGGCCCACAAGGCCGTGGGGCGTCGGGTGCAAGGGTTCCTTTTGGGGTCGGATCTTCTTACCTGCTCCTGGTCGCGGTTAGGGGGCATTCTGGATTTAGACTGCAGGTTGGTTAGGCACTGTTGGTTTAGGCACACAAGGCCGTGGGGCATTGGATGTAAGGGTGCCTTTTGGGGTCGGATCTTCTAACCAGCTCCTAGTCGCGGTTAGGCGGCATTCTGGATTTCGACGGTAGGTGACAGCTGGAGGCTTGAGGCAGGTCAGGGGTCGCAGGATCTTGGTTCAGGATTGCTGGGGTGACCACCTCATGGTGTTTGCCCACTCGAGCCCAGACCGTGGACTGCGGGTGCAGTGTGGGACGGATTTGCAGTTTCCAGCTTCTGCCAGAGGTTGCAGTGGAACAAATCCAGTGTTCACAGGAGAAGAAGTCTTTGGAAGTGAAGGCAGGCAAGTCCAGGATTTCGCAGGAGCAGGTTCGAGGGTGAGAAAGGTCGGTAGGGCTGGGGCCAAGTCAGTGGGCGTCATCCTCTTGTTAGCTGTTGCACGGCTGTTCGGTCCGTCTTCTTCTTTTCTTCTTGTTTCTTGTCTGGATATGAGGAAGCAGGGTTCAAGGATGCCCCTAAATACTAGACTTAGAGGTGTTACAGGTAGGTAAAAGGCAGAGACCAATGGGTCCCTCCCTGGCGTGGGTACACCCCCTATTATACCACCCTCCAGTGGAAGGGGGCAAGTGCCTGTCCCTGGTTGGCTGAATACCCCCATCTTCATCATGGCGTGGACTGAGAGTTGTGCTTCACCTCGCCTCCCCCACCTGAGGGGTGGAGTTGGTAGAGGTGGGCCCACCTCTCTTCCTCACTTGTTTTTCCCACCGGTTCTCCTGTCCAAAATGGGGGTCAGAATCAGTGGGGACCAGTTGCTGAAAGCAGCAATTGGCCTGGGGAAGCTCACAAAGGTGGCAAGCCTTTGAAGCTTCCCCTTCGTGAACCCTGCCCATCCTGGGGGAGGAGGCTTAGCACCTCGTCCCATGATGTGCATTGTTTCAGGCCCCAGACAGCAGCAGGCTCTTGACCCAGGGGTCCAGAAACATGTCTGGTGGTAGCAGCTGAAAGCAGCCACTCAGTCTGGACACTAGTGGTGGGTTAGTTTTCAGGGGACATCTCTAAGATGCCCGCTTTGTGCATTTATCATTAAATCCCACACTGGCATCAGTGTGGGTTTAATTTGCTGAGAAGTTTGATACCAAACTTCTCAATTTTCAGTGTAGCCATTAGGGTGCTGTGGAGTTCGTAATGACAAGCTCCCAGCACCAAATACTCCTAATGGCAGCACTGCACTTGTGTTTAGTGCACAATGTTTAGTGGGAATTTGGTGAAGAAGGCAACTGACGATGGCGTCATCAATGAGAAAACAGCCAAATATTTAATTCAACCCTATCCGAAGACACCCACTCTATATGTGCTACCCAAAGTGCATACAGATGTTTCACATCCTCCTTTCCGACCAATTGTTTCAACCAAAGGCAGTCTGTATGAACCAGTGGGAAAACTCATTGACAGATACTTACAAACATTCATGATAGGAATGAACACGTATGTGAGAGACACTACAGATTTTCTCTCTAAAATCAACACAGTGGAATTTTCCACTGAAGATGAAATATGGTTGTGTACTATTGATGTGAAATCATTGTTCACATCGATTCCACATAATCTAGGGATGGAAGCCATTGAAAACACACTGTTAAACTCTGAGCTTGAACCGGATTTCCAATTATTTCTAATGGAGTTACTACAGTTTACTCTGTATCAGAGTTATTTTAGGTGGCAATATCAATGTTACCTCCAACTGTCCGGTACAGCAATGGGCAATTGTGCCGCCCCTTCGTATGCCAATATATTCATGCATAATTTCGAATAGAACAACATATTGAACAACACCGCATGGAAAAGACACGACACAGTTTTTTCAGAACCATTGATGATATGTTCGTAATAGGGAAAGATTCACTTGAAAGTTTACTGGATGCATTGACCAACCTGAATAACATCAATGATAGGATTCAGTTCACTTACGAATATAATGCACATAATATTGCTTTTTTAGACGTACTCATCAACAGATCTGGGATTTCCCTTGAAACCAACATTTTTAGAAACATTGCTGACAGAAACAACCTCTTGCATCATCATAGCTTTCACCAGACACCACATAAAAATCATTTACCATACTCTCAGTTGTTGAGGGTTAAAAGAATCGTATCCAACCATTTGAAATACAACCAACAAGCCACTGAAATGCTGCAGAGATTCCAACGAAGGGGTTATCCTCAAAACATTCTTGATCAAGCTATGGAACGCAGTAATAAGCAAAACAGAGCAGACCTACTTACTACCACGCCTAGAAGAGAATCTCAACGTACAGTAGTAGTATCCAAATGTTCTACTCTTCTATATGAAATCCATTAAGAATCATTGGCCCATCATAGCACTGGAGCCAGATTTTAAAGGCATCTTTTAGGACCACCGGTTTTGTGCATATAATCAGCGTAAAAACATTAAAGAGCTTATCACAAACAGAATTTCACCAACCATATCCAGAACATTCAAGGGAAATACACCATGTCATAACTGCAACAATTGCAACAACACCATTAAGGGGCCAACTATTACACACCCCATGAAGGGCACAAAAATTAAACTTAATGTGAATGCGAGCTGTGACTCCAAGAATGTTATTTACATCCTGAAATGTCCGTGCGGATTGGTATATACCGGAAAGAGGGAAAGAAAAATGAAAACACAAATTAATGAACATAAGAGCAACATCCGGACTGGAATATCAAATCAGTTATTTATGTTCATTTCAAAGAAAACCCCCACAAAAGAGCCAACTGCAGTTCGCAGTACTGGGGATAGTGGAGAAACAGGACGGCTGAAATAACAAGTTTGTTCTGCAGAGAGAGAACTACTGGATTAAGTACCTGGACTCAATAAAACCCAACGGTCTTAACGATCGCATGGAGTTTTCATTTTACCTATAGACGCATTCAACTTTGTTATGTCACTTCTCAGTGACTCATTCTTTATGATGTTTCTCCTTTTAATTTTTATTTAGATACACCTGTTCAACATATCTTGGGATACACAGGCTTCTCACTAATCACCATTCGCTTCATATATAGCACTTTTTTTACTGTTTGTGTACAATAGGAATCTTCAAACTGATGTGTTGTTTCATTGATTATTGTGGTTCATTCTAAACTTTATTGACATTTTGGGTCACGAACAGTGCTTAACACACTCGGGGGTAGATGTATCAAAATTCCATTTTGCGATTTCTTAATAGCGATTTTTAATTAATTGCTATTTGCAATTCGCAAAATGGAATGTATGTAAAAAATCGATATTTTTTAGCGATTTCCTAGTCTTCCTTATTTGCAAATTCGCACTTTGCGAATTCGCAAATAAGGAATAATTTCCCATGCATTCCTATGGGCCAGGAGGCCCATTGGAAGGATTACGAAATATTTCTCAATTTGCAAATCGCATTTTGCGAATTCGCAAATTGAGAAAAATTTCAAGGGTGCAGGGGTGTCTCAAAGACACCCTGCGAATCGCAAAAAGCTTGATACATCTAGGCCTCGGTTCTTTGATTAACACGATTTGACACTTTCTGCACGTCACACGGCTGATTACATTCATGGTTTCACTTGTTTTTCCGTGAACAGGACAGGCTTTTTTACAATAACGGGGTTTCATACCAGAAACCGTTATGTTCCGCTAATATTTCACTTAGTTATATTATTTAACATTTAAGATACGATAACAATACTGTTGGTGAATCGCAACATAGTTATTGGTTTAGCGTTCATCCAGCTGTGCAAGGGTTTTTGCAACTCATATCCATTATATACACAGTATTTTACCATTAGCACCCATATACAGTCCAAGATGGCTTTTGCGCTTTTAGGCTTGGAAGCCGGCTGAACATTTTAGCCTTTGTTTATGTTCATTACTTGATTCGCCTATATTTCCCACAGACACCATGCACTCGGGTTTGAGCCATACACCAGCGTTTTTCAAAACCTTTGTGAATCATCCAACATGTAAGATCACCCCAAAATTGTTTCTGGGTCAGGCACGCATTCTATAACGCGATCACCGCATTTGGTTTGTTTGCGCACTGTTTCTAACCGCTCGCACCTTTCGTTCACTCAAGCATGTCACCTTTTAATTTTAATTTTAGCACAAATGATGGAGATACCTCACTTTTACACATTTATCCCTCATGTAAGGCACACGCTATTTACAAGTAAGGTGTATGAATCTTTATTTTGTTGAAGACACGTTGTTAGATTACAAAACGCCCGCACACCTTTGACACATTTCTCGGCGGATTTAGTCAGCACTGGGTCACACCCCATTAATAACATCTTTCCAACATTTGAATCTCACTACTTCTTCATATCACTAGCTGGTCAATGTATGTGCATCACGATTAATTAAAAAGGCATCTTGATACTGAGCCAAATGACACCAGGTGTATTGGTGCAGGGATATGTTATCCCTTTTTTAGTTGGTCACGACTAAGGCATTATACGCTCATTGTTTTCACAGATACTTCCCCTGACGAAGGGCGACCTGCCCGAAATGCATAGGGAGATGTGTATAAATGGATGTATAAATTCAACATGAAAGAATTGATTTAATTTGAAAAGCATCTACGAGTTCATAAGAATGAATAAAGAATTCTGAAAATGATCCGTCACACAGCTTTGTTGGAAAACTTTTGTTAAACGATTTTATCCCGCAGCAAGTGGGCTCTTCTGCTGTGCCCAGGAGGATGTCGCTGAGTCAAGCACCGGTGCCACATTGTATTTCCTGTAACACCAACGTCAGAGGGTGATACCCCAGGAGCACGCGACAACTATACAGATCAAGAGCAACCATTTGGAGTGTGTGTTCGTACCTAATTGATAAGAATGGACTTAGACAATGTAGGCGTACAGGGCTCATGCACCTGTACCCTCACCACTGGTATATTGCACCCAATTAGAGGGATGACTGATCTAGGCA
The DNA here is from genome assembly GCF_964261635.1 of Lissotriton helveticus. Classification (NCBI taxonomy): domain Eukaryota; kingdom Metazoa; phylum Chordata; class Amphibia; order Caudata; family Salamandridae; genus Lissotriton; species Lissotriton helveticus. Next base: position 177,200,121 of record NC_136067.1, read on the forward strand.
TGGCACACAGGGATGTGTATCATGTTGACTCTTCACTTTGTTCTGCACCGAAACAGGCAGCCTGCAAACGCGGTGCATGAGTTTCAGGGTGCAGTACCTCCAAGGGTGGCATAATAAGTGCTGCAGACCTCAGAGGCCTTAGCTGGCCACATTTACAGGTACCATTTACCAGGGGGTAAACTGTGGCCAGAGATGCCAATTGGGTTTAGGCTTCAATGCAGTTTTAGGGAAAGAACACAGGCCCTGGGTACCGGATTAACAACAGCCCAGGGCACAATCAGTCAAAGTACATCAGCAATTCAGCAAAAAGTGGGGGCAACCATGCGGAAAGAGGGCATTTTCTCACAGCAGTGTGCAATGAAGCAGCCAGGACTGGCCAAGTTGCTCCATCTCTGCTGAGTGCACTGAGTCTTACTTTATCTGTGATGTGTGGGAAGGCGCCTTTAAACCAGTATTTATGTTCCTGGAAACTGAGCGGAACTTCACTGTCCTCGTATGGACAGTATTCTTCCGGTATTTCATCTGGAATGAAATGTATTTGTGCATGCATCTGCAGGTGGTAATTGGACCCATGAATAGAATACCTCTGTCCTAAATTATTCATGTGCCCCAATCCCAACTGTTAAAATCCACCTAATGCTAAAATTCCAAACTGTTCTAATTTTAAAGTAAGTGCATTTCTGACATTTTCTGTAATGTTTACAGCACCTTCCTGCACTCCATCCCCCACTGCATTCGCATGTAATGCTGGTGCAGTGTTATTTTTTAAAGGCAAATGAGATAAGGTTTTATGCACAATGTAGGGAACTACAACCAGCTGTGGAGGATTTTTCCCGTCCCACTCCCGATGTCACTGGGCAAATGTGAGAAGGGGTCTCTGAAAAAGCACGAACTACTCAGATTTGACCATTAAATAGGAACCAAACCAACATTGGTGGCGCCATATTGTGTAGTTCCTATATATCTATATAGGATCTGCGTGTTTAGACAACAAACTGGGGGATTGGTGTCCACACTGAATTCAAACACCCCCACCGGATATATTTGCATGTAGACTAGCTAGCTCACAGTGCAGCTCTTATCAAGGACTGAATAGTTTCTGGCAACTATGGAACATGACAACCCTGACCCCTCCAGGATCGTGGAAATAGTACAGTACTTTTTGCTCAGTCATTCGTGCTCACTTTGTCTCAGAGAGTTATACAGAATAAACAATGGGACGTTTTCAATAAGTATTTATTGAACCAGCGTCATTCTAGTGTAAAATGTGTGCGCAGCAACAACCATAAGACAGAAACAGATATATATGGTAATAAGCACTAACAGACTAAATAAATGTTATAATTCTACCATAGTGCTAAAACAAGGAACATATGCATGCATATAAATACATGACAGTAATAATGCATACTCCTAGGATGCTAACCCTAACTAGACATACCTAATTGTACCTAGCATGTATGTAAGTGTATGGCCAGGAATCACCCTAGGAAAGAGCCAACCCTATTACCTGATATGAGAAAATGAAGTCCCCCATCTTGGTCTCGAACTGGCCATCCCACAAGGGATATCAGACCACTGCTTGCTGGAGTATCTGCATGCAGGGACCTCAGCGTCTCGTGTCAGAGTGTCAGCATGGAAGTCTTTCTTCTCTGCCCGGCTCAGTAAAGGTGTGGTGCATATATACCCAAAAGGTACCCTATCAGGGTTTCTACCTTGCTGTATCATGTCAGCCGAGGATGACTCTAGTGATGAACCTTATACACTGTTATTATACAGAAGATGTAATTCGGCTGTGATTCCAAGAATCCTCGTGCATAATAAATGAGGCTAGTTTTCGGAGAAAACCAAGCGACATTTATGCAGCACCTAACTAGGTAAAAGGTCACCACCAAAACCCCTTATGTAGTACAATTGCAGGGTAAATGTAGGTAAAAGGTTAGGAGTCTACCAAGGTGATATTGGGGTACATGGGGAATCATAACATTACCAGTAAGGCTAGGAGAGGCCATACACACATACTTTACGGACAATGACACCACAACTAACTTCATGTGGAACTGAATAGAAAGTGTTTAAGGTCCTGGTCAGGGGGCACTGCATAGGTTAGACAGTGGGTAATGGAGGATGCTTGAGGCTGACTTATGCTGCTGGAAGGATGTATCCGTGAACTGGAGGAGAGGGTGCCAGTTACGAAAGTACTGATGGCACAGAAGCGGGAGACCGGGAGGCACAATAACACTTCTGAGTTGACTCCTACCGGAAGTACACAGCATTGTTGCACAGGGAAGGGGGTAGAGCGGGAAGATTGATAGCCTGGCTCATACAGGAGGATAATAAGTCACCCCTGAGTCATTGGTATTAGAACCCTGACATGTGCTGTTGTGCACTCCCACACTGAGATCCATGCTGAATTTACCCATTATTACACTGACTTATATGCCCTCTGAGAGTGCACCTTGGCCTGTAACCTCGCCTCCTTTCTGGGTAGGGCAGGGTTACCTCAGCTGTCTGTGAAGGCCCGCGAGGAAATGAGGGGGCCTGTGAGTGAGGGTGAGGTGACAGCTGCTTTAAAGCCCAGAGCGAGTAGCGAGACACCGGGTAATGATGGCATGCTGGCTGAATCGCGCAGACTCTTTGCTCCCTACTTGGCCCGCGCTTGGAGGCTGTGTACCAGGAAGAATTTGTAGGGAGGGTGTTACTGGCAACATCTTGGGAGGCATTGATTTCCTTCATTCCCAAGCCAGGTGGGGAGTCACTAGATATTTCCTCTTATAGGGCCTTATCAATGTTGAATCTGGACTACAAGATTCTTAGTAAGAACTTATCTGACTGCCTTGAGCCCCATATGCAGATCCTCAACATCAGGACATCAGGAGAGAAGACATCAGGATCATAATGGGTTTATCCCTGCAAGGAATTCCTCCTTAAACATAAGATGGTTGTTTTGAATAATAGGTGAGTATGAACTGTGGACCTACCCGGACCTTGTGGGTCTGTCGATTGACCTCTGTAAGGGATTTGTCTTGTTGCACTGGGGGTATTTGTTGGCGGTCCTGCGGAAGATGGCTTTTGGGGGGGAGTTGGGAGAAGTGGGTGTTGCTTCTTTATGAGGGAGTGGGGCTTGGGTCCGGACCAAAAGCTGTAAATTGGGCACAAGGAAATGCGTCAGGGTCTCCGCCTTCCTCCATGCTGTTTGCTCTAGTTTTGGAACCATTCACAGCCATAGTACGATTCGAGGGCAGGGCCAATGGGCTCCAAATGAGTAATGGAGAACACTCCATATAAAACTTTACACAGACGACATGTTGCTATGTTTGTGGTCAGCGGAAACTGATGTGTCCTGGTGAGTGCATTTTTGGAAGACCTCAGCAGGGTGTCAGGTGTCCACATAAATTGGTCCAAGTCCTGCACTTTTCAGCTGAAGACAGATGCCCCGCTTGTCCCCCCGGCAGTGGTTCATAATGTCTCTGCTGGTATCTGATAGCCTTGAAATACTTGGGGTACAGATCTATCATGCAGGGGTGGAGATACAGGAGGGCAATCTGTGGAAGAGGCGCTGCAAACTCTCCAGGCTAATGTTGATTTTTATCATTCGTTGAAGCTACCATTTATGGTCCGGATCACCTTATCAAAGATTATAGTACTCCCTCAGTATCATTTTGTGAACCTTCCAGGGTGGATTCCACAGCCTCAGTTCAAGACAGTGAACACGCTGCTAAGGGACCTGATATTGGATGGGGACAGACATAGAGTCTAGCTGTACATCCTCTAGCGCCCTACGGAGATGGTGGGCTTGGGAGCACCTGACATCGAGTTATAATATTTACCACTGCGCAATAGCAGCGGAGAGCACAATCATTAGACGGCTGTGGCATGGCTCAGCTGGGGCACCTGAGTGACAGACAATGGGAGGGAGCACTTGTTACCCTTTTGCTGGGGGTCAAGGTGTATGTCTTTGTGCTCCACACACTGGAGTCCCTGGACCTTCGTAGTTGGTGAAGGGTCCTGCAAAAGGCTGCATCCTGCATGCCATATTTCTAACAGTCCCACTGGCAGGTGGTGGGTATTTCACAGCTCGTAGGATTCGTGACTGGATGGGGTGGAACTCCTTACAGTGGGTGACTGTTGTGCTGATGGACGACTGAAGGAGGTGCCTTCACTGACTGAGGAGGACAGGCTTCCAGTATAGCAGTTCCTGACCTATGGCGCGCTGACATGCTCACTGGAGGCTTTCTGGAGGGGTGCCCTTGCAGAACCTAGGTCTGGTGTCTTGGTTGTATAAATTGCTACAAGCCATGTCGGCCAACCCCTTGGCGAGACAGAGGGTGTACTAGAAGGACACAGTGGGGCAGGTGCTACAGGCTAGAGAGTGGAAGTTCATATAGGCCCACCCTCTTAGGTGTCTAGAAACACTTGATTCCCCTTCATGCAGTTCAATTACTTGCACGCTACATATCTCACTCTTTATAGGTTGAACCCCATATTTATGATGACAGACGGCGCCTGCCGTCAGTGTCACACGCTGGGTGCTGACTTCTTGCACATCACCTGGACATGTCCTTCAGTGGCAAGGTTTTGGAGGGAGATTGTGATAGAGTTAGGGCGAGTGGTAGGAACACCCCCTGCAATGACTGTGGAGGCTTGCTTGCGAGTCCTGTATTTGCGACCCCCACTCAAGGCCACTGCATGCCAGGTTTATGAACTTGGGAATGGTGCTGGCACATTGGGTCATAGTGATGCATTGGAATTCAGTTGCGGGGCCACCTCACTGTCGCTGGAAGGCTGAGCAAGGGCTAAAAGCATTGCCCTCCAAGCTGATGAACAAAGGGGGATTCATAAATATCCCATATCTGCTGACTGGAATGGATCCACTGATTCCCTTGATGGCCCCACTCCTTGACACTGGGTTTCCTGTGTGAGGGTGAGGTTTAATGCACAAGTGTCCTCTCTGAGGTGAAATGCTGGCTGTGATTATACTGGCCCGGATGCCGGGGGTGACTGTTGGGGTGGGTGACCCTCCTGCACAAACTTGTGGACACATCCTTCTTTGTGGTATGGTTAGGCTTTACTTCTCTTCTTTTTCCCCCTTTTTTTATATTGTTTATACTGTTATGCTGTTTTTAAGTTTCACCTGCACAGTGCTCCCGCTGTGCTTGTGAAATCTACTGCATTCAATATAAATCTTAAAGCGGGCTTGCATCCTGCCCTAGGTTTTCATTGGTTCCTGTGCTTGCCACTTACTTTTCCCTCTTTTCTATTGGCTGTAGCTTCTCTTGTGTTTCTACTACCAGTTTCCCGAGTCCTAAGTTCTGTGTCCTTGCACTTATGGGTCTTGTTTATGTTTTGTTTGCTTGGTCAGCACTTGCGCTGTGCTTCAGACGCGACTCTGGTTATCCTTCTTTTGTCCTCGCGCTTCTGCCTTTAGCTGTCTCCCTATAAGTGGGCATGGCAGTGGCCTGTCACACTTTTCCAAGCACGGCAGGACTGTTTTTTTAAACCTTGTGCTGGGCGGAGCCATGTGCCAGCTTTTTATTCTTCTTTTATCCCCACACTTTGTAAGCTCTCTCCTGATCCCTTACAGCTGTCCACATACACCCATCCTTCCCGTCTTTTTAATGTTGCTTGCTTCCCCACTCCTGCTTCGTGGTATTGAACTTGTGATTTCCACACTAGGTCATGCTATTTCTGGGCATTCATAAATATTTCTATTAACCTTGCACTTACCCAATTTGTAAGTGTTAGGCTGCTTTAAACTCGCTCCAACAACTGTTCATCACCTCCACTGTGTCATTGGCAACCAAAATGGACTATGGCAGTCCATCGTGGACAAGGTGAATGCAGTGGGAGTGCTGAAGAGGACAATGGAAGAGGTCAAGAGGAGCTGGAATAACGTCAAGCGCAAAACCAAGCTGAAACTCGCCAACAACAGGAAGGCAGCAATGCAGGCTGGAGGTGGAAGTCCTGCGTCACAGGAGGAGGTGGACGACATGGAGGAAATGGTGTCCACAGTCATCACTGGGGAGACGGTGACTGGAGTCGGGGACCTGACACTGCTCAACATGACCGGACATAACAGCAACAGGGTGAGTAACGGTCAGGGTCTGAGGGGACAGGGGGAGATGGGCACAATGGCACACATGCACAATTGAGCTGAGCATATCTGTGGACAAAACATGCCCCAGACTCCAACTCCCACCAAAAGATCAAGGTACACAAGTATGCAACATCTCAACACTGTATAAGCATAGAAGTCAAAGGAACATCGCAGAAAAGGGATAAGGGGCAGCACAACAGAACAGCAGGGGCCACCCCCCCGAAATTCAGCACACACACACATAACATGCAGAGCACATCAAAACTGACAACAATGTGGCACAAACTTCAACAAGTCCACAACAGAACACAGGACACAACTGGTGCTGACTGGGTGTAGACACTGGCCAATCACAAGTGGCATTGCAGGGAAATCCGAGATGACTATGTACAAGTACAAACACACACACACGTCTATTGTCGAAATGTCCACTGTCCCCTATCAAATAGGCACCTCCTCACAAACAGCCACAATGTAAACAGTCATTTAGTGTGTATGTAAACATGTACAATGCGACAACACACATGTGAACACATTTTTAAACTGCATCTCCCCTTCACATTTCTGGGGGACAATCAACACCTCCTGCAGAGCAGCCCGTACCTCTCTTCTCTGATGACGAAGAGGACCACCACAGCTTTGACTCCGACGCCCTCCAAGAGTTCAGTGACAGCCTCAGCAGCCCACCTCCAGGAGCGGGGCATCCCAGCTGCAACGAGGACACACAACCCCCTGCACAGACCACACAGCAGGTAGCACAAATCACCACGGCTGCCTCCCAGGTCCCCCACCAAGAACACATGTCCTTCCAATGCCTTGTGTTGGGATGCCAGGAGCAGCTGGCTGAACAGGTGCAGGTGGACTTCGACCGCATGGCAGACAAACTAGATGCCATACGTGGGTGTCTATGTCCCATCAGGGACCACTCACAGTACCTAACGGGCACCCAAAGTCTGCTCCATCCTCTCCAACGAACCATGGCAGACATCGCCAGAGTTCTGACTCAGAGACAAGAACGACTGACTAGTCAGAGTGGCTCTACGGAGCAAGCCCGGGAGCTGGGAAACATGCGGAGGCTCATGGAGACCATGGAGCGGGCCAATGCGGAACGAGTGGCTACCACGGCTTCACACCAGTGAGTGGTAGCTGGGTTCCTCAATGACCTCAAAACCATCCTCATGGCATTGCTGCCACAAGGCCTGGCGCTGATGCATGCTGCTGCTACCACCACACCCACATCTCCGCCCCCTGAAGTGTCAGTGCCACAAAGTGCGGTAGACATTCCACCTTCGGCCCCTGAGTTGTCACTGTCACACAGTGCTGGAGAAAGGCCAGCACCACCCACACGTGAAGCACATGGAACAGCAGAGGACGAAGAGGCAAATGAAAGCGCCATCATGGTAAGTAGGACGCAGTAGCATTCATCTCCGCCATATGGCCGGTTTCAGCCTGGTGCTGCCCTCTGCATCATCACCTTTCAATGTCCCCGATACACTCTGCAACACTCACCTTGCACCTCACAATGGACTGCTATATTCTGTTTGATCGCCAATGGCACAGCAAACAGACTGCGGAATGAACTCTTTCTCTTCCTTTGGACTTGTCATTCTCTGAAGGACTGTGGCTGGCCCTCCACAGGCCAACAATGTAAAGTGGGGTTTGTATGGCCCTGTACTGCTCCAGATGCAACACTCCACTGAATGTGCATTAAACATTACGAATCACACAGATGTCTATGGTCTTTCAAGTGTGCTAGTATGGATGAATGTAGGGCCAGTGAATTCCTCTTATGTCCATGTGGCTCATGTCGTTGGACTTGCAAAATGTTGTCCGGGCGGCGCCGACGCAACAACAGCAACACAAGCATTAGTTACTTCCTTATCCAGCCCCGTACGGAACCACGCCCAGAGCCCCAGGTCATCATTCAAACCCTCACGCTGGACTGGCATACGCCAGGTCAGTCCACAACGCTTACACTCCAGGGGGGACAACAACGCTACATGTTCCAGGACTTCCCTGTGGTGATCTGCTGCTCACGGATGTATGACGTTACAACGCATACTTTTACAATGCCTACCTTTACCACACAATTTTTACAACGCAGTATCCATTACAACGAAGTACCATTACAACGCATGTTTTTACATCGCAGATACCTTTACAACGCATACCATTACAACGTAAGTATTGGTAAGTATATAATATTTTTTTTAATGTAAATTAATTACAATTAATATAATTTAATTTAATTTAATTTAATTTAATTAATTTAATTTAATTTAATGTAATTTAATTTAATTTAATTTAATTTTATTTAATTTTTACCCTGTACCCCTTTACCCAAAAACCCAAACCTAGCCCTGAACCTTAAAAATACCCCTGAACCTCAAAACCCAAACCTTGCCCTGAACCCTAAAAATACCCCTTTATCCAAAAACCCAAACCTAGCCCTGAACCCTAAAAATACCCCTTTGCCCAAAAACCCAAACCTTGCCCTGAACCCTAAAAATACCCCTTTACCCAAAAACCCAAACCTAGCCCTGAACCCTAAAAATACCCCTTTACCCAAAAACCCAAACCTAGCCCTGAACCCTAAAAATACCCCTTTACCCAAAAACCCAAACCTTGCCCTGAACCCTAAAAATACCCCTTTACCCAAAAACCCAAACCTTGCCCTGAACCCTAAAAATACCCCTTTACCCAAAAACCCAAACCTAGCCCTGAACCCTAAAAATACCCCTTTACCCAAAAACCCAAACCTAGCCCTGAACCCTAAAAATACCCCTTTACCCAAAAACCCAAACCTAGCCCTGAACCCTAAAAATACCCCTTTACCCAAAAACCCAAACCTAGCCCTGAACCCTAAAAATACCCCTTTACCCAAAAACCCAAAACTAGCCCTGAACCCTAAAAATACCCCTTTACCCAAAAACCCAAACCTAGCCCTGAACCCTAAAAATACCCCTTTACCCAAAAACCCAAACCTTGCCCTGAACCCTAAAAATACCCCTTTACCCAAAAACCCAAACCTAGCCCTGAACCCTAAAAATACCCCTTTACCCAAAAACCCAAACCTAGCCCTGAACCCTAAAAATACCCCTTTACACAAAAACCCAAACCTAGCCCTGAACCCTTAAAATACCCCTTTACCCAAAAACCCAAAACTAGCCCTGAACCCTAAAAATACCCCTTTACCCAAAAACCCAAACCTAGCCCTGAACCATAAAAATACCCATTTACCCAAAAACCCAAACCTATAATATTTTTAATAAAATTATATACTTACCAATACTTACGTTGTAATGGTATGCGTTGTAAAGGTATCTGCGTTGTAAAAACATGCGTTGTAATGTTACTTCGTTGTAATGGATCCTGCGTTGTAAAAATTGCGTGGTAAAGGTAGGTCGTTGTAAAAATTGCGTGGTAAAGGTTGTATACCGCTGCTCACAGGTCTAGTTGTCAGCATGCCACGACCACTCCCTCACGGCTGGTATACACACACACCACACCCATCCAGCACACATGTCACAGCACATGTGACCCTGCCAATAAAAAGGGCCGGGCGCATGTGCTCAACTGCATTTCCAACCACTGTCAGGGTGTATCCGTGTGGTGTGCATGTAGGCATGGGGGCCCAGGGGCCTGTGACATTACATTCTGCAGGCCCGGAGATGACATGATGGCGTCCGCACCACGATACCCAATTATAGATGGTACATGACTAGCAGGGCACAGACTTGGTGGCACCCAATGTACTGCGGCTGGCACAGGCACACCGCCACGGGAGAGTAACTTTCGGTGCACAGGGGTAGGCACACCTTAAGTGCTGAGCGAGTGTGCAGCCTGCGATGATTCCGTGTCCCAGTGGTCCACACGGCTCAGGTTTTGTGTGCCCTGCTGGACTGAAGTGGTAGGAGATATGGTTCTAACTACTCAGGATCTAGTACTGATAACAGTAGTGACTCCGATAGCACCACTCCCCTTGGCCAAATGAATAGGGGAAGGGGTAAATCGAATAGGTATCAGAACTTTAGGGGACAATTAAATGCCCCGGCGCAACCATGGTGGCCACCTACCCCTTGGGGTCATCCAGGTACTTTTCAACATCCCTTCCAACCACCGATTGGACCTTACCCTGGTCTTCAGAATTACAACAATCAGTCTTTTTTAGGCTTTGGCCCACAGAGGTCACGGGGCAAAAGAAGAGGCTTACAGGCCCAGGTTCAATGGGAAGATACAACCAGTCTCCATGCAGGGACTCGCAGTCACACAAAAAAGAATTCACAACAATCCACGAACGACCCGAACCTAGTCTTGTAGTGAACCTGAGTAAAAAGACTCTATCTGCTATGGAAGAAATTGTCCTTAATAAGGGCTTGGGATATGTCACCACTGATAATGGGGACCCATTTCAGTTGCAGGTGGAGTTAGCTCAATTCTTCCGTAAACTCAGATTGCACTTAATTTAATTTAATTTAATTTAATTGTAGGTTTATATAGCGCTAGGAATCGACTCCCGGAGGAGTATCTCCACGCTTCGACCGCTGGGGAACCCGTCCTGGCTCACCCTGAGAGATGGTCCCTGATGGGTATCTCTAAGGTGCGACCAAGCATCCCCGGCGGTCTGGGGGGGCCGTTGTGAAGATGAGGCAAGCTGATGCCCAGAGTTGCCGAGTGTGGTTTCTGACTAGAGTAGGCACTGAGGCGAGAATTATCGAGTCCGCTGACCCTGGTCCACAACCCTGCCGCGTCGGGAATCGAACCCTGGTCCCGGGCCGTTCTCTGCTTACGGGTCTGCCGCCTCTAACCAGTGAGCCACACTTCGCACTACTTCTTTAAAGACAAAGACGGTCTTAATGACGACCAGGAGAACAAAAACACTGGTCTACGGATTAAATCCAATTTCTTACCCCCCTCACATACGGTACACCCTCAGGTGGCTACCTTTGAGAGGGCAGTAAGAGATGACATTGACAGAATCTGGTGCTCTCAACGGAGCAACTACAGTAATCTCACCAGAGAAGGACAGTCACTTTCAACATTGGCTAAGGACCCTTCCATAACTATAAAGCCTGCTGATAAAGGAGGGTCCATTGTGATACAAGATACTGAGATCTACAGGATGGAGTGTTTATGGCAGCTCAGTGTTGCTACTTCATATGCACCTTTGGAGACTGACCCCACCAATAGATTAATGAATGATAATTAAAATCTTGGTGGAAGAAGCCCTGGCCGAGGGTTGGATCACGTTATCAGAATCCAAGTTCTTACAGGCCCAATATCCTATCATGCCCTACTTTTATACCTTGCCTAAGGTACATAAACCCCAGAGACCACCTCCTGGGAGACCAATAATATCTGGTCAAGGCTCGATTTTGGAGCCTTTGTCTGCTTTTGTAGACCATTTTTTGAGGCCAAAAGTGCAGACCATGCCTACATATCTTAAAGATACTAAAAATATATTAAGAGAGATTCCCGAAATAGAATTTGATCCGGAGACAGACCATCTGGTCTCCTTTGACGTCGAGTCACTATATACCTCTATCCCCCAGGATGAGACTTTAGATATCATCAGATCCATCCTGGGGGACACTGATCTTGACTCAATCACTCCTGTTCCATTTATTATGGCGTTGGCGAGGATAGCCATGAAAGAGAATTTCTTTAAATATGAGGATACCATCTACCTCCAGACATCAGGGACGAGCATGGGCAGCATTTTTGCGCCGAACTTGGCGAACCTTTATGTTCACACCTTCAAGCAAGAATGCGTACTAACTGCCAGAAATCCTTTTCTTCCATCAATAATATGGTGGAAGCGATATATAGACGACATTCTTGCTATTTGGAGGGGTGACAAAGAATCCATCCTACTCTTTCATCAGTGTTTTAACCTGCAGAACAATTTTCTGTGGTTCACCGTAGAGTTGAGCAAGGAGAGAATCTCCTTTCTTGACCTGTCCATCTATGATACCCCAACAGGTCTACAAAGTGAACTGTTCCGGAAACCAATGGCGAGAAACTCACTTTTGCTATATGAAAGCCAGCATCCCAAGTCGCTCCGCGACAATTTGCCTTATGGGCAATTTCTCCGGGTTCGGCGAAATTGCTCGACACTAGAGACCTGTTCAAAGCATGCTGCCAATCTTTCCAATCAACTTGTAGCCAGACATTATCCGAAGACTTTGGTTAAACGCTCACTCAAACGAGCAACCAATAACCATCGGGAAGCCCTGTTGGAGCCCCCGACTGAGAAACAACCTTTGAATCACCTTACCTTCGTCAGCACTTTTACTACCAAATCAAATTGCATCCGCAGCATTGTCAAACGACACTGGTGAATTTTGAACTGCAGCAACGGCAAAATTGAATTTCCCCTGTTCGCTTTCAAGCGCTCAAAGAGCCTGCGGGACCAACTGATACACACTCGGCCCGAAGAAACACCTAGAAGGAACATTGGCACTCTTTGGGATTTACCAGCAGTGGTCGGGCATCACCCCTGCGGGAATTGCTCGGTCGGTCCACAGACCTCTAATATCTTACACATAGATATAGGTACAGACCGACCGTGGGAACTGAAACAGTTTTCTAACAGTACACATGTCAATTACCAGCTAACATGCCCCTGCAATGAGAGATACATAGGCATGACCACCCGGAAGATTCGCACACGTATGCTCGAACATAAGAGCGCCTTCAGGTGTAAGAAGAGTATTTCTAAACTGACTAAACACTACATTGTAGAAAAACAAATGAAGGAGTACCACCAGCAAGAATTCACAAGTTGCTATAGTGGTGGAAGGTTTTTACAAAGTGGAGAAAGTCTCCTTTTGTTAGAAACCCCTCACTCATCACCTAGTGATGACATGCTTCATCATCGGGGTCCACCCTAATGACCTAGCGTCATCAGGGTGTGCTACAACACCTGATTGCAGTGGAGCAGGTTGTGAGTGATGGTGCGTGAGAAAAAAAGAGGGTAAGTGTGTTAAAAATTGTCCTGGTTTGAACTTGGGAAAAATAACATTTTTATTAGCAAGCAACTGGACAATGTTAAAATCGTGGCGAGATAAAGTGAGGGCAGTGATGAGCACGTGTATCTCTCTATGTGTTAGGTCTACATGTTTCAACCTTAGGGGTTATAATGAACCAGGTTTTCGTCAGGACCTTAAAACCAAGTTGGTGGACGGTATGCGTCCCCTAAAAGACGCACCCAGTCCTACCAAATGGGACCACTGATTGGCAAAAGTGTGCCCGTGGTATCGGCTCGCACCACAGTGGGGGAGCTCTAAAAATCAAAAAGCCTGTAAAAGAAAATGTGGACAATTGTCACATATTGAGCGTATTTACAAGCCTGTAACGTAGTGCAGTGCTTCAACGTTGTGCCTGCATGCTGTCTATCCCCATAAGATGGTGAATTCAATGGTAGCTTCAAATATTTAGCGTTACCGGTATAAGGCTCTACTCCAACATACTTTAGTGGGAGGAGGGATGTGAAAGTGCACAATGAGGGGCGGTGAAAATTAACCGCAACTTGCGCACTGAATAACATAGGTGCTGTGATTGTTTATATCTATTCACAACTTTCACGCAATTCAGTAAATTACCACTGCGCGGTTCATTACCACTGCGCGGTGCTGACTCGCATACTGACTAGTTTGTGCGAGGCTATATCCATTTGATAACACACGCACTGTCATGCTAAATTGTACAACACAAAACAAGACAAACACGCCAAAGATTCGTGACAGACAAAAAAAGAGAAAACCAAGGCTCACTCTCGATGGAGTGTTCGAGGACTTCATAGGGCACGGGAGGTTACCCTCGTGGACAAACGTATTCTGCAAAAAAATAGTTTTCAAGATAGGGCGTTATTGCGAGGGAGATCGGCTTCAGGGCGACAGAGCCGTGTCCTGTGTGCGCTTGGTGGCGCTCGGTGCCTAAAAATAGCCCTAGGTGACAGGGCAGGGTAAGGAAGGATCTTACTTACAGTTTGCCGGCGAGGACTCTGGCTGGTAACCTACTACCTTCACCGCCCCGTTAGTAATGGGCTGGGCGTCGGCGTGAGTAAATAACCTGGAAACGCTTCCGTGATGGGCGTGGTTAAGCTGCGATCACGTGCGCAGTATCCAGGCAACTATGTGAGTTGGGATGGTGGCTGCACGGGGTCATGGAAAAACATAACATTCGTTTGTTCGATCCTGGGACTTGCTAGGATGCTGGCGGTGCCGGAAGAAAAAGTATTCCTTTTAAAAGATTCAAAAATGCTTGTTCAAATTGTCAAAACGGATAGTTCAGTTTTTAAAATTACAAATTGTGAAATAGAATGAATAACCCATAACCAGTAGGAAAAGGGTTTTACAGGGAGAGGTTCCCAAGATGCTATAGACAATGATACTTTGGAGTATCAGGGACAAGGGGGGGCATATATTAATAGCGCTCAAAAGGGAACATGAGCACATTTTGAACTTAAAGCTGTACTTAAGGTGAGCCTGAATGATGGGTGTTAACTACGGAAATTACTCAATCAGGCAGGTAGGTAGGCAGTTCAGTGGAGAGGTCATATATAGGCAGGTTTAGACTGGTAAAGCATTAGGTAGGGTTAAAGTACTGTGGCCCAAGGGATGTTATCATTCAGGCCAGTGATGTGGGTGGAAAGTCTGTAGACCCAACGCTGTTCTTTTTCGTGTAAAATTTTTTGTGAATTGGGTCCACTCGGAATCTGTTCGATGATAGTCCATCTCATATCGTTTGGGGTGTGGTTGGCCCCTAGGAAATGGTCTGTCAACTTGGTGGCGTTTTTTCTGCAGCGTATTGTGCTGCGATGCTCGCAGATGCGTTGTTTGACCTTCCTGGTGGTCATGCCAATGTACTTCTTACCGCATGTGCATGTGATCATGTACACCACATTCGCACTGTTACAATTCGTGTGTTTGCGCTGTTCCCATACTTTGCCTTCTTCAAGATTCAATGTTTTCGTGTTCTCAGTCAAATGACACACACTACAATCCCCGCATTTGAAGTGTCCAGTGATCGGCGGCAGGTTCCACAGTTCAGTAATGCTGGGGTTAAGGTTGTTGGTTTCAGCTTTTGGTCTTGTGTTGACAAGGCTGTCTTTTATGCTCGGTGCCTTTTTGTAGGAGAAGAGCGGTTTGTCCCATTTGTGCATGCCGGTGTTGAGTATTTGCCAATGTTTGTTAATGCTCTTACTCACTTTGTTGGATATGGCATTGTACGTTGTGACACAAGTGAGGGGGACTGAGTCATTTTGGACCATGCTTTCTTCTAGGAGCGCATCTCTAGGTTGATTCCTCGCTCTTTTTTGGCACTTGTCAATTATCCTGTTGGGATATCCTCGTTGTTTCAATTTGCAGATGAGATCTTGTGCTTGAAGTTTGTAGTCCGATAGTTTGCTGCAATTGCGCCGTAACCTCAGGTATTGGCCATATGGTAAGTTTTCTCTGAGCGGACGAGGGTGGAAACTCTCGTACCTTAGTAGATTGTTCTTAGCAGTAGGCTTGAAATGTGTTTTGGTTGTCAGTTCCTGCCCCTACTTTTTGATTTCTATGTCCAGGAAGATCATATGTTTTTTATCGTAGTTGTGAGTGAATCTGAGGTGTGGATCTCGGGTGTTGATCCAGGTGGTAAAGTCTCTAAGTATTTCCTCAGGCCCTTGCCAGATTGCTATGACGTCGTCAATGTACCGACGCCAAAGCTTGATATGTTCCATGTAAGGGTTCTCTTCAGTCAGGATATGGTTTTCTTCAAAATTGTGGACGTATAGTCCGGCTATGCTTGGAGCAAAAACACTGCCCATGGATGTGCCACCGATTTGGAGGTACAGGGAGCCCTCATATTCAAAATAATTTCTTTTGAGTGCGAGAGTGGCACATTGTAAGATAAATGTTTTTGGTGTTTGGTGTTCCCAGTTATTCTTATCCAAGATGGTTTGAAGGACATTCAGGGTGGCATCTTGAGGTATACTTGTATAAAGGCTCTCAATGTCAAAGCTGAGTAGGATGGTTTCATCATCTACTCGTATGTTGTTCAGGAGTGTCAACAGGTTTTTTGTGTCTTTCAGATATGTTGATGTTGATTGCACGATGGGTTTTAGAAAGAAGTCACAAAACCTAGATAAAGGTTCTAAGAGTGAACCTATCCCTGACACGATCGGCCTTCCTGGGGGGGGGTGTTTTTCCTTTGTGCATTTTGGGCACTGTGTAGAAATATGGAATTTTACCTTCCGTTTTGCAAAGGTAGTCTGCTTCCTGTTTCGAGATCCCTCCAGAGGCCTCTGTCGTCTCAACAAGTTGTAGGATTTCTGCTCTCAGTTCTTCAGTAGGATCTCTTGGTAGGGGTTGGTAACTCTTGATGTCACTGAGTAACCTTCTGCATTCAGTGTCATAGTCATTCTTATTCATGACGACCAGGCCGCCGCCTTTGTCTGCAGGTTTTATTATGACAGAGTTGTCATTTTTCAGTCTCATTATTGCTTCCCGCTCTTGCCTACTGTTGTTTTGAAATTGCCTAGTTTCTCTCATTTGTTCAATGTCTTTGAACACCGCCTGTTCAAAAGTGTGGATTTCCACAGGGATGGTATGTGGTGGTGGTGTGAACTTTGACTTAATTTTTAGGCCTGTTTCGTTGGGTGTTTCATCAGTCTCATTGCCTGGATGTTTTTCAAAGAAGGCTTTGAGTTTCAGCTTCCGGAAAAAATTGGCCAGTTCACAGTGGAGTTTGAACTTGTCCAAGCGTGTTGTGGGTACAAAACCTAAACCCTTGTTAAGCACTCTGGTTTCTGTTTCAGTGAGGTTTTTTGAGGAGAGATTGGTGACTAGTTCGTCTTGTTGCTTGGCCCCGCTTTGCTCATTCCTGCTCTGCTTCTGGTGTTGTTGCCCACTGGGTCCTCGTCTTCCCACTGCACATTGTTCCCGGTTCTCTTCCGACCTCTCCCGCGCCTGCCTCTGTTCTGAAAAGGAGGGCGGTATTGGTTGGGTGGAAAAAAGTGTGGTTGAAATGGTGGTTGCCATCCATACATGGGGAATGATTGGTCTGGCATGAATGGTGTGGGGAAAGGAGGTTGGCTGTATTGTGGCCATTGGTAATGTCCTCTAAATCCTCCTCTTTGTCTTTGTCTTTGGTTGCCATTCCCGGATCCCCCGCTGTTGTTGGAGCTGTTGGATGTGTTGCTGGATGCATCCGAGTCTGGGTCCGGTCCTGCGGTGGCCTTGTAGTCAGCATCTGAGTAGGGATATGCTTTAACAAAGGAAAAGCGTTTCAGGTCCTTTTGAAATTTTTGTACCTTCTGTTGGGTAAGATTGTCCCTGTATTCGTTCATCTCTTTGTTGAGATCATCTAGTTTCTTTTTGTATCCCGTGATGCTAGTTTTTATTTGTGCTTCAGTCACCTGTATTTCAATCTGTATTTTTTCCGAGAGGCGTAGGGCAGTCTTGAGGATGAGCATGATCCAATCATGGGTGCAGTGCCATGCTATGCGTGCCCAGTCTCTTCTGAATTCATGATCGTCCAGAAAGATGCGTGGGGCATTGGATACCAGTAAGCCTTTTGGCGCCATCTGATTCGTCACATATTCCTTAAGTATAGTACCATGCAGGATGGTTCTGATTCTGTTCCGTTTCATTTCTTTTAATTTGTCCCAGCCTGACGTCTGGGAAATTGTACTGCTTATGTTTGCATCTGCAAACGCCGCTAGATTGCCCATGATTGAGTCTATTTCATCAGTTGAGTACGTTAAGCCTTGGGTGTCTGCCATGGTCAATGGTCGTGTCTCCTATTCCGTTCAGACAATAGGTAGGACAGTGCTGCTAATTGTTAACTCTCACAGCTGTGCGCTGCCAGAACATAGAAAAACAACAAGGAGAGCAAGGGTTGTGTTCACCAAGGTGAACGGGGAGTACTCCTGTACCCCTGGGTATAACTGTAGAAAAACAAATGAAGGAGTACCACCAGCAAGAATTCACAAGTTGCTATAGGGGTGGAAGGTTTTTACAAAGTGGAGAAAGTCTCCTTTTGTTAGAAACCCCTCACTCATCACCTAGTGATGACATGCTTCATCATCGGGGTCCACCCTAATGACCTAGCGTCATCAGGGTGTGCTACAACACCTGATTGCAGTGGAGCAGGTTGTGAGTGATGGTGCGTGAGAAAAAAAGAGGGTAAGTGTGTTAAAAATTGTCCTGGTTTGAACTTGGGAAAAATAAATTTTTTATTAGCAAGCAACTGGACAATGTTAAAATCGTGGCGAGATAAAGTGAGGGCAGTGATGAGCCCGTGTATCTCTCTATGTGTTAGGTCTACATGTTTCAACCTTAGGGGTTATAATAAACCAGGTTTTCGTCAGGACCTTAAAACCAAGTTGGTGGACGGTATGCGTCCCCTAAAAGACGCACCCAGTCCTACCAAATGGGACCACTGATTGGCAAAAGTGTGCCCGTGGTATCGGCTCGCACCACAGTGGGGGAGCTCTAAAAATCAAAAAGCCTGTAAAAGAAAATGTGGACAATTGTCACATATTGAGCGTATTTACAAGCCTGTAACGTAGTGCAGTGCTTCAACGTTGTGCATGCATGCTGTCTATCCCCATAAGATGGTGAATTCAATGGTAGCTTCAAATATTTAGCGTTACCGGTATAAGGCTCTACTCCAACATACTTTAGTGGGAGGAGGGATGTGAAAGTGCACAATGAGGGGCGGTGAAAATTAACCGCAACTTGCGCACTGAATAACATAGGTGCTGTGATTGTTTATATCTATTCACAACTTTCACGCAATTCAGTAAATTACCACTGCGCGGTTCATTACCACTGCGCGGTGCTGACTCGCATACTGACTAGTTTGTGCGAGGCTATATCCATTTGATAACACCTGCACTGTCATGCTAATTTGTACAACACAAAACAAGACAAACACGCCAAAGATTCGTGACAGACAAAAAAAGAGAAAACCAAGGCTCACTCTCGATGGAGTGTTCGAGGACTTCATAGGGCAGGGGAGGTTACCCTCGTGGACAAACGTATTCTGCAAAAAAATAGTTTTCAAGATAGGGCGTTATTGCGAGGGAGATCGGCTTCAGGGCAACAGAGCCGTGTCCTGTGTGCGCTTGGTGGCGCTCGGTGCCTAAAAATAGCCCTAGGTGACAGGGCAGGGTAAGGAAGGATCTTACTTACAGTTTGCCGGCGAAGCGTTTCCAGGTTATTTACTCACGCCGACGCCCAGCCCATTACTAACGGGGCGGTGAAGGTAGTAGGTTACCAGCCAGAGTCCTCGCCGGCAAACTGTAAGTAAGATCCTTCCTTACCCTGCCCTGTCACCTAGGGCTATTTTTAGGCACCGAGCGCCACCAAGCGCTCTGTCGCCCTGAAGCCGATCTCCCTCGCAATAACGCCCTATCTTGAAAACTATTTTTTTGCAGAATACGTTTGTCCACGAGGGTAACCTCCCCTGCCCTATGAAGTCCTCGAACACTCCATCGAGAGTGAGCCTTGGTTTTCTCTTTTTTTGTCTGTCACGAATCTTTGGTGTGTTTGTCTTGTTTTGTGTTGTACAAATTAGCATGACAGTGCATGTGTTATCAAATGGATATAGCCTCGCACAAACTAGTCAGTATGCGAGTCAGCACCGCGCAGTGGTAATGAACCGCGCAGTGGTAATTTACTGAATTGCGTGAAAGTTGTGAATAGATATAAACAATCACAGCACCTATGTTATTCAGTGCGCAAGTTGCGGTTAATTTTCACCGCCCCTCATTGTGCACTTTCACATCCCTCCTCCCACTAAAGTATGTTGGAGTAGAGCCTTATACCGGTAACGCTAAATATTTGAAGCTACCATTGAATTCACCATCTTATGGGGATAGACAGCATGCAGGCACAACGTTGAAGCACTGCACTACGTTACAGGCTTGTAAATACGCTCAATATGTGACAATTGTCCACATTTTCTTTTACAGGCTTTTTGATTTTTAGAGCTCCCCCACTGTGGTGCGAGCCGATACCACGGGCACACTTTTGCCAATCAGTGGTCCCATTTGGTAGGACTGGGTGCGTCTTTTAGGGGACGCATACCGTCCACCAACTTGGTTTTAAGGTCCTGACGAAAACCTGGTTTATTATAATCCCTAAGGTTGAAACATGTAGACCTAACACATAGAGAGATACACGGGCTCATCACTGCCCTCACTTTATCTCGCCACGATTTTAACATTGTCCAGTTGCTTGCTAATAAAAATTTTATTTTTCCCAAGTTCAAACCAGGACAATTTTTAACACACTTACCCTCTTTTTTTCTCACGCACCATCACTCACAACCTGCTCCACTGCAATCAGGTGTTGTAGCACACCCTGATGACGCTAGGTCATTAGGGTGGACCCCGATGATGAAGCATGTCATCACTAGGTGATGAGTGAGGGGTTTCTAACAAAAGGAGACTTTCTCCACTTTGTAAAAACCTTCCACCCCTATAGCAACTTGTGAATTCTTGCTGGTGGTACTCCTTCATTTGTTTTTCTACAGTTATACCCAGGGGTACAGGAGTACTCCCCGTTCACCTTGGTGAACACAACCCTTGCTCTCCTTGTTGTTTTTCTATGTTCTGGCAGCGCACAGATGTGAGAGTTAACAATTAGCAGCACTGTCCTACCTATTGTCTGAACGGAATAGGAGACACGACCATTGACCATGGCAGACACCCAAGGCTTAACGTACTCAACTGATGAAATAGACTCAATCATGGGCAATCTAGCGGCGTTTGCAGATGCAAACATAAGCAGTACAATTTCCCAGACGTCAGACTGGGACAAATTAAAAGAAATGAAACGGAACAGAATCAGAACCATCCTGCATGGTACTATACTTAAGGAATATGTGACGAATCAGATGGCGCCAAAAGGCTTACTGGTATCCAATGCCCCACGCATCTTTCTGGACGATCATGAATTCAGAAGAGACTGGGCACGCATAGCATGGCACTGCACCCATGATTGGATCATGCTCATCCTCAAGACTGCCCTACGCCTCTCGGAAAAAATACAGATTGAAATACAGGTGACTGAAGCACAAATAAAAACTAGCATCACGGGATACAAAAAGAAACTAGATGATCTCAACAAAGAGATGAACGAATACAGGGACAATCTTACCCAACAGAAGGTACAAAAATTTCAAAAGGACCTGAAACGCTTTTCCTTTGTTAAAGCATATCCCTACTCAGATGCTGACTACAAGGCCACCGCAGGACCGGACCCAGACTCGGATGCATCCAGCAACACATCCAACAGCTCCAACAACAGCGGGGGATCCGGGAATGGCAACCAAAGACAAAGACAAAGAGGAGGATTTAGAGGACATTACCAATGGCCACAATACAGCCAACCTCCTTTCCCCGCACCATTCATGCCAGACCAATCATTCCCCATGTATGGATGGCAACCACCATTTCAACCACACTTTTTTCCACCCAACCAATACCGCCCTCCTTTTCAGAACAGAGGCAGGCGCGGGAGAGGTCGGAAGAGAACCGGGAACAATGTGCAGTGGGAAGACGAGGACCCAGTGGGCAACAACACCAGAAGCAGAGCAGGAATGAGCAAAGCGGGGCCAAGCAACAAGACGAACTAGTCACCAATCTCTCCTCAAAAAACCTCACTGAAACAGAAACCAGAGTGCTTAACAAGGGTTTAGGTTTTGTACCCACAACACGCTTGGACAAGTTCAAACTCCACTGTGAACTGGCCAATTTTTTCCGGAAGCTGAAACTCAGAGCCTTCTTTGAAAAACATCCAGGCAATGAGACTGATGAAACACCCAACAAAACAGGCCTAAAAATTAAGTCAAAGTTCACACCACCACCACATACCATCCCTGTGGAAATCCACACTTTTGAACAGGCGGTGTTCAAAGACATTGAACAAATGAGAGAAACTAGGCAATTTCAAAACAACAGTAGGCAAGAGCGGGAAGCAATAATGAGACTGAAAAATGACAACTCTGTCATAATAAAACCTGCAGACAAAGGCGGCGGCCTGGTCGTCATGAATAAGAATGACTATGACACTGAATGCAGAAGGTTACTCAGTGACATCAAGAGTTACCAACCCCTACCAAGAGATCCTACCGAAGAACTGAGAGCAGAAATCCTACAACTTGTTGAGACGACAGAGGCCTCTGGAGGGATCTCGAAACAGGAAGCAGACTACCTTTGCAAAACGGAAGGTAAAATTCCATATTTCTACACAGTGCCCAAAATGCACAAAGGAAAAACACCCCCCCCCAGGAAGGCCGATCGTGTCAGGGATAGGTTCACTCTTAGAACCTTTATCTAGGTTTTGTGACTTCTTTCTAAAACCCATCGTGCAATCAACATCAACATATCTGAAAGACACAAAAAACCTGTTGACACTCCTGAACAACATACGAGTAGATGATGAAACCATCCTACTCAGCTTTGACATTGAGAGCCTTTATACAAGTATACCTCAAGATGCCACCCTGAATGTCCTTCAAACCATCTTGGATAAGAATAACTGGGAACACCAAACACCAAAAACATTTATCTTACAATGTGCCACTCTCGCACTCAAAAGAAATTATTTTGAATATGAGGGCTCCCTGTACCTCCAAATCGGTGGCACATCCATGGGCAGTGTTTTTGCTCCAAGCATAGCCGGACTATACGTCCACAATTTTGAAGAAAACCATATCCTGACTGAAGAGAACCCTTACATGGAACATATCAAGTTTTGGCGTCGGTACATTGACGACGTCATAGCAATCTGGCAAGGGCCTGAGGAAATACTTAGAGACTTTACCACCTGGATCAACACCCGAGATCCACACCTCAGATTCACTCACAACTACGATAAAAAACATATGATCTTCCTGGACATATAAATCAAAAAGGAGGGGCAGGAACTGACAACCAAAACACATTTCAAGCCTACTGCTAAGAACAATCTACTAAGGTACGAGAGTTTCCACCCTCGTCCGCTCAGAGAAAACTTACCATATGGCCAATACCTGAGGTTACGGCGCAATTGCAGCAAACTATCGGACTACAAACTTCAAGCACAAGATCTCACCTGCAAATTGAAACAACGAGGATATCCCAACAGGATAATTGACAAGTGCCAAAAAAGAGCGAGGAATCAACCTAGAGATGCGCTCCTAGAAGAAAGCATGGTCCAAAATGACTCAGTCCCCCTCACTTGTGTCACAACGTACAATGCCATATCCAACAAAGTGAGTAAGAGCATTAACAAACATTGGCAAATACTCAACACCGGCATGCACAAATGGGACAAACCGCTCTTCTCCTACAAAAAGGCACCAAGCATAAAAGACAGCCTTGTCAACACAAGACCAAAAGCTGAAACCAACAACCTTAACCCCAGCATTACTGAACTGTGGAACCTGCCGCCGATCACTGGACACTTCAAATGCGGGGATTGTAGTGTGTGTCATTTGACTGAGAACACGAAAACATTGAATCTTGAAGAAGGCAAAGTATGGGAACAGCGCAAACACACGAATTGTAACAGTGCGAATGTGGTGTACATGATCACATGCACATGCGGTAAGAACTACATTGGCATGACCACCAGGAAGGTCAAACAACGCATCTGCGAGCATCGCAGCACAATACGCTGCAGAAAAAACGCCACCAAGTTGACAGACCATTTCCTAGGGGCCAACCACACCCC
Source organism: Lissotriton helveticus (assembly GCF_964261635.1). Taxonomy (NCBI): domain Eukaryota; kingdom Metazoa; phylum Chordata; class Amphibia; order Caudata; family Salamandridae; genus Lissotriton; species Lissotriton helveticus. The sequence goes on from NC_136067.1 coordinate 177,223,932, forward strand.
AAACGATATGAGATGGACTATCATCGAACAGATTCCGAGTGGACCCAATTCACAAAAAATTTTACACGAAAAAGAACAGCGTTGGGTCTACAGACTTTCCACCCACATCACTGGCCTGAATGATAACATCCCTTGGGCCACAGTACTTTAACCCTACCTAATGCTTTACCAGTCTAAACCTGCCTATATATGACCTCTCCACTGAACTGCCTACCTACCTGCCTGATTGAGTAATTTCCGTAGTTAACACCCATCATTCAGGCTCACCTTAAGTACAGCTTTAAGTTCAAAATGTGCTCATGTTCCCTTTTGAGCGCTATTAATATATGCCCCCCCTTGTCCCTGATACTCCAAAGTATCATTGTCTATAGCATCTTGGGAACCTCTCCCTGTAAAACCCTTTTCCTACTGGTTATGGGTTATTCATTCTATTTCACAATTTGTAATTTTAAAAACTGAACTATCCGTTTTGACAATTTGAACAAGCATTTTTGAATCTTTTAAAAGGAATACTTTTTCTTCCGGCACCGCCAGCATCCTAGCAAGTCCCAGGATCGAACAAACGAATGTTATGTTTTTCCATGACCCCGTGCAGCCACCATCCCAACTCACATAGTTGCCTGGATACTGCGCACGTGATCGCAGCTTAACCACGCCCATCACGGAAGCGTTTCCAGGTTATTTACTCACGCCGACGCCCAGCCCATTACTAACGGGGCGGTGAAGGTAGTAGGTTACCAGCCAGAGTCCTCGCCGGCAAACTGTAAGTAAGATCCTTCCTTACCCTGCCCTGTCACCTAGGGCTATTTTTAGGCACCGAGCGCCACCAAGCGCACACAGGACACGGCTCTGTCGCCCTGAAGCCGATCTCCCTCGCAATAACGCCCTATCTTGAAAACTATTTTTTTGCAGAATACGTTTGTCCAAGAGGGTAACCTCCCCTGCCCTATGAAGTCCTCGAACACTCCATCGAGAGTGAGCCTTGGTTTTCTCTTTTTTTGTCTGTCACGAATCTTTGGCGTATTTGTCTTGTTTTGTGTTGTACAATTTAGCATGACAGTGCATGTGTTATCAAATGGATATAGCCTCGCACAAACTAGTCAGTATGCGAGTCAGCACCGCGCAGTGGTAATGAACCGCGCCGTGGTAATTTACTGAATTGCGTGAAAGTTGTGAATAGATATAAACAATCACAGCACCTATGTTATTCAGTGCGCAAGTTGCGGTTAATTTTCACCGCCCCTCATTGTGCACTTTCACATCCCTCCTCCCACTAAAGTATGTTGGAGTAGAGCCTTATACCGGTAACGCTAAATATTTGAAGCTACCATTGAATTCACCATCTTATGGGGATAGACAGCATGCAGGCACAACGTTGAAGCACTGCACTACGTTACAGGCTTGTAAATACGCTCAATATGTGACAATTGTCCACATTTTCTTTTACAGGCTTTTTGATTTTAAGAGCTCCCCCACTGTGGTGCGAGCCGATACCACGGGCACACTTTTGCCAATCAGTGGTCCCATTTGGTAGGACTGGGTGCGTCTTTTAGGGGACGCATACCGTCCACCAACTTGGTTTTAAGGTCCTGACGAAAACCTGGTTCATTATAACCCCTAAGGTTGAAACATGTAGACCTAACACATAGAGAGATACACGGGCTCATCACTGCCCTCACTTTATCTCGCCACGATTTTAACATTGTCCAGTTACTTGCTAATAAAAATTTTATTTTTCCCAAGTTCAAACCAGGACAATTTTTAACACACTTACCCTCTTTTTTTCTCACGCACCATCACTCACAACCTGCTCCACTGCAATCAGGTGTTGTAGCACACCCTGATGACGCTAGGTCATTAGGGTGGACCCCGATGATGAAGCATGTCATCACTAGGTGATGAGTGAGGGGTTTCTAACAAAAGGAGACTTTCTCCACTTTGTAAAAACCTTCCACCCCTATAGCAACTTGTGAATTCTTGCTGGTGGTACTCCTTCATTTGTTTTTCTACAGTTATACCCAGGGGTACAGGAGTACTCCCCGTTCACCTTGGTGAACACAACCCTTGCTCTCCTTGTTGTTTTTCTAAACACTACATTGAACATAATCACAGTGAGTCATATTTCAAGTGGACCGTTTTGGAAAAACCTTTTATTCCCTCATATACGGGGGATGTAACCAAATTTCTGTTCACTAAAGAGCAGAAATGGATATACAAGTTGTCCAGTGACAGCCGTGGCCTCAACAATGACATACCATGGACTACCCTTTGATATATCTATGGAGAGGCATGGATACACACTAACGGGAATGTACCATTCATAGAGGTGGTAGCCTTCCTTTGAGTATATACCATTTTGATGGACTTACTCTAGCCTTCACTAGAGGTTTATTGTCTCAAGTGGCTAAAACCAGTAGTGCACTACTTATGCTTGCTTAGCCCATTTCAGTTATCCCGTTTCTTTTGAGGGACCATATGCTGATAATAAGGTATTCCAAAACCATTTGTCTACATACTGGTTGACCTGACATATTGTTTTGCATATTAAACCACTAATTTTGAGTGATAGTACAGTGTGGTTCGAAGTGCGCGTGCACTATTAGTATGATACCTTGCGGCGCCTATTATTTGGTCGAATAATATCACTGTAATAAGGACCCAGATCACTTAAAAGGACATTTTGCTAATCAGCTTATAATACCCCTATCTTTAATAAACAAGGGACCCCCGTCTTTCGGCATACGCACGCTGGTGCAGTTCAGAGCCAACCATGCTTATGCGAGTATATTGCACGCCTTTCGACGAGCCATAATAAAAGCGAGGTATTAACATCTCAAGTGTTGGTTTTTATGCTGCAGGTAATAAAACCTTGCCATTTATGAACTATCAAGATCAGAGCATTATTAACTGTTAATCGGTCTTGAGGACATGAACTACAGGAGGACGATTACTCACGTCATCTGGTAGTTCTTGTAATACCGCGAGACTACGCGCGCAGTTCTTTGGGTGAGTTCCCTGTGTCCTTTAATACCTAAAGAGACGTGCGTGTATGACGCTGAATTAACAACTTTAAATTGATTGGGCAGATAACTTTTGCAGACGATTGGACCGCAATGGAGAATATGATGATACCTAAACCCAGCATTTTATCTCACGAGTACTATGGGTCTCGGGCATGAAAACTACAGAATGACGAATGTTGACGTCATCAGGTAGTTCTTATAACATCGTTAGTTTATGCTCGTAGCAAAAATGAGATGTTTGTCTGTGGTCTTTAAACATTAACGAGCCGTCTTGGGCCAACAAGAGTATATTTTGAGGAGTGTAACTGTCTACCTTTAATTCTATCACTACTCAATCCTCTTGTTTCTGGGCATACAAACTACTGGATGAAGATGAGTGATGTCACCTAGTAGTTCCTGTAATATCGCGAGATTACGCTCGCAGCGTGAATATGATGTTTCCTCATGTCCCACTACCCCAAAGGCAGGCTATTGGTTCTTACCTAGCAAAGTCAATTTGGATATTGTTTTTGGAGCTGGCTATACATGCTTTTCATTTATCAGCCTCAGCTATTGGTCATTTCTGTTCTGAGACATGATTGGACCGGATGCCAGAGGATTCACTATTTAAAACATTGAGAGATGTCCGGTCCTTGCCTCCCCCTGACTCAGGATCCGCCAGAGGCAACGACGGACAGGTAGGCAAGGTTTTTCCTGCTTTTTCTCCTAGTTTTTCCTCTTTTTTCTCGTAGTTTTACTATACAAGTCTCTTTGTTTGGTATTTAGGTTCCTTTCTAAAACCATGTTAAGATTTTGGCTTGGGAACTTTACACCTACACCCCTGAGTTGATGTGGCTTATGAGAATTCTGGAGCTAAGATTGCTCTTTTGATCTTTTTCAAAACCTTTTTAAGTACTATAGTACCTTTTGGTGTCCTTCCTTATGGGGTTGAGCCTTTTGTCACTAATGAGAGGTTGAATGGGTTACTCAAGGGTGTGAGGGAAATATTTGGTGGATATACAGTAAACTTGAAGGGGCAAAAATGACAGTTCCCTGGTTTATGGTAAGCCACCTTCTTCCTCACTCCTTTAGAGCGGGGCCTCCAAATTCCTGAGCCTGGTCCAGGAGAGGTGAGGTCTGGTCTCCAGTCTATCTCAGTGAGTGATAATTTTTCTTCTTACCTAAATGGTGAATAGCATTTAAACTTTGACACAGTTTTCCTCATATGGTGTTTTGTTGTTTCAGGTGTGAGACACTTTGGATTGACACGGAGAGAGAGTAACTAGTTCCGGTCATATATATCCTTTATGTATAGTTAATCACTACTCTTAGAATGAATATCACATTTCTTTTGAATAACACATGCAGTAGCATTAAAAATTAAAGAACAGAGGCCCTGAAGAAAGCCTAGGGTCTTGCCCTGAAGGCTGAAACATGTTGGCTCCTATACAGTTATTTGTTTGAAACTGTTTTTTCATGCACTGTTGCTGGTTTTAATTAGGAAGAGGCCAATTTCTATTAAAGTCTTATTCTTTTTGTCCTCTATCCTATTTTAACTCATAACTTCAACACCTAATTTTGGTTTTGCACTGCACTCGTTCCCATCATACATCAGGTCTACATGGTCCCGGAATGATTGTGGGTCGGAACCCAACTTCGACCGTGGGCATGGTACAAACGTCTCAATGAGACACACCATACCGAGGGATGACCAGATGATAGAATTGATCACAACAAGACTTTGATGGGAATCCAATATGTCTTTACAAGTTTCACCCACAATCACTATTGGTTCTGTGTGTATTGGTTTAATGCTTAATTTGGCAGCAAGATTGCTCTGATCTCGATACACTTGATAGATATCGATACCCGTAAATAGAGGCTCCTTGTTTTCCTTGTACTTAGACCCCTAGGTTTTTTTGTTGAGTATATGACTATTTGGGGATTGTAACCTAGGCTGGTCGTTAATTTTCCCTTAGACCCTTCACATAGTATTGGTTTTTCTTGGACTGCAGTGTAGGCCTGAGCCAGCGGGCAGTGCGGGTTTACCACCACCTGGCGTCGCCTCCTGGATCACAGAGTTAGTGGCACCTATGAGGCTGAGTGGGTGTGCAGCCTGCGATGATGCCGGGTGCACTGGTATGTCCTCTTCCATGGAGAAATCAATACCCAGCACCAAATGTGAGACCTGGTGGCTTGCGGAGCAGGGCTGCATGATGTGGAGGGTGCCATGTCCGCGGGTCCCAGCAGCAGCACGTAGTGGGCCCTCTTTTCTACGGTGGCGGAAGGTGAGCAGTGAGGCCAGGGTGCGCAGGTGCGGGCATGCACCACTGGACGGCAGGAGGGGCTGGGGTGCAGCTGCCTGGGTGCGCAGGGACGGGCATGAACCACTGAGTGGTGGGAGGGGCTGGGGTGCAGTTGCCTGGGTGTGCAGGGGCGGACAGGCGATGATGTCACTTGCAATTGTATGTAATTTGCCATTCATGTATCTGGACTCAGTTTCAGATGATGGATCTGTTTCAGATGTGGTACCTGGTGAGCTGCACTAATTACCAGCACGTGGTGGGAGACACACCGGTGAGAGCAGGTTAGCAGTGTGGCCTGGGTGCACAGTGTCAGCACTCTCTCTCCCTGTCCCTATCTTCATTTCTCTGTGTCTCTCTCCCCCTCTCTTTCCGTCTATCTATCTCGCCCCCTCTTTGTCCGTCAATCTTTCTTTTCCCCTCTCTGTCCGTCTATCTCGCTCTCCCCTCTTTGTCTGTCTATCTAATGTCCCTTGATGAGTGCAGGACACACCTTCTCATCATGATTTTTGTCTGGCAGGCTGTGGTCCGACTTTGCACCAGGTCAGAGCAGGTGTTAGTTTCCTGCTGCTAACACACCTTATTGCATGTTTTGTGATCTTATCGCCGATCTGTCTGGTTGTTGTGAATGTTGGGGAATGGTGTTGTTGCTGCTTTTTGCTCTGGAATGCCTACTCTGCATCTCATTAGCGATAGTTGCGGGGGTCATCTTTGGCAATGTTTTTTGCGGCTTCTAATGCAGGTAAAGTAGTGTCATGGGCTGTTAGTGCCAGCTTGTGAATAGGGCAATAGATTTATCTCGACTTTGGTTGTGATAAACTGCCGATAACTTGGCGATAACTCCTTGAGAATATACCCCTCAGTACGCTGGCACCTCCGCTTCCATAATTCACCATGACAAGGTGAGTAGCCCTACACCCAAAATTAAGGCATGCTTTGTGTGCCTCTCCAGGTCACAAAATACGTCCTAGACCTCACATTACCTGTGCACACACGCTAGATTAGCGTGATGCCAAACCAAAACAAAAGTAGGCAAACACGTTTTACATAGATTGAGGCACTCAGGGCGCACACACATGCTTGTTTACCACGCATCGGACATTCCCATCCAACTACACACTGAAAGGAAGTAGCTCAGACCTGAGAAGCAGAGCCAGTCACATTCGTCAGCAATGTGGACTGGGCTTCCAAAGAATGATTTTCCCACCCTCATATATTGTCCCAGGCAGGAACCAACACAAAACGTCTTTGTGAATTGCCAGTAGAATCACAATGAATGAAGATTGAGTGCAATATCCACACTCTGATCATGACATCACAGAAATTAAAGAAAGACTAGAAGAGGAGCTTTCAGCATCACAACAAAGCTCTTAGGTGTAACTATTGTAGCTTTTGTGAATCCATAAACCTATAAGCCCGTAAGTAATGTTACTAAAATATACTCATGGTATTAAACAGCATTTGTAAATACGCCTACATTAATGGCCAAAATGGCAAGTGTAATCTTAAATCTTATTTGGGTATAACAAGAGTTTCTACATTACAAGACCCGCATCATTACCACATTAATCAGGATTAAAAGGGTTCCAGACAAGTCCTCCAGTTCAAACCGTAAGTTACACTTTGTCTTAGAGAAATCAGTGCAGAAGCGCCCAATACCTTCAGTTGCGGTAATACTGGGAGTGGTATTCCCACCCACAAATACCAAGCAGCTTTTAATGAAGATCAGTGTGTTATGTGGAATAAAAGGTACTGTGTGGACTAAAAGCGAAGCCACCCTATAATCATAACTTCTTAGCCATTTCAGCGGAGCAGGATGTTTGACATCATTTGACATCATTCCAAAAGGTGCATTCCTTGGGCACAATGTACCTGAAAGTTTGCACTTGCAAATAACAGATTGTACCATTTACGTAATACCTGCACTACTGATGCAACACAGAGGCAAGTATTAGAAAAATACATAATTTCTGTTGAAAAAAGAAACCACAGTGAGTAACTGCAGATCAATTTAATTTTAGAGAACTATCTGGTGTGATATACACACGTGCCACAACGTAAAACAAATAAGTTCTTGAAATAATGTTTTTCAAAAATATCCACGATTGGCTGCAGCCAATAGGAATTCACTAACCCTTTCTTCACAGCATTCAGCACCACATGGCCACTCCAGAAGGCTCAGGAATTATACGGGGAGTACACTGACAATTCACATTACTGGGAATAAAAGGGGATATTCACAAGGACACAACTCCAAATTATCCCCGCTGTAATGCAACAAATGGAGCTACATTTAACACCCCATTCACAAGCTTGTGCAAACTGCAGGCATCCCCTGTGTTCCCGCGATAACTGCCCCAAAATGTATCTCCACTGTGGACACACCACCAACTAACCCTAATGAGATGCAGAGTAGGTGGTCCTGTGCAAAAACACATGAAAAAACCAGAACACCACTTTCACAACGAACTACCAGATATGCGATGCAAATCAAAAACAGGCGATAAGCTGCAGTAGCAGCAGGGAATTAACACCTGCCTTTTGCTGGTGTAAAGCAGGACGACTACCCGCAGCAGAAAAGGGAGCCCAGCCAAGAGCCACACCTGAAGACTACAGATGTCATGGAGACAATGATCATGCAAACGGATACCCATGAGGGCCACAACACCCTCCGCAACCACCTCAGGCCCCCCCCCCCGGACATACACATACCGTGCACAACACAAAAGCCACAACAAAAGCATGATGATGCACAGTGCCAAAATAAATACACACATGTGTGGCTAGAAGGACGAGAAACAGTCACACAGCACTGAAGTAACAACCAATAACTTTATTGAAACACAACACAAAACAGCAATGCTGGAGACTCCTGTCGGATCCGCCATGGACAATCTCAACGACACAGCCTGGAAAAGAAAGCACAACATCAGGACGTGTGTCATGCGCACATCAAAGGAGCGAGACACAGAGAAACAGAGAAGGAAAGTGAGCCCGAGAGAGAAAGAGAGGGTAGGAAAGGAAGGGAGAGGAAGTGAGAGAGAGAGAGAAGGATGGGAGAGGGAATGAGAGAGAGAGAGGGAAGGGAGAGGGAGTGAGAGAGAAGGAAATGAAGTTGAGAGAGAGAGAAAGAACGCCGCCCTTGCGCACACAGGCCCCACTGCTCACCTGCTGCCACCAGTGTGTCCATCAGTAGGCACACTGCGTGCCCGTGCGACTCCAGGCCCCAGTCACGCCATGGCATGGTCCACATCATGCGGGCCCGCCCCTTGGCACAGCAGGTCCCACACATGACGATGAGTCCTGAGTCATCAATGGCAGAGACCACATCAGTGCACACATCATCATCGCAGGCTGCACACCCGCTCAGCAATTACGTGTGCCACTAACCCTGTGCAATGCCAGTCAGTGCCACGTGGTGGTAGGCTCGTGTTGGCTGCAAGGCCTCGGGTGCCACTAACCCCTTGCAACGCCAATCAGCGCCACGTGGTGGTAGGCCTGTGTCGTCCGCAAGGCCTTGGGTGCCACAAACCCTGTACTCAGCAAATCATGGGCCCTTTATGATTGAGCACCGTGGACCGTACGTCTTCCAGTCACCACTGGCAGAGGGGATTGTGACGTTGTCGGACCCCTATATTTGCAGGATCACATGGCCTGTCACGCCTATGCCGGGTGGGTGTGGTGTGTGTGCAGATCTGACCTCAGGGAGTGACCGTGACATGCTGACAACTAGACCAGTGACCTGCACACCACCAGCGAGTACGCCTGCGACAGGTAGCTATGTAGGCCCCCTTCGGAGCGTATGCGGAGTGGTCTGGCCTGGCGTACGCCAGACCAGCGCAGGGCTTGCAACAATGACCCGGGGGCTCTGGACGTGGTTCAGTCCATGTCCGGACAAGGAAGTGACTAATGCGTGTGTCCCTGTTGAAGTGTCCACGGCACCCGGTACACAATAGGCAATGTTGCACACATTGACTGGTATCTCACTACATGAGCTTCATTGACGTAAGGGAAATCACTGTCCTTACTTCCATCCACACATTCATCATGAATGATGAAAGACAAGACACAGCAGTGCGTCACTGGATGTTTATTACACATCCAGTGGAGTTTAGCAGCTGGAGTGGTACAGGGCCATGCCAAGCAAACCACACAATATGGGCCTGTGGAGGGCCAGCCGGGGATGGCAGGTACTGCGGAAGAGGAAGGGTGCAGTCTGCAGTCTGGTCGCCGTGTCATTGGTAATCAAATAGGATATGGCAGTCCATGTCGTGGTACAAGGTGAGTGCAGCGGAGTGTATCGTGGGTCAGTGACAGGTCATGAGGCAATGTGCGACACCAAGCAGAAACAGGCCAGGTGGCGGAAATGAATGCGAGTGCCTCATTCTAACAACAATCCCATCCATGTCCTCATCCTCGTATGTGTGCTCTGCTCCACCCGTGGTTGTTGCAGTACCTGCTTTGGCACTGTTTGCCACTGACACATCAGGGGCCAAAGGAGGATTGACGGCTGCACTGTGTGGCAGTGGCACATCAGGTGCCGGAGTGGATACGCCTGCTGCACTGTGAGGCTCTGACACACCAGGGGGCGGATATGTGGAGGGTGTGGGGGCAGCAGTATTCATTAGCGCCACACCTTGTGGCAGCAATGCCAGGATGAGGATCTGCAGGGCATGGTAGATCCCAGCTACATTTCGCTGATGTGCAGCGGTAGCTGCCATCCTTTCTGCCTCCATCCGCACCATGTCCTCCACGAGCCTCCGCATGTGTGCCAGCTCACGGCTGGAATCGCTGGAGCCAGTCTGAGCGGACAGATGTTCTTCTCTCCGTGTCATGACTCCAGCGATGTCAGTCAGGGCTTGTTGGAGACCCTGGAGTGGACCTTGGGTGTACGTTAGGGACTGGAGCCGGTCCATTATAGGACCTAGACACCCATGGATGGCGTCCAGTTGGGCAGCCATGAGGCCGAACCCCACCTGAACCTGCTCAGCCATCTCCCTCTGGCCCTCCAGCACACAGCGTTGGAAGACCATGGTTTGTTCCTGGAGGTCTTGGGAGAGTGCCGGGGCTGTGGGTGCCTCCTGATGGGTGCTTTGCATAGTGGATGGGGTCTCCTCAATGCAGCTGGGCTGCCCTGATCCTGGATGTGAGTTGCGGATGATGTCAATGATGGGTTGGAGGGCTTGGGTGTTGATGCTGGCGTTGTCCTCCTCATCATCAGTGAAGAGTGTCTGGGACTGCTCTGCAGGGGGTGTTGATGGTGCCCCCGCAATGTGAAGGGGAGATGGTGTATTATGATCTGTCCACATGTATGTACCCGCATGGTACATGTTGACATTCAGACAGCATGGCATTGTACATTGTGACAGTGTGTAGATCAGGGGCATAACCCAAAGTCATTGTGGGTGTGCACTGCTTGATTGTGCATGTGTGCCATTGTGGCCCTCTCCACCCATCCCCCCAGTACCTGGTGGTCACTCACCTTGTTGTGGTTGTGTTGTGTCCTATGGATCAGTGTCCGGTCTCCCAACTTTGGCCACGGTATCCACACTGATGACTGTCGACACCAGCTCCTTTATCTCATCCAGCACGAGCTGTGGCGCTGGGCTCCAACCTCCAGTCTGCATTGCTGCCTTCTGGTTGGCTGCGAGTCTCTCCTTGGTCTTTCGCTTGATGTATATCCATCGCCTCTTGGCCTCGTCCATTGACCTCCTGTGTTCTCCGTTGGCATTCACCTTGTCCTTGATGTTCCGCCATATCCCATTTTTCATCCCCAATGACACGTTGGAGGTAACGAACAGTTGTTGATGGTGTTCCATCACGCCGTAATCAGGATCATGTATTCCTGCGGACTGAACTTTGTCTTCCTCTTCTTCTTGTGCTTGCCCTTACCTGTCCCCAAGGTCCCAGGCTGGTCGTCAGAGGTCCTTGTGGGGTTGCGCTCGTCCTCTGTGCCTGCTCCGGCTGCCTCCATGGTGCTTGGCTGTTGGTCAGTTTGTGTTTGGGTGTTTTTTCTATTTTTATAGTGATTTTTCCCACCTGCAATGTGTGTGTTGCAGGCCTGCTGCTGCTTATCGCTGATTTCCTCATCACGCTTTGGCCCGTCGCATGTTTTTTCACATTGAGGTTTGTGTTTTTATCGCCGTTGAGGTGGTTGTATCGCACACATTGGCCGCAGTTTCGCAAGACTATCGCATGCTACCGCCTTGTTGTGAATTCCACGTCGACACTGGGTTATTTTTCCACGATAGGCTGCAATGTGTAAAGGTGCTTTCGATTTTTTTGGCGATGTTTAGCACACGTTCTTGTGAATATGACTACTTGTATTTTTCAAATATGCATTTGGAGCTAGAATCAAAAAAGGTATATACCTGGGAAAGTTTAACTAAATTATAAATACTATGTGCCCGATTCTCAAAAGTAAACTGTGACGAAAGTCTAACTTTCTGACTTTCAGTATTCACAAAGGGCATTTACGAGTAGTAAAGATAGACTTTTGTCTAAACTTTGGTCTCAGTTAAACTTAAGACCAAAACTAACTTTACTGCTGGTAAATACCATTTGTGAATACTGAATGTCGTGAACTTAGACTTTCGTCTCGGTTTACCTTGTGAATCAGGCCCGATATACTTACTTGCAGAGGGTTTCCTCCCAGCCCTCTTCATCCATTGGTCTGTTGTTGTGCCCTTCATGTTTTTTCTTCCACCTTTTATAGCATGCACCAAGGGACAGTGGGTCAGATCACTTTAGAAGTTCACTATTTCACTGACAGTGACAACATTCTGCTCTTCCACAAGGAGCACATTCTCCCTTTGGTGCAAGGGACTGCAAACTAATCACTTTTAGTAAATGTTTTTATTTTTTTGTCCATGGATGGTGACTCACTAAAATGCCTGGGGTAGAAGAAGCATTACCACACATACTTTGACACCAATATCATTATAGATAGTCAAGCCACACGACTCAGGTGCTTTCTCAGGACACTATCCAGTGTGAATTCTGACCCAGATGACATCACATGAGGTACCTTTTCCCTCTTAGCTATTTTTAACACCATGATTATGTAAACAGAATTTCAGAAAGGTAATGTTTCTCAGATACATCTTGCAGATTCCATCTTTCTTTATTAAAATTCCAATTTAATATCTTACCCTAGTGTTGGCTCTCTTAATTTTCATCTCAGGTTCCTCAAGACCTGGCTTTTCAGCTAACCAGGAACTGCGCCCCCCTCCCTCCAGCACCTGGAAACACTCACAGGTGAGGAACGCGCTTTAAAAGCCTCTGATTGATTGATAGCATCACCAGCAGAAAGCAGCAATGTGGAAGAGACACCCAGCACAAAAGATAGGTGTTTTACATATCAACAGTTTATAAATGCTGGCAGCACGCGAAAGCAGCCAGGTAAATGAAGTGGGAGTGGGAATCAGAATAATGGCGAACTTGTTCATGTATGAATCACTGCGACAACCCTTTCCATTCAGTGAGAAAAGAACTGCCCAAATGATCACTCCTACCCCCATCGAAAGGTCAGCTTAATAAAATAATGTGATTTCTAGGACTGTGACATAGCAACAAATTAACTTATCATTTAAAAACTATTTTTAATTTTAAATTACCTCCAGTTCCTTTTATTGGATTTTTTATTGTTTAGGTGTAATTTTATTTACTAAAATGTACTCTAGTTTTCTAAATTAGTTTGGGATTTTTCTTGTGTTGTGTTTTGGCTTTAATATGGTTTTGATACTGCATAAAAACGTTACCAATTGCCCCCATTAAGTCTGTGTGCTCTGTGCCATTGCTACCAGGGTGTCGAACTGAGGTTAATTTAGTGCCTATAGTGGTTAACTTGACAAGGATTGTGGTTATTGCTTGAGGTGGGTCATCATAACCCTTAACCCATAACTCCAATTTTTTACAACGGGCAAATGTGTAGGGCTTGGTGTGCACATCTAGTATGTAGTACGATGTCATGTGACAACTTCAGCCAGTCCTGGCTTTTCATATGGCAGCCCAGCAACACACAGACACGTGAGGGAAAAGAAAGAGATGCAAGGTTGAGAGAGAGCAAAATGAGAAAAGGTATGGAAGAAACAGAGCTAGAGAGAAGTTTTGAAGAAAGAAACGTATACAGAGGGGTGAATGGCAATTCAACACTGCGACACTTAGGAGTGCGTTGTGGGCGTGAAGCGTAAAAAAAAGGCTGATTTCAAAAGTCAGATCAGCAGACCAGAAATGCCTTCAAATATGGAGGGAGCACCATCCACCAGTCAGGAGATCAACAACCCCAACCCAAAGGCAAGAGGACCAGACAGCAGACCAGGGAAAAAGCAAGATCAATTTCAGTGAGGAGGAGAACCAAATATTAATATCCGAAGTGACAAAGAAGGAACATCTTCTCTTTGTCACCTCCAAATTGCTATTAGGGAAGAAGAAAGCCCTTTGGCAGTCCATAGTTGATAAAATAAACCTTGTAGGGCAAACAAAAAGACAGTGCCACAGTGCAAAAAGTGCCGGCATGATTATAAGCGCAGGAGCAAAGAGAAACTGGCCAAAAACCTGAAGGCAGCAATGAGGACTGGAGGTAGACCCAATCTTTACGAGGACTTGGACCCATTGCAGGAATAGGCGGCATCATCCCAAGAGAGTTGTGGGAAAGAGTGGAAGGAGAGAATAGCGCAGCAGTCAAAGACTAGGAAGAACGACAGGCTAAGTTAAGGGACCATAAGGTCAAAACCGTAATGCAGTGCAGCAATACATTTTGCTGCTCTGCTCTGTGCTGGGTGCAAGGGAAAGGGCCGGAATATCTTACTTGTTAACTTAATCATCATATAAAAGTAATTTACATGGGCAGTGACAATTCATTCAGCCCAGTCCAGCCATGCCAAGTTTCTCAGGTCTGTGCGTGATGTGCTGCCCCGGTTCAGGCTGTCCTTGGAATCCTGGAACTTATAGTGTAATCTACAGCATGATTCATCAGGATTACAAGTTCCACAATACCAAGCAAAAACCCATCAAATCTTGCCAGGACCTTTGAAACTTTGCAGATATGTAAGGGACAATATAGCCCCCCCTTGCACCATGAAGCAGTGGCAGTGTCACGGAATGGGCAGCCATTGTATCTCAAGGAGGTGAGGTGTGATATGTGTGCTGCACGGGAGGCTGAGTGATAGTCAGCCACTGATGTGTATGGAAGTTTACCGGCTTATGTAGCAGCTGTGCAGAGATACCATGGTAGAGGGCATAGGTGTACCATAGTCTACATGACGGACTGGGTGATGGTGTTGCAAGTGTCAGGAGGAGCCATTAGAAGGAAAGTCAGACTATGAAACATATGTGAAAGCAGGTGTTGCGGGTATTCTGCACCTGCACAGAATTATGCACAGGAAAACAGGACTAGCTATAGTGTCTCATTCGTTCTCCTCCAAAAATCACGAAGCTACTAGTGATTAGACAACCCAGAACACAACACTCCTGACTCTCTCAGGAATTGCGGTAGCAAGACATAATCTTTCGCTCGCTCACTCGTACTTATCCACAATAAAAGTTGGCAGAGTCACTGTAATAGTTCAAAATATTTATTTTAACTATCATGCTCTACAATACAGTATACCAGCCACTACCAGCAGGAAAATGCATAAACTCAGAACAATTAGGATTGTTACAATTCCATAGAGTATGAAGGGGGAAGTCATCTTATAAAGACAGTAGAAAAAGGGCTCTAAGGCCTAACCACCCTCCCCTTGACTGGAAGAAGTTTATTTATATAAAGGAAGATCTCTGGGCTTTGACAGCAGACCCCATACTTTAAAGCCTAGATGGTAGGTTTATATTATAGGAACAGCACAGCTCTTATACATGGAAAGGGCTCTCTCCAAGTGTGTGTTTCAACAACATGCATTTCCGTATTATCAAAGCACGAGTCTTCAGCCTTGCAGCTGCGTGTAGCATGTTTTGTCTAGGTGCTAGGGACTGACCAGAACCGAATAAGAAGGGGCATTGTCTATTGACCTTGCACCTCGTGTTCAGACTCAACTCCAGGAACTTAGCAGAGATCATGAAAAGCCGACGGTTCTCATGTGAAAGGCATAAACAGAGTCTTGCAAAAATAAAGTCATGCAGTAACGTGCTCAAAAGCAGCATCATGGCAGCAAAGCTCATGCTAACTTAGCAATGTCGAAAATGACCCTAAACGCCATATAACACAGGTTCATATTAAATAGGGAATTGTGAAGTGCAAGAGTGAGGTAGGTGCCCAGGATGATGGGCAGGTTTCTGGAGTGGTTGGAGGGTGAGGTGTTTGGACCTAGTCTTGTGGCCCACCAGGGTGGGTACATGTTACAGAATAGGCTCCCTACTACCTTGTGAGATACTGTATGAGACATAATTCTCACAAAGAGGTAGGTATGTTGGGAAATGTTACTGTGTAGCAAATGTTTGTGATGTTGGTGTCTCCTGAGGGTCATTGTATGACATGAGTGCCCTCAGTGTGTGAGAAGAAGTTCAGTTCCTCGGTCTGAATGATGATTGCCACAGGGGTCAAGTACAAGAACAAGTGAGTGGGGCTGAGTGTATTTAAAACCTGAGAAACAATAATATGATGAATTGGATTTTAATGTTTATATGAAAACAATTAACTAAAAAAGAAAATTATATAGAAAATATAAAGAAAAAAAGAAAAAAAGGCTTTTTTGATATATTGATACAAAGAAAATAAAAAAAATATTGAAAAAAAAAATGTACCTGTCATATTTTGAAGGACTCTTCTATAAAGTATTTGGAACATTGTCATAAGTTAAATAATATTTAGGCCGTGGGGGAATTTTCGTTTGTTGTTCTGCTACTTTCCTCTCTATTCCCTGGTCTTGAAGTAAATAAGAGGGGGTCCCAAGTCTATGTTGCAACCTGTTGGTGATGCCATCCTGCCCCCCCCGTCCCCGCCTCTAAATAACAACACCTTTTCCACAACTCCTGGACTCACATGAATCTCTTCCTCGGAACCTGGCAAGGAAAGATAGCATTGCAGGTGCTCCAGAGTAACTGTCACCTACCGGAAATGCCCCATCTATCAGTCCAATCCCACCTGAGTACTCCGAGGACCCCCAACTTGTATTTGAACGGCAAGTGGTAGGAGAGTACAGCAGCAAATGATTGAAGAGGTAGGGGCGGGATGAAGACTCTAGTGGGCACCCTAAACGGAGTCTGTAGGTGTCTGAGTCCTAATAAGGATATGACTAAGACTAGAGACATCTACATTTGGCTCCATGGGCTGGATGAATCCATAGCTGGCATTTCTGGTGTCTTGATGCAAAGGGAGCAACAACAGCCCTCTACATCTGACAACAGTGACATTGCCAGCAGGAGGCAATCATTAACATCATGGAATCCCTGGAACAGAGGTTGGACTTGTTTAGGGCAAAAATGTTGCCCTCAACAGCAATGTTGTGGCATTGTTTGCAAGCAGGCAGACCCCATGCCAGGGATTTCTAGGCTGCCTTTCTGGCACCGATGAATGCTGGTGTGGACAGGGCAGCCACAACTTCTGCCCCTGATGTGTGTGGGTCTTGGATGGCTCCCATACAAACATACCCGATCTGCCTAATGACATTTGTGATGCCTCCTGGCCAGTTTCATAGTGGTCATGTATTTATCATTATTCCATCTCCTTTGTCACCCATTACTGAACTTTTTGTTTGGGCCCATATTGATCTTATACACTTGTGGACTTTGAATCATTCATACCTTTCCAAATGGTAATTTGTATCTCTCTACTGAAATACTCCTCACCTCCACATGTTGCATGACATGTCTTCTAAGCTTTCATTAAGTGTTGATGGCTCCCTAAATTAAACATGCAATACACAATGTGTGGGACCTACAATGTCTCATAAAAATGTTTCCTAAGTACCAATTTGTCCAAAACCACGAAGAGTATTGTGTGTATTTTTGATGAAAGGATTACATATACCATGGTGGATGTGTACATTCATAACCAACTTGTTTGCATCTCACGGAGAGTGATCTCAAGTCACTTGCCCATGCTGACTTTGGATATGCACCTACAACAAGTGCATCCACTGCAATGACGTAATGAGGAATGTGTTGTCTCCCAATAGAATGTCAGGGTGTGGAAGAAAACAATCTGCAGCAACTTGAATGACACACAGTGAGGAACCCTTTCTTAAGACACAAATACTTTCCTGATATAAATGGGTTGTGTGTGGCATGTGAGGCCCTAAAACTGTTTCACCCATCCACATATATCTAGTTCAGTGAACAAGGCAACCGGATCACCCAATATGATAGCCTCTATGCTCACACTGAAGAGATTCTACAGTGCATACATTTGCATGGATGTACTAATAATAGCCAGATACTCATGTTCATACTCCTCATACCTGTGCCCCACAAGGACACAAAAGGCCCATCCAATACCTTGATTGCCAGTAAGCAAGAAATGCAAGGGCTTTCTTGTTGTGGCACTGGGTCAACTGATAAATGGTGAATAATAATATCCTGAGATAAGTGGGGTAAATTGTAGCACTGCCCCAGAGCAGCCTCATATGTGTTGAGTGCGAGTGCCACCAAAAATTACATCCATTTTATATTGTACACAAATATTGTTCCATAAGATCCAGACCACTGAACCAGAAACAATGCAACACCTCCGTAGGGGAAGAGGACATGTGAAACTCATGGGCAGGATACTTTGAAAGTAGTTAACCTAAGTGAGCTGCATGAAGTGCCACACTTAGCAAATAGTCAATAACAATGATGACAGAAAATCTCCAGGTAGGGGTGGATACAATTAAAATGATTTATACCCGTCAACAATAATTACCCACTTGCATATGGTGCAAGGGTGTTTGCAGCAGTGGCAGGTACCAATGTATGACCCACCGCAGCCAGTGATCTGTTTGTATTGACAAGACTATCTCTAATATGCCTGCCCTATCACTTGCACACAGAGTGCTATAGAAAAAAACTACCCGTGTTGTACAGTGTGTAAAATCAACAAATGAGACTCACTGGGAGTAGCAAAAGAAGGGAAAAGGGTCCAGACTTAGATCCAATGTGAGGTACACTAAAAATGGATATTTGGTTGATTTTTGAGTGATTCTAAATGTTGTCAATCACGACTGCCAGCACAATACATGTGCAGATTGGAAGGCTAGGGGGTTAAAACAATTAGACATTTTTAGTAAAGAGCCGTTAAAAGCATTAGATATGCAGGGTCTTGATACTAACATTCTCATGTTTTCTTATAAGTGCGTATCTTTTCATCTGAGTATGTTCATATCACTGAAACCTGTCAGGCTTTCAGGCATGATTGCATATTTATTGGTCAAATAAATATAGAAACATACTCATTTCAGCTTCATAATTTCACAAAGCCCAAAATAATCATGGCGAAATAAAGATAAAATCAGCAAAAAACAATTATGGGTATATACAGAAGGAAATGTCAAAAAGGAGAGCCCTATATAAAATCGATTTAAACAACCTACAATTACCTAGCCTACACTAACTAACCTTAACACTATCTTAACTTATCATAAACTATACACACATGACACGTTAAAGATCAACCGCCCTTCCCCCTTAATATATATAGATTGGTACCATACAAACAGCAACTACGCCTAAACATATACTAACTATACGTGTAAACCTAAACAAAGATATATTTTTTGTATATTTTTAATTTTTGGTTTTGTTTTACAAACCCTAAACATCAACCACCCACCCACTTAAAAACCTGTGTATAAAAATGTACTTATCTAAACCTACCTACTAAAAGTTCTAAAAACTAACACCATACTTTACCCTAACACTACGCCTAATAATAGCATAAACAAACATTCAGAGAAAAGAGAAGATGAATGTCCACAGATAGAGTCTAATAATATTGCCGACATCTGCACCATGGTCTCCTGCACAGTTCCCATCAGTTCACATTGGCTGGCTCTTCTTGCTTAATGCTCTGCATCCTCCTATTAATTGTGTGCAATTCCCTGTAAATGCAATATTTGAATAGAGATCCCCTTGGACATCTGGGCCTCCTGAGCCATTTACTTGGCTGCTGGGAGGCAGTAGAAGTACGTGCTGTGTCCTGTGGTTGGGACAGCTGCTTCTGTTGGTGGATCACCCTTCTGTAGTTTCTCTACACCAGATATTGTAGTACCTTTCTGCCTTCTGGACTTCCAGAACCCCTCCGTATTAAACCTTTCATACAGACTGCCCATCTGTCTGAACACCTTTGCTATGTGGCGGAAGGATTCTCTCCTCGTCAGCTGTCACGTTATGTAGGGAGGTAAAAGAAATATGTATTAGCTCAAGGTGTAAATGTACATGATGTGTGCAAATAATAGGCTGACATTGTTATATAATCATATGCGGCTGTCCAGATCAACACCAAATTGTGAGATAGAGATATGGACACCATACCTCCTGTACGAAGGCAAATTGAGTCAAGTGTGGTCAGTGTAGGTGTTCAATATGGAAATGTAGTAACAATATGATTACAACCATATCATTCTGAGCAGTGAGTAACACTCACGATGATGTGTTGTTTTGAAATTGGACACATGGTCCATGTATTGAAACTGTATGTGTTGGTATTGCATCATGCAAATAAATTGAAACTTGCTCATCCACACATGCGAAAGTTGATAAGGTTAGCCAGACCAGGTAGTGTAACCCTGTAATACATAACCTATATGGAGTTACACAAGGAAGCAAACATTGCTGACTTAACTTACTCAGTGTTAGGTAGCCAATACATGGATCTAGGGTTGTTAAATAGCTTCTGCAAAAAGGATTGGGTACATTTCACCAATTTACCCGCAGGCAAATGCACACGAATCTGACCTATATCTCAGGTACATGTGACAGAATATCCTTGTAGCAATACCATGCTGACCTTTGTGTAAACATATGTATGTACACTCATTTTCCAAGGGCTTCATTTGTCAGCGCACATTATAGAATAAGACAATGCATCTCAGTTGTGTGTATGCATGCTGGAGTACTCATCTGTACAATACCTTTGTGACTTATAATGCAGAAACCCTAGAACCATGATGTAGGTTGACTGCATTAATGCTAGCCAGTCTGACTTAGCCCATCAGTAGGCGAATAGTGTATGCTGATAACACAGTGTATTCCTTCATTCAAACTTTTACACATTCAATCAATATTACTTTATATCTTACATCGTGTGAATACATTCCAGAAGTGGAACTATGGTGCTATACAGAGCAGGAAGTTGGCATGTTAAAGCTAATATATGAGCATTCGTTCAGCTGTCCACATCATGCAAATCAGATGGAATCCATGCATTGTGGCCTACTGGCGCTTGATATGTTTCAATTACATTAGTACAATGAGCTCCGATATATACACATTACACGGAAATATGATGAATGAAAGCCAGCTAAGACTTGCAAAGCCAGATGACCAGACCCTGCCATGTGTACATCCACATAACAATGTGCTTCAGTCAGGCGTTCTGGTGATTATTATTTGTACTACACCATCATTACCTTGAGTTGCAGGCCTACAGCCCTATAGCATCTAGGGACTCATTGTAAATGTTCCTCTATCACACCTTTTCACATAGTGATGACATGGACTATTCTCAGCAAGGGTTAGGTAGCCCTGAGGCTGGATTACAATAGACATGCCTCAGAGTAGTTTGAGTAAACTATGAATTTTAAATCTTTATGAAAATGTACTAACGCCATTACAGAAATACATGTTGACATGTATTTTTTGTTGTTGTCATGGGTCAAATCTATTATTTGTTAATACTTGGCCATATCACCACGACATTCACAGTATATGTCATAGTTAAAATGTTTGTATTGTAATGGATACCCTACTGACACTGTCCTACAAGATGGAACAATTTGATTGTGATTTGACACACAGCTACAGTAAAAGGTATGTGTCAACAAGCATTTTAAGTGTGAAACAGCAAGTATCTCTAGCTACACCTATGGTCAATCACAATTGAAGTGTGTGGCAGGAGAGGTCCAATGTATGCAGCATGTATGAGCATGGTATGCTGCATGAAGAAGGAATATATTGACACACATTTTGCATAACTGATTTCATTATACAGCTCGTTTTATACTTGGTAACAGTTTCTGTGTATGTTCATTGCACTTCATCAGCACCTGTGTCGTACACAGACATGGACATATGCAACAGAAACCTGCCCAGCTAAGCTTTAAGATGTTCATTTAACTTTGCTCTTACATCTGTTGAATCATGATGTATTTTGTTCGTGACATTTGTGGTACAACAAAAATTGATTTTGTTGAACATCTGCAGATCGTGTACAAGATGATGGTTCATGCCCCAAAATGCATCAAGTCCTTAGATATGCAAACATCACCACAGATGAAAACATACATGTATCCAGTGGGCCTGCTTACATCTCCCCTACATGCACAATGGCATGCCTGCTTGCCAATTCCAAATTAATCTATGTCCAGGATCTGTTGTGTTGGCATACTCGTTATAAGTAGGTTGCAGGTGAATGTTACCTCCCAATACACATCACATTCCTTCAAATCAAATGGATCACACACAGATATCAATTAGTTACATTCATGTACTTATTGCACTTACGGGTTTCATTGGGGTCCCAGAAACGTTCGACCTCATCCTGGTTGAATGTGATATCTCAGCCTAGAACACAACGATTTGGACAGTTCATTGTAAGTAGTGCAGTTACACACAGTAAAAGATTCCTTAATAAATACTATGTCTTCCCAGTGTTTAAGATATGTTCAACACTCTTGACACACACATATGTATACAATGTATTAAAATGGCATTCAGATAGTCAGTCAGTCAGTCAGTCAGTCAGTCACCTTTTAGGGCTAAGGTTGCTTGATGGTGAAGGTCAGAGGTATCTATCATCACATGCCTGATCCATGATTCAGGCATGAGATGTTTTAAGTACTGCTGGTCAGCATTATGTCTGGTCCCTTCCACCATGATACATGGGGGATACCGTTGGCCCTAGGCAGGCTAAATAGTGCTGTGATAGGAACAGGACAGGTATACACTGTAGGTGACTATGTAAGGGTCATATCAGAGTTATGATGGCGCTGGTGGACAGAGTGTTGATG
Source organism: Lissotriton helveticus (assembly GCF_964261635.1). Classification (NCBI taxonomy): domain Eukaryota; kingdom Metazoa; phylum Chordata; class Amphibia; order Caudata; family Salamandridae; genus Lissotriton; species Lissotriton helveticus. The sequence continues at coordinate 177,246,378 of NC_136067.1, forward strand.
TATGACAATGCATGCTACCTTGCAACATGGTGCAAGAGGGCATGCCTGGTAAGCATTTTTGTTTTGTTTTATCCTGTAAGGCCCACGTTTCTTTAGTTTCATTTGTCTGAGGTTTATTGATCTGTGAACGTGAGCTGCACAATGCAGCACACATGGAATGTTTAGCATGAATTGTGATTCAATATGTATTTCCTGCTTAGCCGTCAACTATAGAGCATTGGCATTTTTGGCGCATTTCTGGCCATTCATGTATGTAAAATCAATTAATGATTACAATCCCATGGGCGGTCAATGCATACAACTGCCCGCAACTAACTGGTCAGCCCCTTGGGCCTGGATATGGCGACACAGCTATTGACACTGCAATGCTTTAAGCTGGCTATATGTAGCCAATCTGAGGCGGACATATTGCCCTTATGTTGCTTAAACATTTTCACTTTATTCATTGCAATGAACATGATGCAAAGTTGAATGATGAAATGTGAAACAACAACATTTCTAAATATGTCCCTTTAATGTTTCAGTTTTGCATGACTGCTATAACTATATTACTAGATGCAGATGATATATACATACTTTCAGCACCTGTTATCTCCAGTCCAAGCAGGTCCACAAGATCAGCTGCCCGTGACACAACATCATCCCAACAGTGTTTCATTTAGGTAAGGGTGTAATCCACTCCGAAATACTTGTTAGGGTGGCAGGTACACGCTCCCAGTTGTCCTTCTGGTCCCTGGGCAGGTACCCCTTGATGACCGTACCTGTAGAGGCCAGCATCATGGAGAGATAGTGGACAATAAGCCTTAGGAAACCCCCAACTCTTCTTCCCAACACATCTTGCCCTACCACTTCCAGATGTCCCTATTCCTCACTGACATCCAATACCCCCAAAAATATCCGAAAACATCTTGCCCTACGCCTTCCAGACATGTCCCTATCAATCCCTGACATCCAACACCCCAAAAAATATCCCTTAAACTTATCCCTACCCCTACCCATAATTTATAAAAAACCCTAAAAAGACATACACCCAACAATACAAAGACAAAATATATTCAATAATATACAATAAGACACAAAGGATATACAATTTAGACATGACTGGGACAGATCAGACACGGACAAGACCAACACTAAAACACCAGCCACTCTCTGAAACATCTCCAACACCCAGCACAAACTAAAAGACTATGAAAGAAAGTGAACTAACTGTCACAGTTCCTAATACGCAGCACGCCACACACATTGTGTCATTCCTGTGTGTGTCCTGCACTTTTCCGATATTTGCGTTTATTTTCTGAAGTATAGCTGCGCAAATGGACATTGCGTAATGAATACACTGCGCGACAGCACTTCTCCAGTACTGTGAGTTCCATGCAATGCCAGCGATGTGTGAGTTGTGACCTACGCAACCTGGCTGATGCGTTGGATTTATTGTAGAGGCCTGAATTATGTTGGATCGCGCACCTTGGGGACACTTCCATTGGCCCAGGAATGGGGTGGCACCTCTTGGCAGGTCTGTGTGTGGGGACATTGTTTAGGTAATGAAGCAGGGTGGTTGGAAGTCTTCCGTGTGCCTGTGACCTCATAACAGGAGGTCTGGCAGAATGCCTGTGGAGTCCGTCTAGGTTCAAGGTATACATGTGTAGTTCTTATCATTCAGTCTGTGGATCAGCAGGCAGCATGGCAATACAGCACAGCAGGAATCAGAGGTAAATGATCACACATCACTTAGCACAGGCATTACCAGGGTAAACACCTGGATGTCCTCCACAGTAATATGTGCATGTAAAGATGTATTCTTTGGTTTACAGGCCACATCATTAGATTCCCTAATCAGCTCAATCTCTCTCTTCCTGCAACGTGTCAGGAACCCTTGCTTGTGATGTGTTGCAGAAGATAAACACTCTTAGGAAAGCACAGAGACAGGGTGACTCCCTTATATTCCGGTGTATGTACCACCCAATGTGCAGCTTTGCTGTACTGTCAAACTCCAAATGATGTCATTCAAATATTCCTAATGTTTTGGCCACCCAGCCATGCCTTACCAACAAAGCTAGCCAAGGTCTTCCAGGTCATGTAGTGGCACAGTCACTTCTGCACTCAGGCATATATGTATGACTCGATTTGTGAGGTACTTTCACAATGAAACATGGACTATGTGCAGCACAACTCTGATACAATATTTATGATCCCACCCAACGCCACCTTACTTAGCCCTGAGTTGTGTTATGAATCAGGAGTGAATCAAATCATCACAAAACACTGCTTTGCGTACTTTGCCCCAGGGAGAGATTCTTAGGCTGTTTGCATGTGTTCTCCCATGCAACTCCATTAGTTTTGGACACATTTCCAGACTTATCAGACCTGGTATACCTAGTAATGCTCCAGCCTAGTGGATTTTAATTGTTAGCGTGCACAAAGGGCACAACACGCAAGCTAGGCTGCACGCGCATGTTTAAACAATTTCGATCATAGTTAGAGGAGTGTTGTAAAGGTGTGCATTCTACCATCTTTCGGCATTGATACCTAGTAATGTGGCAGAAATATACACCTTCCTAGGAGAGGCCTAAAAAGTGGCAATAACTTTGATTGTCATAGTAACTATATGTATCAGGCTACTACCAGCATTATGACAAGCAGCACAAACACTCAGGCACCGCACACTGTTTGGTCCTACATGCACTTTGAACTGTAGTAGAGTGTGTCACGTGATCACACACTACCTGCATCCACATATTAACCATGTGCACACTGTTCCACAATTGAACTATGTGTTGTGTATGTCTTCCTCATGCACATGCCTTCTGCGGTGGCGTAACATAGACCCACGCAGCCCCTGCAGTTCAGTGGCTGCCGAGATCTAGGAGGCCCCCTCAGCACAGAACACTGACTGGCATGGGAACTCCTGACTGAATCCATGTACTTTGAAGGGGGCCCCCTCAACTTTCGTTACGCTGCTGGTATTCTGCAGATGGTTTTATCACGCAGTCATTTCATGACCAATCTGATTTTGGGCAGGGATTAGTGTCACACACAGCAACAGACTTGTTGAAGAGGTGAGTGAGCCAGTAGACCTCACTACAGTGTTGAGTGGTAAGTTACACTACTACTGTTCACTACCCAACATGCTTCTATCTCCACTTTAGCTCTGTCTTAATCCTGGCAAAGAATGTAGCTGACAGAGCGCGGGCTCACCTGCTCGTTTTATCATACTCACCTGGGCCCATAAAACTATATACACAATGAACATATAAACCTACACTCAATCAATTTTTGTTTAACCATTCAGGACCTATACCATTTGACTTACCATTCCAAATCACCGATACCTAAAGTTCTAAGGGATCAAGGGAGTTAGCAAGAGAATAGGTAGTAAAATAACATTTGCACTCATTTAATAACCACAAACTCTGGAAAGGTTTAAGTTCTTTTATCTAATGTAAAATCTTAAATGTCAGTATTTCAAAACTGCATTAATCGGAAAACATGACCAATCAACAAGAATTATGATTAGGCAGAAAAGAGAACTTCTTTGTTTAAGCATTTGAAAAACAAAGGAAGGGTAGAAAAGGGAAATCAGTACAATGACGAACCCACATTCATTATAGTTACCTAGAATGGTGTGAAGACCAACCCTGGCCACGGGCTGGGTCAAAGGACAGAACCCGAAAGTGCAGGTGCCAGCAGGTAAGAACAGGTGCAGACCAGAACAGGTCTGGTACGGACCAAATTGAATCAGGATAGGACCTCCACAGATTAAGACCGACACCCACAGCTAAAGTTCAAACGCCAGCATTGTAAACCCTCTCTGCAGCTAACAGCCAGAACCCCGAATGGGTTATCGAACTCCTTCCAGAACCCCAATTGGGTTATCAAAACTTTTGACAGAGTGCTTCGCCAGCACCTCTGCTCCCGATCACCTTTTGAGTGCGTTGGGTCAGTGACAGGTCAGCTATTCGGACAAGTCAGACAAATCTAACTAGCTAAGCCTACCCTAGTTATACAATTTTCCAGAGCAGTGTACCACCCCCAAAATGTTGCAAATGTGTGAATCCCACAATTTGTTTGGTCAAAAGACGAGGAGAGGTCATCACACCATATTGATATGAGGTAACTTGCATTCCATATTTAAATTACGTTCCCTCCCATAACTTTATTTTCCCATGCACTTTTATTCCACCCGTCAGTGAATGTATTGATAACATACAATGTTTTAACAAATTGTACAATTTCAGCTTCCTCTGGCGGGGTTAGGAGGTCGTTTTCTCATAGTTTTCACAGTTCATGTCTGATGCTGGCATTGGTTCAATGCCATTGGTTTCAATAGTTTGAGGTTCTTTGCGCAGGCGCAGTTCCTCCAAAGATGGAGTTCAGAAGTACATTTCAGGCCCAAATGCGATACATTCGAAAAATAGAAAAGAAAACAGTTTTAGAACACAGAAATAAATGAATGCACTGTATACCACTTATCTCTATACTATTCCCATTATTTTATTTTAACTATTGCATTAAGGTTTAAGCAGAACGAACAGCTTAGCAAAAGCAGCAATGCAAGCTTCTTGCATGTTAGACACATAGCAGCCATCTAAGTTCTAGTGCGCCGAAGCAAAAGTTTCCCACCAAGCGAAGTAATATGTCATGTCACGTGAGTGTGACAGACGCATGCACAGTAGAAAATCCCGCGTAGCTGCAGCCATTTTAATGCAAGCAGATTATAGTTAGTAAAAGCACATTGGAAAGCTTCCCCTAGATACTAGAAATGTTATGAAATGCAATATTAATATAATGAAACATGTTAGTTCGTACATTAATATTATTTTCGAGAGGGCTGAATACAAGCAAGTCGCTTTAAGTGCGTAACCTTGCTCCATCATAGCACACATCTATTATGAGGGCATCCAAAACAACAGTCCCTTGCACAGGCAGACAGTATATAATATGAATTATTAACAATAATAAAAAAACACTCTAGTTCCTCCATTGAAACAGTCACTTCAATTTAATCATGAGATCCTTAGCCAACACGTGTTTTGTTGCGCTTAATTGTTGTGCGCAGCGAATTCTTCATGGCTCTAATCTCTTGGTATGGATCCTCAGTTCAGGTTGTATTTCCGACCCAGAAAGGGTTCTAGTACTACAGTGATATTTGCACAGTATAGGGCCACAGTGATTACTGTGTCCAAGATTTAGTCTCCTGATTGTGGATCTTGTGTGTACAAGTCATAAATCCATCATGAAGAATGATGACGTGGTATAGTAAAACCACTCTTTGGGGGCTAAGTGAGTCCCTCTTGTCAGCAACCAAGCCTTTGCTGGTGTAAACGCATACCCTCTGTTCAGTAGCAGGTCTGCCTCCGGCGTGTCCGTAGATGTCTGAGAATTATTGAATACACTATGGCTGTAGCATATTTCCTGCATTTACCAATGCTTCTTCCCATTTTTCTTCTCCTATCAGTTTCCGGTAGCCGAAATACTGTAAACATCCACTTTGATAGAACCATTTTTTCATAAAGTTTTGCCTATTTTAGCTATTTTACGTCTTGCAGCAGATTTATATAGCACAATTTATCCAGAGAGATTAACTAATTTGTGCATGATCACAGGATGTTGCGCTGCCAAGAATCCAATTGGCATCCCCAGCTCTCTAGTCAGCAGCTCTGGCCGCTACCCACATCTTCTCATGCCAGTGATGCTAGTCAGAGACCTCTTACCTTCGTCCTGGACTCCGACCAAGCTTATTATCCATCACATAGGCCAAACCGATGCATTACCAATGCTTGATACTTTATTCTCCTGACTTTGTGCCGCATTTCATTGTGGTTCAAAGGGAAGCGCAATGGCCAAAGAGAGTGGATGAATTGTACTTCGAGAGCTGTGACATAATGGGAGAAATGTGGTCTAGTACTGGCAGCAGTGCGGACGTCGCAATGAGCACACAGCTGGTGCTTTAAAGGCATGCTTAGGCAAACCCTTCACTGACCCGCCTGCAGCTAGCCCAAGCCACCATGACAGTTTTACTACTGATAGAAGGTAGCAAGTTGTTTATTTAGCCACTTCTCTGAAAGGTACGAGACAGGAGGCGCCTAATGTGCATGTATGGGCCCTAGCTCTTGTATTTACTGTAGGCATAGCCATTTCCCAGTCAGGGGCAAGATTATGTTTGCAGGTGCCAGTCTATGAATCCTCCTGCTTTTAAGGCTGCCCTGATTAACACACACTCAGTGCATAAACATGCATTGTGACGTGGCCCATACGGACAATGTCATTTTCACTAACTTAGCATGAGCACATTAAAGCTTGCCTGCTTTACAATAATTTCAATGACTGCTTTCACATGAGAACTCATCGCTGTGTTCACTCTCTGCATATTCCTCGGATTTTGACTGAACATGGTCCAGTCCTTGGCTCTGTTTCTGCCCGAGCACTCGCTGAGCCTCCCTCTTCCCAGCACGTCCGGCGTCTACTCCAACTTCCGACTTCCGGATTGACGGTCTGACGAGACCCCGGCCAGGATTGCATTTTCTGACCGCGTTGATTGCCGCCGCCGCCGCTTTACGAAGAGCGGATCACGGAGCTCGAAGTACGGACCTTGGGCAGGAGCGGCTGGTGTATGAGCGGCGACGAGCGACGACTGGTGCCTGCGGGGGTTTGAGAGGGCGTGGTGCCCGCACCCTCCCGGCTGGTTTAGGGCCGGTGAAGCCCCTGTGCGAGAAGCGTGAGAGGCACGGGAAAGAGCCTCACCTCACCGCTGGAGATATGGAACACGGGGCATGTGCACCATAAAGGTCTGTGGCAGCCAGACATCAAACCAGACAACAAGCCAAGTATAAATACCTCGATAAGTGACAGGTGGCAGGATCAATACAACAGGTGTATAAAGCACTTTATGTATGTATGGATTTGTGGAGGGGAATGTACAGCCACCAGAGTTTGCAGCAGTTAATTATCATATAAGTGGCTGTGCACACAACCTGGAAAATTGAGTGGAGAGGCGGAGGAAAGAGTGCGGGCCAATAGAAACAGAGGTAAGTGAAAGAGACATTTTTACCCCTTTTCAATAATACAATAATTAGGGGAAGTATATAGGGAGTGGGGGTAGCTGCGTATCTTTTCAGAGGTGGATGCCAATAAAGTGAAAAAAAAAACTCTACCGCAATTTTCGTACACCGGAAAGAAGAATTTAAGAAAAGAAAAAGCAAAGGCAATGGCCTTAGGAAAATCTAAACCACGTAAGGTCCAGACAAACTCTAAAAAATCAGGAAATAAATCTGTGACGGGGGAAGTGACTGATTTATCGAAAGGTCCGGATGACGTAATAAAAGACTTGGCATCTCCAACCGGCAGCAGAGTAATAGCCAATGGAGCAACCACCCCTCCAAGCTCAACCCCACAGCTAGCGCCGACAACCTCAAAGTCAGCAGGCGCAAAAGGGGGGTCGGCGGTATCAAAGTCCATTAAAAAATTTATTGGTAAACATTTTAAAGGGAAAGAGTCAGTAGATAAGGAGTTAAGTGCATTAGAGTCCCCGCAAACCATCGAGGACTCGGCAGCTACCAGCATAGAAGCCTTGAACCAATCTGACTTCAACATTGCTGGGATACCAATGGAACCTCGCTTGTCCTCCTCACCAAGGATGTTTCAGTCGATATTCACCCAGGACATAGGAGTAGAGATGGTGAATGAAGAAGGAATAAACTGTAGCAATTCCTTCGGTAAAGGAAACATTGCTGGGAGGGAATCCAGCTTAAATGGACATGAAGGACAAGAAAATTCAAATGCTGCTGGATTTGATGTATCAGAAGGGCTTCTACGTAGCCTCGAGGTGACAGGCTCCCCCGGCCTATCCATGCTTGAGGTTATGTTAATGCTCCAGAAAACCTTGCAGGGCATCTTAGAGGTTTCAGTCCTAAATAATAACATTCTGAAAAGACAAGGCGACCAATTTAAAGATATAATCGGGGAGTTGGCACAGATTAAAAACTTGATGCCCTCACTAGTAAGGCCAGTAGAAGCCGAGGAGGATAACAAACTGGTCAGGGGGGAAGTTGTGGGAAGGGCGAGTAGTCCCCCAGAGGACATACCAACAGAATATATATCCTACTGCCCGATGATTATAAAAAGGTATGGGGAAAAGAGGTTTAGAAAGCAAAATACAACACGGCGAAGGAAAGGGAATAAGGCCCTAGTTAATTGCCATACGACGAAGCAACAGGAGTATGGGGGGAGGGGTGAAACCCCCGCACATAAGATAATGAGTAAGGTAACGAGGCAAGATAATAAAAAGCTTAACCACGTAGATATAGGAGCAAGTAGCAGTAGACCTGAGGAACAACCAAGACGGAAAATAAGGAATAATCTGGGAAAAAATGAAAAGGTTACCATAAGGAACCAACCAGGGGTAAAGGAGAGCGCAACAGCTGCATGGGGGATGGATATGTCCGCAGGTTTGGGGCCCTCTAATTTAACCCACGGAAAGGGTGCCAAAATAAGAGGTAGTGAAGAAGTAAGTAGGCATATAAGGGAAGAAATGCCAGATGGAAATTCCCAACAAAGGCACCTAGAATTGTCTGCAGACACTTGGATATTTGTAGAGCCGGTGGGGAAAAGAAACAAAAAATTAAACCCCTTGAATCGGTCCCAGCTCCTCTCCTTATTTGCAAAGTGTCCCAATCTAAGATATGTTAGTACCGCTGATCTAAAAGAAGTTGGGTTTACGGTAAATAGTAAAGGAGAGGAAATAACTAAGGTCCTACTTCACTCAGCCCTAATAACAGATGCAATAGAAAAGGCGGAGACTGAGATGCTTTGGGAAGGAATTAGAATATTAAAAAGGGAGGAAGTGTTGTTGGAGAAAATAGGGAAATCATTCCTCAGGAACCATGCGGCACTAGGTGAAAAACAAATAAAACTGATTAGCTTGGGTAGAGGAAAGAAAGACGCCCTTGAAATCACAATAATACCAAAAGACCTGAGGTGGGATGCTGAGGATGTTCTTGCAGGGAATAGATATAGAGAGTTGGCATACATGAACATTGAGGAAGATGGTTACATGAGTAATATTGATTAGGAAGTAGGGTCGTCGCACAGCCTATCTATCCTGTCCTGGAATGTAAATGGATAAAAAAGAATATTGTTACAAGGAGACTTTAAAAATCTCCTGAGGAAAAACGATATTGTATGTCTCCAGGAAACTTGGCTGTGCGACGAAACCCCTGCAACCGAAGGCTTCACTCACCATGTAAAACCAACAAAAAAGAATATAGTGGGTAGACCATCTGGTGGTCAGATGACGTTGGTCTCCACAAGGATTGCAAAAGACATTGAACCCCTCGAACTCAAGTGTAACTGGGCATTGGGTAGTAGAGTGCGAACCCTGAATAATATGCTAGGGGGAGAGACTCTATGTATTATAAACATATATATACAGAAAGGGAAAACAAATGAGTATAATGCTGATCTGGAACGCTTAAAAACGGACTTGGAGGATTTATGTGACTGTTATCCAAGAGATGTGCTTATGGTACTGGGGGATTTTAATCATAGACTAAATCCCCAAAAAACGGACTCCTGGATGAGGGATCTGTTAGGAGTATACAAAATAGAATCCGCACATTTCCCCAGTTGCGACATCTCATCTCAAGATGATGAGTTAGGGCAACTGTTGGGGGCCATGGGCCTGGTCTGCGCGAATGGAATAAAGGAAGCGGACCAGCCCGCAAATCGTACATTTAAAGTAGGGCAACAAATGTGCCCCATAGATTACGCATTCATACAGGCCTGGAACTTCCATTTACTTAAGCAGTTTGAAATACTCAGGGTGGAGGGTAGCGATCACTATCCATTGCAGGTTGAATTCCAGGTAAACAGCCCCCCGTATAGACAAAAAGTGTTACCAGTAGAGGTGGAATACCCCAAGCGCCTTACTACACGAATTACTGAGGAATATATAAAGAAACTGAGCGCCCACCAGCTGACGGTGAATCTAGACAACCTAGCACCAGGAGATGGTATATCCTGGTACGAGGAAATAATAAGGCAACTGGTGGAATGTCTCAGGATAAAATTAAAGCACGGAAAATATAAGTCATTAAATAATGTCAAATCACATTCTAATAATACTAAACATTGGTTTGATGATGAATGCCGGAAAATAAATGCCGGTATTAGGAAATTGGAGAGACGTCTCAGAGGTAACTATAGTGATGAAGCGGTATTAAAACTAAGGAAAATAAAGATAAAATATAAGTCTACTATCAGAGACAAAAAAAGGCTCTTTAAGGATAAATGTTGGGCGAACCTATTAGAGGTAATTGAAGAAAAAAATGTGAAAGGCTTTTGGAAATTAATACAGGAATGTATGCGGAAAGTCCAAGGGACCCTGCAGTGCTCTGTGCCAGAGGACAAGTGGGTGATATACCTAGAGGAAATTTACGGTAAATGGCCAAGGAGGAAGGAAACAATAGCCAACGCCTGGATTGGAACAAGGGAAGAGATAAAAGAGCTCTTTTCCCCTGACCAAAGAGGTATAATAACTACGTTAAATTTAACACGGGCTGCGGGCCCCGATAATTTACCAGCTGTTATTATAAAAACAAACATAGAATGGTGGGCGGAGTTCTTTTCCAACATGTTCCAAGGGATTTTAAATACTGGCATTTTCCCGGATAGCTGGAAAGGGGCTATTGTTAGACCAATACATAAAAAAGGCGATGTAAACTCCCCTAAAAATTATCGCCTTATAAACCTCCTAGACATAGGTGAAAAGCTTTTCTCTAAAGTAGTTCTAAGGTTACTTAAAGAGTGGGTGGACAATAATCAGATAGTACCCCCAGAGCAGAGGGGTTTTAAAGAAGGTCACTCAACAGTTGACCACTGTTTTGCTCTTTGGTCCATTGCACGGAAGTCGATCGATCAGAGGGGTAATTTATTCTGCTGTTTCGTGGACTTCCGTGCAGCTTTCGATCTGGTGGACAGGGAGCAGTTGTGGTCAACATTGGTAGGGCTAGAAATACAGAGTGATTTGCTAGCCCTAATCCAAGCACTGCATACAGATAATTGGGCGCAGATAATTTTGGATGAGGAGGGAGGTTTGTCTGAGAGAATCCCAATTGGAAATGGTTTAAGGCAGGGATGTGTACTTGCCCCCCTTTTGTTCTCCCTGTTTTTAGCTGATCTACCCCAAAAACTAAGAGAGGTTAGAGGGGCGAACCCGAAATTGGGAGGAAACCAGATATCGTGCCTTCTATATGCTGATGACCTGGTGAATATGGATCAGACGGAGATAGGCCTTCAGAGAAAATTAAATAGGTTTAAAGAATATTGTTCAACCAAAAAACTAATAGTAAACAAAAGACAAAAATTGTATGCTTTGGAAAGAGGAAAACGAAGTTCTCATGGTATCTTGGCACAGTTTTGCTTGAGAGAGTATCTGATTATAGATATCTGGGAATGTGGTTTACTGGTACCTTGAAATGGCATACTCACCTGCAAGCCTTAAAAATGAGAGCACTGGCTTCTGTGAAAGGCCTAAAAAGATTTAATAGTACCTATGGAGAGCTGTCGGATAGGCCGGTCATAAAAGCCTACCAAGCAATGGTGCCCCCGCAATTCTTGTATGGAGCCGAGGTTCTTTACCTAAGTGGTAAGACCTCCTGGGATAAAGAGGAGGGAAATGTACTAAAAAGCTTATTCCTGCTGCCTAAATCATCCATGGTACAGGCAGCAAGACTTGAGCTCGGAATTACCTCCTGGGCGATATCTGCTTGTATGGCCCTCGTACGTTTTTGGCAGCGATTGGGAGCAGGGGAGTTTCTTAAAATCTCCCAATGGGCCAAAGAGGAAATTTCCACCAGTGAGTTACCCTGGGCAAAAGACCAGAGCATCAATAAGGGATGCATATGGGGTGCTCGATTTGACGGCAGGTTCGCCGCAAGATCACAGGACAATAGGTAAGAAAGAATTAAGGCTTTTAGGGGCCGATACGTCCCGTATATATGACCGGGAGTACCTTTTACAAAAAACCTCGGTGGCCCACATGACATTGTCTTGGGAGATTAACCAACATTTCCCTTATGTGGACCGCCTACCTAGTTACAGTTTAAGGCGGGATGTTTTAAAAATACGAATTGGGATAAACCCATGTTACACGAACAAAGGGGTTCGAAATCTTATGATAGGTTGCAATGGTAAATGCACTTGTACATTAGGTACCGCTTGTGATATTTTACATATTTTATTAGATTGTATGTGGTTTTTATATATACGAAAGGAGTATTTATGTCCGATTTTTAAAAATTATAAGATTGTGAATAGGATGCAAGCAGTTAACCTTTTGGCGGAAATGAGGAATTTAGATATAGCCTGTGCTCTGGGGAAATATATGAATAAAGTTAAAGTGTTCCTCAAGTGTGCAGAGTAAGCACTAAAAATGCTTCTTTCTAGTACCACACAAAAGTGGAACCATCAAGGGATTACAGTACTACTTGCTATAGGTGAAAGATCTGATGTATATGTATGTATTAAGTGATTTTAATAATTTAGAATGTTATAATACTCCGATTTTAAAAAGGAAGTTAAACTATTTGTATATTGATGTGTTATCCTTTTTTTTTTTTTTTTTATACCGCTGTGTTATGTTTTTTATGTTTTATTAGGATACGAGGTAACTTGTACTTTTATGGTTGTAACAAACCAAATAAAGTTTTGTGTGACTGACTGACTGACTGACAGTCCTTGGCAGGCACCTTTTACCCTTTTTACCCTGACTGAACATTATGTGCAATGTCGAACAACAATGCCCATTGTTATGTTTTCTGGTCAGGCCTTTGACAAATACACACAAAGAGGAGTAGAGAGTAATGATCTCGATGGTGGGACATACTAAGTGTGAAAATACTGTGCTCACTCACAAGGTTGTGACATGCTTCATTATTGGGCTTGCTTCAGTACAATCCCACATTGACCAATGCCTGGGGTGGAGCAAAAGGGAGGGGAAGACAATAAAAACATTTTAAAATATACAGATATTTCTTGCCAAATTATAATGGGATCACTGAAAAAAAAGTGCAGTGAAGATTAAAACTAGCTTGGAGGTGACACTACTCGAAATGTTATTTCTGGACCCTCTGGCCAGAGCTAAAAATGTGAAGGATGGTGGTGACATGAAAGAATTAAGAATTCCTACACCGCTCCTTATTGCCAGATCATCTACATGTTTCTGCCGTGTTCGTGGTGCCCGCGGTGTTGGGCCACACCGGCATTCTTCAGGACCTTTCTGATCGGAATAATTTTTTTGCCCTCAATACCAGGAAATGGTATCCCTAGGAGCCAGTTATTCCCACCAGGTGGGTATCCTTAAGTAACTTGCTCTTGTTATACTGTATGGGATAACACAAGCAAGAGTCTCGTTAATCATGTGTAAAATATAACTAATACCCCCTGGTCCCTTACGTCCTCGTCCCATTCAATACTATGTGGAGATAACCATCTCCCGACAGAAAAAAAGATCAGAAGAATGCTGGGACACTAACCCCGCCCCTCCCACCGGGAGTACATAAGGGGTACTTACCCAGCATTCCGCTTGTTCTTTTTTCTGTCTGTCGACAGGATTTGGATGTGAATGCTGGTGGTGCTCCTGCTCAGCTTGAGTGGCTTCTTTTTTTGTTATACCCCATCCGGCTGCCTGGTTGTGCGGTTAGGGTATCTGGTGCCCTGCCTCCCAGCCTGCTGGGCTTCCTGGGGGGCATCATTTCTCGGCCGGCTCTTTGGTTCTCCTGCCTTCCTTCGTGTGGATTCTGGATGACCCTTTGCGGATGGTGAGCCGGCCTCTCGAGTCTTTCCGGGTTACTGGGCTCGTCTTCCTGGGGCTTGGCCAGGGTGAAGGACGAGCCGTTTTGCCTGCAGTTCCTCCGCCTTCCTGTTTTCCCCCTGCTTTGATGGGGATGCGTTTGAAGCTTTGGGCTGGCGGCGGCTTCGTGATGTCCGGAAGGTGGAGGGGGGAACCTTGTTGCTGTCTTCGGCCCGCATAGCGGTTTCTTTTTGGGGCTTGCGTTCTGATGGAGCGAGGTTCAGAGTGATATTTTGCTCTGACTCGCAAAGTTAAACTTCCATAAAATAATAACCGTATTAACTGGTGTGTGGTGAATTAATAATCAACTTAGTTTTAAAATGCATTTACATAACACGAGGGACTAATTCATGTGCTCTATGTTTCAAAAGCAAGTGCGTATAAAAACAATAAACTAACCTTGTCTGTTGTCTTTGTCAGTATCAAATGCTGCTGTTTAACTAATGGCATGTGCTTATTTGTGTGCTTGTGTTAAGTTTTTCCGTCTTTATGTGGCATAAGCTCGTGGAGAATCCTGCGGCCTAAATGAAGAAGGTTGATATGAAATGCAGCTTTGTGTACTCAGCTAGGTAACATAAATTAATGGGATAATATTTAGCAAAGGGGGTGGGTAACAGAATGGGTCTCAATTCTCTAATTAATTGATGTCTTGTGTTTGTTTAAATAATAGTTTCCGGGTGAGGCCTAAGGCCTGGAAAAGAAATGGCAGTGGTCGTGAAACCTGTCCAGAGTGGAGCCTTGTATTCGCACAGCAGTGTAAACCTTTACCACGTTGTTGATTTTGACAGAAAATGCAAACTATAAACTGTGCAGAACGTACTCTCAGTGAAGATGGCCCAAGGACAGGAAGCCAGGCGACATTGCCAAGGTTAGTAAGTCGAGGACTGTATCTTGAAAGAAATGTTTCTCTTTTGAGGAAGCCAAAAGTCGGGTGAGTGAAAGGACAATAGAGTTTAAGTAAAGCTCGACTTTGGATTGAAAATGGTGATGACACCACATGAACTGACATCAGTCAACCAATGAGGACACTGGATGGCAAAGAAAATTATACATTTTAGTGAGATTAGCAAGACAGAAAAGGTATAAAACCTGACCTCATGGGCAGGAGGGCGCTTCTCGCTTTCCGATTCCTGAAGGGCGTGTCGTGCTGTTGGACTCTTTGGGGCACTTAAGGATAATAGGCTTAAATGATTTCCCTTTTCAGGTGAAGCAAAGAATAGTTAGGGAAATAGCTTGAGGGAATGGAAACTGTCATATTACTTTAATTCAAGCTAACTGATTTGCTTTAATGATGTCAGTCTTTCTTTGAGATGCTGCTTTAATTGCTAATAAAACGATTTCTTATTAAAAATGCTCTTTTCTGAATAATAAAGTTAATAAAAATTAGATTTTGAAACGACAAGCTGGTCTTGTTTATTCATGGTCTAGTTACCATTAGCTGATCCATTTGCCTAAGTGACTTAATTATATGATAAATGTTTGAAAACCATGGTAAGAAATGATAAACTGCAGATGTATGATGTATATAAATATGTAAATAGTTTGTGAATAGTTCTGATTAATTAGGTCACATGATTCAGTTGCCAAAAATGGTCTCGTTGGTTTATGGGCCTTGTGAGTGATTTATGATTAATGTTGAGTATCATGGTGTTGGGGAGCGTTGTTGAGACAGTTTTTCTATAGGGGCGCTGGATCAATTCCTTGGTAGCAGAGGATGGTTGCTATGGTACCTGTCATGCTACATGGTAATTACATAGGATCGATGTTTAACATATGTTGAGTTTGTTCAGTTGTTATATGTAGTCGAAAGGTTTTTTCCAGCAGTGTGAAAATTCCTAGTTGTTCCGGCAAGAGTAGTGTAACAGGTGAAGTTGCACAGCGCATTTGTTCTGTTTCAAAATAGTGGTATTGTCATATATCACTAGTGTTGTGGTCGTACAGCACAAGTTTAGGGATTCTAGGTGTGCAAGGTAGAATGTATAGTAAGGATTGTTTACGAAATTGTAGCTTTCGAGTATAGGGACTTGAAGCCCGTTTTAAACCTTACTGTGTAAAGAGTAGTAGAATTTATCCAAGCTTGAGTGAAGGGTATGGAAGCGTTATCTACCTTACTGGCGTATGAGGTTTTCTGGTGTGGGTTAAAGTCCTACCAAGATTCATGTATACATGGTTAGGGATTTTTCCATTTGAATGTGCGTAAATGATTTAGTAATATTCGATCGAGTCTAACTTTGAATTGTTACTATATGTGCATTCGGAGAGAAACAAGTTCATTATTACCTGTCAGAAGGGTAGAGTAGCCTTACTTTATCGACGAAACTAAATATTCTGTGAAAATAGCGTCGTCTATTTCACGCAAAAGAATACTTGAGTGACTGAAAAAGCTATCACTTCATATTAGCGAAACTGACAAATGGTTTGTTTTTCTGGAGTTACTAACTGAATTCCATTGAAAAGTTTTGATAAAATGGCACTGTGAAAATATTTTGTGAAGGAGGGGTGAGCTCAAGGAGCGAGAGATGCGAAGCTGCAGCGGCAGTGTACGTCACAGGGTCCGCGCTGTGATTGGCTAACATACGTCACAGTAAGCGCACTGATTGGTTCACGTGACAAAGACGAGCTGACAGCTGATTGGTTCTTCCTGAAAGCAGTAATTCTATTGGTTGAGCAAGGTGGTGACGTAGCTTAACCTGATTGGCTTGTTAGTGAGTTTCACGCACGGATTGGTTGGTGTGGCGGAATACCAACTTCCTTGTTATGATCTTTACTGAAGGAAGGGAAACAGTTTTAAAACATGGATTATTATTATATTAAAGAGAAAAAGAAGCTTTCATGGTTTCAGAAATTGAAAAATAATGTGAAACCTGATAAGAAAATTAAAACGCGAGGTGGAAGATCACTTCATAAGTACAAAACACCCGCAGCTTATATGCAAGGGGAATATGGTTATCATACTTGCCTTTGGATTGAGAATTGGATGGAATATACCATGAATTATGGTGTTTTAGCATGGCCGGAAGATGGATCGTTTAACATTAAAGTTATGAAAAACTTAAGAGACATAATGATGACTCTTGATCCAAAGCCTAGGCCTACACAATTTGAGGCCTTAGCTGAATGGGAGGATGAGATGTTTGAAATGGAACGAGAGAATAAAGGTATAACAAGAGGTACCAGATTGGACATTAATAGGAAAACTCATGAGGATAGAATGCGTCGATGGAGACGTGGTGCATGTGATGGTTTATATCCAGCGAGATTTGGTGAGGCAACTAGTCAAAACAGTGCCCAAAAGAAAAATAATAATGCTGAAGAAAGTGAAATAGAAGATCCAGTTTTAGGAGAAATTTATATTACAAAACAGAAACGACCTCCTCCTTATCAACCAGCTTGTATATGGTCTTCCCCGATGGTTACTCCAGGAACTTCCCCAAGTGCTCCTCCTAGAGAGATTAGTGATGAGACATCACCCAGATTAAATCAAAATAATGCAAAAACACCTGAGTAGAAACAAGATCTAGTTCCAGTATATCTGGTGAAAACAGAAATTATGCTGAAACCCCAGTTCGTAGGAATGATACCCCAAGAAATGTAATGAGAACAGAAGGATGCGAGGAAATGCCAAATATATCAGAATATTTTCGACCAAAAGATGAATTAATACAGCAGTTAACTAAAAGCATGGAAGCAGTAACGGCACCAGTAACAATTGGACCTGTTCAGCCAGTATTTGATCAAAGAGAAATTAGACACTCAGCTTTAACTATTCCATTAAATGCAGAAATTCAGAAAGTGGCTGAAAAATTTTATTCAGATTTATCAGAAATTCACTGAGAGAAAACAATGATGCCTGACTTAACTTTTAATCAAAGCTTTTCGAATAAAACTCCATCTGGTGCAGAATCTGATTCTGGAACTCCGGAAAAGAGCATTAATAACATAGATTTAACGCATTCTCCACAAAGCTCAGAATTTAAAATACTTGATGTTGCAAAACTGAAAGCAGATTTGGAGGAATTAATTATTGGTACAATTGGACCTGACAGTTTAAAGCTATATCAGGATGATGAATTGTTATTTATTTGCATAAGCATACAATGGAAAACGAAAACCAATTATGATCAATTAGAAGAAATGGCTGCTGAATTAGAAATAGATTTAAGCAGGCAGAAAAATTTGCAGAAACATTACAGAGTGGATTTCTCTGAAAAAGACATTGAAAACATGAATACCACAGGAAGAATTATTCACATAAAATATTTAATCGTGTTTCTAAAAAGATTAGGTGAATTAAGTAAGTGGAGAGTAAAATGGACAAAGAAAAGATAGGAAGAAAGACGAGAAAGAGGTGAAGTAGCAAATGAGTTTCCAATGAGAGAAATTGCTGGTGGTGGATATGTGCATGTTCCTTGGTCAAGACAGGATATTTTACTGTTTACAAATGATTTTCCTCGGCTGAGAGAAAAACCCGTGGAATGGTATTGTCAGGTAGATAGGTTTGTTAAGGTTTCAAAAGTTCTGTGGATTGATCTTGATGGCTTCTTTGACATTGTTGTCCCATCGGATCTTTGGACAGAATGTAAAATTTCTATAGATTGGCCCAAAGAAGAACCTGCTCGAGATAAGGTAACAGGTGCTCCTTCAGCAGATGTTAGCAATCTGTATGATAAAGTAATTTTCCGGTTGAAAAACAAGATTCCCCCGAAAGAAGTTGATTGGGTTAAAATAGATAGAACAAATCAAGAGCCAAAAGAATCAGTACATTCATTTTATGAAAGATTACTGCTGGTATTTAAACAATACAGTGGTTTTTGGAGACTAATGGGATCTTGGAAGAATCTCAGAATGGATTCCGTGCCAAACATAGCACGGAATCGGCCCTACTGGCCATTATGGAACATCTAAGGGTGGCACAGGACATGGGTAGCACCTCAGCTGTGGTCCTGCTGGATCTGAGTGCGGAGTTCGACACGGTCTCCCATGGGATCCTTGTTAGGAGACTGTGGGAGATAGGTGTCGGAGATGGAGCTCTGGATTGGTTCGTGTCATTTCTATCCGACCGTTCCTTCCAGGTCCATGCTCCACCGTACTCATCCAGCAGATTTCCATTAAGCTGCGGTGTCCCCAAGGGTTCTGCTCTCAGCCCCACGTTGTTTAATGTGTATGTCCGCTCCTTGGCCATGCTGGCCAGGGATCGTAACATCAAATAATTTCCTATGCGGACGATACGCAACTGATCTTTACCTTCTCCAATGACACCGCGGGGGACCAAGCCAAATTTCAAGAAGACATCCTGGCCATTTCCAGCTGGCTAACAGAGAACTGCCTCCAGTTGAATTCATCTAAAACTGAGGTTCTCCTTATTGGCAGTGACACTCAGAAATGGGATGAGCAGTGGTGGCCCCCTACACTGGGCCCGCCTCCCACTCCCAAGAAGGAAGTTACAAATTTGGGTGTGATTATAGACAACTCACTTACCCTTGAATCCCATGCCAAAAGAGTGGCTGGCACTTGCTATGGCAGCCTACGCTCTCTTAAACCCATTCATGGCTTCTTTGAACCCTCCATCCGTCAGACAATCTTCCAAGCTATGGTCTTATCCCATCTAGACTATTGTAATGCCCTTATGCTTGGTTCCAACCTGACAGTCACTAACAGACTGCAAAGGGCTCAGAACGCTGCTGCCCGCATTCTGTTCGGACTGCTGAAACGCTACCATACCTCCCAGGTTCTGCGCAGGCTGCATTGGCTGCCTGTCAATCAACGCATTCAATTTAAAACCCTTTGTTTCATTCATAAAATGCTTTATTGCTCTGGCCCCCAAATCTTGCAGGGACTCTGCTCCTTCTATGTCCCGTCGTGTGCCCTCCGCTCTGCGGACCTTTCTCTTGCCCGTACCATCAAGATCCGGAGGTGCAGAACCGGGGGCCGGTCATTTAGGTATCTGGCCCCAAAACTCTGGAACTCTATCCCTTTAAGTGTGTGTACTACTACTAACCATCTACTCTTTCGAAAACACATTAAAACCTGGTTGTTTTCTTCTGTTTAGGGTTCCCCTGTGTGGTGGCACTCTGCCGCCTCCATTCTGGCCGTCCTGTAATTAGGCATGTCCGCAAGCGCTGGGACGCCCTATTGCTGGGGTAGCCATGCGTTATATAAACATACTATAACATATGAGAAGCTGAGTGAGAATGATATGAGCCATTTTATTTACAGATTTGTTTATGGTTTAAGACCTGAAATTGGTGAAATGATAAGGTCTGGAATAGTTGGCTGGCAATCACTCAAAGCAAAATATTGCAGTGATGAAATAGATGCAAAACAGAAGAAGCTTAAAGAGAAAGCAATGTGGGCACAGGTGAAGGTAGCTGAACAGCAGATAGCAACCCTAGAAAACAAAAATGTTAATCAGAATCAAGGAAAATTTAAAGGTAATAAGCCTAGAATGATGGCAAACATTGAAAAATTAAAGCAGAAACTCCCATGTTTTAATTGCGGCGAAATTGGACACTGGAAGCATGAATGTGAAAATCCGCCCTTAATTTTAAAAATGCATCATTAAATCCACAGATACAGAATGAAATAAATCTGCAGCAACGCTACAGCGACCTGGGCTTCATCCTGGACTCCTCCCTCTCCATGACCAAGCAAGTCAACGCAGTCTCCTCGTCGTGCTTCAACATCCTGCGCATGCTACGGAAAATCTTCCGGTGGATCCCCACCGAGACCAGGAAGACTGTCACCCAGGCCCTCGTCACCAGCCGACTGGACTACGGCAACGCCCTCTACGCCGGAACCACCGCCAAGCTCCAGAAGAGACTCCAACGGATCCAGAACGCCTCAGTCAGACTCATCCTCGACATCCCACGACACAGCCACATCTCCGGACACCTAAGAGACCTGCACTGGCTCCCGGTCAACAAGAGAATCACCTTCTGTCTCCTCACCCACGCACACAAAGCCCTACACGATCAAGGCCCGAGCTACCTCAACAACCGCATCAACTTCTACGCTCCCAAACGACACCTCCGATCAGCCAGTCACGCCCTCGCCGCCGTCCCCCGCATCCGAAGAACGACAACAGGAGGAAGGTCCTTCTCCTACCTGGCTGCCAAGACCTGGAACTCCCTCCCGACCGACCTGCGCCTGACCCAAGACCACCTCGCCTTCAGGAAGAAGCTCAAGACCTGGCTGTTCGGGCAGTAGCAGCACCCCCCCCCTAGCGCCTTGAGACCCTCCGGGTAAGTAGAGCGCTCTATAAATGTCTATGATTGATTGATTGACAGGTAGTGAATCAGCAGAGTCAGATTCCACAACCGCCAATTCCAAATTGTGTAAATGTGCAGAGATACAATACAGAAACAGGATTCTGCGGAGGTGAACAGGTAAACAGATCATCAAGAGTGAATGTGTCAAATGTTTCTCAACAGTATTTATTGAATGAAAACGGAGGGAGTGATTCTAACGATTACTTATGACGGTGCCTGAGAGAGGAGGAAGAGTGTGTGCTTGGAGCCACTCTCGAGGTAGATCAGGCTGGTCCATGTGTAAATGGTAAAGTGAATGATGTAGAAATCATTTTTCTAGTGGACACTGGTGCTACCCGTTCTACTGTTAGATCAGTGGAAATAGAAAACCTGTCTCTCTCGGGAGAACAAATTCAAGTAGTAGGTGTAGCTAATAAACAAATCAAAACAGATTTAACAGTACCAGTTAAAGTTGACATTGGCAAATTTAAAGACAAACATAGATTTGTTGTTTGTAACAGCAGTCCTGTAAACTTGTTAGGAAGGGACATCCTTTGCAAAATAAATTGCAAAATATATTGCTCACCGGAAATGCGTAGAGCTCCAAACTCAAGAAGAAGATGGGCTTTACAGATTAACAATGTTAATGGTTGAAGCAGAGGAAAGTAAATTATTTCCTGCATTTGATAAAAATAATCTGCCTGAAGAATTAAAAGAGACAGTCAATGCTAAAATTTGGGATCTCACAGGAAGTGAAATGTGTTTGATGAAAAATGTAGACCCAGTTAAAATTACAGTAAAACAAGGAGTAGATTTTCCAAACATTCCTCAGTATAAAGTTAAGGCAGAGACAATTGAAGGTGTTATACCTGTAATTGACAAGTTTATAAAACAAGGTGTACTAAAAGAAATTGAGAGTAGTCCATGCAATTCACTGATTATGGGAATTAAAAAGCCAAATGGAACTTTCAGGATTGTTCAAGACCTGAGAAAGGTTAATTAGATAGTTGTTCCATGTTTCCCTGTTGTACCAAACCCAGCGGTAATTCTTTATCAGATTCCGCATGATGCAGAATGGTATACAGTTATAGATCTTTGTAATGCATTCTTTACTGTTCCATTGCATCCAGAAAGCCAACAAATTTTTGCGTTTAGGTTCCAGGACCGTATTCTAGCATGGTGTCGTATCCCTCAGGGGTATACAGAGAGTCCATCTATTTTTAAACAGTTGCTAAAGAAATCCTTGGAGAATCTAGACTTACCTGGAAAATCGACATTAGTGCAGTACATTGACGACCTCCTTGTGGCTGCAAAAACACGAGATAACTTTGTAACAGATACCATTACTCTCTTAAATCATTTGGCAGATGAAGGACATAAAGTGTCTCCTGCAAAATTACAGTTTTGCAAACAAGAAGTAAAATATCTTGGCCACAGAATTGCAAAAGGAATTAGACAAGTGACAATTGAGAGAATTAAAATGATTCAGGGAATGCAACCTCCAAAAACACAGAGACAGGTTAGAATATTTCGAGGAATGGTTGGTTATTGTCGCCAATGGATTAGTGGATTTTCAGTAATTGCAAAGCCACTGCAGAGACTGACAAAAGCAGACATAAAACATCCGATTACCTTAACAGAAACTGAGTTAGAAGTTTTGAACTGTTAAAAAGAAGTTTATGTGAAGCACCTGCTTTAGGCATGCCAGATTATGAAAAGGAGTTTGAGCTGTATTGCAGTGAAAGGGAAGGATGTGCATTATCAGTTCTGATTCAAAGACATGGAAGACTGAGAAAGCCAATAGCTTATTTCTCAGCAGTTCTTGATCCTGTTGCAAAAGCATTAGCAGGCTGCTTAAAAGCAGTAGCTGCAACAAGCGTAAGCCTTGAACAGAGTGAAGGTATAATAATGGGATTTCCAGTAAAAGTGTATGTACCACATTCAGTTGAAATTCTTCTTACCAGAAGCAAAACACAGCATTTGACAAGTAACAGGTTAACTAAATATGAAAAAGTTATTCTGGGATCAGATAACGTTTCGATCGCGAGATGTGTGAATTTAAATCCTTCCACATTATTGCCTGATGGTACTGTTACAGAAATCAGAAATGAAAATGACATTGATCATGAATGCTTGGATGTTTTAGAATATTGCACCAAACCTAGGCAGGACATTAAAGATGTCCCATTAACTGAATCAGATTTTGTTTATTTTGTTGATGGTTCATGCTTAAAAACAGATGGAGGTGTTCTGAGAGCAGCATATTCAGTCTGCACAGTTGCTTGCAGATGTAGTTGAAGCATCTTGTCTCAAAGGAATTTGTTCAGCTCAAGTAGCAGAATTGATTGCTTTGATTCGTGCATGTGAAAGAGCAAAAGAGTTGAAGATTACCATAGTGACTGATAGTCAGTATGGATATGGCGTAGTCCATGACTATGGCCAGCTCTGGTCTCAAAGAGGTTATTTAACTTCTGCGGGAACTCCAATAAGAAATGCAAAATTGATAAAAAGGCTGATCGACGGAATTCAGCTACCAGAGAAAATTGCTGTCGTGAAATGTACAGCGCATAAAAAAGGAAACGATTATATGACGAAGGGAAACGCATACGCTGATGAGATTGCGAAGTTCTGTGCAAAGAATAATATGTCAATCAATCGGGAAAAAGACAATGAACATGTTTTGAACTCACCTATGCTAACATCTGTACTTGAGACATTGCAAGCAGTAAAAGATTTACAAGATGAGGCAGATGATGAGGAAAAAGACAAATGGTTAAAAGCAGGTTGCAGACAGCGAGAGGAAGATGAAATTTGGGTTTACAAAGATGACAGACCAGTTATGCCAGATAGTATGATTGCTGACATGGCTCGAATGTATCATGGTCCAGGACATATTGGAAGAGATTCAATGATTAGGTTGTTTAGACAGACATGGTACAATCCAAATTTCAGACTAATTGCAGAATCTTTTTGTCAGAGATGCTTGATCTGCCAGCAGATCAACCCAAACAGAAAAACAGTTGTGAGCACGGGAACCATAGGACGGGAGGGTGGTCCTTTTACCAGATTGCAGATGGATTTCATTGACATGCCACTCCATAACAAGTTGAGATATGTCCTAGTGATTAACTGTCTGTTTTCGAGATGGGTGGAAGCGTTCCCAACACGTCACAATGATTTGGTTACTGTGGCTAAATTGCTTTTAAGGGAAATCATACCAAGGTACGGTTTTCCAGTGACGGTCGAGACTGATCATGGAACGCATTTGGAAAACAGATTCCTAAAATTGATTTGTGAAGCACTGAACATAAAGCAAAAGCATCATTGTGCTTACAGACCAGAAGCATCAGGTGTTGTTGAGCAAGTATGTAAATGTATTTCGATTTTATATAGCGCACGAATCACCCAGGGGTCTCAAGGCGCTTGCTTAGGGAACCCGTCCTGGTATTCCCCTGTGAGATACCCCGGCAGGGTATTCACAAGGTGAAAGCCAGGCATCCCGCCGCGAGGGGCCGTAGTGGAGATTAAGCAAGCTATTGCCCAGAGTCGCAGAGTGTGACCCCGTGTGTCGAGTAGGCACCGGAGCGAGAATTGTTGAGTCCGTGGAATTTTTGAGCCCGAGACCCGCCGAGGCGGGGAATCGAACCCTGGTCCACGGCTGATCTCAGCTTCCGGGTCTGCCGCCTCTAACCACTGAGCCATGCTTCTCCATACTGAGCCACGCTTCTCCAAGTGAATGGCACAATCAAAAATAGATTAGCCAAAATGTGTTTAGCTACAGGAATGAAGTGGACAGATGCACTTCCACTTGTTTTGATGTCTTTGAGAAGTACTCCTGATAAAAAGACAGGTCTACGCCCACATGAGATTCTCATGGGCAGAGTCATGAGACAAGCATTTGTACCAGTTGGCAAACTCATGAGCATTAATGATTGCGTCATTTTGGAATATTGCAAGAACCTTGCTGACGTCGTGACTTCTGTGTTCCATCAGGTGGGAACAGATGTGATTACCAAAGAGAAGGAACAAGCTCATGATTTGTTACCAGGAGACTGGGTGAGAACAAAAGTTCACCGCAGAAGAACCTGCTTAGTACCCAGGTGGCAAAAGGCAAGACAGGTGATACTTGTTACAACAAATGCAGTAAAGTGCAAGTGGTTGGAAAAGATGGATACATGCTAGTCACACCATTCGTGTATCACCACCTGATAATCCTGACGAGGGTGATACAACAGCTGATTCAGATTCTGAAGAAGAGCCTGAAAGAAATCCAGATTCTGAAGATCGACAAGAAGGTCGACATCTGGAAAATTCAATTGCGAATGAGGTGTTGAATGAAGACACTGAAGAAATTGTGACTGAAGACTCTGAAAATGATGAAGATCTGCTAGAAAAAGAAGCAGAAGAAGAGTCTAATCAAGTGGTGATTCAAGATCAGGAGAGTATTGAAAAGCAGATTGGAAGCTCTGGGGGCAGGAATGGAAGTTCTGAATCTGGGAAGTTGGAAATAATTGAAGAAGAAGACGAAATTCCGAGTACCAGTTATAGGGATGATGTTCCTAACAGAGTGAAACTGCCGAGTAAAGAAGTACCTGAATCTAGAATTCAAATCTCAGAGAGTGAGACAGATGAAAGTGACGATGAATCCAAACTGAGAAGTTCAAGGAAAAGAGCTTGGAGAGCAGAGTGTAATATATCTGAACCAAAGAAGAAATTAGCAAGAAAAGGAGATAATTGGCCGAATGAGCACGAGAGTCTAAAATTCAAATTAGTGAACAGATCAAAGGAGCAGGTTAACAAAATCTCTAGTCAAAAAGGAGACTTAGACAAGAAAAATCAAGCAGGAAAGAAAATAGAAGTGATTAGCAGTAGAGCAAAGAGAGTAGTAAAACCTAACCAAAAGTACAAGTCCCCTGAGTGGACTTATATTATCATCCCACCTGTGGTGGAGGTGAATAGCAGCAGTCAGGAAGATTTGGATGATACCAGTGACAATGATTGATTTTGTTCCAATATAGAGTTGGAATCTGTTTTTGGCATAAGGCTGAAGAAATTGTGTTAGGTGACACAAGGTCGAAGAAATTGTGTTAGCTGGAAAAACACATTTGATGTAAGACGCAAGGTCGAAGAAAAGCTGTTAGAAAGTAGGGTTTTCTTTACAAAAAAGATCCACCAAGATAGATCTGTTGGTGATTTTTCTAGTAATACTTTTTCGAGACTTTTATCTGAATATGTTAAGGTTATGGATGTTAAGGATTGTTACATTTGTGTGAAACTACCTGCTTCTGTTTCTGTGGGGGTCACATACAATATGCTTCCCCTTACTTATGGCATCACTTGCAGTGTAATAGCTAGTCTATTTTATCAGACAAGTCGCTTGGAGTACTATTACTCAAATTATGACAAAAGTTTGCTTGAATAAGCATAAACATGCTAAACAGATGAGGGAATTTTTCATTGTAACTAATGAACTTACTTATGAGTATGCTTTTAGAAATAATTTAACTTGTAAATTGAGAACAGAAGAGAAAACTTTCTTAAACTTGGTTGAAGAGAGAAGGGCGATTTATAAACGAAACAAGATGCTGAAACAAACCAAATCTAAGTTTTGGCAGATTGAAGATGAGAAGTTAAATGGTAGAACTGAAAGTTTTGCTATTCACATAGATAAACCTGTTAGTGGAAAGCTTTGTATTAGAAGAGATAATACTCAATTTGATAATTTCTTTGTTGGTGCTAGTCAGTGTGAAGACACAGATCAAATTTTGGGTGGTTGGGGATTTAAAGGTGGTAAAGATCCAATTTTCCTTGGAATGTATTTTGTCTGTGGGAACAAGGCCTACTACAATCTCCCAGACCACGGGTATGGAACCTGTTATGTTGGTTTAGTTTTCCCAAGGATGTTTCATGTAGATAGAAATGTAGAGGGTCCATTTGAAATTAGTAATCATCTGAGTAGATATAAAAGGGAAAGTTTTTCAGAAATTTTGGGAGATATTTTTGGTGCAGTAATACCTTTGGTGGGTATAACCCTGAATGCAGTTAAATTCAGAGAAATGTCTAAAATTGTTGACAGACTGTCTACTGATACTGCTAGTGGATTCCAATTAGTC
The DNA here is from genome assembly GCF_964261635.1 of Lissotriton helveticus. Lineage (NCBI taxonomy): Eukaryota > Metazoa > Chordata > Amphibia > Caudata > Salamandridae > Lissotriton > Lissotriton helveticus. Next base: position 177,273,587 of record NC_136067.1, read on the forward strand.
GATACTGAACTTATTGCCATGAGATCGATGGTTATGCAGAACCGTCTTGCTCTTGACATTCTTTTAGCTAAAGAGGGAGGAGTTTGTGGAATTTTACATGTCCAGCATTGCTGTACATATATTCCTGATAAGAGCCAAAACATTGAGATGTATATTAGAAACATTACAGAATTACATTCAGAAATTGTACCTTTAGAAGATGAAGATTTTTCAGAACGTTTGAGCAAAATATTTGCAGCAATCAAAACCTGGTTTCAAGAGATTGGTAGTTCAATTTTACGCAAAATATTGTGCCCTTTATTAGTTATAGTTTTTGTGATATTTTTGCTAAATATTAGTTGCATGTTACACAAAAGAAAGAAGTATCTTAGGGAAAAGAAGAGGATTTACAAACTCAGAAAAGAACAGGAGAAAGAGATAGAATTAGAAGAGTTTCGTAGGTCACAATATGAGAGTTATAAACAAACAGCTGAGTCAAAAGTTTAGAAACACTAATACTGTGATAGTCCAAAACATGTTCAAGGGTTTATACATTTTTGCTAAAAAATTTGGGTGTAGTTTGGTGATTTTGAAATCACCAGATGAGGGAGTTGATGGAGCGAGGTTCAGAGTGATATTTTGTTCTGACTCGCAAAGTTAAACTTCCATAAAATAATAACCGTATTAACTGGTGTGTGGTGAATTATTAATCAACTTAGTTTTAAAATGCATTTACACAACACGAGGGACTAATTCGTGTGCTCTTTGTTTCAAAAGCAAGTGCGTATAAAAATAATAAACTAACTTGTCTATTGTCTTTGTCAGTATCAAATGCGGCTGTTTAACTAATGTCATATGCTTATTTGTGTGCTTATGTTAAGTTTTTCCGTCTTTATGTGGCATAAGCTCGTGGAGAATCCTGCGGCCTAAATGAAGAAGGTTGATATGAAATGCAGCTTTGTGTGCTCAGCTAGGTAACATAAATTAATGGGATAATATTTAGCAAAGGGGGTGGTAATGATAAACTGCAGATGTATGATGTATATAAATATGTAAATAGTTTGTGAATAGTTCTGATTAATTAGGTCACATGATTCAGTTGCCAAAAATAGTCTCGTTGGTTTATGGGCCTTGTGAGTGATTTATGATTAATGGTGAGTATCATGGTGTTGGGTAGCGTTGTTGAGACAGTTTTTCTATAGGGGCGCTGGATCAGTTCCGACGCAGTGTACTGAATTGGCCAGTGTGTATTTCATTACTCTGTATGTATGTGAGTTTTTTCACGTGCTGGGGGCGCGGTCTTCTGCTTCCCCGGTTGTTTCCTGCACGGCTAGGGTGAAGGTAGGATGGGCTGTCGACCTGCTGCTGGGCTTTCTGTGAGGGTGCAGGTTCGTGCCCCTGTCTTCCTGCATTCTTCAGGAGTGCCATGCATATCTCCAGCTACAGGGCTGGCTGTTCGGGAGCGCCTAGTCACATTCGAAGCTGGAAATCAAGGATTTTGACCTGGGCCATTGGGCGAGCAATTACGTGGGCGAACCTTTACCGCAAGAGCTGCTGGACTGGGAACTAACAACAGCCACGGCTCGTTGATTGATTCCACAACTTTCCTAACGGAGCTATGTTTAAAAGCATCATTTTGGTGACAAATTCTAACGCTAAATATGCCACGGGGGACATGAGCTTCATATTGTGTATGTTTTTTTGCCTGGGAGGAACGTTCTGGTTAATTTTGAGCGGAAACCTAGAACTCTGCACGTCAGTGGCTGGGTTTTGATTGTGAGCATCTAGGACTTTGAATATTTGCCCAGCCGGACCATTCGGAGAGTGGCGCGAGCTACTGGAGCCGTGTGCGCCTCTTTTCATGCATTCAGCCTGCCTGGGTTCCACTGCAGTTTTCTGGCTGAGCCGGTTGCCAGACAGGGAGGTGCCTGTTTCATGCTGTCATGTGTTGTATGGGACGGTGTTGCCACCCTACTTGGAGTGCGGTCTGGCCTGTCCGTGGCTTGCATGCCTCCTGCTGCCTGTGCCATGGTGTGTTTCGCTCCTGCTCTCACGGGCACTTTCTGTTTGGTGTGATGTCTGTGCTGCTCAGGCGATCTACTGTGTTTTTCCCACAAAGCAGCACAGGGGCAGGATTGAGGAGAATCTCCTCAGCGGTGAATGATTGCTAGGACAATCCTCTGATGCTGGCTCATGGGGCACGATAATTTCTGATTTATAGACCAAATTGGGTCCACTTTTTTCAAACAGGGCCAACTCAAGCCCTAGGCTTTGGCTTCCCTGCTGTGTCCTCGGTTGACGTTTTATGCCCTAGTTTTTTTTTTCCCCTGTGCATGCCCTGCCTTGGGTCGTTCCAGGCTGTGGGGTTTGGTTTGCTTGTGCTTTCCTCCCTGGCTGCAGTTGCTTCTGTGGTCAGGTTGTTTTTGGGTTTCCTCTCTCCTGGTGGGTTGGGGTTCCTTGCTGTGCTGTTTGGGCCTGTCCCGCTCCTTTGGGGCTTCTGGGCGTTGTTGGCTCTCGGTCTCGCTGGCCTCTGCATTTTTGCCTTAGCCTTCTGCTGTCATCTCTGCCTGCCCTGTCTCTGGTTTGGCTTGGATGGGGTTGCTGTTGGCTCCCTTGGAGTTCCCTTGCTGTGGTCTTGGTCCTCTGGGTCATTTGTCAGTCCGGTTGCTCTCCTTCTCTGGTGTTTGGGGTTTGCCTTCTTCCGGCTATGCTTCCCTCCAGTTTGGGGTTGGCGTGTTTTGCTGGGGCTTCGTTCTGGGGTTCCTGTGGTTCCTCCTGTTCCCTTTTCCTTTTTGTTTTTCCGGGTCTCTTTGTCCTGGTTGGTTGCCCTTGTTGGCTCTTGCTGCTCGGGTTTCCTTGAGGTGCTGGTTCCCTTGGTGCATTGTTTCCTCGTCTCTCGGGGCCTGGTGGGTTGGCTTCGGGGATTTGTTCTTCCTTTCCCAGTGCCTTGGTTTTCCCTCTTTTCCTGTCCGTAGGCTCTGTCTCGCCTTCCAGGCTGGGTTCTGATGGACTGTCGGCTACTGCTGGTCCTTTTCTCTTGAGGCCTGCTGCTCTTTGGTGGGGTTCCGGGGCATTGTCCTCTGGCCTCTCTGGGGTTGGGTCGTTGGCTTCCCTTCTCTTCTGGTTTGATCCTGCCCTTGGTGGGCTACTCAGCCCTTTTTTCCCCGGGGTCGGCTTTGGTTCTTGTTGGTTGGGGCTTCGCCTTTCTCTGGCCCTCTTGTCCCCTGGGTGTTTCTTTCGTTCCGGGCCTGGGTTTGGCTGGCGTGGATTCTCTGTTCCTGGCTTTGGCTCCTGTTGCCCGGTTTTAGCTTGCTGACCTGGTGGCTCTTGGCCTTTCTCTTTGGGTGGCCTCATGGCTGTTGTTTTCTTCTTGCCTTCTGTGCTCTCCCCTTCTCTGGTTGGCTGTGGGGTGTTCCTGCTGTGGCTGGTCTTCTGGATGTTCTCCCATTGTTTTGTTGGGTACGTCCATGATTGGTGGAGCTTCCTCTTGTTGGGGGGCTCTGCCTGGGGTTTCGCCGGTTCTGCCTTTTGCTTCCTGCGGTTGCTGCCTTGGTGTGGTTTCCTGGGTTGGCTTCTGTTTTGTTTGGGAAGGCCGGCTTTTCTGCTTTGGTATTCTCCACATAGTAATGAATGGGACGAGGACATAAGGGACCAGGGGGTAATGCTCTATTTCTTACCGGTAATCTTCATTACTCCGGGTCCCGTTGTCCTCGTCCCATTCATACGCCCCGTCCTCCCTCCCAGACGGCCAGTCTTCCTGTTATGGGCTTGGTTGTTCAGGCGGAATGCTGGGTGAGTACCCCTTATGTATTCCCGGTGGGAGGGGCAGGGTGAGTGTCCCAGCATTCTTCTGATCTTTTTTTCTGTCGGGAGATGGTTATCCCCACATAGTAATGAATGGGACAAGGACATAAGGGACCCGGAGTAATGAAGATTACCGGTAAGTAATAGAGCATTATTCACACAGTGCTGTTTTTCAGCTCGCTTGCACCTCCATGCACTTGGTGTCTGACCATAGTCGGTACTGCACACTCTATGCATGTCCATACGCAGACATGTCATCCATACCCTGGGTAAGTTTACCTTATATCTCGCGCGATTTCGGGGCCAATCCGGGCGTTGCTTGATCTCAAAATGGCCGCCCGATCTTCTCCAGCACTGTTTTGCCAATCCGCCTGACTTTAAGATGGCCGCTCTCGCGAGAGTTCACTCTCTATTTCCAGTTCCTCGCGCTCATTTAGCGATGTCGGGTATTTTCTTACTGGCGTTGCTGCCAGGCTTCACGCGTCGCTGCTCCTGTTGCGGCCGGGGTAGGCTCCCGCGCCGTGACTTCTCCTCCTCATGCGAACCAGGGTGGGCTCCTGGTCTCGCTTTTCGGCTGTGTCGGGCACCAGACACACGTGTGCTCTTTCTACCTTCGTTGCCAGTTGTCGTATCGTCGAGCCCCCAATCACGACAGTAGACCACGATTGATGTTGGGTATCTTTATTGATTCTTCACAGCAGCCTTGTCTTACGTCCTGCCCTTTGCCATGTCCCTCGATATGTGTCCGACTCTGTCCCCTTGACTGGAAGTGGTGTCCGGAGTCGGCCCCCTCCCACACTCATGCCTCAGGGTCCTAGTGCCCACGATCCAGGGCACGACATCCCTGCTCCTTACTTTGTCAAGGTGGGTGCTCTGCCCTGAGGATTCCTGATTCCGCTGTGTAGGTAGCCGGGGGCTTAGATTCGGGCCGCCTTTAATCGTATCTGCACTTCCCCTCACGTGAGAGGGGGTGGCCTTCTTTGAAGTGCAAAAACAACAGTTGGTGGACAGAATGCAGAACAATGTCATACATTCACCCCAGTACAGAGATCTGGTCCTAAATCCATTGTTTTTTTGCTCACCATGCCATTCTAGTTTGAACCCAGTATATGCAAATCAGTCTTGACCCTGTGCCTCATGGGAACAGTCCAGCCCGAACTGCCAAGCCAGGTCCTCCCTGGACTGGAACCAAGCATCCTAGGATCAGTTTCGGGGTTTCACCCCTCTTCAGCCAGGATAGCTTAATTCCAGTGGCATGGAGAGCACGGTACTCACATCTGAGCATACCCGTCCCACTCGGGGTGACAAATGCAAAAACAACAGTTGATGAACAGAATGCAGAACAATGTGATACATTCACCCCAGTACAGAGATCTGGGCCTAAATCCATTGTGTTTTTGCTCACCATGCCATTTCAGTTTGAAACCAGCCATATGCAAATCAGTCTTGACACTGTGCCTCATGTGACAGTCCAGCCCGAACTGCCAACCCAGGTCCTCCCTGGACTGGAACCAAGCATCCTAGGACCGGTTTAGGGGTTTCACCTCTCTTCAGCCAGGATAGCTTGATTCCAGTGGCAAGGAGAGCACGGGACTCACATCTGAGCATACCCGTCCCACTCGGGGTGACAAATGCAAAAACCACAGATGATGGACAGAATGCAGAACAATGCCATACATTCACCCCCGTACAGAGATCTGGGCTTAAATCCATCGTTTTTTTGCTCACCATGCCATTCCAGATTGAACCCAGCCATATGCAAATCCGTCTTCACCCTGTGCCTCATGCGAACAGTCCAGCCAGAACTGATTTGCATATGGCCATGTCTGAACTGGGGTGGTGGAGTGAGCTAAAGAATCCTGATGGATTAAATCCAGATCAGTTGACTGGGGGTGAGTGTTTGGTTTGCTCGAGCGCTCCGTCCATCATCCCCTTTGGTATCGCTTTGTTCGCCCTAAGTTGGCAGGGTATGCCCAGACGTGGGTCCCTTGCTCACTTTGCCACTGGATTCAAGATAGCCTGGATGATGGGGGTTATGAACTCGAAATTGGTCCCAGGATGCTTGTTTCGGGTCCAGGGAAGACATGACTTGGCAGTTCGGCCTGGGCTGTTCCCATGAGGCGCAGGGTCAGACTGATTTGCATATGGCCATGTCTGAACTGGGGTGGTGGAGTGAGCTAAAGAATGATGATGGATTAAACCCAAATCAGTTGACTGGGGATGAGTATTTGATTTGATCAAGCGCTCCGTCCATCATCCCCTTTGGTATCCCTGTTATTGGAAGAGCAGCTATAAGTGGGTTTCAGAAGAGTCCACACTAGGTTGTGTGTGCAGAGCATTGTTGGGACTCGTTCCCCAAAAATGGCTGCTGCAAGAAAACCTTTGTCCTATACCCTTCAAGTTGAGAAGCCATCATGGGCTCTATGGAGAATACCTTCTCTCTCGCTTTGGTCTATGCCTCTTTTAACCGATCCTGTATGGGTGGGATCAACAGAAGTGACTAATGGTACAGAGAGAATGAGAGTGTCATACATCATCTGCAGACACAGCAGTGGGACTTGCATGGCATAAAACCAGCATGGGACGAGCAGTACCAGAGAGTCTTGCAGTAACAGAGGGAAGTATGTGCTGCTGCCTCGCTGCACCTGGCCAAAGCCAAAGTAGAAAGAAGTTTGCACAGCTTCTGCTTTGGCGCAACGCTTGTGTCATGTTTTTTTAGTTGCTCAGCTCCCGTCTCCCAACCTGCTTTTACCAAGCCTTCACCAGGTGAAATTATGATGTTGACTTGAAATTATTTTAGTGAAATAAATACTCTCAGACCCTTCCTGTAAATAAGTTGTAGAAGGAATGTTTGCGACCGTTTTTTAATGTGATGAGTTCTAGGGCTGAGGTCCTTCTTTTCTATTTACACAACTCAATTCAACATAAATACACTCCACATACGACTCAGTACCACATGATCACACGCCACATAATTACACTCTACTCAATGCAACATAAATACACTCCACATAATATCACTCAGTGCCACATAATTACACTCTACTTAATGCAACATAAATGCCTTCTACATAATACCGCTCAGTGCCACATAACTATATACTACATAAATACACTGCACTCAATGCAACATACACTCCAAATAATACCACTCAGTGCCACATAAATACACACCACAGAATTACACTCTACTGAATGCAACGTACACTCCACATAATACCACTCAGTGCCACATAATTACATTCCTCATAATTACACTCTACTCAATGCAACATAAATACACATCACATAATACCACTCAGTGCCACATAATTACACACCACATAATTACACTCTACTCAATGCAATATAAATACACTCCACATAATACCACTCAGTACCACATAATTACCCATCACATAATTACACTCTATTCAATGCAACATAAATACACTCCACATAATACCACTCAGTGCCACATATTTGCACACCACATAATTACACCCTACTCAATGCAAGATAAATACACTCCACATATTACCACTCAGTACCACCTAATTACACGTCACATAATTACACTCTACTCAATGCAACATAAATACACTCCACATACCACTCATTACCACATACTTACATGCCACATAATTACACTCTACTCAATGCAACATAAATACACACCACATAATACCAGTCAGTACCACATAATTATATGCCACAGAATTACACTCTACTGAATACAACATACTCTTCACATAATACCACTCAGTGCCACATAATTACACACCACATAATTATACTCTACTCAACGCAACATAAATACACTCCACATAATACCACTCAGTGCCACATAATTACATGCCTCATATTTACACTCTACGTAATGCAACATAAAAACACACCACATAAAAACACTGTGCCACATAATTACACACCACATAATTACACTCTACTCAATGGAACATAAATACACTCCACATAATACCACTCAGTGTGACATAGTTACACGCCACATAATTACACTGTACTCAATGCAACATAAATACACGCCACATACCACTCAGTACCGCATAATAACAAGCCACATAATTAAACTCTACTCAATGGAACATAAATAATCTCCACGTATTACCACTCAGTGCTATATAATTAAACGCCCCATAATTACACTCTACTCAATGCAACATAAATACACTCCATATAATACCACTCAGTGCCACATAATTACATGCCTCATATTTACACTCTACGCAATGCAACATAAAAAACACTCCACATAAAAACACTGTGCCACATAATTACACACCACATAATTACACTCTACTCAATGCAACATAAATACACTCCACATAATACCACTCAGTGTGACATAGTTACATGTCACATAATTAAACTCTACTCAGTGGAACATAAATAATCTCCACGTATTAACACTCAGTGCCATATAATTAAACGCCCCATAATTACACTCTACTCAATGCAACATAAATACACTCCATATAATACCACTCAGTGCCAAATATTTACACTCTACTCAATGCAACAGAAATACACTCAACATAATACCACTCAGTGCCACATAATTATACGTCACATAATTACATTACATTCAATGCAACAAATACACTCCACAAAATACCACTGTGCCACATAAGTACAAAAAAACTAGAAGAGATTTTTTATGTGAAAATCTTTTTTTAATCAGGTTGTTCCGTTGTATATAATGTCGTCTTGGTTTGTATAAAGGTAACAAGCATGCTTAACACTTTTTATTATACCTTTTCAACATGATGCACAGCAGCCAAAAGTGCTCTACAACATAGCCAAAAGTTCTGGCTAAACACGTAAGGTCCCAAAGGCGAGACCTATTGGCTATGCCAATGCTTGTTTTCTATGGAACATCATAGACATTTGAGTCACACATGTATGATTTATTGTCTCTGTTTAATATGTGGGTGTGATGCAAAGTACTCTAACATCCTGCATTAGAAAGAATAGCGCTACAAAATTAATACATTTAAAAAATGAATTTTTTAGTGCTTTTAAAATTCTTGTGTAATTAGTCATACAGCTCCCCCTCATTTCGTGTATGAAGGTAACTAGTCCACTATTACATATGACGGTACAAAAGAGCATATGTTAGAAACCAGCGGCCTAACCAACCGGAACCTAGTTTATTGCAGAGATGGAGAAAATAGGGCCTAGTATAATTATCAGAGAACTGGTAAATTCGGGTTTGATTACCCTGTTTCCAGTAGCCAACATAAACCAATCTGCGGAGTTCCATTGGATCTCCTAATCTGGTTTGGGCTGGTTGCTGCTGTTCCTGGCTCTCGGAATAATAAAAAAACCTAAACTGTTTTTTTTTCATCGGAGCTCATGACGGCACGCACATTTAGTAGGCCCAGAGAGACTCAGTATCTGAAGCGAAGACTGTGCCTATCGCACCCAGACTCTGCCGGGACAGCTGTGCTTTCATGCCCCTCCTCAGAAAGAGAGCAGAGGATGAGAAGGGGCCTGGAATTTCAAAGGCCACTTAAGCGAATGCCAAAGTGATGTGTCTAAAAACATAACCTGCCTAATAATTGACAAGCACGCTTCCCACACGCACAGCCAGTGACTGGTTGCATTGACTCTGCTTGTCGCAGTGTGGCCGGAGGAACCACCATTTTTTATGCCTGCCGGGAGATCTTTTTTTTGCGGCCGAAATAGTAAATATAGCGTCAATCATGCTAATCAGCTGATTTTGGAATTCTTTTGTGAATCGTAAATTTACTAAATGCTGGAGGGTCTGCCTAATTTCTAGAGATTCTTCCCTCCTCCATCTCTCCTTATATTCATCCCAAACCTCATCACACTACTATGATCTTCCAATACATGCATTCTAGACTATTCCCAATTCTATCTCCTCCATTAGCCTTTTCAACCCAGCTAGCTACCTCACATGTTCACTGGTCAAATGAACTCAAATTTCACAATACTAATCCTTTCTGGGTTCCGGAGTAGTTTGCTACTTGCCAAAAAGAGCTGAGAAGCAGTCTCACGGGGACCAAGCGGTATATAACTACAATTACAAAACAGTAGAATGAATAGGAGAAACCAGGGATATGAGAATTAAGGAGTATATAACATAGAGCAGCAGATCATATTATAATCATAATTCGAAGGAGCACAGTGCTTTACAACGCTAAACAAGCATTTGCAATGCAGTAGGTCTCGCATTCAGGAACGTTTGAGCTATTGGCACTGTAAATGACAATGCCTTTTATTTCTATGTTGTTTTTAAAACAGATAAATATATGGCATTGTCATTTATAAAGCCAATAGCTTAAACTCTTGCAAATTCAAGACATATTGCATTGCAAATGCCAGCGCATTTTTTTTTAAAAGCTTAAGGAGAGAACGTGTCCTGACTGCAAGAGCAGACAAGAAAAAGCTATTCGAGAAAATAGTACTCAGAGGCTGTAATTAAAGCCTACCGAGTAACAGCAAATGTAACAGGAGGTGTCACCATAGGAGATTACAAAATGTATTAAGGAGGGACTACTAAATGTATTAAAATGTATAAAGGAGGGACTACTAAGCCTTATCGACCAATGAACAGCCACAGTTTACAGTGGACAATTACACCAGCCAGCCAATGAGAAATATGGGCGTAGAGTGGGCAGAGCATCAAGTCCCTAACTGAATGCAGCATGCCTCATAGAGCAGCGCATGCGCTGCCCAGGCTCAACCTAATAAAAGTAGTTCTCTTAAAAATTTGGCATGGATCCAGCCCCTCATTACGTACTTTGGAGAATCCTGCTCTCGAGTACCCTCTTTTCACTCCCTCCTGAATGCACTACCTCGCATTTCCTTCACTTCACCATCCCCAAACATTCCCAACGTACATAAGCCCTGCATTTTCTTGTCAACTCCAAAGCATTCGTGGGCTGGTATGAACACAGGAAGGTGACCTCGTTCAAAGTATGCACTAAACTATAAGTAATGAGTAATATGCTACACTAAAAATTACAGAGCCACAACATCCTGGAAATGGTTACTTAACCTTGCCTTCCTAATAGTGTTCAACAAGTGAAATATATCCAGAAACGTCATCACTGACATGGGTTACTTTAATGTTTTTTTACATTAATTTTTCAGAAATGTATCAGGTATCAGTGTAATTTTGAGTAAGGTTAAGGATATGGACATTGGGCCTGATAGGGACCCATTTTGATGTCTGGTAATAATTACTACATGCCGGAAAAGACCTGGTCCTCTTAAAGCCATGGGCAAATAATGAAATCAGCAACCCGAAACCATAAGGGCGGCTTCTGTTCTCGAAGCTGGCTCTCCGCTTAATTTGACGCCACGCCATTGCCTGGTTCACGATACCTCTGGGCCGCTACTTCCCCAAGAGAGTGGCTGACTTGTGGACCCCGAAAGGGTCCCGAATGAGACTGCCAATGAAATTAATGGTCCAGAATGGGGATACTGCTGGAAAATAATGGCCCTGCGCGAGACTGTGATGTGGGAGAGTCACTTAACAATATTACAAGGGAGAGCCAGTCAGCGTGACAATAATGCCCCAGAGGTAAACTATCAAGTAACATAATGGGCTACACTGACACTCATATGTGAAATTTACGTCATTTAAGAAGGCTGATATTTGAAATTATTGCCCCAGTAGAGGACCAACAACGTGATTAAAGACCCCTAAGACACTCATCTTGGGAGAGGCACAGGAGTGTGAAGGTAGCCAGGAGAAGGGGAATAAACCCCAAGAGACTCATCTTGCCCCCAGGAGCTGGCCAAAGATACCTGCGGTATGAGTAGGGGTGGAGGGAGCAGGGGCTATGACAAAGGAGCTGCCCGTGGGACAGTGAGCGGGCACAAAGCACTGCACTGTGGGAGAAGCAGACCAGGTACTCCTTGCTAGGTCGAAACCACCCTTCCTCTCCCCCCCATTCCAAGGTTACCTCCGCCAACCACACCTCATCTATCTCAGGAGAAACAGTCGCCGAGCTGATAAAAAACAAAAGTGTTGCGTTTAAATACAGCTGCCTTCTTTCTGCTTCCTACAAATTGTGTCTTTTTTCATTGCTTTTCAACGGCGAGCCTGAGCATGTCTGGTTCTAACTCAACAATTAACCAATGAAGTTTATTTCAGGTTTACAACCCCAGACGACTTGAAAGAAAGCACCTTCATACAACTTGAAAGAAAGCACCAGGCTTCATACCTGACTGGTGAAAGTGTGAAATCAATCTTTGTATAGTTTTTTTGGCGAGCTGCGCATAGAAAAACAAAAGCTTTGCCACCACTTTACATATTTAGCGTGATGTGCATGTTATTATGAAAATGAGAGTGGGCATCGCCAACAATAAAAACAATGAACAAAAGAAAACCACGTCCGCGATTATTACATCTGAGGCAGCCGTGCTGCTTGAATAAAAAATTTTAAAAGTACAAGTACCGTGTAACAACCAAGTAAAGGGGCCAGTAGCCATAGGAGGCTACAAATGACAGCATGGCCGGGTAATACTAAGGAGGGACTAACAAGCCTATTAAGGAATCAAATACCAGCATTTACAAAGGATGATCACACAAGCCAATGAAAAATATGGGCAGAGCTTATACTCCGCACTCTACCTACAACAGATCACCAGAGCAACACTTGCGCGCTGGCTCAGGCTCAACCTAAAAAGGAGTTCATCAGTTTGGGTCAAGTTCAGGAACTGCAAAATTTGTCATTCACATTGAAACATACTTGTTTTGGTGCTTGACCAACAACCCCACACAAATGATTAGTGAAAAATCAGCTCAACCTACACATGTGGTTGAGCTTAGGGCCTTTCCACATATAATAACATGAGCTAAATCTACACCAATATAGTTTTATTGTGGATCTAGCCACTGACTATATTTTAAAGTGTGCAAAAGGCCTTGTTATTTATCTGTTCTCCTTCTATTTTCCCCTCAGCCTGAACACTTGTCCATTTCACATTGGAGTGGCCGCAAATTGATACCACTTTCATATTTCCCCCTACAGCTAGCGCACCTGATGAGGAAATGAGCCATTTCAATCCGCTCACTATCTCTTCTTTATTGCGAACATAACCCCAAACTCAGTCACTACTCCATTGTTCCAACGTTGTCAAGCCCCTTTCCTTCAGTCCTATCCTAAAATAATCTGTGGCTCTCCCTGCTCTAAACAAGTCTTCCTGAGCTATTTACCTTCCCAACTTTTCTTGTCCTAGCATACTCTGGCTACTCCTGGCACCCATATCCGCTTTAGCCCTTTCACCATACAGCACATCTTACTCCATCAAACCTGCAAAGTTCTTTGCTTACACCAACTCTGACACTTTTAACAGACTAAAGAATATCAATGTAAATATTGCTTTGGACAACCACAACTCCCAGGTTGATGTGTGTTCAAATTTTGCCTTCTTCACCATGCTCCCTGCGATGGCCACCAAAATCAGTCTCCACCAGTTCTTCCTCTTCCCCTTTCCTCTCTTACTGCCTTCTATAATCTTTCTCTCCAGCTACACTTTACCCGGCTCATAGTCACAGTAACACTTCCCAAAGAAGATGAAGCCTGCTGTTAAAAATGACTACCTGTTGCTTGGTATTCCTCTGGATTTTTCCCTTCTGCTTCTGAAACAGTTTTTGTTGGCCATAGGACTATGTGCACTGTAAAGAGCTTGTGCTCTCCCTTTCAACATAATAAAATTGGTATACACCTGATTGGGTTTACAGAGTGTGGTCTGGAGCGCAATTCCAGAACCCAAAAGAGAGATCCTTTCAAGGCTGAAAGGAAACGAGATACATACACCCAATGCAATGACCTTAACCTAAATAGTATCCTCCCTTATAAACCAATGTGATAAAGAGAAAAAGATACCCCTATACTCCACTGCACTTAGAAATGGGAAAAGGAAAAAATAACGTTTATTTTTATATATAACCATCACCCACCCTAGTAGTGGCATGATTCATTATCGTTTTCCCCCTGACGACTAAAGGTCAGGGTGGGCTCGACCATAATCCAGGGAGCTTGATTTTTTCTTATTTGGGGGTTTAGATGTAATTAAATATAAGATTTCCTCATTCACCCAAGGTATCCCTTTATTCGTAGGGTGAGTGGGAATGGTTAAAAACGATGAGAAGGGGCAACCAGTATTTTGTGGTCCTATGACCCTGGCCTAAAAGCGACTACATGTTTCTGCCCCACTCTATCAGCCTATATAGGTACTGAGCATTGTTCAAGGTGATACTAGAAAAAAAGAAATAAAAAAAGGAAAAATGATCCCCCAGTGACGCACCCTAGCAAAATTTGCAGGTGGGTGCTTAGGATAAGCTTCAGCATGCAAAAAGACGAATGTACTTGCTGTGTTTAGGAAGCACCGGTAAATAGAATGCACAAGATCAATTACAGCATAATTATATTGGCAGGTTAATCATGACTTCTTAATGATAACATGGTTCCAGACTAATTTAGTCTATATCTTTGTCATTTGGTGTCTTGCTACCATAATTGTTATACAAGCCCATTTGTTCTGCATTTCACTCTATATTTTCTGTGTGTACGGATTTTGGACCAAATGGTAGCAATGAAAAGAAGCAGAGTTCACTGCCCAATTTTGTGATACACCCACTGAAAAAACAAAGAAACAGAGGAACAACACAAGCGATGAGGGCCATGTGACCATGACGTTCAACATTTACAGAAGACACACATGGAGACGTTACCACAAGGATTTTTAGTACATTTTTGTATAGACGTGCCCCAGATCTAAATAAATTATACTTATTAGGGGCAGTGGGGGTAGGCCCTGTAGTCAAACTCTCAAGTACATGTTAAGCGGGGGACAAGCAGAGAGAGAGAAAAAGTTCAGAGGACATAGTAGAAGTTTCAAATAACATTACGTTTCGCCATTCTGTCAGTTTTTGGCCCATCAAGGGTCCCAATGCGCAACAAACCTAGTAACTGGCCTGCTCTCACTGGCTGTTAGTTTACACTGGCTAGAGTGTTTCTTATATACCAGGGGGGTCAGCCAGTTCAGGTCGATTTCCGGTCCTGTGACCAATGTTGCGCGCTTATACTCTTGTGTATGTGACTATAGTCTTGCACCTGTTCAAGTGTAAAGTATTTTCAATGCCTAAAGTTTGGACTTAGCATCTTGGATCTCGATCTGAATTATTTTCTTTCAATGAAATGCACTGTTACTTTATTTGATTGTTTTTTATAGCATTCTGTACTCCTTTGTTCATGTCTTGGTATTTAGATGTTTCTGGTTGTTATGCCAATGTAGCATAAACCACAGGGGCATATGATCATGTAAATTACATTACTGCTATTACAGTTAGTGTG
This sequence comes from Lissotriton helveticus, assembly GCF_964261635.1. Classification (NCBI taxonomy): domain Eukaryota; kingdom Metazoa; phylum Chordata; class Amphibia; order Caudata; family Salamandridae; genus Lissotriton; species Lissotriton helveticus. The sequence goes on from NC_136067.1 coordinate 177,288,706, forward strand.
GGCTCCCATGCTTTCGCCAGGTCTAGGTCCAGTGTGCGCATGTGTTTAGTCAAGACACAAAGGCCCCCATTAGGATGGCAGGCGGATCGCCCCCGTCAGGCCGGCGGTAGCCCCCGCCGGCCTGGCGGGAGCAATCCGCCCGCCATCCATGCCGGAATGACCCCCGCCATATTATTATGGCTGGGGGTCCGCGGCGGACGGAAAGACTGTCCGCCGCTTTTCCGCCCCGCTCGCCTTGCGACCGGGCGGATAAGGGTTCTCTATGGTGGCGGTGTCTATCAGACACCGCCAGCCATATTAGTATGGGCATTTTCCAATGCCTTTCCGTGGTGGCATTGCCGCCACGGAAAGGCAATTTCAAAAAGGGGGTGGTGATGGACAGAGTATCTGAGTTAATCAGAACACTCCTACCCAGTCAACAGATCAGGGCTTGATCCATCACCGTTTTTTAGCGCACTGCACCATCCCAGTTCAGAACCTGGCTATATGCAAATTAGTCTGTCCCTGGCCCAGTGCATCATGGGAACAGGGCAGACCAAACTACCAAGCCAATTCTTCACTGGAAAGGAAACAAGCTTCCGGGGACCGGTTTCTGGCATTACAGCCGTCTTCGGCCCGGCTTGCTTGAATCCTGATGGTGCAATGAGCAAGGGACTCACGTCTGAGCATACCCTTCCACACTCATGGTGGCCAAAATAATTTCAAAAAGGGGGTGGTGATGGACAGAGTATCTGAGTTAATCAGAACACTCCTACCCAGTCAACAGATCAGGGCTTGATCCATCACCGTTTTTTAGCTCACTGCACCATCCCAGTTCAGAACCTGGCTATATGCAAATTAGTCTGTCCCTGGCCCAGTGCATCATGGGAACAGGGCAGACCAAACTACCAAGCCAGTTCTTCACTGGAAAGGAAACAAGCTTCCGGGGACCACGGAAAGGCATGCGGAGTCTGCTGTGGGGGCCCGTTGCGGGCCCCCACGGACTCCAGGGGCTGGGGGTGCACATGGGGGGTACCTATGGTACCCCCCAGATTTTCAAAGTACAACTTAGCAGGCACCGCACGGTGCCTGTCACGTTGTGCTTCGAAATGCATTACCATTACGGCGGGCGGTGCTTTCAGCACTATGGCGGGCGCATCCTAATTTCCGACCACGGGACCCCTGCCCTTATGGTGGGTGGTTCCTTTCCATGATGGGATGGGCCCCAAAGTAAGCAGTTACTGCAACAGTAATGGCCTGTTACTCTGCAATTTTCTTACAATCCATTATTATCTGATATAGAATTCTGTATCACAGACAATAATAGATTGTGAAAAAATGGCCAATTAACTTAAAAAAAACTAGAGCATGGGAGCCACAGTGGGGCAGGCAGTGAATAGTGGTTATCACAGAGAAAAGGGCTAGTGTGAAGGCAACTGTGAAGAGCCGTTGGAATTACAATAAGCTACTTGTAAAGAACAAGAAACCACATCGATGGAAGACTACATTATTACTTTAAAATTGCTATATATAGATTTTCGCGTGGGCCAAATGGGTGTATACAGATTTACATGGAACCTCATGGAGGGTTCTAAGTTATGAATGTTGGGTGAACATTCATCCATCATGTGCACTGTATCTACTTGGTTTGTGCAATAATGCTTTGTAGTAACTCTCAAGGGAGGGCTGTAGAACAATCCTTTCACCCCTCCTTTCTGTAATACGCTAACCCCGAGTGGTACCTTCTAAGTCCTGCATTCTAGGTGCTATTAAAGCGTACTCCTCCTATCCCCAAGAAATTAGCTTTTTTGCCAACTTTCTGCCAGGAAAATAAATGGAGACCAGGCCACCATCAAAGCCGCAGATGTAGACATCAAATTGCTAGTTGGCTTCAACTTCCTGGCTTGCCGCACGGAAGGAGATCTGACATCCAGAACAGATTCTAAGTCCAAATGTAGAGAACTTCACCAGGACCGATGACCAGCAGCATACAATCGATGTTGATGCCTTCCCGGGCACGGACCTCAGATTTTGCCTGCTTGGTGCTTTACCTCCTTTGTCGATGATCACACCAGCACTGGGCATAAATCCACTACCATTGTCAAGCCCCACTTTCCCCCATCTTGCAACTAGCCTTTCCAACAGCTTGTCAGCAAACTTTTTTCCCTTATACATTTCTAAATCAGAAGGTAACTTTCCACCAAGCGAACCTGGTCCCTGTATCGGACCGGCAATAACTTTTGACTTTAAACCAGTCTAGCCTGACCAGATACCTATAGTTGGCTCTTTTTAATTCAAAGTTAAAATAATTCATATCTCTTATTCTACTTATTTACTTTTGTTAATTTCAATGTAATTTTATGTATTAAAATATATTCCCTATTTTTCTAAATTGGATATTTCCTGTGTTGTGTTTTCACTTTAATGCTGTTTATGTGATGCATAAATAATTCTACTAACCAGTGCTAGTGTGCGTTGGTCTTTCCTTTATACATGGTACAATTGGCTAACACCTCATTTGTATATGTATTTTACCTATGAGTCCCTTGTAGAGTAGTATACCATATACTCAGGGCCTGTAAATTAAATGCTATTAGTAAGCATGCAGCACTTATTGTGCACCTACACAAGTAGCCCCTTAAAACATGCCCAAAGCCTGCAATTACAGCTTGAATGCAGTTTTAAACTACCAATTCCACTTGATATAACTCCATGCTAAGCTTTAAACTCCCCTTTTATTGCATATATGTCACAACTAAGGTAGGCACTAGGTAGCCCATATGGCAGTGTGCATTATAGTTAAATGGTTGGATATGTACTCTTGAGTTTTACATGTCCTTGTAGTGAAATCTCCTAAATCCGTTTTTCACTGTGAGACCTACCTGTCCCATATGATAATATTGGGTTGCCTTATTACAGTACCATTTTTTCATTGGGACTACGTAAGCATTTCATGTTTGCTATCTATGAAATTGTAATGAAAAATCCTGTTTAGTGGGAAAGTCGGATTTTAAATTACAGTTTTGAAAATGCCAGTTTAAACAAATTGAAAAATATATGATAAGTATACACTCCTTCCCTTGTTTTGAATTCATGCGATCAGATGCTGTGAACCGCCCCCCATCACAGCTCATGCATAAGTATACCTCAGGGCACTTAACTTCTGCTCCCATCTGTCGCACTGCGGTATGGGAAAACTTTCGTCTTTTTAATCCATGTCATCTTAAGTTATCCATTTTCATCACTTGATGCCAGTAATTATCCAGTTCCTGATTTCCTCACTCTTCCGTGCTTAAAAAATCACAGCGGAGATAGCGTAATTCCACCTCATGTCTTTATTTAACTTTTTCATATGTCTACTGAGTGCCCATCCAGGCATTTCACAGTAACACGTAAAGATAAAACTAAAGGTGAAACATAATACCGAGTAGGCAGATTCCTTTATGCCCAATGCATTTTGAGCCTGAAAGGCTCTTCATCAGGGGTCTCTGCAACAGATAAAAAAACTACTCAGCTGACTGTTCACTACTACCCTGGATACCAATGCGCCGCCCGCGCATGCGCATTTCTCGCGAGAAATGCGCATTGTTATCCAAGACGGCGGCTCGATTAGAAGAGGGAGCCCCGGACGCAGCGGACAAGGTAAGTGCTTTTTATTTACTTTTGTAAGGCTATTTAACAAAAATAAGTTATGTAGGGGAGGGGGTCAGGCGGCGCATAGTGGGGCTACGTGAAGTGCGTAGGTGGGCGGAGTTTCTCGCCCACTTCGCGTAGCTTCGCAAAGCCCCACTACGCCTACTACGACCACCGTTAGTTTATAGGGAAATACGGTAGTAATTTAATTATAGTAAATTAAATCTTAATTTTTAGAAATTGTTAATTATTTTTAATAACATATTGGATAAATATATTAATTGCGTTAATTTAGTTTAGGAGCGGGTTGTGTTTTTATAGGGGAATCGGTTGGGAAGTAATTTATTATAATTAGGTAATTATTCATTAATAATTATTGGTATAGATAATTAATGTATTCCTAATTAAATTTTAATTGGTAATGCATTTGTTTTAATTGATTAATTGATAATTATATTAATTGTGCTAATTTTTATGCGGAGCGGGTTGCGAGTTTATTGGGGAATAGGGTGGGAAGTAAGTTAATGTTATTAAAGTAATTATTTATTTTATTTTATTGGTATTTATAAATATTGTATTGTTACATTATTATTAATGTATTATTTAATTAAAAAAATTCATTAATTGATAAGTATGTTATTTTTAACCCCTACGCTATCCAACACTTTTCCTACTGTTGCACTCTCTGGAGTGGGAATAGTAATTTTTACCCCTTCGCTAACCAACACTTTCCCTACTATTGCACTCTCTGGAGTTGGAATAGCAATTATAATCCCTATGCTATCCAACACGTTCCCTACTGTTGCACTCAATGGAGAGGGAATAGTAATTTTTAACCCTACGCTATCCAACACTTTCCCTACTGTTGTACTCACTGGAGTGGGAATAGTAATTTTTACCCCTATGCTATCCAACACTTTCCTTACTGTTGCACTCACTGGAGTGGGAATAGTAATTTTTTCCCATCCGCTATCCAACACTTCCCTACTGTTGCCCTTTTTGGAGTGGAAATATTAACCCCTACGCTAACCAACATTTTCCCTAGTGTTGCAATAATTGGAGTGGGAATAGTAATTTTAACCTCTTCGCTATCCAACACTTTCCCTACTGTCACAATCACTGGAGTGGGAATAGTAATTTTTTACCCCTCCGCTATCCAACACTTTCCCTACTGTTGCACTAACTGTAGTCGAAATAGTAATACGCTATCCAAAACGTTCCCTACTGTTGCACTTACTGGAGTGGGAATAGTAATTTTCACCCTTTTGCTATTCAACACTTTCCCTGCTGATGCATTCTCTGGAGTGGGAGTAGTCATGTTTACCCCTACGCTATCAAACACTTTCCCTACTGTTGCACTCTCTGGAGTTGGATTAGTAATTTTTACCGCTACGCTATCAAACACTTTCCCTACTGTTGCACTCACAGGAGTGGGAATAGTAATTTTTACCCCTGCGTTATCCAACACTTTCCCTACTGTTGCACTCTCTGGAGTTGGAATAGTTCTTTTTACCCCTATGCTATCCAACACTTCCCTACTGTTGCACTCTCTGGAGTTGGAATAGTAATTTTATTTCCTCCACTATCCAATATTTTTTTGTATTCTTTTAGTTAATGTTGTGTATAATTTTTTTAATATTGTAGTTTTTCAATTTGTTATATTTATATTATTTTTGTATGTGTTTATATGTATTTATGATTTATAAAATGTTTTAACAATGTATAAGTAATTAGAATAATTATGAATTTTATGAAGTAAATATATATATTATATTTTATATGTATATGTTTAATTTATTTTAACATTATATGTATTATTTATGATTTTTCTAACATTTTTAAATATTTATAACTATGTTTCTTTTAATTATATGTATTATTTACTTTATTTTACATTATTTTTTTACATTTAAAAAAACAGATTTTTAACAACGATATTGTAAACATTAATATTTTTTCCCTCAATATTTTTGTACTTACCATGATGTAGATAGGATGTCGATATTCTTGACATTGATTTTTTTGTCATAATATTTTCTTACCTCAATATTGTGGTACTCAATATTTTGTCAGTGATTCAGTGGTACAGATCCCAGGGGTTGAGGAGAGACCAGGACCTCTATGCTCTAAGAGGAGTAATCAGGGCCGTAGCTCATGCCTGTTGGTTAAGCTCCAAAACTGATGGGACGGACATTCCCCAACAGGAGTACTGATGGTCAGACAATCAGGATACATGGGGGATTCTATAAGCCTACACGGTCCAGCAGTGAACACGCTGGAATGCAGTGGGAGGTGGCGGTAAACGAGAGCTCTTGGGCCTCTCTCTGCACACAGCCATTAAGGAATGGAGAGGAAGGCACAACATGTTAAGGGGTCATAGGGTGTAGGTATAAGGCAGTACCTGAGTGGCGTATTGATAGTTTCCCCTTTGCACCGGTGCACCAGTGCAGGTAGCAAGTACGAGCAAGACCTCTGACTAGGAGGAAGGTGCATTAGGGGCGTGCCTGGTGCATTGGATTTTTAATTGTGCATTAACGCTTGTTTTGTGTCCCCAACTAACTGAGTTAATAATGGTGCGCATGAATGGGGAGGAGGCGAGGGACAGCCCATCGCCCGAGCTCCAGGAGGGTTGGGCAAGTGTGCGAGGCGGGGTCAAAACTAGGTTGAACTGGCAGCCCGGCACTTTTATTGCATAGGAGCAGGGATTCAGTGGCAAATGTTTCATTTTTCATCTTCACACGCAGAGTAATCATCAAACTTTCAATTGGGCAAACACCCCGAGCAGGTCGCGACAAAGTCAATTCACCTAATAAGTAAGTTCAGGGTGGAGGGATGTGGAGCAAGGACGTGGTGAACACTTGGGACACACAAAGGGCCAGTCAAGGCAGCATTGGAGCAAGTGCAGTGATTTTTCCCACACACAATTTTTTCCCCTCAGGTTGGTCTCAGTGGCCTCCGTTTTCCAAGCGACATGGATAGCCAGGCCCCCCCCCATCTACGCAGATGTCCCAGTTGGAGGATACGCAGCCAGTCACATCGCAGGATGACCAATGGGCGGCGTTTATGCAGGTGGCCAAGACCAAGGGGTTGGCATGGGAAAAAGGGATCTTGAACTCGAACGAGACAGGTGATTCCGGGCTGGGGCTGGGGTGAAACGGGCCCGCAGGCCAACCAATAAGGACTTTCCCGCCGATCCGCCTGCACCCATAGGAAGAGCGCAATCGATCCCCTGAGAAGCTGCACCCCTGTCGTCCACTCCCCCTTGCCCAGCGCTGGGGCCAGTAGCCATGGCAGCAGTAGCCATGACAGACCGTAATGTGATCTCAGCAAACACCGGTACCATGGACAAGATGGGTAAGCTCATGGACACAATGATGAGTTTCATGGCGGATTTTAAATCCAGTATTGCAGGGCATGTACCCCCTCCGATTCACAGTAGCCCAAACTCAGGTGGGGTGGGGGTACAAGCAATTGCAAAAGTGTGGGTGAACCAGTCAAGCGAGTCCCAAATACAAAGTGTTGTCCCAGCAGCTGTAGCACCGGCAATTACTATGGCTGTGGTCAAGCAAACTGGGCCGGTGTTAACAACAGTAGCTACAGGAGGGCAAAGCAGTGCACCAGCTCCCGCCAGCCCTCGCACTTCTATTCCCCTCCTAGCTCAGTCTGCAGCATTTGCAGGCATTCCCCCTCCGGCAGCACCCCCGCTTCTCCTGCTCAGGGCTCCGCACCCCCTGCCACCCCCTGGAACTCCCAGAGGGAACCGCTACCACCACCAGCCAGCCCTCTGTCCATTACTGTCACCACCCTGCAGTCGGGTCTGCCACCAGCCACCCCTCAGCTCATCACTGTCGCCCCCCTGCTGTTGGGTCGCTGCTCCTTAGCGCGGCAGGTCCCCCTGGCAGCCAAGAAAGAGATTTGGCAGAGTGACTTCATCGATATCTTTATTCTCTTAATGCATGGGCTAGATGGGCTGGACACGAGGAAAATGGATGAGAAAGACAAGGAAAAGAAGGTCAAGTACCAAACTTGGCCGGACAAAACAATTGAGAACTGGCTAGAGGCTTTCTCAATACTGGCTGCAGTTATAATGGAGAAGAACCCAAAATTATGGATGGAACATACAGGTAAACACACTCCGGAGTGCAAGGAGTATCACACAAAATACCAGGGTGGACACTCATCTGGAAGGGGTTCATTTCAGGCACGGAGGCGCAACTTCAAACAGCTCTATTGTGGTGCGCATACAGGCGGGAGCCAGAAGCGTGCTTTCAGGCTCACGTTCTCAGGGATTTTTGCCGCGGATCCGGCTCCTGGGGCAAAACTTGTAAGTTCATGCAAACCTGCAACAAGTGTGGGGCTCCCAACCCGGCAGCGTCTTGTTATAGCAAGCAGGAGCAGCAGCCACCTGGCAAGAACAAGCAGGACACTTGAGGGATATCTGGTCATAATAAACACACCCCTCCTCCCCTGGCACCATTAAACAGCTCTCTTCTTGTTATTCCTGTCCCCGAAATCTGGCTTTCCTCCAGCCCCATTCAGACAGCGTCCCAACATCCATGAGTGCAGTCAGGGGCCCTTCTCCTGTAGCCCTGGACAACCTCACGCCATTACTCAGGCAGTATCCCAACAGGCGGCATGCTCAGCTGCTGCTGGAGGATTTTACAGAAGGATTTAAGATCCCCTATGTTGGTCCCCTGGTAAGCAGGGAAGCAGACAACCTCAAATCTTCGAAGGAGCATCCAGCAGTAGTGCAGGCCAAGGTGGATAAATAACGGGCCCTAGGTAGGGTGTCTGGCACCTTCCCCCGCCCTGCTAGACAACTTTGGAAGAGGAGGGCACCTGCTCTGTGACTTATTGCACCCTGGATGTAGCATTAGACTTGGTCAGGAGGGTGGGGAAGGGGGCTTGGCTAGTGAAAGTCGACATCGAATCCGCCTACCGCTTGTTACCGGTCCACCCGAGTAGCCAGCACCTACAAGGCCTCAAACTTGAGGGCAGGTACTTTTATGACAGATGCATGCCCATGAAATGTGCAGTCTCTTGTGCATATTTCGAAGCCTTCAGCTGCTTCTAGCAGTGGGTACTCCAGGTGACTTACAATGGGAGAGGGGTTACCCACTACTTGGATGATTTCCTTTTCACTGGGTGAGGGCACACGGGACTGCAGGAATGCTCTCAGGGATTTTGAAAAGCTATCTAATCCCTTGGGGGTCCCACTTGCACCACGGAAGATTGAGGGTCTGGCGCAGGTCCTGAAATTCCTGGGTATAGAATTGGACACCATTGTTGGTGAGTCTAGGCTGCGAGCAGACAAGGTTCAGGAGTTAGCTCAGCACATCCAGGCACTCCTGGTACTGGATATGGCCTCACTGTGATTCATCCAGAACTTGTTGGGGAAATTGAATTTTGCTGCAAGAGTGATACCAGCTGGCAGGGTCTTTGCAAGGAGGTTAGCCAGGGCCACTGCCAAAGTCAAGAAGTAACATCATATGGTAATGTTGAGCAAAGGAATGATGAAAGACCTCAGCATGTGGGCAGAGTTCTTAGCCAATTTCAATGGATCAGTCATCTGGAGAGCCCCTGGGCGGGTAGTCCTGAGCTATCCCTGTTCACGGATGCAGCAGGCTGGGAGGGCTTTGGTGCAATTTTGGGGAGCGAGTGGTGTGCTGATAGATGGCTAAATTTGTGGCACAAAAAGAAGATCACGGCCAATGTAACGGTTTTGGAACTGTTTCCAATAGTGGTCACTTTTCATCTCGGGCCTAAGGTGCTGGCAGCGAAAAGGGTGCTTTTCTGGTCAGACAACATGGCGGTGGTACAGGCTATCAATACACAAACGCTGAAATGTCCCTTGGTGCTGTGCTTGTTAAGGGAACTGGTACGGGCTTGCTTATACAACAATTTGGGATGCAGGGCAAGACATATCCAGGGGGAGCAGAATGTAGCAGCTGATGCTCTCTCTTGTTTTCAGTGGTGCCATTTCCAGGAGGCGTGGCTGAGAGCGAGAGAGGAGATGACCCTGTTCCTGCCACACCTCTAGTTCTGGTGGAACAACATCTGAAGAAACTAGGCGAACTTTCCTTAACACCCAGGACCAGCAAGCATCAAAAGGCTTGCGTTGTGATGTTCTGCACTGTGGCGGGGGCCTGGGGGGAAGGGTTGATATTCTTGGAGCACAGGGTACAAACGTTTATCGTGTGCGCCAAGGAACAGGACAAGAGCCACTCCTGGATCTCAGGCCACCTGGCAGCAGTAAGCCATTATGCTAAGTTGAGTGGCCAGGTTAATCCTACCAAGTCAATCCTTATCAGGGCGGTACTAAATTGTTGAGCAAGGGGAGAGCCCATGCCCCAGATACCAGGTCCCCTATTGAGTTTAAGACACTGTGGGACATGATTGACATTGTTCACATGGCAACCTTTTCTGCTTTTGAGGCCGACCTTTTCTCAGCAACATTCAGCCTGACATTTTTAGGGGCTCTGAGAATTAGCAAATTAGTGGCTAGGTCCAAGACAGATACACCGGAAGCAGCATTAAGGGGACAGGATGCAATGCTCTCTTGTGCATTCCTTAGAATCCTAGTGAGAAGGTCCTAAAAGGACCAGGAGGGGCAAGAGAGGGTGATCTGGTTGCCCCAACTGGGGGACAAGAGGTATTGTCCAGTGGGTTTGGTCCCTTCCTACCTGGCCCTTCGCCCTTCAGGAGAGGGCTATTTACTGATCCATGCTTTCAACACACCCCTTACTAAGTGTCAGGTGGAGCAGGTAATGAAGTCATTTTAAATAATGTCAGGCAATGCTGGTCCTGGCAAGCGCTTTTGCAGCCACTCTTTCAGGATAGGGGCCGTGACTACAGCATTTAAGGCGGGCATGTCAGCGGACCGCATCATGCAGGTGGGACAATGGGAATCCCAGTGTTTCTAACCGTTCATCCGTCCATAAGCCACCGAGGGGAGTGGCCTGAGGACGGTATAAAAGAATTCAGTGCAGTGAAAACTTTGAGTATACCAAAGGCAACCTTGTACCTCACCAGATGTTTTGTTGGGTGCAGTGTGTATTTTGTGTAAACTATGTGCAATCTTGAGTAGTGGTATAGAATTGTGTGCAGTGCTTCAATAAATGTGTTTTGCAACCTTGCATTTCTTTATTTTGCCGGGATCAAAGGTCTGGGTGATTGGCCATTCTTACACCTTGAGAGTGGCACAATGGGCGTAAAGCAGGAAATGGAGGCATGGGTTTTCCGCCACTGATATAATTTGGTTGGGGTTTCCAGGCATGCGCTGGCACAGCTCGCTGAAGAAAATATGGCACAGACTATTGGGAGGTGACTCCCTTCCCAACATTCTGATCATACACTTAGGAGGCAATGATTTGACTTTCCTGGTTAGGAAGGCCCTGCGGCAAGAGTTGAAATCCTTGTAAGTTAAGCAACCAATTGGGGGCATGCGAATTATGGTGGTCAGAGATTATCCCATGTTTAGTCTGGCACACGACCGGTCGGGAGAGGCTGTAGAAACCTCACGCAGGAGAATTAACAGTGCCATGTGCAAAGTTACTAAACAGAGGGGTTTTGGTTTCATTAGGCACAGGGTGTTGCATGCCAAGTCCATGGGATGTTTTGAGGAGGATGGAGTCCACCTGTCTAGAGTGGTCATGGACCTATTTTTGTTAGACCTGGGTGACGCCCTGGAATCAGCTGGTGTAAGTCGGAATGCCTGCCTTGGTGGGGGCCCTGGGTGTGACGGGAGCCACACCCAGAGCTGTGGCGGAATTACAGGGGAATCCAGAGGCTGAATGGTACATAGGGGTGCCCCCTTCAGAAGAACAGCAAGGGTGCAAATGCCAAATAGCCCCAGGGAGTCCTTACGGCAGGACCCTGGAGGAACGTCAGCGCCCATGAGTCCTACGGGCGGTTGTAAACCTGAGCAACCAGGGGCTTGCTTGAATACGCTCTGCACCTCAAGGGGCGTGAGTAAATGGGTGGACTGGCGGTCGACAGTTGGTATGGGGCAACACCCCCAAAATTGGTGAGCAGCAATTGGTTAGGGCCACGGTGCAATTTGGCTCTTCAGGTGGGCAGGGCAGCTTAGGCATGTCTCCACTGCCTGCCCTTGGATCGCCCGTAAGTTGACCCACCATGTTGGCATTTTTCATTATGCAAATAAACCTACAGCAAATTTTCTTCACGAACAAGGTGTCTGATGTGTTTTATTTTTTCGGTATTTGTGGGTGGGAATGTGTTGCTGATATTGGCACTATGTGGCTGCCTGCAGTCCACACAGGGGGTCCCAATAGGAGGGCAGCCGCCTTAGTGCCACATGATGGCACACAACTATATCTTAGTGTTTGGGACCCTCTCTGGGTCCGGCACGCCCTGTGTCATTACCGGTGTACCAGTGAGCGGGGAGCCCTGGTATATTTACCTCTCCTGCCCACCTGGCGCTCTCTTTTTGCCAAGCCTTCACGTTGTTTCCCTCCCTACCGCTTACCCGGCATGTCTGCTGGAGGGTGGTTGGTGGGGAATGCTGTTAACTTGTTATTTTGTATTGCAGGCAGAGTTACAGGGCAATCCAGAGGCTGAATGGTACAAAGGGGCGTGCTCTTCAGGAGCACAACAAGGGTGCAAATGCCAAATAGCCCCAGAAAGTCCTTAAGGCAGGACCCTGGAGGAACGACGGCACCCTGTTAGTCCTACAGGCGGTGGTAAACCTAGGCAACTGGGGGCTTGCCTGGATACGCTCCACCCCCTCAAGAGGCGTGAGTAAATGGGGGGACTGGCGGTCCACAGGTGGTATGGGGTTACCCCCCAAAATTGGTGAGCACCGATTGGTTAGGGCCACGGAGCAATTTGGCTCTTCATGTGGGCAGGGCAGCTTAGGCGTGTCTCCACTGCATGCCCTTGGATCGCCCATAAGTTGACCCACCATGTTGGCATATTTCATTATGCAAATAAACCTGCAGCAATGCTTCTCCACAAACAAGGTATCTGGTGTGTTTTATTTTATCGGGAGATTGCTGTATTTGTGGAGGGGTGTGTGTTGCCGATATTGTCTTTAATTTGAATGAAAAATTAGGCAAGTACTAGTTCAGGGAGGCCAACTGTGTAAAACAATCCTCGTTCTGTGGGAGGATAATTGGAAATTATTAGATGGCAGTGTTTATGTTGGAACGCACAGCTCAATAAGAAATAAAATTAAAACAAAGGGGCAGACGTTGTTTGAAAGAGAGGCTTGAACCGCCGCATTCGTGAGGAAAATATATGGCACCAATGTGCAGGAGCTGGTACAGTCATGATTTGCTAAAGGCAAGTAGGCGTCTCCTGCCTCAGAAACCCCCGCTATTCCTCTTGGGCAAAGCAGGTGGAGCCAAAAGGAAAGCAGGGGGAACATCCATGACAACGCGGTCAAAACACCGGGCTGCCATTACCACGCGTCTTTTACAATGCAAGTCGTTACCACGACTTGCGCTGGAGGGCGCTCTAGACTAAGGAATAGTAGATTTACTATTCAAACACCTTCCCTACTGTACGTAGGCTGGAGTTGGAATAGTAAATCTTACTATTCCTAAGTCCAGCACCCTACAGCACAAGTCGTGGTAACGACTTGCGTTGTAAAAGATGCCTTGTGATGTAAAGATCACGTTGTAACATCATACAACCGGAAAGCAGAGTCCTTTGCGTACTTTATTACGCTGTGAGGTGTCCCATTTGTATCTCTGCGGCTGTTTCCCCGACCACCTGAGGATGATAGCATGTTCCACAGCCAGTAGATGTATAGATGGTTCATCGTATCCCTTCCCTCATCTGCTAAAAAATAGAGCTTACCTCCTGTTCGGAAGTCTCAGGGACTGCGAAGACTTCCCCAACCTCTGGGTACCACTTCTGGAACCACTGTGTCAGTTGCCACATAGAAGGAAAAAGCAACCGATTCTGTTACCGATTCCGTCGCTGGCTCTGTGTCCTGACGGCACTGCAGAAGGCACCACCCGCACCTTGCACCGCAAGCCTTGTCTCAGCAACGGTGACGACTGCCGCTGCACCACCAAGCCACTACTTGCACCATGACCTGTGAGCACTGCACTACGCACCACTTGACTCCACCATCCTAGTCTCAACGACACCGTTGCTGCTGCTAACTTCAACACCCATGACCGCATCGTGGGTGTTATCACATCTTATAACTTTCACAATGCCCGCCTCGTCCCACTCAGCAGTCTGGGCCGACCGACGCCAGCTCCTGCTAACCGACTCTGTTGCTTGCACCGTAACCTGCCACCACCGCATTGAGGACCACCTCGTCCTGCACCGTAAGCCCTGGTCTCACCAATGCCGTCTGGATGATTGTCACTGAGCCGCTACCTGCACCGCATCGAGAGGACACCGCACCGTTTCCATTTTGCAACGCAACCACGACCGGGTCGCGACAACGTGCCAGCATCAACAAGAAAGATACTGTTAGCGAGTCTGTCCACGATTTTGCTGGCCGTACCGACACCGTCGGCTGGAACTGTTAGACTCTGTTGTTTTCAGCATCGCAGTAGCCTCGTACGGACTGTGTTTTTGAGGTATTCTTGCTATTTTAAGGATATCTAGCAAAGTATAGATTTTTAAAGTACTGTGTGTTGGATTTTTATAATTTTTGGTCTTGTTTTGGATATATAAAAATATTGGATATTTTTCTAAACTTTTGTAGTGTTTTCACAGTGTTACTGTTGGTTATGTGCAAATGCTTTACACACTGCTTTTGAGATAGGCCTGACTGCTTGCGTCCACCTACCAAGGGGGTGAGCAGGGATTATTTTAGGAGTGTAACTCCCTTACCTTAACCAGGAAGAAGGGTCCCTACTAAGACAAAGGTGCAATCCCTTGCCAACTACAGACCCCTATTCCTAACAGGGGGCATGTGAGAAAGTCATCCTTTTTGCCCTGGTCACCCCCATTTCTTTTGACTGATACTTGTGGAAACTGACTCTGACTTTGCCCTGGTCTCTGCTAGCCAGGCCTCGTGCCAGTGCTCCTATTAAAAAGGTATATTTTAATGGGTATAATTACAATTGGCCTTGACAGACCCCTGTAAGTTCCTAGTATATTATAAGGCATGGGGGATTCAAACTACCGATAAGTCCCTACGTGTAATAGGTCAGTCAGTCAGTCATTGAGGCTTTATTTCGATAAAACATATCTTTAAAAGCATTACATAGGACATCAACTTAAAAACCACAACATATACAATGCTTCAACAGGTCAGTTTAAAATAATGTGTATATTATTAAAAATACATTAAAAAAGTCTAGATGAAATGACCATAATTAAACAATTTCATTAAGCCTTTTAGATCTGATCGACCATGCCCATCTTAGAAATTTTGATAAACCACACACATACAAGGGCCGGGGTCAGACATCAAAATTCGCAATGCCAGGGGCGTGGCTAGCAGCCAAGCATGGCGGCGGTGTAAAGCGGGAGCTCCCCACGGCATAACAGCCTTGTAAGACATCCGACGCACTAATCCGTCCCATTGCCCGCCTGAAGTAGCGGTGCCGACTCAGGAACCCAAGCGGCACCACCCGGTCCGGTTCCGGTAAAAATCGTGAGCCGAGAACTGCTCCCTCCGCCACTGACATACGAGGGCCTGCGGCTCCCGGCAGACACCGGACTTGCGTGCCTGCCGGGCCCGGCGGAAGTGCGACCTGACCGGCCAAGGTCCGGTGACAATGTCCGCCCCCCTGTCGGGGACGGAACGGAAGACACATTGGCGGAGGCGGCGATAGTGAGAACCCCCCTGCGACGCTGGACACAACTGCAGGAGACGGCGAGATTCCGCGGAAGACCTGCGGCGGCGGCTGCATGGTGGAAGTCTCCGAGCGCTGGGTGCTGCTACGGGAATAGAGGACCGCCATATTGGAGACTGCGCCTGATCGGGGTAAGAGACACGAGGGCAGCCCTGACAGAGACCCCCTTCACCGCAATATCGGCCCTTGGGACACTGCGCAAAGTGGCAGGAGATGAGGGAAAGTGCCCCTGGAGCCATGCAGAGACCAACATAATTACAGGAGAGGGACAGTGTAATTAACAGAGAGCACCCCAGCGCTTATTGATCCGGTGAACTCCTGGGCAGCCTCCAAGCACTGCTGCCGTGTGGAACCTGCCTGCCTGTGGGACTGGCGGTGGCGCTGGACCAGCGCTGAGACAATCCGGTCAGCGACACGAGCCATACGGTGGGGCTAGGACCACGTGCGCCAACTGGCAGCGGAACGCGACGCTGCGTGCGAAACGCGGGAGGGCTGCTTGTCGAATTGAGGCCCCGCCGTCACGGTCCAGTATCTACTGACCAAGGTCACGCTGCGGAGCTATTCCGTGCCCAGAGAAAAGAGTGAGTGCACGAGTGGCTGGTCTGCGTCGCTCGTGCTAGGGGTCTGTGAAGGCCGGAAAGACGGGACACCTCTACCGACAGACACTGAACCTGCCGGCAAAGAGCGCACTCCGGGACCTGAGAACAGGCGACACCCCAACCGGACCGCGTGCCCCTGACCCTCGGCGCAGACACGCGGATCCCTGCTGTGCTGTCTCGAGAAATGGCAGGTAAAGGGACCAGGAGTGGTTCGACGCAAACCAGGCTGGAAAAATTCGCATATAACCAGCACGGGCAGTCCCAGATCAATGGACGTAATTCCACGGGCACTGCTCCGGAAGCGGAGGGGTCCAAGAAAGTATCCTTGGAGGACATTATGAAGACTCTCTCGGAAGTACAGGTAACAGTGGGCTCCATCTCCTCCGAGGTTACTCTGCTCCGAGCGGACTTTCAGAATATGACTGAAAGAGTGTCTCAAGTTGAGGTGATTACGAAGTCGCTTATGGAGGACACCTCGGAACTGCAAGTGGCAATGGAACGCATGAAAAAAGTCACCAAGATGCTGCAAGACAAGCTGGATGACCAGGAAGGGCGTTCACGAAGAAATAACATACGCATCCTTGGTCTTCCGGAAACAGAGGGTAAGGAGGCAATGGACTTGTATGTAGAGGACCTCATAAAAAATAAGCTTCAACCTAAGGGCCTGTCGCACTTCTTTTCAATAGAACGGGCGCACAGGGTCCCTGGCGGAACACCGAAACCAGGAGCTGCGCCGCGACCTGTCCTGGCTAGACTTTTTAACTTTAGAGACAGGGACGCGGTTCTGCAGGCAGCTAGGGTCTCACCGCCTGTCAAGATCCAGAACGCGACCCTCGCCTTCTTTCCGGACTATACAGCGGAAGTGGCCAGACGCCGGAAGTCGTTTACTGAGGTGAAAAAGGCGCTGAGAGACAAAGGCCTGCCATACGCTATGTTGTTCCCTGCGAAATTGCGGATTGTGGCCGATGGAAAAGCGTGGTTTTTCGACAAGCCTGAAGTTGCACGGGATTGGCTGGATGGATGGAGACAGGTGGGCCAACACCAGCGTCCGCATAGGGATCGACCGCACAATCGTGACAGCAGGCACTCAGCTACGCAGCCCAGTCATCCTACAAGCCAGGAAGATGCAGCGAGAGGGGACTCTGATCTGGACCGGGACCCACTGGACTCCGGACAACCGAACCTGGGGTAGTGATGGCTCATTCTGCTCCAGGACGATTACGACATGAGGGGACCTGATGCTGGTACAGCTGAGTAGGGTGGGCATTAGCCGGTGCCTGTAGGGGACTCACCAACCCCACGAGCAAGTAAGATGGTTCGAATTGGGGGGGAAAAGCACTCTGCCAAGTTGGGGAAGCGGGCGGGGAATAGTCCGTGGAGCAGGGGAGCAGGGAGGAGGGTTGGGGGAGGGGTTGCAAAGTTAATGTTATTGTTGACTGTCATCATTTATGTACCGAACTTCACAAACACGCCACTTGTCACATGGTTCCGAAGCACCAACTCACGGGGTAGCATACGCATTGAGATAGGCTGCCGATCACTCTCACCGCTATTCACATGACCCAATGGCCCAGCATCTACACGCAGCACCCGCTGAAAAACCCCATACGACCACGGTAGTGCCCCCCCTGCGCCTGCTCACTTGGAACGTTAGAGGCTTGGGGGATAAAATTAAGAGAGGGCTGGTTCTGCAGGCCATTAAACGCCACGGTCCTGACCTAGTGATGATTCAAGAGACACACCTCACAGGGACGACATGTAAAGCGCTGGATAGACGTGGGTAAGTGATGGCAGTACATGCAGAATTCACAACGGGATCCAGGGGGACTGGGATACTCATGAAAAAAACGTCACCTTTCTTAGTGGAACATCGTAGGGCGGATGACCAGGGTCGATTCGCTGCGCTCCATGGCCAATGGGAAGGGAGGCCTCTCAATATAGTCTCTGTGTACGCTCCCCCGGCGCTCCACTCTACGACACTGCCGGCACTGGGCAAATTCCTCCTAGAACTTCCGGAGGGTGACACGATCATAGGGGGGGATCTCAATGCCATAGTGGACCCCATGCTAGACACCTTTCCCATACGGAACCGCCCAGGATGTGCTACTGCACTCCCTGGCTTCCTAGAGGCCATGGGACTTACAGATGTGTGGCGAGAACTGAACCCGACAGCGCACCAATACACATACTACTCCGCTACACACAACAGCCTTTCACGAATAGACTACTTTTTGTTTCTGGGGGTAGGCCTCGGATCAGTGGACAAGTTAGAAATCCTGCCCAGAGGCGTGTCAGACCACTCTCCGATATCCCTGTCGATCACCACCAAAGAAAAGAAATGCGCTAGAGTATTCCCATTATACCCAAACTTTTTAAAAGTCCCCAAGGTCAGGAAGAAACTTAAATTAGTGACCGCACAGTACTTTCAGGAAAACAGTGGGACAGTGTCCTCGCCAGCGGTCCTATGGGAGGCTTACAAAGCAGTCCTCCGAGGGGAGGCAATCGCAGTAATAGCAGGACATAAAAGGGACTCGAGGCGCGAACTCACGGAACTAGAGCTGGCACTCCACAACGCAAACACTACTCACATGTCGGACCCCACCCCGGAAACGACGCACCTTCTACAACTCCGCCAACAGCAATACCAGGCCCACCTCAAAACGACTGTTAATGGCTATATCGCAAACACGGCACATAGAATATATGACGTGGGTGATAAGGCCGGGAAGATGTTGGCATGGTTAGACAGGAGAAGGGGAAGTAGTAGAGGTATATAGAGACTTTACTCTCACGACGGTCAGCTGCAGACACACCCTGAACAAATAGTATGCACCCTGGCGCGTCACTTTCAGGAAATCTATACCCCGGACCGGGATGTCACTGCGCAAACGGCGGCAACCTCACTTGAGCACATTTCCATCCCCAGACTCCCGCAGGAAGCACAGCAGGAACTTGAGACGGATCTGTCAGAGGAAGAGATTCAACTGGCGATACATGCACTGCAATCCGGCAAGGCTTTGGGTCCCAATGGGTTGCCTGTGGAATGGTACAAAACAATGGCCACAACGTTAAGTAGACCATTGCTGGATATGTATACCGAAAGCCTCGAAAAAGCGGAACTACCGCTTGATCAGCGTACAGCCACGATTGTGGCCATTCCGAAGCCAAACAAACCGACGACAGCCAGCGCCTCTTATCGCCCTATCTCCCTGCTAAACGTAGAAGCTAAAATCCTGGCGAAACTCCTGGCTAGCCGCCTGACGCAACACCTACACACACTGATACACCCTGATCAGTCGGGCTTTATGCCTCACAGAAGCACAGCATTGAATCTCAGAAGGGTCCATGGGGTTATGGCACGGGCACACCTACTCACTGAACAGGCGGTGATCCTCTCCCTTGACGCCAAAATGGCGTTCGATCTCGTAGAATGGGAATACTTATTTGAAGTGCTTGCGCGAATGGGCTTTGGTCCGAAATATATTGCATGGGTGAGACTTTTGTACACATCACCAGTGGCGCAAGTAGTGGCTAACGGCCGCATTTCACCGCCATTCCCACTGAGGCGTGGGACCAGACAGGGGTGCCCGTTATCGCCCCTGCTCTTTGCCCTAGTACTGGAGCCACTAGCGATCCTGCTGAGAGAGACACCGCTGTTTCGGGGTATCAAATGGGAGGGGGGTTGGGAAGATAAGATCTCCCTATACGCAGATGATATGCTCGTCTATATGGTTGACCCTGATGCCGGGATCCCTGCCTTACTGCGTCTCTGTAACTCGCACGGGAAGGCGTCATGTTACACCCTGAATTGGTCCAAGTCGGTGGTATACGTGCTCAAAGGCCCGGCACCGTTGTTGCAGGAGAATTGCCCTCTGACACTGACGACAACCTCCTTTAAATACTTAGGTATCGAAATCACGGGCGACGCCGCAGAATTTTTTGAAAAAAATTTGAAACCACCATTAGATAGACTACGTGCAGACGTCAAACACTGGGCGACCTTACCCTTGACCCTCCTTGGGCGAGCGGCCCTATATAAAATGATGGCGCTCCCTAGATTCCTCTATGTACTTGAGAATACCCCATATATGGTTCCGACACACTACTTCAAGCACATAACGGCCCTAGTCACCAGTCTGCTCTGGAGCAATGGCCAAGCGCGTATCGCACATGATAAACTGGTGAAAAGTTGGTACGAGGGGGGGATTGCACTGCCCAATGTGCAGTTATACTACTGGGGGCCCAACTCAAAATTATCAACCAATGGATCCACACCCCACGAACGGACCCAGCTTACGGGGCGGACTGGTCTCAACTGGGGACAGACTGCATGCTCTCCGCTCTGTATAACAAGTCGCAAGTTAAAACACTAGTGGGCCCGACACACCACACGGTGGCCCTGTGGCACATAGCGCAGACACGTATGGGATGGAAAGGGAAGATCACCAAAATGACACCACTGTGGGATGTGAAGGCACTGGGTAACCTTAGGTCATGCAAGGGGTTCGCACAGTGGGACTACATAGGGATCTCCACGGTAGGGTACCTGTGGGACAATGGCACGGTGGTGGCGCTTTCCCACCTTCAACAGCAATACGGTCTAGGCCCCACCGAGACGTTCAGATATGTACAGATACGTCATGCACTACTCCAAGCGATCCCGGCTGACACCGTACTGCCAGAATCCTCGCCACTAGAGGACAGACTATTAACAGAATTTATGCAACAAAGTGCGACCTCCCTCACGTATAAAAAACTGGTAAATAATCTGGATGACCCTACACTTAAACTTAAAGAGAGGTGGGTGGAAGAGATAGGCGAATTAGATGAATCAGAATGGAATGAAGCACTTGCCTCCCCAAAGGAAGTAGGTATTTCGGCAAAATTCAGGCTAGTGCAACTAAAAATTCTGCACCGCACTTACTACACTAGAACACTACTTCACAAGATACAAAGGGCGACACATCCCTACTGCCTGAGGGGTTGCGGGGAAGAGGGAACGCTATTCCACACACTGTGGGATTGTCCACTGATTCAGGAATTCTGGAAGCAGGTCATGCGCACAATCTCGCAGGCCCTCAAGATCTCCATCCTACCTGAACCCCGTAAGTGCCTATTGAATGTCTGGGACCCCAATGACCTGGATAGGTACGGACTGATATGGGCCACACTAGCAATAACAGTGGCGAAGCGAGACATTGCGCAAAAATGGGGGGCTCCGGAACTGCCTACTGCAGCTAGATGGACTAGAAATATGGACATGCTGATGGTGGTGGAGAGGGCGGTGTATGTGCCTAGGGCTTGCCCCCGTAAATGGAACAAGGTATGGACCCGTTGGAATGTTTATAGGGGGGATATCTGTGAACCCTTGCCAGAAGAAGAAGACCTAGAATCTGAAGAGGAGGATGAGTGAGGGGATGGGCGGTGGGATGGTGGGTACCTGTTTAAGACACAATGATGCATAATACTGGCCTTCTCACGGACCCAAAAACCAGAACTAAAAACGGCAGCCATAAGGGGTGATGTTGGTTAACTGTGGATCTATGTGGCAAAATGGACAATGATGACACGGGTTATGTTTACTCTTTTCTGTTTTTTGAATTGTACTCTTCACATATCTCGATTTGTGTTTTGAAGGGACGGGGGCTACACCTTTTACAATGTGAGACAGTATGCTGAGTATCATCACTTGCACGAAGACAATTGATAGCTACCAACCAAGTCATGGTTGAGATACGATTCGCATACATGAGACTCTACACTGAATAAGCTGCCCTACAGCAACGTATTTCCATGGAAATTGTTTTAGTCTCCAAATTACCAGGATGTACATGTACCTTATACCTTCATATTCAAAATAAAAAATTTCTTTAAAAAAAAAAAAAAAATAGGAATACAAATCCCAAATACAAAGAAAAAAATGTGATTGGATGAGTTACGCATGGAACCAGAACATTTGAGAGTTCAGACCCTGCAGCTTATTTATGGACTGCACAAGTGACCATCTGATTTACCTTACCAGTATTATACCGTTTAATATGCTGGTTACAGCAATCAGAGTTACCATGCCACCCAGTCTTTAGGGTGACCAGATCCCAACATCTCCACAATGGAGGTGGGAAGTGGACTAAAAGGCACCACTCAGTCAGGTAGTGGTTGGCACAACAATGAAAACAAAGCTGCCCACCTGTGTCAGTCTGTCTCTTGCCAATTAGACCCTATATGTAAAAGGCGCCTTGCCAGAAAAAGAGCAACGGGCGAGGTGCCGCCGCCCAGATCCATGCAGGGCTACGGGAGAGTCTGTCGGGTCCAGATTGTTTGACAAAAACACTCACTGTGGCACATATGGTACACGGAAGCTGGGCTTCAGTTTGGGCCATGATATTCGTCCAAATGGCACAAAAGCAGGGAGTTAATTTGATCAGTCACTTGGCTGGATTCATTAAAACAAATCGATACAGTAAAACAAGTGATACGGCATCACTCTCCAAGAACTGTGGCCAGCGTGATCGCTAATGCTGCCCAACAACGCAATTCAGCTGGTTGGGAACGCTTCAGTTGTGTGAAATATACATTTAAATGCAGTATTGTGGACACCAGCACTAAAATGTGTTAGTTTGACCCCTGATGCAAGGCACCTGGCAATGCTGAATAGGCTGTGCAGAAGACTGTAATTTGGAGTCTGGCATATAGAACCTTCTGTAATCCATTAAACCCACCTTGATCGACCTCAATGGCAACCCCATTTCAAGAGGCACAGACAGGGTGCCTTCTGGGTGAGGGGGACTTAACCATTGTGGATACATTCATCTTTGATATCAAATTCCTTCAAATATATGCACACCATCTCTTCCCTTCCTTTAACTAATTTTTTAAACATGCCAGGGGCTACAGCAACTTTCAAAACTGTTAAGAAAAAAAACACATAACTAAAAGTTAATGTTTGTCCCCTTGCTTGTAGAATGCTTTTGAGTTCTTACAGAAATTATTCTGTTACTCCTTTTAGTCACATATAGTAAAAACCTTCTTCTCAGCGACATCCTGCGGCACAGATCAGGAAATAAGGTGACAATTTTCCCATGATAGTAGATTTAACTCTTAAAAGTAGCAGCCTAAAGAATCAGGACACTGTAAGGTTGCAAATATTGGGCTAATATTTTTTCATTACTTTCTGGACACTTGGTAGAACACCAAAGTTCTGGCCACATTATCTCTTGAGAGGGAGGAGGTGGGTTCATAGGGGGAGGCGTTGAGGAGGTGTTTGCAACATCCATCTGAAAGTTCAAACTTACCAAAGCCCCCGATAGTGTTTTCAGGTCTTCGTCCCCTGCTGGTTCAAAGCATAGGGCTCTTAGATTTCCTTCCATAGATTTATCCACAAGGTGGCCAGTTTTAGCCTCTGATAGTGAACCACTTGATCAGTGTGCAAACCATGCTCTTGGCTTGAGCCTAGGTAAAGCCATGGACGCTGCTTTGTATATCTGACCTGCTTCTTTATTAGCAAGCGACACTAGATGGGAGAACCTCCAACTTACTTTCATCAAGGTTATTTTGGCTTCAACTAAGTCAAATTTATTTACTGTGGATTACCATCAGAGTCTACCAAACTTTTCTGAAGTCAGGCAAAATCTGAGGTAATAGCAGAATCACAAGCAGTTAGGGGATTCCTCTTTTCTTCAGTATTATGGTAGCCTACTACTGATCATCCCATATGTTGGTGTCCCATAAGAGATAGTAGACCAAATTCCTAATCATGCATTCAGTTTACTACAATATTTTAGCAGCCACCAGCCGGGAAACTGCATGATTATCCCAGAGTTTACCTATCGGTTCATAAAATGTACTCCCCCTCTTCACTCCTCCAATTCCATATAAAGTCAATATTGTAGCCCGGTGGTTCTTAACCTATGGTCTGTGGACACTTGGGGGTCCACAACACCTACTCATGGCGTTTGCGGTGGTTTGGAACATTAAATAATAAGAGCAGATGAAAAAAGTATATATGCATAAAAAGCGAAATTGAAAGTGTTGAAACCTCTGAAATATTAAGTTGTTTCCTTATCTTGATTTGTGGGAGCAGCTCAGCCTAAGTACAGCAAACTGAAGCTACTATGGACAATTTGTGTTCTCAATTGAAGCACCAATATGTGTCAACAAAAAGAGACTGCAATAGGAGCAATAAAAGGACACATTGATGCTAAAGTCTATAATATCACTTTATCTTTTAGAGATTAAACTAAATTTTGAAAAGCTCCAACCTTCCCATTAAAATTTTGATGTTACCATATTTTTGGTTTGAGAGTTAAATAAAATATTCCATAATTTGTGAAAAAAAATTTTTTTAAAAATTCGCAATGCCACAATATGGTGTCTGGTGCCTAAGTCCCTACATAATGGTTTTAACCACCTAGTTCTCAGGGATTTGTATGCTGGGCATTCAAATAAAAGGTGGGCAACAGACTCCATCCTAAACATACAAAATGTACAAAACGGTGAGGTTTAAAACTGAATTTTACAGCGAGCAGTCAATTCACCCACTGGAAGCATGCCCACCCTAAACTTAAAGTACAGAGCCCGGTCTGTGGGTTTTAAAATCATGTCAAGATAGGGTTCTCGCAGAGGCACGTCCTTAATCCTAAGAAACTTAGTGGTTGCTCTACTTTGTTTGGGGTCTGAACTTTTTATGCTGGATCCCCAACTCCAATAAATGTTCTTGGGAGCAGATCTGGATACCCAAGCATCCCCTAGCCCCAATTCTCCAAGTAAGAATTTAACGTCTCTAAGCCACCTAATTTTGGACCATCCAGGCATCAACAATACTTCCCGCAACCCATCCGCATAGTTGGCTAGTTCAGGGACTCTCCATAGGCGGGCCCAAAGTAGTAGCAGACGGAGTTGAGCCTGGTCTTTGATTGAACGGCACCCCATATCAAGTAATAAGGGTAGCGTTGGGGTACTCTGAGGGAGGGCCATCAAATCCTTCAGGAAATTATTCTCGATCTGGACAGCTGATCTATATTAATGGTTCCCCAGAGTTCTGCCCCATAAAGGGCAGCACTAACTCCTCTTGCTTTATGTATATCTATCACAGGGGCAATAGGTTTAAACGAGGAAGAGCGCTGCTCCTTAAGTAAAACCCCCACTACCCTTTTGTGGCTTAACAACATCTTCTGGAGGTGAGGGTTCCACTGCATGGTGTCAGATAGGCGGATGCCTAAGTAATCAAATTCTGCCACCCTTTCCAAGGGCACACGATTCAGGACAGGTGGACGTCCAGGTTTTTTGGGGGGGTTCATCACCAGATATTTTGTTTTGTCAGTATTAATTATAAGCCCCCTACAGGTGCAGAACAACTGGTAGCTATCCAGAAGACTCTGCAAACCCATAGGGGACTTAGAGATGAGGAGAGTATCATCAGCGAATAGGAGAGTTGGTATTCGCTTGCCCGCCAGGGAAGGTGTGTCAGCAGGATTTTTTAGAAGATGCTCCACCACTCCGTTCACATAAAGTAAATACAGAGTGGGGGCAAGGATGCATCCCAGGCAGACACCCCTATTCACTTGAATTCTAGCAGTCTGCTGGCCCTGGGTACCCCACCTCACCTGAGCAAAATTCCCAGTATTGAGCCTCACCAATAAAGACAAAATATATGCGGGCATCACCATTTCAGATAAAAAACCCACACAGACGATCCCGCGGCACCAGGTCAAAGGCAGTCTTTAGGTCGATAAAGGCGAGATAAAGACTGCCTTTGCCTAGTATAACCACCTTCCAATATATGAGCAGTAATCTAAATGCCTACTCGATGGTCCCTGTACCCGTCCTACATCCTGCTTGATAGTTCGAAAGGATTTTATTATAATCAACCCACTGCAGGACTCTTCCAAGAACCACCTTGCCTGCAACCTTCTGTGTAGAATCAATTAGGCTTATAGGACGGTAGTTGGCAGGGTCGTCCCGGCACCCCTTTTTAAAAATCGGGACAACCTCTGCCCCCCTCCATGAGTCTGGAATTGCTGCACCATTTTGAATAGCATTAAGCAAGGATGAAATGAGCCTCCCCCATTCTCTGCGATTGAGGCGGAGCAGATCCCCCGGTATCCCATCAGGGCCTGCTGCTTTGTTCGGCACTAATGATTTTATCACATTTTCCACTTCCTTAACTGTAAAGGGATGAGCTTCGCTCTCCCCAGTGGGGCCCACTAGAGATGGTATAATCAGCCCCTGTCTGTCATCCAGGTGGGTGGTATAAAGAAGAGAAAAATGATCAAACCACGTTTGGCCAATAATATTACATGTTATGAGGGTGCTATCAGGCCTATTCCTAGCCCTTACTAGATTCCAGAAACGACTAGAATCCCTCTTCGCACTAGCTTCCTTTAGGTCACACCAGAACTGGTCCTCCCAATCTTTCCTGGCTTCGCTAATGGAGAGCTTATAATACTTCCTGGCAACCCGGATCAACTCAGGGCCCTTGAGTTTAACTGCTTTCAAGAGTGCAGATTTCATCTGCCGACATTTTTTGGAATACCAACCCGGATTGCCCTCAGGTCTCTGGCACTCCCTTACATGGGGACCCCTACTGTGTGTAGGGCACTAATAGTATCGCAAAAAAGTATGGATACTTCAGGGGTCTCCAAGATGGTACTGTCCACTGTGCACCCATCAGTTCCCCAATATTTTGGACCTTACCCTCGTCCAGAACAACCTTACACCATTTAAGGCGCTTCCCACAGTTAGATGGACAAACTTCTAAGGTTGATCGTAATACTGATGGTTCCTGCATACCATTTATAAGTGACCACAGAGGGTGCAAAATCAAGGATAGCGGATTATGGTCGCTGTCCGCAGTGGACAAAACTTCCATGTCACGCATAAAGCTCCAGAGCTTAAGGTCAGTAGGATGTAGTCTATCCTAGAGGAATGGTCTACCCTGTTGAACATATGGGCTCCGGAAGGGTCCGATGGTGCTCTACCGTTCACTGCCCTTAGACCAAATTTCAAAGTTAGGATGTTAAGCTGGATGGCCTGTTGGGACCACCTCTTTATGGGCGAGATTGTTAAAGATGGAATACCCCTCTTGGCGTCCTCATCCGAGATACCCAAGATATCCTCTGCCACAAGGGGTTCAAAAGTACAATTGAAGTCCCCTGCGATCAGGACACACATGCTATCACTACACTGACTGAGTTCGTCTTCAATCTCAGTAACGGTCGGAGATGGGGAGCCACCTTTAGTGCCCCTGGCGTAAATATTAAATATCTCCAGAGTGCGCCCTCTCTGGGGTCCCCTAACTGAGATTCTTAAAATGTCTGGAGAATTAGATTCTCTGCGCCTGATTTGGCAACCCAGGGAAAAGCTAACCCATATGAGAAGTCCACCTGTGGGGCGACCTCTCCCTGTGAGGGATGGAATAGCTGGTCCAAAATACGTGGTATAACTAACCTTATAACGAGGCTCCACACTCCAGGTCTCTTGAAAAATACATATCTCAAAAGACTCAATAAAGGAATTCCAATCCGGGAGTTCTAATTTTCTGGAGATACCCGCTACTGAGGATCCTCAAATCACTATTCGCTGCAACTTGCTCAAATAGAGGCTGTGTAGCTAACATGCTGGACTTGGTTTGAGTCCCCAGTGGCGTGCCCTCCAGCTCCTCATGCCTGCGAATGTTCTCTGATTAGAGAAAGTCAGAAGCGGGCTTAATTGTGGGGCTAAGAGTGTTTAGAGACGGAAAGCGCTCAGAAGAGTATAGGGGCCCATATTGTGCACCGTGCTCGGCCGCCTCTCTACGCCCAAACATGTCAGCTGCAGCTGATAGCCTCATGTCAGGAGAATAAGCGCCATGTCAACATCCACGACCCATCTTGTAGGCTCCGGGGCCAGCATTTGACACATACGTCAAATTGGTATACTGGTCGTAGGGGTGGAACCCTCTTTCCCTCCCACCCCAGGGCTGATAGCTAGCATACAAGGGGAAGTACTGTTTGAAGTTGGAAATAGCTAAGATCTTGTGTGCCAATTCCTGAACTTCCTTGGCCAGAATATTGGTTGCAGATGTACCTTGAAACCCTAGCGTCCCTAAAGTTAACCAAAAAGCAATCTCCTGTCGTGTCCTTAATCCTGCTTCCAACCCAATTGACCCTTCTGACATGAAGAACCTGACCGTCAAATAAACTGGGAAGAGGTCTGTTCTCATTTAACCAAAACATAGTTTTGTTTTTGAGTTCTTCATACGATTCTTGTTTGCCAGCCTTACGCTGAGGGACTCCAGTAAGCACAACTACATAGGACTGGCATTCTGGCGGTAGGTTAATATGGGGAGGGTTGGTGTCTCCCTTCTCAGCCGGGAGGGGCGTATGTATTGGAGCAAGTGAGCTACAGTTTTGGTTCCCTCTTCTTCCCAAGGTAGTATTGATGCCCCTGCTCTGAGTGGAGAAACTTTGGCGGGGACCTTTGTGCCCTTTATCCATGTTCAAATTGCAGATGGAACTAGTTTGATCGTTAGTGTGAGTAGGACCATTGTGTACAGCATTCTTTGCACCCACTTTAGACCCAAGAGCTTCCTCTGGTGCTGTTGAAACCCTCGACTCTGTAGATGTAAGATCCACCTGGGGATCTTTGTGCACCTGTGACACACCCTCCCTGTTTTTCGAATGTAACTTGATCAGAGCCGTGAGTGAAAAAAAATTGTCGAGAGAGGCTTGCTCAAATCTATCCAGCCTCTCCGTCAAGACTTTCACCCTCTCAAGTACAGGGAGTATCAGGGATTTTATCATTTTCTCTATCTGGGCGATGAAGGGTATCTGGGGTAAGGAGTCTGGAGTGGAGATGGGCATTGGGCTTACATTCTCCAACTCTCTTGGAGTGCATAAAGCCCCCCCCGGGGCTTCTTTGAGGGTATAAAATGTCCACCCCTTTGACAGGTTATGACTCTTTTCCTTTTTAAGGGTGCTGCTCTAGCTCCTCTAACTGCCACTGCCTCTAATTGCAGAAGGGGTCCCTCAGAGGTTTTGAATTACTAATGGGGGCATGATTCTCTATAGATAAGGCAGGCCCCAATGCTTGCAGAGTAACCAATTGGCTATGGGATTCTAATGCATTAAGCCTCTCTAGGCTGTCCCCTTTAGCGCCTGATCTTGGGAGATCTATATCCGGAGCAGCTTCATCAAGGAGCTCAACAGTATGTACAGGAGAGATCGCCAAAGCCAGGGGCCCTAAGGAAGAGCGCTTTTGGTTAAGAGGCTCACGTGAGAGGCGACGCTCTGCGAAGGCAATTTCTTTCTCGAGAACCGAGAAAGCCTGGGTGATAAACTGGTCCATCGTGCCACAAACACTGCCCCCCCACCCGTGAGCCCCTTCCAGATCGAGTTGACATTGGCATGGACAAACACACTATCTTTTAGCAATCGCAAAACAACAAGTCTGTGGAATAGTGCAGGATACAGTAGAAATTACCCAATACCTATTAATGACCAGATGTTAAGGGGATAGCCCAGCCTTGGCCAGCCCCGGACGGCCACAGACGGCCCGCCCTTTGCCCGAGCTTCGCCCGGCGCGCGCCCTTGACGTGGGAAATGCGGAGCAAGAAATAGGGCATGTAGGGGGCGGGAAGAGGAACCAGCCTCAGGGCTGCTGGTCCTCGCAGTCCCACGCCAGTCCAGGGAACGTCCACAAACCGCCAAAGACCACCAACTCACTCCTCCGAGCGGCCCCTGCGAAGAGGGGGCGGCGAGGCGCTACTTTCAAGCATCTGGCGTGCAGGGGGCGGGAAGAGGAACCAGCCTCAGGGCTGCTGGTCCTCGCAGTCCCACGCCAGTCCAGGGAACGTCCACAAACTGCCACAGACCACCAACTCACTCCTCCGAGCGGCAACCGTCTATGTTGTCAACTCAGACATGTGTGAGTCACAGGCATGCAACCAGACAGAAGTCAGGGTTTCCAGTAATCCGGTGCATGTTTTCGCTCGGACCTCCGGACTGCAGCAAGAGAGTAGCAGCAGAGCAGAGCGGGAGCAGGAGTAGGAGGAGCTGGAGCGGAGGACGCGTAAAACCATTCCTAACAGGGGGCATGTGAGAAAGTCATCCTTTTTGCCCTGGTCACCCCCATTTCTTTTGACTGATACTTGTGGAAACTGACTCTGACTTTGCCCTGGTCTCTGCTAACCAGGCCTAGTGCTCCTATTAAAAAGGTATATTTTAATTGGGTATAATTACAATTGGCCATGACAGACCCCTGTAAGTTCCTAGTATATTATATGGCAAGGGGGATTCAAACTACCTATAAGTCCCTACGTGTAATAGGACAAAGAGGTTTAGAGGCCCAGTAGATGTCCTGCACTGGAGTGTGCACTGCTGTGTTGCCTGCTGTCCGTTTTAAAGGCAGCCCTGATTTGTAGACTGTCTTTAAAAGTAAATTATATGCAAATTCGACTTTGGAATTAAAGGTACTTCCAAAGTGG
Source organism: Lissotriton helveticus (assembly GCF_964261635.1). Classification (NCBI taxonomy): domain Eukaryota; kingdom Metazoa; phylum Chordata; class Amphibia; order Caudata; family Salamandridae; genus Lissotriton; species Lissotriton helveticus. Next base: position 177,319,167 of record NC_136067.1, read on the forward strand.
TAATCTACCTTATTTTTGCATGTAAGTCTGCCCTAAGGTCTTCCCTAGGGGCCCCAGGTGAGGGGTGCCATGTGACCATGAGCTGGAATGTTCTATACCCTGGTATGGAAAAAACTGCCAATTAACTTTTTCTAAATTGTAGCATTTTAGCTCCATAGGTTAACATTGGAATACTGTTAAAACGTATAACTATTGATAGGTGTGAGCTAAAATAAGATTTCAAGGACTTAAAAGATTGGTAGTGATAAATCCAACAACTTACGAATGTTGAATTCATCACAACTAATACGGAAAGAAAGTTATAGGACTTTCTTTTCTGTGAGCCAGAATCGATTCTTCTAGCAACCTCTCCTGATCGGTCAGCCTTAATAGGCTTAGCCAAACTGCTTTGATGAGGTGACAAGCGGCCTGCAAAGAGACAGTGGTTACCTGATGGAGGAGTTTTGCAGCTGTACAAAACAGCCCAAGAAGGGGGCTGGGTAAATCAAACTGGGCCTCAAATAGAGCAAGACAGTAAGGAATGCCAGCCAGGCCTACCCGCTCTTCCTGTACCTGCCAGTCAGATGGCAGCCCTTGAAATGGGATTTGATGGGGTCCTTAAGAGGGAGTGTTAATGGAAATGAGTCACACCAGTTCAGCCTGGTCTTAATCGCAAGTAGAGGAATTCTCCATCATGAATTTTGAAGTACAGTGCTTTGTGTGACAAGAATATGCCACACTTTGAAGAAAACTTTCCTTCTTTTGGGTGGCACCCTGCACCTCATTGGACAGGGGTGCCCCCTGCTTTTCGCACAAGATCATTGGATAAATATGTGAGAGTTGCATAGCAACTCAGATGAGCTGCCTTAAACTAAAAGAAGAAGAAGGAATGCCCTGACTCAAACCTGGCCTGCGCCCCAAAGAATTGCAATCTGAAGGACTGCTCCTACTACACACTTTGACCTACTGCCCTGAGGACTTTGTCTTGCTTCAAATAGGATTAAGGCGTAGACTCCTTGAAAGCAACAGGTTAACAGAGGTCACCTGCACATCTCCTCCAAGGAATCATCAGCCTCGAGTGCGTCCAGTGGACGTTTAAATATTTGGCCAGGTGCATTGTGGGCATTTTAGTCCCAAACTTGTAAGTAACATCCAGAAGCCTATAGAACCTTGGATTTGTGTTTTGGACAATTTGGACCCTCAAGAGCTTAAGAAAGAAGTTCCAGAAGTTTGGAGAAGGTTTGGGAAAATCTCCATAAGATGACTGACTCGAAGTCAAGTCAAGCTGGCCACCTTCAACCACAACCTGACCCGGAATTTAGGTTCATCCCACTGAAAACTCAGCAGATCCAGACTTCCAAGATTTGACCTAGGCCTCACAGAGAAGTAATCCGAACACGACACATGGAAATTGATCTGCTGGAGAGGACCACTTGACATTAAGAGAAAATCCTCCAGAATTTTTCCAAAGGTTGAAGGTAAAATTTGGACCAGGGTCTCCCCCTTAGTGTATCTGACTAGAGCTCAGTTGTGGTCGGCCTCAAACTTTGACTTTGTTTCAGTCAAGCATGACAAGATGTCCCGAGTAACTGCTATATGTTTTTAAACACCAGAAAGTGTTTAATCATTAATTCATATTTGCGGTTCCTTGTATTGGATTTTTATAAACTGGTGTGGGATTTTTATTGCATGTTGTGTCTTACTTATTTAATGTATTGGTGTTTTTAAAGGCCTTACATGTTTGTCTCCTAAGTTAAACCTGCCTGCTCGTTGCCAGCTGCCAAGGGTTGAGTAAGGTAATATTGTATTGAGACCTTGTCTGAAGTTTACATTTCATTAGTGGCCTTATTGCTAGCGGTAGGTGTGTACTTACCCCTTCTAATAATCCACCTTCAAATACACTCTCTGAAACATAGACAAATAATATAAATACACACACTGTAACAGTGACAAATAGCATGAGTACACTCACTGCAACAGGACAAATTACATGAATACACCCAATGAAATAGTGACAACATAAATACACTCACTGAAACACTGACAAAATGACCTGATGCTGTTCTCATGCTGCTCATCTGCAACATAAGAGCACCATAGGGATTTGCAGAAGGGGGTTGGCTGAGGCTCTATGAGGTGCCATCATTCAAGAAGAAAACATAAGGAGGAAGAATCATAGGTAAGTGCATTTGTTATTTTCTTATCTTTTTGGCCCATTGACAGGCACTGTGAGAAACTTGCATTGTCATCAGCTTCAGAGTTCTCAGTCATGGCCCGGTTTAAATCTGGTAATGCGCCATGATTGAGAGATTTGGCCTTTGAGCCTAAAGGCATTTTGGTTTATTACAATTAAGGATTCCATGTTTTCAGTTTTTACTGATTTCTACAGATCAATACAGCCAGAAAATAACGTCTGTGTTTATTTTTAAAATGGAAAAAAATGAAAATTGATCTTTTTGTGAAAGACTCATGGTCCTTCCCAAACCTTTTGCCTCCTATTTCTCTGACCCTTTTTTCGTTGGCTATAGGATTTACCACTGCTGATCAGTGCTAAAGGGAATATGCTCTCTGTATAAATTGTGATATCATTGGTTATCATTGATTTACATATTTAATTTACTGGTAAGTCCCTAGTAAAGTGCACAGTGTGTGCCAGATCCTGTAAATCAAATGCTACTTTTGGGCTTGCAGCACTGGCTGTGCCACCCACATAAGTAACAATGCAAATGTGTCTCAGACCTGCCACTGTAGTGTCTGTGCGCACAGTAAACTGCCATGTTGTCCAGGCAAGTGCACCCACTTGCCAGGCACAAACCTTCACTTTTCTTACATGTATGGCACCCCATTGGTAGACCAATGGTACCCTCATGGGCAGGGTGCAGTGTGTGTGAAAGGTAGGACATGTATTGGGGTGTGTGACATGTCCTGATAGTGAAATACTGAGTATTTCATTTTTCACTATTGAAAGGGGTTGCACTGGAACTTTTTTACATGTGTAGCTTTCCATAGGGACAAGATAGAAACATTGAGTTTAGGCTCTCTGAATTTCTTAACGCACCTTTTGGTAAAGGTGGTTTTTAAATTCTGTGTTTGAAAATGCCACTTTTAGAAAGTGGGAATTTTCTTACTTTACCATTCTGTGTGCCTCTGGCTGTTTGTGCATTCAGCGTCTGGTGTTTGAGTGACAGGAGCTGGGGATGTGCATTCACTCTAGACAATTACCATTGGGGTTGAGGTGTGCCCTGCATTGACTGGCTGACTCATCGTTGGGCTAAATAGACCTGGTCTGCATTTAGAGTGGTGGGAGGAGTTTTGCTTGCAGCTGAATAGGCTGCGTCTTTATTTTCACAATGCTGTCTCCGCCTCCTGTGGTCATGCTGCACCAGGGAGGACTAGTTTGGACTGGGTTCAGAGACCCTTACAGCAAAGAGAACAATGACAAAATGGGTTATAAGTACTGGACCTAAACCCCAGGACTTTAGATCACTTCAAGGAACAAGAGGACCCTGCAAAGAAGAAGAGCGGAAGGACTATGTGAGGGGTGGGTTGGCCTGCAGTTGCTTTTTCTGACTATGGTAGAGGAAAAGGACTGACTCTTTTTACCCTGCTGTGGTATCCTGCTTTTTAAAAAATTTTTCATTGCAGATTTATATAGCACAAACTCGACCCGAAGGTATTGGAGCGATTTACATGAGCACCGGTTACGTTACACATTCAGGCACGGGGCGATTAAGTAATTTGCCCAGAATCACAGGATGTGGACGCGACCCCGAGGATCGAACTGTGGTTTCCAGCACCAAAGTCAGCAATCTAGTCGACGGACGACGTCCTCTCCCGTGCTTGGGAAGAAACTCCAAGGGCTTGTGTGTGCTGGCCTCTTGGGAGCTTTGTGAGGAGTGCTGCCCCTGAGGTGTGAGGGGTGGGTTGGCCTGCAGTTGATGCTCCTGTCTGAAGAAGGGCTGGACTGTCCTTTGCCCCTTTTGTTAGGAAGAAGAAACATGTTCAGGAGATTCCCTTACCAGTGCTTACAGATTGCTACCCTGCAGCCATTTTCCTTCTTGTATCCTAACTAGCACAAGTGGAGTGCTGTGAGAGGGCTTCTAAGGCATAGCATGGAAGTTTGGTGCCGCAGTCTTGAAGGAGAAGCCAGAATCCTACGCGCACTACAGGATAAGTACTCCAGAAGATCTGCTGAGCACCTTGTAAAGCGGCGGTGATGCTGCCAGATCGGCACATTCCTGGGCCCGAGCACAGCAGGAGCTATGAGTGTCAGAGCACCCCTCCCGGTTGCTGTGGCAACCCTGATGCGCTGAGAGCGCATGCCTCAGCCGCTTAGGAGCTGAGCAGGATGTGCAGAAACAGCAGAGGAGTTCCGCTGGTGACTTGCTGGGAGGGGGGACCGATGAGAAGGCCGCACCTGCCCCTGCAACCATGAGACCAGCAGGGAGAAGAGCGCGGCCCCTGAGGGCCGAAGGTAAAGAAAGTGGCCCTGGAGGCTACTGCGGATGCCTAGAAAGCAGGCAGTGCCACGCGGGTCGTCCCCCTAGGAAAGAGGTGGCTTGATTGCCCGCCACTGCAGCACGGAAGAATCACACAGGGAGGGTGGCAGCTGCACCGCAGGGTTGTGGGCAGTGGCCTTAATGTGGTTCCACCGACTGGGAACCCAGTAAGGTCTCCCTCCAATGGGAGCAAGGTGTGTGTAAAATACTGCCTTGGTATTGCTGGCATTAATCAATCAATCAATCAATGCATTTGTAAAGCGTGCTACATACCCGTGAGGGTCTCAAGGCGCTGGGGGGGAGGCTGCTACTGATCGAAGAGCCAGGTCCTGAGAAGTCTTCTGAAGGCCAGCAGGTCCTGGGTCTGTCGTAGCCTGGTAGGGAGAGCGTTCCAGGTCTTGGCGGCAAGGTAGGACAAGGATCTGCCGCCGGTGGTGGTTTTCCGGATACGAGGAACTGTGGCGAGGGCGAGGGTGGCAGAGCGGAGGTTGCAGGTGGGGGTGTGGAAGCTGAGTCGGTTGTTGAGGTATGTTGGTCCGGTGTTGTGTAGCGCTTTGTGTGCGTGGGTGAGGAGTTTGAAGGTGATTCTCTTGTTGATGGGGAGCCAGTGTAGGCCTCTCAGGTGGGGTGTGATGTGGCTGCGTATGGGGACGTTGAGGATCAGTCGTGCCGAGGTGTTCTGGATCCGTTGTAGTCGTCTCAGGAGCTTGGTTGTTGTTCCTGAGTAGAGGGCACTCCCGTAGTCGAGTCTGCTGGTGATGAGGGCCTGGGTGACGGTTTTTCTCGTGTCGGGAGGGATCCATTTGAAGATCCCGCGGAGCATTCGGAGGGTGTTGAAGCAGGACGCGGAGACAGCGTTGACTTGCTTGGTCATGGAGAGGGTGGAGTTGAGGATGAACCCCAGGTTACGTGCGTGGTCGGCGGGTTCCGGGGCTGTGCCTAGCGATGTGGGCCACCCGGAGTCGTCCCAGACTGTTGGGGTGGGTCCGAGGATGAGGACCTCCTTCTTGTCTGAATCAGCTTCAGTCTGCTGTCCTTCATCCAGTCGGCGACGGCCTTCATTCCTCTGTGGAGGTTGGCTTTGGCAGTGTGGGGGTCTTCGGTGAGGGATATGATCAGCTGGGTGTCGTCGGCGTAGGAGATGATGTTGAGGTTGTGCTGTCGTGCGACGTGGGCGAGAGGTGCCATGTGCCATTAAGGGGGCATGGCTGGCCCCATCAGCCAGAGCAGAGTGGCTGGGACCCCCATCGCATTTGTCTTGGTGGCTGCGGCACAGAGTGGCCAGCTACCGCTCACTTGGGGAGCATTGTCTCTAACATGGGGCAAGCCTGGGAAGGGGCCCCTAATTGGGAACTCTCTGCCTTTGGAGAGAAGCATAAGGAGTAATACTGTAATCCCCCAAGAAGACACGCAGGAGTTCTGGTGCCCTAGGAGTCCACGTGGGGTCATCCCGTAAAGTGTTGTGAAGGGTCAGGGAAGCTGCAGCCTATAGATTCATGGTTATAACAGTGATATTTGGTGAGGTATGTGTAATGAAACTAGTATAGCAGTTGTATTTTCTCAGGTTATAAAGTGCTACAAGCATTGTATAAATCGATTTGTGTGCACAGTATGGTTACTGGTTCAGTACATGGATGAGATGTTATGCCTAATGTTCCCTAATGTGTGCAATCTATTTATCTTATTGCACTACCTATGTTGTTATGACCATTGCCTAGTGGCAAAGGAATTTGTGATCAATGTGATGTCACGACAAGGTCCTAGTGGCACATTGATTGATGGGATTCTTGGTATTATGTGTTTTATATACAATGTAGGAGATATTTTTATATAAAAATTTGTGGAGTCTCTTTTTGTGGTGTGCCTGGTGTGTCACTAGTGTGTCACTGGTATTTGTGTGGGTGTTGCGTAAACACTTTACACATTGCCTCTGGGATAAGCCTGACAGCTTCGCCAAGCTACCAAGGGGGTGAACAGGGGTCACCTGTGTGTGTAACTCCCTTACTCTGACTAGATTGGTGGGGTTTGCCTGGCATCGGTGCATACCCTAGCCCATCAGAAGCCCCAACTCTGACAATCTACATGCTGTCTTTCATGAATTCCAGGCAAAAGCTGAGCAGACAGACAGAATGGAGAGTTACAAAACAGGATCATATTTAATTAATACATGCATATGTTTGTAGTATAACACCCATATGCACTTATGGGTGTAGTCACATATAAGTGTACGTTTAAGAGGTGAGAAGAAGGGGGAATATACAATTTTATGACTCAATTTAATTTCAAAACACAAAATAAATATGGAAAAATACTTATAAGCTGACCGAAAAATAGATGTGGATAGATACAGACGGAAATGTTAAAGCCCTAATTATAATGCCTGTCACTGCGTTTTGCTTTCTGTCCGCTCCATGCCCCTCCACTGTTGAGGGCCATCACTCATTTTCTTTACCAAGACTGTGAGCAGTCGTATTTGAGTCTCTTAAAATGAAGTGGAGGGCGCACAGTACAATTATAGAAATATCACATGCCTTGAAGCAATGTGCAAGTTCCTCATCTTCCCGATGCTAAAGAGGCCACCATTGCTGCATACTTGCGTTAGGAAAGTGATTGGGCTGGTCACCTGTAATGGGCTTGTTGCCTGCAGGTGCCCTGACCAAGGCATAATTACACTGGCTGGTCCTCTGTAGTATGGGACATCGTCTTGTTACAATTAATTAATGGTAATCGTTATAATTATAGTATTGACATACACATTGCTTAAAGAGAGAACGTGTATATATATATATTTTTTAGGGGCTTTTATAGTGCATGAATCGCCCCCTAAAGGGTATCTTGGCGCTTGTGGATTTGCAGAAGAAGTAGTTGCCGAGGGTAGATCTAAAAGAGTGCTGTTTTCAAGGCCTTTCTGAATTTCAGATGGTCTGGGCATTGTCTTAAGACAATTGGAAGTTGGTTCCATAAGATTGGTGCCTGATATGAAAAAGCGTTTTTCTCCTCTGCATGCTTTTTTGATCCTGGGGATTTTGAGCAAGGATTTCGAACTTGATTGCAGGTCCCTTTGCGGGGTATACTGATGTAGCCTCTCCGGCAAGTAGGAGGGTCCATTTCCCCAATACTGTATTACCCCCAGTTTGTATACATGTGGAAACACCCTGGTGCTATGTTGTAAGTGTCCATAGGTGTCCTACACTGGTTGTAGCATAAGTAAACAATAAGCTGCAAAGTGAACTGTTACCAATAAATAAATAAAAAACAAGCATGCTTTCCAGTTTCTAAGTAGGTCTGACACCCTTTTAATGATTTATTTCAGTACTGTTTCTCATTGATGCAACCATTGGTATCCTGTCTGTTAGTTTCTCAGGACTGGCAGACAGCAGGCTCAAAATTCATTATAGCAGGTTCTGGCGTGTCCTGGAAGGCAGCTCTTGCCTACTCTGCATGTGCTGCCAATTCTATGGCAGTCTGTTGTCATTAGTATCCGGATCTGTGGGAAAAAAAACTCGATCAGATTTGCTTTTATTCGTCAGGTGTGGAAAGTTCAACAGAGCCCTCTCACAAAAGCTTCCATTTTTCATGTTTGTGTTTAAACTTGACATCATTCTAGACAAGTGACTTTTTGCCTGCTTTTTACGTACATGATAAAGTACACAGAAAGTGCTCTGCTTGCATCTTCATGAGCATTTTATCGCAACACTGTACATTATGTTCAAAGTACACTGATCACACTGCCCTTGCATATTGTTGTTACCGTTTGGAGATGGCTCTGAACCGGGAACACAAACAATGAATAGCTAAGGACATCAGACAGTGCGAATGAGAGCAGTTTTTATTATCTAAACAGTTTCTGACATTTAGCTCGCAAGAGGAGCACTGTCATGGATTTATTCTGGAAGTTTGCCCATGGCTGAATTCTAGACCTGTGACTTGAGTCACCATCCTGCAAAGGTCAGAGGCCTGTTCCACACTAGCCTGGCTTTCTAATACATCACTCATACAGGCAAAAGGGGAGTTGAGCTGCTCCAAGTTATCTGGCAGAGTGCACTTCTCATTACACTCTCTAGATTAAGGTGAGGGTAGATAGGGTTCTCAGTATGATATATATTCATATATGCATATAATCACTACAACATAATAATGGTTGAAATATTTATCTTTTTCACCATTTTTGTAATACTGGTAACAATGCTTTGTTTCCTTCTACTAATAATTGCAGCAAATATTCACAAAAGATGCGGCTCTCTTGGATGGTATTTCGCTTATTTTATTGATAAGCCTTCACCCCACCAACGCGTTTCAGCCACTCTAAAGCTTTTTTCACCGTGAAAAAACCCTAGAGTTGCTGAAACGCGTTGGTTGGGTGAAGGCTTATCAATAAAATAAGCGAAATACCAACCATCCAAGAGTGCTGCATCTTTTGTGAATAATTAATGTTTTGACCTGGATCCGGTCCCTGTGCTGAGCACCCGCTGTGGAGCGCTCCCGGAGCAGAGGATCACTTCGAATGCATAATAATTGCAGCACAAGTATTTTACCCAAGAATCCAATTGCTTCAATTAATGTTTGAAATGCCAAATTTGTGTGTTTCTTGTGTCTCTCTAAGGTAATAACAAAGACGTAGATCTCTTTCCATGATTTTCCTGGGAGGAGGATCAGAGTGGTCGCGTTCGAAGGTTGCAGAAACCCTCCGGTCAGGTTTAGAGGTCCAGATGGCACACTGTGAGCTTGCCAGGAATTAGGCCAACATATTCTCATGATATCAGTGGACTAAGTTCCCATATTTTGATGCTATGTAGTACAAATTACTTGATTAGCACTTGCTGAACCGCATCAATGGATGGATACTCTTTGTTTTCTCTAATCAAAGCATGTGGAACAAGGAAACAAGTGACACTGCAGCTCCCTCGGATATTCATGGAAGCCCAACAACTAAGGGCCAGGTGTAAGACAGTTTTTAGCATGCGGAAATGGGTCTTAGACCCGTATGCGCATGCTAAAAACTATAGGCCCATGTACAAACAGTATTTTGTGAGTCGCAAATAAATTGCGACTCGCAAAGTACTGTTCTGCGAATCGGTGTTTGGAAGGGGCGTTCCCTTCCAAATAGCGACTCCAAATACATGTACTAATGTTTTTCAACCACAATTGCGGTCGCAAAACACTTGCAAATTACCACCTACTTCAATGCGATCAAAATAATTTTTTTAGGGCAGGCAGTGGTTCCTGGGACCACTGCCTGCCCTTATAAAATGATACAAAAACGATTCATTTTTTATATTTTTTTTAATTAATCCCATTTTCCTTTAAGGAAAACAGGCTGCATTTAATAAGAAAAAACAGCTGCTTTATTTAAAAGCAGTCCCAGACATGGTGGTCTGCTGAGCCAGGCAAGCCACCCTCACTGGGAGAGTCAGCCATTCGAAATGGGGGCGCAAAATGCAAGTGGCTCATTATTATTTATGAGCCTCGTATTTTGCGACCCCATTGGGAATATCAAATAGTGTTCCAAGACACTGCTGTACATGCCAAATAGCGAGTCGCAAAAGCGACGCAATTTGCAAGCTGCTATTTGGCAGGTCGTACATCTGGCCCTAAATCCTGGTCCAGGTTGAAGATGGAAACACTTTTAGACAAGATGGTAAAATGCAGCAAAGGCCTTCAAACCAGGACCTGATGAAGGATTCTGGGTTTGGGAGGGATGTGAAGAAGAATTGCTAGCCAGAAAGATGCATTTGGGAATGGGGAAACATAAACCTAGGGTTGGGAGATCTTAAGTCATACACTGACAATTTTAACATGTATACGAAGAGAAAATTATACTTATTTGGTAATGTTGGGACTAAAGGAAAGCACCAGTTCTCATTGCATACTGTAAGCCGGGGTATTGTACACAGGGCATGAATAAAGACCGTGCCAAAACCTGAGTGTCCACTTTGCACACCTGTAAACTGTACTCATTGGGTGCCGGCAGCAGGGCACTGGGCTCAGGGCAAGGGCCAGGGCATGCACAGTCTGTAACTAGTGCTCATGAAGCATAAGAATACCTATTGATTAGCACAGATACAAGCATTCTGGCTGCAGGGCAAGTCTGAAATGCAAAACCTTTGAATACAGGGTTGGTATGATATTACAGCTGATCATTAATGGTGCAAAATCAATATCTTGTAGGTTTTGCATATTGATAAGGTCCTTGTGGCACTGGTTTCAGCAATTATATTTTTTAGGAATTATATTAGAATTTATGAAAGTTTGCAATCCTTGTATACAATCCTATCTCTAATTTTCTTGTTACATTTCAATTGTGATGCTTTAAATCATTCTGTAATATGAAAATGACATAGCCGCTCAGCTGTAATAACTTATTACAGCTGAATAGTAACATCATAATGTCATATGCCAGAGTCAGCAGCCAAGGTGAAAGGGAGACCACAGAGCAATATTACAGTTGCAACTTAAAGAAGGAAAACAATGACTCGATTTTCTTTCTTCTGGTAATTTTTCCGAAAATAAACAGGAAGTTGCGGGAAGGAGATAGCTATTGCACTTTCATTTTTGTGTAGAATAGGTCTATTTAGAAAAACCTCTCCCCATATCTTTAATCACATTCTGAGCCAAAGCATCTTTAAGTCTGACCTACTTTAAACTGATTCTGGTGTCTTGTTGTAACAAGTGTCTAACTGCTTTCTGGCATCTTTTATTTCACAATACAGATTTTGCTTTCATTCTTCATGTCTAGTAAACTTGGGGGCCCATTAGGATGTAGGGCGGATCGCTACCGCCATACGGGCGGTGGAGATCCGCCCTACATCCTAGCCCGCCAGCCACCCATTTCCCCCGCCATATTAGTATGGCGGGGGTACCGTGGCAGACGGGAAGACCGTCTGCCGCTTTTGCGCCAGGTCAACAAGTCGACCCGGCAGAAAAGGGTTTAATATGGTTAATCAGAATGCAGGAGGGGGGCAACGCAGCCACGGAAAAGCAGTCGTATTTCGAGGTTGGGGGCCCGTTGCAGGCCCCCAGGATGTTGAGGGGTACATGGGGGTACCTATGGTACCCTCCTGCATGTGCATGCACAACATGGCAGGCACTGCGCGGTGCCTGGCACATTGTGCACGCATATGCACAACATACATTTGTGGCCTTGCGGTGGGTGCTGCGGAGAGCACCGCCCGCCACAATGTTAAAAATGCAGGATGTGTCCGCCAGTGTGACGGGCACATCCAAATCTCCACCAGGGGACCCTCGCATATATGGCAGGCGATCCCTTTTTACGTCAGGACGGCCGGCGGACAAAGTCCACTCGCCATCCTAATGATGCCCCCAGTATCTCGTGTAGGTGAAAGTTACAGATACCAAAGATTTAAGAGGCTTTTGGAATGGTTGATGGATGACCATGCATTGTAAGGAATAAAATACTGTCTGCAGTACATTAATAGAATACCTCTGAATTCTATGACTGTACAAAGAAATTCCTCAGTGGCTGGTAATATCCTTGAGATGTATGGTAGAGAGTACTCTATCTTGCATAAACATTTTCATGTTTGGTTAAACTTGTTGGCATTAGATCAAGCATGTTTAATAAACTGAAACTGATATCACGAGAATCCTAAATTGATAATATATAATTAAGAGCATGCAGGTTATAAACTTTGCCAGTGTAGTTTAATATTATCCTGTCATATTACAAAGATTTTGCACCATTAATGGTCATCTGTAATATCATACTAACCCTGGATTCAAAGGTTATGCATTTCAGACTTGCCCTGCAGCCAGAAAGCTTGTATCTGTGCTAATCAATAGGTATTCCTAAGCCTAGTGAGCACTAGTTACATACTGTGCATGACCAGGCCCCTGCCCTGAGCCCAATTCAGGCACGTGGCTGCAAGGAATTGTGTTTTTTCTCTGTCACTCAGGCCCACCAACCACGAATGACAGCAGGGGATACAATAGTTGCCTTGGGCAAGCAGTATGAAATCAGTTCTCTGCTTTAGAAAATTCTGCCCAAGGAATTTCAGTATCCCGGTAGGCAAAGTGTGTGGTTCATCAGAACCCATGGATGCAGTAGAATCCTGGGTCAGTTTGATAATGGGAATATACCAATTACTGTGCATAGCCCCTTTTTGCTACTTTTTAAAAAAAACTTTGAGCTTTTCCCTGTTTACTAAGTTTTGAAGTTTAAAAACATATATATGACACGCTAATTTTCGCAACTTTGTATACCTCTACACAGACTCGCAATGCTTAGTTGATAGGTTTATCCTTAGTGTTTTAATATTCATTTGACCCCTTTTGTTTCATTGATTATTTTGGCTGATGCTGACAGAAAAGTGGTAGCAATTATGACATTCCCCTTAAAACTCAGGAATTTTGGGCCATATGTATGTAAGTTACATTTTGCGATTCTTAAATAGCGATCTTTAGAGAATTGCTATTTGAGAATTGCAAAATGCTATGTATGTAGGATTTGCAAATAATTTTGCGAATCCTACATATTCCTTAATTGCGAATCGCTAATTGCAATACGCAATTAAGGAATACCTCCCCATTCATTCCTATGGACCTAGAGGCCCATAGGAATGAATGGGAAGACATTCTCAATTTGCGATTCTCGATTAGAGAATCGCAAATTGAGAATGCAATTTCAAGGGTGCCAGGGTGTCAAAAGGACACCCTGTTGCACCCCTGAAATGTGCATGAGTGCCCATGTGGCACACATACATGCCCTTTGAAAAATGCAAAAAAGTGCATTTTTCAAAGAAATCGCAAATTATCACCAACTTGAAGTTGGTGATAATTTGTGATTCCTTATGGCCAAATTGCACTTTTGCGATTCCTTGAATGCAATCGCAAAATAGGGAATCGCAAATTTGCGATTTCCTATTTTGCGAGGCTGTTTTGCTTACATACATTCCACTTAGCTATTTTGCAATCGCAAATGCCGAAATTCGGCGAATTTCGGCGTTTGCGATTGCAAAATTGCCTTCATACATATGGCCCATAATGCCTTAGTCCCATGTTGGATGACAAATAACCTTTTGAAGTTCAATACAGTTAAAACGATTCACCTGAATCTCTTTTAGACCTGAACTTCCATTTGGTTGGTCTCTCCACCTTGGTTTCGGCTCCTATTTCCAGTACTCCAGAGGTAAAAGATTCTGCCCAGCTCGGTGCAGGCTAAGTGATAAACCTTCTAGGGTGCAAGGTGCCACTCTATAAAGAGAGTCCTATTGATATCGTAAATACTTGGTGATTTAACGACCTTAGAAGCCACATACTTGAACAAACAATTCAGTTTTGGAGTTGTTTCCAATAAAAATGATTTCGAGCTTGGAGAACATGGTTCTCTGCCACAAATAGTCAGGCAGTCATATTTCCTGCAGCGGTGCCACTACTGGTTTCCTATAGTAAAGGTGTTGGGGCTATCCCTTTAGGTGCATCAAATCATCCACCCTACATAGAGCGGACGGTTAATGTACGTTTGTAATTCTGGGTCTCTGAATATGGTGGGCAATAATCTGGCCAGAGGGATAGAGTCAATTACCTCTGTCACCCTGACAGATGGCGGGCTGACCACCATATTCTAAATGAGCTGTAACTTCATTTTCGGTAGCCACATCCTTCTCTTAATTTCCTGTCACAGTCTATTCTTTCTCACTATAAAAACTAGTTTCTCAGAAATGTTGTGTAGCCAATGTATATTTCAGATACCAATATATATGTTCATAATTTGACAAGGCAAGTACTTGTTGTATGTTGCGATGGTCTATACAAATATACATATTTCCTTTAACTGGCATGCTGCTTGGATTCTAAACATGTACAACAGCTGGATTTAGGTTTAAGGTGGATGCTTACGTGTTGAAATCCCGTCTGCTCGTTTTACTTCCTCCTTGTGCTCTTCTAGTGTCGGGTTCAATATGTCGCCTGAAGCCCAGATGATAGTTGCCATAGGAGAATAAGAAAAGATAGGATTAAGAGTGAGTGTATTTGCACCAAGGAGTATTAAACTTTATACAGAACCTACACAAACATTGCCATAGTTTCACAGGCATTGGTGTTGGCAGAGTGGGGCCAGAAGGACCCTAGTCCACAGTTCTCTTTGACCTGGTCCTCGCTTGGGTCCCAACACCTTGGGTGTTAAAAGTGAAAAAGGTCACATTGGAAAAAAAGACACTGAACCTTACCACACACATTTATTTGTCAATCAAATCAATCTGTTTTTCTTTGAGGCTACCTGATTGCTTAAAAAGTTCAAGTCTGATTTTCTATGATTGTGTGCATATATATCTATCACTATAAATTAAGATATGAAGATATATACAAACATTAATACAAAGTCAGTTTTAAACATTTTAAGCATTTTGCAAATCAGTCAGTGATCCTTTTGAATCAGACACAGAGAGCCTAGTTTTGGACCTGGGCAGTTACTGGACACAACGATGCCATATTTCAAGACTACATCCTCCATTGACATTGGTGCTACTTACTTTAGAAGCAAAGCCAGAATCACAGTTTTTTCCCAAGGGTAAATTGTCTTACATCTGGCTATTCAATAGTAATTCACACCTAGAGCAGATGCAACCGCATACATTGTTAGTTCAAACAATTCCTCTAAATATTTCAGACTGCACAAAAATCACTGTATTAGCTATCATGTTTGATAGACAAATCACAATAGAGATGTATTCCAAGAAAGCTCTAGTAAGTGCCCATGCTGGTCAGCATACATTGTAATAGGTCAGAGACCTAAATGTCATGGCACATACATTATATACATATTACTGAATGCCTTTTGTGAGACAATAAATGTCAAGGACAGAATGGACTACTTAGCTTTTCTTATCCACTGTGGATAAGAGAAGCTACATCACATGCATGCCTTGCTAGCAGCCTGACAGCCCTGCTAAATGTGTTTCTGATTAGACAGACACCCTCAGTTGTCGAATCAATCTCCAGATCTAAAATCCCTAAGGGGGTGGGTGCAGGAGCGAGATCAAAATGTTTCCATTGTGAGACTCTCTGGGCAGTTAATGCATTAACAGTGAAGACCTGCCTGGAGAAGAGAACAAGAACAACAGATTGAGCACACGACTAGAAAAGATCAGTTCTCTGCAGGGTGTCTGAAGGTGGTCTGCACAGAGAGAGAGAGAGAGAGAGAGAGAGAGAGAGTGATCACACAAGTATGAAGGTGAGTGGTGCTTCTTCCATCCCTCCCGCCACACTGAGGGCGTCCTCTGAATGCCTCACCCATCCCAGCTACACTGTACATTGTATGAGTTGTGACACAGTTAAGGAACAATCGTTTAATTTGTGCAACATATGAATATAACTTACAAACACTCTTCAAAATCCAGAAGATCTGCCACACACAATAAAGAATTTGTACTGTTTGCATCAAACATAGTCACACAGATCCTACACAGAGGTACACACAAGTCAACAGACTCTCAAGGCAAAGTTAAAATACTGGAGAGAAATAACCATAAATGTAAATAACCATAAATGTTCCCACCTGGATATGACGACATTGTGACAAGTAAGGTTCCCGCTGGTGTGCAGGCATTATTTCCTTTTTTCCACAATCCTCTCTGGTTTTTTACCAACAAAATTCCTCAGCCAGGTCACATGGCATCTCTGAAACTTTCAGGGTTCAAACCTTGCCGCAGATGCCAACAGATTTTCTTATTTTACCTTCATGACATCTACATGTGGTTTCCCATATCCAAAGGCGATCTGCTCCTCCTGATTCTTGATGCTCCCAAAATCCAACTTATTTTTGACTAAGGCCCGTAATAACATCCCAGGTGGTCCCTTCCCCAGCTAAGTAAATTTCTTAATCTGGAATGATCTGGCTAGAAATAGTTCCACAAAAAAAACAAATATGCCCCAAGGAAGGAGAGGTCATCCTGTTCTTTGAGGAAACAGTCCTGCTCCTGGATGATTAAGAGACTCTATGCCATTCACTAATACTGGTCTCTTCTTCAAAGTTCCTACCCCATGGATTGATCTGTAAACAGTCGATCCTTTCAAACACACGGCCCTGTTACCATCTGAACAGTTCACAAAGGAAGGTCCACTACTAAAGGTTTGACAGCTCCAGTCACTCCACTCCTTCAATGTCTGCACATCCACCGGCTATGGTGCCATTTCTGTAGACTTCAGAGAAAAACCAAAGGTGATGATGGACGGAGCGTTGACAATGCAAACACTCACCCCCAGTCAACTGATCTGGGTTTAATCCATCACCGTTCTTTAGCTCACTCCGCCACCCCAGTTCAGACATGGCCATATGCAAATCAGTCTGACCCTGTGCCTCATGGGAACAGTCCAGCCCGAACTGCCAAGCCATGTCTTCCCTGGACCGGAATCAAGCTTCCCAGGACCGGTTTCTGGCATTACAGCCGTCTTCAGCCGGGCTTGCTTGACTCAAGTGGCAAAGTGAGCAAGGGACTCACGTCTGAGCATACCCTGCCAACTTAGGGCGAACAAAGAAAAACCAAAGGTGATGATGGACGGAGCGTTGACAATGCAAACACTCACCCCCAGTCAACTGATCTGGGTTTAATCCATCACCGTTCTTTAGCTCACTCCGCCACCCCAGTTCAGACATGGCCATATGCAAATCAGTCTGACCCTGTGCCTCATGGGAACAGTCCAGCCCGAACTGCCAAGCCATGTCTTCCCTGGACCGGAATCAAGCTTCCCAGGACCGGTTTCTGGCATTACAGCCGTCTTCAGCCGGGCTTGCTTGACTCAAGTGGCAAAGTGAGCAAGGGACTCACGTCTGAGCATACCCTGCCAACTTAGGGCGAACAAAGAAAAACCAAAGGTGATGATGGATGGAGCGTTGACAATGTAAACACTCACCCCCAGTCAACTGATCTGGGTTTAATCCATCACCGTTCTTTAGCTCACTCCGCCACCCCAGTTCAGACATGGCCATATGCAAATCAGTCTGACCCTGTGCCTCATGGGAACAGTCCAGCCCGAACTGCCAAGCTTGATTCCGGTCCAGGGAAGACATGGCTTGGCAGTTCGGGCTGGACTGTTCCCATGAGGCACAGGGTCAGACTGATTTGCATATAGCCATGTCAGAACTGGGGTGGCAGAGTGGGCTAAAGAACGGTGATGGATTAAACCCAGATCTTTTGACTGGGTGTGAGTGTTTGATTGATTCAGATACTCCGTCCATCACCACCCCCTTTTGTACCATTTCTGTAGACTTCAGCACCTTCAAAGGTGCTTGTCCCGACCACTCTGTGGTATCAGCGACAAAGCCTCTTGGTGTCATAATATCTGAGCCAATACTTGCACTGATTATACTCTTGAAGTTGGCTCACATTATCCGAGGGCTAAAAAAAAGGTGTGAGCCCATTTCATCAACGAGCCTTTGGCAGAGCTCCTCCTTAAAACCCAGACTCCAAAGAGTCTGGTGGTCCAAACTTAAACTCAAGCATTTTTCCCACAGCTCCTCCAGCACAAGAAGCTAAGAGATTGTCCTGTATTTTATTTGCACTGCAAAGGCCTCGTATCATCTGGGTCTTCTACTAGCACTCTGTTGGAGCTTGTGAGAATTACTGTCCTTTGTCTCCCTGTACACATGAAAAAAAGCCCTTTTCTTATCTGGTCAATGATGGTCTCATTGCTTCATATAATTGAGACTGGCCTGGATTCCAAAGACACTGGCTTAATCCATGGACACAACCTACCGTAAGTTGCTATGCTCAGATGTGTTCCACTGGCTTCTCTGGAGATGTCCATGTGACCCACATGCACCTGCTATTTGTTGGAAAATTGTATTCAGAGGAAAGGCTGACTCCTCCGTAGAGTACAGCTGAGTCACATCACACTCACTGGGTCTGGCCACCCCAATAAAGCAATTTCACGAACAGCACAGAAAATGTTTCATGGCTACTCTAGAATACAGTCCATTCAGAGGGCCCTTGCAGCAATTCCAAACATTCCAACACAATTACTGCTCTATGTAGGTTGTGGTGATCATAAGGGACAGAATCACTCATACAGCAGCAGTATTCACCATCTTCTGCTCATCTTGCTGCCTCAAAACCTTGTTAACTCCCCAATACACACGAGATTCCCTGAGGTGAAGTTCTTAGATTTCTCCACCAATGGGAGATGATCAAGATTGATCTCTGGATGGTCGAGCTCATCTACAAGTGCTATACCCTTGCCTTCCTCTTCCTCTCTCTGCACCGCTTTACTTCCTCCAGGACATGGTATCTATCTCATGCCTCAAATTAGGAGAGGGAGGTGTGTAATGACGGACTTCACAACACAGGACACTTGGGGTTAGTGAAAGAGAGTTCCCACACCACCGGTCACTCTAGCCAATCTCCCATCAACGTTCTATCAGTTCCTTCAGCTCGTGAGCTCCTCTTAAGTCATGAGTAGCTTGTGACATCCATGAGCTCAACACTAGTTCAAGAGCAAACATCACAAGGTGATTACTCCGATGAGCCGTGGAAGAAAAGGTACAGGAGGAGCAGGATTCTACTGCTTTTATTTTTAGTTCAATAAAAGCAAAGGTGGTCTCAGACCCATCAAGGACTTGGCCGCTATCACGTTTTTTATATGCTAGGACAAGTGCAAAATGCTGTCCTTGAGATTTGCTTTGGTGGCCCTCAATGAGGGTGATTGGCAGGATCCCTAAGATGCCTTTTTCATCCGCTAATAATTGTAGATCCTAGGAATTTCTTGTGGTTCACTATGGGGTTTCAGCACTTCCTGTGCGAGGTTTTTCCATGTGGAATGACAAATGCACCTTGGATCTTTAACAAGGTGCTGGCTGATGGGACAGATTCTCTGCAGAGTTTAGGAGTCCATGTATTTCAGTACTTGGATAATTGGCTGTCCAAGGCAGGGTCCCTGCGCTGGTCATAAAATATTTTCAGTGCACCATGCCCCTATTGCATGATTTAGGTTTCCGAATCAACACCTGGAAGTCCTACCTCATTCCAACGTAGCTGTTAACCTTGATAAGTACGGTGCTAGATACAACCTACATGAAGGCTTTTCTTACTCCTTGGAGGAATGCAGCTACATGGGTTGTGATTCTCATTTTGTGATTTAGACACTAATCCTGGTTCTCTAGAGCTATGATTGTTAGAACTGTTGGTCTCATGCATCCCGCGTGTGCCACACGCTAGCTGATAAAAGAGGGTCCTTCACTGATGCCTGAGGAATTAGTGGTCCCTGTACCAGGGGGCACTATTGGCTTAGGTGCAGATTTACAAATCGATCACCCAGATTTACACTGGTGGATGGGCCCCTCTAATCTGACGGAGGTCATACATTAAGTCCTCTTAAGGTGGAAGCTACTATGGTCATTGGGCTAGGGTGCCTATCAGTGTGACATTCCAATGCAACACCTGTAGTCTGTATCAGCACTGTGTCTACACATCGATACATTGGTGCTGCAGGAAGTCCATCTTGCCATGAAAGCTCCCAAGAGCAGCCACCTTACAGCACCTTTGCCAGGTGCTGCTCTGAGCCTTCTCTATCAAAAAGACCATAAGAGAGAAGTTTATTCCAAAATGACACAAATTATCTTCTTAAGATTAGAGTAGTCATACTGGATCTCATCGCACAGTCTAGGCCTGATTTCACAGCAGGATGGTTAATCTTCCATCCCAGTTCAGCTGCTGCATTTGTAGAGATTGATTGGTGCCGGCTGTAGTCCTTCTTTTTGCTATCAGAAGTTGCAGACGTCTTCTTGGTTGTGGGGAAACCTGCCACAAAATCCATTTATGTGGAAAACTGGAAAAGGTTTGTTGACTAATGTGAGTGAGAAGGCCTGAATCCCTTTCAGTCCCGCCTTTTCAATGTCTTATCAAAGTAAATCCTCAATGTTAGCACATTTGTTAGGGTCCCTGCCAGAAAAAAGAAAAATAACCTTTGGCTCAGTTCACTTCTAAGGTAAGTCAGATGTAGACATTAATCGTAAAAACTTGGGTGATGGTGAAGAACAGTTAATCTGTCTCCTGAATGCTGCTATATATATTCCAAAACAAGCAGAAAGGAGTAACTGTACAAGGTCTCACTAGGTCCTGCAAGATCTCATTATAAAAACTACAGTTTCTGAGAAAAGTGGATACCCAATGTATATATCAGGTATCTGTTTACAAGTTGGCAAGGAGAAGATATTTCTATGTTGCTATTCTCTATAGAAATTAATGTTACACATTTCCTTTAACTGGCGCACTGCTTGGTTCCTAGACCAATACAACAGCTGGATTTTGATTAAAAGAGTATGCTTACGTAATGACATCACATCTCTAGGAATTGGTTCTTGCTCTTTCTCTTCTCGTGTTGGTTTCGATTTTTGGTCTGAAGCGCAGATGATAGTAGCCATTGGAGAATAAAAAAAGAGAGGATTAAGAGTGAGTGCTTCTGCACTAATGAGCCTTAAACTCTAGACAGAACCTACACACAGTATCATTGCTTCACTGGCAGTGGTGTTGGCAGAGTGGGTCCAGAAGGAGTCCATGCCCCAGATCTCTTTGTCCAAGTCCTACCTTGAGTCTGAACACCTTAGGTGTTGAATGTGAAAGAAGTGAAATGGGGAGAACATATGCACAGATTTGGTTGAACTTATTTTAAAATAGGGTGTTGAGATTTAATCTACAGAAAAAGAACATGAAGAACATTATGAGCAAGAAAATGATGTGGTAGAGGAAATAATTGAAATAAATTGGGGTGATAGGTAAGAGAATACACCCAGACGATGGGTTGTGTAGCTGGACTCTAAATTACAGCAAGACTAAATGCAGCAACATCTGCACAGAAAGATCCTCAAATGTGTGAGGGAATGGAAAGACTTTCATAACGGAATAATATGAGGATAGTGAGCATTCCTGAGGGCCTCAAAGATGCTACAGAAGGGGGATTCCTAATCAAGTGGATCATTCACTTTCTTAGGAATTACCCACTTTCTAGATCAAATTGGATTCAGTTCAATACCCTGAAATCTGGCACTCCACCCATAACTGGTAGGGTTTTTCCAAGTCTTTCTCACTAAGGAGAATATTCTGTCTAAAGCATGTGAAAAAAAGGTGAATTTAGTCTTCTGCCGGATACTGTTTATCCATATTCCCAGGATATTCCTGTAGTATGGCCAGGTGAATAAGAGAAATGAGATAATGGCAATTGAAATTAAGGACAATTGATATTCCAACTCCCATATTAGACTTGACTAGTTTGAAAACCAGTTGGCAGACATAAACACATATATTTCATGAACCAGAAAAATTTGACAATATTCCTATTAAAATCTGGAAAAAATGGAAACAATCATTGACTAAGATCTCATCTAAAGTAATCCAGATGTCGACATTAATCATAAAATTGCGATGTTGGTGAGGAACTTTTAAGCTGCTTCTTGGAATGCTGATACAGACATTCCCAAAGAAGGAGTGAGTATTCAATGTACAAGGCCTCCCTAGGTCTCAAACCCTGCTTGGACCTGCTGTACATGAGGGATGGGTGGGTGTTGAATTGGGGGAAAGGAGTGGACAAATAGAAAAAACAAGGGCAGTTTGTACTTGAGGCAGAAATCTGATAAAGTAATTGTATAGCTACATACTTATGAATAACCATTTGAGAATTGCTACCTTTAATGTCAAAGAGCTAAACATCCCTACTATGCAATATAAATTTAAAGAAGAGCTCCCACATTTAATAGCAAGGTTGCTTATAGAATCGTAGCATTTTCTTCAGGCTTGGGGCCAAATCATCAGATACTACTTTCAAAAGGCCTTGGAGAAGGAAACCACATCGTTTTTTTTTATCCCTCTTTTCAAAGTTGTCTGTATTAGTATGTGTAAAAATCAATGTCCATTAGGTTATTATTGGAGTACAAATTGGTACACTGGAGTTTCGTAGCTGTTCAGTACATGGCCCCAATAAAGAACTTCCTCTGCCTTTAACTCAGATCCATGAGAAATGCCTTCAATTACATCAAGAAATAAAATAAAAGGCAAAGATTTTAATTGTGTCATTTGTCTGCATTTAGATTTGATCTATACCAAATGGCAAGTGGTTCTCCTTATGATATATATTCATATATGATATAATCACTGCAACATGATAATGGTTGAATTATTAATCTTTTTCACCATTCTTGGAACGGCAACATTGCTTTGTTTCCTTCTACTAATAATTGCAGCACATGTGGTTTACACAAGAATCCAATTGCTTCAATAAATGTTTGAAATGCCAATTTACATATTTCTTGGGTCTCTCTTTTGTCATGTCTGAGGTAAAAACAAAAAGGAAGATCTGTTTCCATGACTTCCCTGGGAGGGAGATCAGAGTGGCTGTATTCTAAGGTTTCATTCTTCATCTGGTACCTGGTGAGATTTAGGGGTCTAAATTTTGCACTGTGAGCTAGCAGCCAGGAATTGGGCCAGCCAATTCTGATGAAATGAGTGGACTAAGTTCCCATAGTTTGACACATATGTTGTTCAACCACACAGTCTCAGTTGATTAGTAGGAACCATATGGCATAGGATATCATTGATAGAATGCTTCGCACCCCTGAGGACGAGCCAATGCACATCAATGGAAGGATGCTCTTTGTTTCCTCTAATCAAAGCATGAGGATTATGGAACCAAGTCAGGCTGCATTTCCTTTGGCCATTCACAGAAAGCCGAACAATTAAATCCTTGCAGATGTTAAAGATAGAAACACATTTACACAAGATGGTGAAATGTAACAAAGGTCTTCATACAAGGCCCAGCAACAGAATTGTGGGTTTGGGATGGATGTTAAGTAGAATGGATGATTCAGAACGATGTATTTGGGAATGGGGAAAATTAACCCAAGGGTTCGGACACCTGCGGTTAAAGAATGACAATTTTATTATGTCTACAAAAGGAAAGTTAGACTTATTTGGTAATGATGGGCCTAATGAATAGCATAAGTTGCCATTGTGTAATGTAAGCTGGGGTATTGCACAGAGATCATGGATGAAGACCTTGACACAACCTGAGTGTCCACTCGGCACAGCTGTAAGCTGTATTCAGTAGAGACCGAGAGAAGGGCACTGGGCTCAGCGCATGTGCACAAGTCATCCACAGTCTGTATCTAGTGCTTGCTAGGCAAATGAATGCCTAGTGATTGGGACAGATACAAACATTTTGACTGCAGGGCATGTCTGAAATGCATAAGCTTTGAATCCAGGGGTGGTATGATAATACGGCTGACCATTAATGGAAAAGAAGTATCAATTAGGTTTTGGATATTATTAAGGTTCTTGTTGCAGTGGTTTCAACAACTATATTTTGTATAAATTACATTATGATACATGAAAGTCTACAATTCTTGTATAAAAACCTATCTCTAATTTTCATATTACTTTCCAATTGGGACTGTAATCAGAAAATGACCTAGCTGCTCAGCATAATAAATTATAACAGCTGAATAGTTACATCATAATGTCAGATGCCAGACTCACCAGCCAAGGTGAAAAGCCTGCCACAGAGCATTATTACAGTTGCAGTTTAACCCCTTGCGTGCTCGTGACGGAACCATTCCGTCACGAGCCATGGTGGGGCTGTGCTGGTGACGGAATGCTTCTGTCACGGCCTGGCCATCGCGCCTGCGTGGCGCGTTCTATTTAGCGGGCGGGGCCGTGACGGAACCATTCCATCACAAGCACAGCGCCACCGCGGCTCGTGACGGAGTGGTTCCGTCACGAGCATGGCGGCACCGCGCGGCCCCCCCTGCACCCTAGCGCTGTGGCGGAATTACCGCCGCGGCCAAGGGGTTAAAGAAAGAAAACAACAATTGGCTTTTTGTTATTTTGGACATTTCTCCTAAAGCTTGAAGGAAATATTGATTGCAGTTAGATTTTTGTACAAAATAGGTCTATTGAGAAAAAACTCCAAATGATTTTCCACATTCTGAGCACCAGCATCTTTTAATCTGCCCTAATTTAAACTGTTTCTAGTTTCTTTTTGTAACAAATTATTAGCTGCATTCCTACAACTTTTTTTCATTATTCAGACTTCGCTTTCATGCTTCACGTCTGCAAACATAGTATCTCTTCTATGTGAAAGATACAGACACCAACGATTTAAGCAGCTTGCAGAACAGTTGAGGAGTGACCATGCATTGTAAAGAATTAAATACTGCCTGTCATACATTAAGAGAATACCTCAGAATTGTATGACTGTTTAAATACATTTCTCAGTGACTGGAAGTACCCTTGTGACATTTAATAGAGAGGACTCTATCTTGCATATACATTTTCATGTTTGCTTTAACTTGTTGGAATAAGATCAAACATGTTTAATAGGTGGAAAGTGATGTTAGGAGAACCCTACGTGGACAATATATAATTAAGAGCATGCAGATCATTAACTGTGCCAGTGCAGTTGTATATTATCCGGTCATATTACCTGTAGTTTGTTGTCCATTTAGGCATCTGGCTGCAAGCATTTGTGTTTTTATCTCTGTTACACAGGTCCA
This sequence comes from Lissotriton helveticus, assembly GCF_964261635.1. Classification (NCBI taxonomy): domain Eukaryota; kingdom Metazoa; phylum Chordata; class Amphibia; order Caudata; family Salamandridae; genus Lissotriton; species Lissotriton helveticus. The sequence continues at coordinate 177,344,136 of NC_136067.1, forward strand.
GCAACCATGAATGAAAGCAAGGGATACAATAGTTGCCTTGAGACAAGGAGAACGTATCCACTTCTCTGCTGTCAAGAATTCAGTCCAGGCAATTTCAGCACCAAGGTAGGCAAAGTGTGTGGCTCATCAGAACCCATAGGATGCAGCAGAATCGTGGGTACGTTTGGTAATGGGAATATAGCAATTGCTGTGCACAGCCCCTTTTTTGCTACTTTTTTTTGTTAAACCTTTGTACTGTTCACAGAGTTTTGAAGTTTAAATAAATATATATGAAATGCTAATTTTCGCAAATTTAATGACCTCTTCACACACTTGTGATGCATAGTTGATATGTATATCCATTGTGATTTCATGTTTATTTAACCCCCTTCATTTGATTTATTATTGTGGCTGATGCTCAGTTTGTAGTACAGAAAAGTGGTAGCAATTCTGACTTTCCACTTACACCTCGGGAATATAAGGCCTCAGTCCCATGTTGGATGACCAATATCCTTTTGAAGTTCAATGCAGATAAAAAGATTCTACTGAATCAACTTCAGACCTGATCCTCAGTTTTGTTGGCCTCTCCTCATTAGCTTTCACTCCTATTTTGAGTACACCAGTGGTAAAAATCTGGGTCCAGCTGAGTGCAGGGTAAGCGATAAACCTTCTAGAGGCCAAGTTCCCACACATTAAAGAGAGGCATATTAGCATTGCCAATACTTGATATTTTAACAATCTTACAGCTACATATTTGCACAAATAATCCAGTTTTGGAGTTCTTTCAAAAAATAATTATTTAGAGCTTGGAGATTATAGTTATCTGTCACAAGTTGTCAGTTGGGAAGTCAAAAATCCTACGGAAGTGCCACTGGTGGCTTATCTGGTGGAAACTCTATAGTAAAGGTGTTGGGACATTTCCCAGTAGGTGCATCAAAACACCCGCACTATGTCAAGCAGATGGTCCGAAGAACATGTTTATAAATCTGGAATCGCAGATGACTTCTATGAGGCATGGGTTGGCAGAGATTTCTAAATATGGTGGGCGATAGTCTGTACAGAGTGGTAGAGTCAATTACCTCTGCTATACTGATAGACGGCGGGCTGCTCACCGCATTCTAAAGGAGCCTTAACTTCATTTTCAATATCCACATTCTTCTCTTAATTTCTTATCACAGTATTTTCATTCTCATTATAAAAACTACATTTTCTGAGAAATTTGGATACCCAATGTATATTTCAGATATCAATATATCTGTTCACAATTTGGCAAGGCAAGAACATTTCTATGTTGCTATTTTCCAAAGAAATTGATGTTACATATTTCCATTAACTGGTGCGCTGCTTGGTTCCTAGACCCATAAAACAGCTGGAGTTTGGTTTAAAGTGTATGCTTACGTAATGAAATCCCATCTCCTGAATTTGCTTCTCGCTCTTGCTCTTCTCTTGTTGGTTTCGATTTTTCGTCTGAAGCACAGATGATAGTTGCCATTAGAGAATAAAAAAAGAGAGGATTAGGAATGAGTGCTTCTGCAGTAATAAGTCATAAACTCTAGACAGACCCTACACAAAGTGTCCTTGCTTGATGGGCAGTGGTGTTGGCGGAGAGGGACCGGAAGGAGTCCATGCCCCAGCTCTCTTTCTTCAAGTCCTACTTTGTGTCCAAACACCTTTGGTGTTGAATATGAAAGAGGTAACATGGGGAAAACATATGCAAAGATTCTGTTAAACTCATTTTAAAATAGGGTGTTGAGAATCTACAGAAAAAGAACATGAAATAAATTATGAGCACAAATGATATGGTAGAGGAAATAATTGAAAAAATTGGGATGATAGCCAAGAGGATACATCCAGATGATTGGGGTGTAAAGCTGGAGTCTAAATTACTGAAAGACAAAATGTAGAAACATCTGCACATAAAGAGCCTCAAATGTGTGAGCAAATGGAAAGAATTTCATGACGGAATAATATGAGGATCGTGAGCATTCCTGAGGGTCTCAAAGATTCTACAGAAGGGGTATCCCTAATCAAGTGGATCATCCACTTTCTTAGGGATTACCCACTTTTTAGATCATGTTGGATTCCGGACAATACCCTCAAATCTGTCAATCCACGCATAACTGGAAGGGTTTTTCCAAGTCTTTCCCACTAAGTAGAACATTCTGTCTAAAGCATGTGAAAAAAGGTGAATTTAGTCTTCTGCTGGATACTGTTTTTCCATATTTCCAGGATATTCCTGTAGTAGGGCACGGTGATTAAAAGAAATGAGATAATGCTAATTAAAATTAAAGACCATTGTTATTCCAGCTCCCATATTAGACTTGACTAGTTTAAAAACCAGTTGGCAGACATAAACACATATATTTCATGAACCAGAAAAATGTGGCAATATTCCTATTCTAATCTGGAAAAAATGGAAACAATTATTGACTAAGATCTCATCCAAAGTAAGCCAGATGTAAACATTAATCATAAAATTGGGATGGGGGTGAGGAACTTGTAAGCTGCTTCTTGGAATGCTGCTACAGACATTTCCAAAGAAGGAGCGAGTAGTCGATGTACAAGGCCTCCCTAGGTTTTGAAAACCCGCTTGGACCCGCTGTACATGAGGGATCGGTGGGTGTTGAGTTGGGGTAAAGGAGGGGACAAATAGAAAAAACAATATCAGTTTTGTGCTTGAGGCAGAAATCTGATAAAGTTAGTTGTATAGCTACATACTTATGAATAGCCATTTGAGAATTGCTACCTTTAATGTTAAAGAGCTAAATGTCCCTACTATGCAATATAAATGTAAAAAAGAGCTCCCACATTTGAAACCAAGGTTGCCAATAGAATCGTAGCATGTTCTTCAGGCTTGGGGCCAAATCATCATATACTACTTTCAAAAGGCCTTGAAGAAGGAAAGCAAAATAGTTTTTTGATCCCTCTTTCAAAGTTGTCTGTATTAGTATGTATAAAAAGCAATGTCCATTAGGTCATTATTGGGGTACAAATTGCTACACTGGAGTTTCATAGCTGTTTAGTACATGGCCCCAACAAAGAACTTCCTCTGCCTTTAACTCAGATTTAACAGAAATGCCTTCAAGAAATATCATAAAAGGCAAAGAATGTAATTGTATTCCTGGTCTGCATTTAGATATGACCTATACCCAATGGCAAGTGCTTCTACTTAAGATATATATTCATATATACATATAATCACTGCGACATGACAATCATTGAATTATTCATCTTTTTCACCATTCTTGGAATGCTGGTAACATTGCTTTGTTTCCTTTGACTAATAATTGCAGCACCTGTTATTTACACAAGAATCCAATTGCTTCAATAAATGTTTGAAATACCAATTTACATATTTCTAGTATCTCCCTTTGGGCATGTCTAAGGTAAAAACAAAAAGGTAGATCTGTTTTCATGATTTCCCTGGGAGGGAGATCAGAGTGGCCGTGTTCTAAGGTTTTGGACCCCATCTGGTACTCAGTGAGATTTAGGGGTCCAGATGGTACACTGTGAGCTAGCAGCAGGTTTTGGGCCAATTGATTCTGATGCAATGAGTGGAACCAGGGTGATATCACCAATGCTTCACATTAAACATCATAAATCACGCTTTGCGCCATTTTGAATATCGCTGGCTATTGCTGGTTTACATCGTCGTGTTAGCGGCGTATTTACAACGCCTTGCTCACAGGCAATGTACAAAGCTGCGATAGACGGCGATATTCATCATTAGCGTGTAAAATCAAGCGATGATTTCACAAGCTAATGAAAAGTATGATAATAGGGGAGTGTGGACGTATCCAAACAATCCACCTCACATTCAAAACATGCCTAAGTCAAGTTTTGATCAGGCGTTAAGGGTCCTGCGAAAACCGCAGTGACTGCTGCTTTCATCATCGCTTCGTGGTTCCGGAGCCGCGTTGTAAGTAACTCAATGTCCTGTTCGCGACCTTTTGATACAGGAAGGTACGCCTACTTTGCATCTCATTAGCGATGTATATCGCTAAGATGCGTGGCGTTAAAAAAACAGCAGCTAACATGCGCTAATGCATGTTAGTGCCGCCTTGTTTATAGGGCAATGAAATTATCGCCGCTTTAGCAGCAAAAAGTGCCGCTAAAGCGGCGATAATGCCCTTGTAAATATGCCCCTAAGTTCCCATATTTTGACACATATGTTGTCCAACCGCACAGTCCTAATTGATTAGTAGAAACCATATGGCACAGAAATTCATTGATAGAACGCTTCGTACCCCTGGTGGCGAGCCTATGCGCATCAATGGAAGGATGCTCTTTGTTTCCTCTAATCAAAGCATGAGGAACAAGGAAACAAATCAGGCTGCACTTCCTTTGGCCATTCATGGAATGTCCAACAACTAAATCCTTGTAGAGGTTAAAGATAGAAACACATTCACACAAGATGGTGAAATGTAACAAAGATCTTCATACCAGGCCCAGCCACAGGATTCTGGATTTGGGAGGGATGTTAAGTAGAATGGGTAATTCAGAATGATGTATTTGGGAACAGGGACATTTAACCCAAGGATTCGGAGACCTGCAGTTATAGAATGACAATTTTAACATGTATACAAAGGGAAAGTTACGCTTATTTGCTAATGCTGTGCCTAAGAAATAGGATAAGTTGCCATTGTGTAATGTAAGCTGGGGTATTGCACAGAGAGAGCATGGATGAAGACCTTGCCACAACCCGAGTGTCCACTCTGCACAGCTGTAAACTGTATTCAGTGGAGGCCGAGAGAAGGGCCCTGGGCTCAGCGCATGGGCACAAGTCATCCACAGTCTGTATCTAGTGCTTGCTAGGAAAAGGAATGCCTAGTGATTGGGACAGATACAAACATTTTGACAGCAGGGCATGTCTGAAATGCATACGCTTTGAATCCAGGGGTGGTATGATAATACGGCTGACCATTAATGAAAAATAGGTATCAATTAGGTTTTGCATATTAATAAGGTCCTTGTTGCAGTGGTTTCAACAACTATATTTTGTAGAAATTATATTATAATACATGAAAGTCTGCAATTCTTGTATAAAAACCTGTCTCTAATTTTCATATTACTTTCCAATTGGGACAGCAATCAGAAAATGACCTACCTGCTCAGCATAATAGATTATTACAGCTGAATAGTGACATCATAATGTGAGATGCCAGAGTCACCAGTCAAGGTGAAAAGCAGGCCACAGAGCATTATTACAGTTGCAGTTTAAAGAAAGAAAGCAACAATTGTCTTTTCATTATTTGGGACATTTCTCCTAAAGCTTGAAGGAGATATTGATTGCAGTTAGATTTTTGTAAAAAATAGGTCTATTGAGAAAAAACTCCAAATGATTTGGCACATTCTGAGCACCAGCATCTTTTAATCTGTCCTAATTTAAACTGTTTCTAGTGTCTTTTGTAACAAATTATTAGCTGCATTCCTGCAACTTTTTTTTCACAATTCAGACTTAGCTTTCATGCTTCACGTCTGCAAACATAGGGGTCCATTAGAATGACGGGCAGACTTTGTCCGCCCGTCATCCTACCGGTGAATGGGACCACCCGCCATAAGGGCGGGGGTCCCGTTTTACATATTAAGATGCGCCCGCCACAGTGGCGGGCGCTTCCCGCATTTTTAGCATTGCGGCGGGCGGTGTTGAAAGCACTGCCCGCCGCAATGCTAAAAATGCACGTTGTGCATTTCAATGCACAACATGACAGGCACCGCGAGGTGCCTGTAATGTTGTGCATAAAAATGCAGGGGGGTACCATCGGTACCCCCCAAGTGCACCCCCCACCCCCAAGGAGTCCCTGGGGGCCCGCAACGGGCCCCCGCAGGGGGACTCTGCATGCCTTTGCCACGGAAAGGCATTCCCAAATGCCTATCCTAATATGGCTGGCGGTGTCTAATAGACACCGCCACCATATGAACCCTTTTCCGCCCCGGCCGCAAGGCGACCGGGGCGGAAAAGCGTCGGACAGTCTTTCCGTCCGCCGCGGCCAACCATCATAATATGGCGGGGGGGGTGTTTTTAGTCAGGATGGCGGGCGGATTGCCCCCGCCAGGCCGGCGGTGGCTACCGCCTGCCTGGCGGGGGCAATCCGCCCGCCATCCTAATGGACCCCAAAGTATCTCTTCTATGTGAAGATACAGACACCAACGATTTAAGCGGCTTGCAGAACAGTTGAGGGGTGACCATGCATTGTAAGGAATTAAATACTGTCTGTCATACATTAAGAGAATACCTCAGAATTGTATGACTGTTTAAAGAAATTTTCAGTGACTGGAAGTACCCTAGTGACATATAATAGAGAGTACTCTATCTTGCATATACATTTTCATGATTGCTTTAACTTGTTGGAATAAGATCAAACATGTTTAATAAATGGAAAGTGATGTCAGGAGAACCCTATGTGGACATATATGATTAAGAGCATGCAGATCATAAACTGTGCCAGTGTAGTTTTATGTTATCCGGTCATATTACCTTTGGTTTGTTGTCCATTTAGGCATCTGGCTGCAAGCATTTGTATTTTTATCTTCGTTACACAGGTCCAGCAACCATGTAGGAAAGCAAGGGATACAATAGTTGCCTTGAGACACGGAGAACATATCCACTTCTCTGCTGTCAAGAATTCAGTCCAGGCAATTCCAGCACCAAGGTAGGCAAAGTGTGTGGCTCATCAGAACCCATAGGATGCAGCCGAATTGTGGGCAAGTTTGGTAATGGGAATATACCAATTGCTGTGCACAGTCCCTTTTTTGCTACTTTTTTTTGTTAAACCTTTGTACTGTTAACAAAGTTTTCAAGTTTAAATAAATATATATGAAACGCTAATTTTCGCAACTTTAATTACCTCTTCACACACTCGTAATACATAGTTGATATGTATATCTATTGTGATTTCATGTTTATTTTACCCCTTTTATTTAATTTATTATTGTGGCTGATGCTCAGTTTGTAGTACAGAGAAGTGGTAGCAATTCTGACTTTCCACTTACACCTCGGGAATATAAGGCCTCAGTCCCATGTTGGATGACCAATATCCTTTTGAAGTTCAATGCAGATAAAACGATTCTACTGAATCAACTTTAGACCTGAACCTCAGTTTTGTTTGCCTCTCCTCATTGGCTTTCACTCTTATTTTGGGTACACCAGTTGTAAAAATCTTTGTGCAGCTGAGTGCAGGGTAAGCGATAAACCTTCTAGAGGGCAAGTTCACACACATTAAAGAGAGGCCTGTTAGCATTGCCAATACCTGATATTTTAACAATCTTACAGCTACATATTTGCACAAACAATCCAGTTTTGGAGTTCTTTCAAAAAATAATTATTTAGAGCTTGGAGATTATAGTTATATGCACAAGTTGTCAGTTGGGAAGTCAAATTTCCTACGGAAGTGCCACTGGTGGCTTATCTGGTGGAAACCCTATAGTAAAGGTGTTGGGACATTCCCTGTAGGTGCATAAAAACACCCGCTCTATGGAGAGCAGATGGTCCAAAGAACATGTTTATAAATCTGGAATCGAAGCTGACCTTTATGAGGCATGTGTTGGCAGAGATTTCTAAATATTGTGGGCGATAATCTGGCCAGAGTGGTAGAGTCAATTACCTCTGCCATACTGATAGACGGCAGGCTTTCCACCACATTCTAAATGAGCCTTAAGTTCATTTACAATATGCACTTCCTTCTCTTAATTTCCTATCGCAGTATTTCCTTTCTCATTATAAAAACTACGGTTTCTGAGAAATGTAGATACCCAATGTATATTTCAGATATCAATATATCTGTTCACAATTTGGCAAGGCAAGGACATTTCTATGTTGCTATTCTCCATAGAAATTGATGTTACATATTTCATTTAACTGGCACACAGCTTGGTTCCTAGACCCATACAACAGCCCGATTTTGGTTTAGAGTGTATGCTTACGTAATGGAATCACATCTCCTGGATTTGCTTCTCGCTCTTGCTCTTCTCGTATTGGTTTCGATTTTTTGTCTGAAGCACAAATGATAGTTGCCATTAGAGAATAAAAAAAGAGAGGATTAAGAGTGAGTGCTTCTGCACTAATAAGTCATAAACTCTAGACAGACCCTACACACAGTGGCATTGCTTCACGGGCAGTGGTGTTGGCAGAATCGGGCCAGAAGGAGTCCATGCCCCAGCTCTCTTTGTCCAAGTCCTGCCTTGTGTCCAAACACCTTAGGTGTTGAATGTGAAAGAGGTAACATGGGGAAACATATGCAAAGATTCTGTTGAACTCATTTTAAAATAGGGTGTTGAGTTTTAATCTACAGCAAAAGAACATGAAGACAATTATGGGCAATTAAATGATATGGTAGAGGAAATAATTGAAAAAATTGGGATGATAGGTAAGAGGATACACCCAGACGATTGGGGTGTGACGCTGGAGTCTAAATTACAGAAAGACAAAATGCAGCAACATCTGCACAGGAAGAGCCTCAAATGTGTGACGAAATGGAAAGACTTTATGACGGAATAATATGAGGATAGTGAGCATTCCTGAGGGCCTCAAAGATGCTACAGAAGGGGTATCGCTAATCAAGTGGATCATCCACTGTTTTAGGGATTACACACTTTCTAGAGCATGTTGGATTCCGGACAATACCCTGAAATCTGGCAATCCACCCATAAATGGCAGGGTTTTTCCAAGTATTTCTCACTAAGGAGAACATTCTGTCTAAAGCATGTGAAAAAAGGTGAATTTAGTCTACTGCTGGATACTGTTTATCCATATTCTCAGGATATTCCTGTAGTATGGCCAGGTGATTGAGAGAAATGAGATGATGTCAATTCAAATTAAAGACAGTTGATATTCCAGCACCCATATTAGACTTGACTTGTTTGAAAACCAGTTGGCAGACATAAACACATATATTTCATGAACCAGCATTTTTTTTACAATATTCCTATTATAACTAGGAACAAATAGAAACAATCATTGACAAAGATCTCATCTAAAGTAATCCAGACGTAGACATTAATCGTAAAATTGGGATGTCGGTGAGGACATTTTATGCTGCTTCTTGGAATGTTGTTACAGACATTCCCAAAGAAGGAGCAAGTAGTCAATGTACAAGGCCTCCCTAGGTCTCGAAACCAGCTTGGACCTGCTGTACATGAGGGATGGGTGGGTGCTGAGTTGGGGGAAAGGAGGGGGCAAATAGAAAAAACAAGGGCAGTTTTGTGCTTGAGGCAAAAGTCTGACAAGGTTAACTGTATAGCTACATTCTTATGAATAGCCATTTGAGAATTGCTACCTTTAATGTTAAAGAGCTTAATATCCCTACTATGCAATATAAATGTAAAGAAGAGCTCCCACATTTGAAACCAAGGTTTCTTATAGAATCGTAGCATTTTCTTCAGGCTTGGGGCGAAATCATCATACCTGTTCAGTACATGGCCCCAAGAAAGAACTTCATCTGCCTGTTACACAGATCAAAGAGAAATGCCTTCAATGACTTCAAGAAATATCATAAAAGGCAAAGATTTCAATTGTATCACTTGCTTGTCTGCATTGAGATATGACCTATACCCAATGGCAAGTGGTTCTCCTTATGATATATATTCATATATGCATATAATCACTGCAACATGACAATCTTTGAATTATTAATCTTTTTCAACATTCTTGGAATGCTGGTAACATTGCTTTGTTTCCTTCTACTAATGATTGCAGCACCTGTGGTTTACACAAGAATCCAATTGCTTCAGTAAATTTTTAAAGAACCAATTTACATATTTCTAGTGTCACCCTTTGAGCATGTCTAACGTAAAAACAAAAAGGTAATTCTGTTTTCATGATTTCCCTGGGAGGGAGATCAAAGTCGCTGTGTTCTAAGGTTTCCGACCCCATCTGCAGGAATGATATTATAATACATGAAAGTCTGCAATTCTTGTATAAAAACCTGTCTCTAATTTTCATATTACTTTCCAATTGTGATGTGTCAAGTCACCCTGTAATCAGAAAATGACATAGCTGATCAGCCATAATAAATTATTACAGCTAAATAGTAATGTCAGATGCCAGAGTCACCAGCCAAGGTGAAAGGAAGGCCGCAGAGCATTATTACAGTTGCAATTGAAAGAAAGAAAGCAACAATTGGCTTTTCGTTCTTTTGGTCATTTCTCCTAAAGCTTGAAGGAGATATTGATTGCAGTTAAATTTTTGTACAAAATATGTCTATTAAGAAAAAACGCTATATGATTCGAAACATTCTGAGCAACAGCATCCTCTAATCTGACATAATTTAAACTTATTCTAGTATCTCTTTGTAACAAATTACTACTGCATTCCTGAATCTTTTATTTCACAATGCAGATTTTGCTTTCATGCTTCACGTCTGCAAACATAGTATCTCTTTTATATGAAAGATACAGACACCAAAAATTTAAGCGGCTTGTGGAACAGTTGAGGGATGACCATGCATTGTGAGGAATTAAATACTGCCGTCATACATTAAGAGAATACCTCGAAATTGAATGACTGTTTAAAGAAATTCCTCAGTGACTGGAATAACCCTAGTGACATATGAAAGAGAGTACTCTAGCTTGCATATACATGCTTTAACTTGTTGGAATAAGATCAATCATGTTTAATAAATGGAAAGTGATGTCAGGAGAACCCTATGTTGACAATATATGATTAAGAGCATGCATATCATAAACTTTACCAGTGTAGTTTTATATTATCCGGTCATATTACATTTAGTTTGTTGTCCATTTAGGCATCTGGCTGCAAGCAATTGTGTTTTTTTCTCTGTCACTCAGGTCCAGCAACCATGAATGAAAGCAAGTGATACAGTAGTTTCCTTGGAACAAGGAGAACTTATCCACTTCTCTGCTGTTTAAAATTCAGTCCAGGCAATTTCAGCACCAACGTAGGCAAAGTGTGTGGCTAATTAGAACCCATAGGATGCAGCAGGATCATGGGCGAACGTTAAACTTTCTAGAGGGCAAGTTCCCACACATTAAGGAGAGGCCTACTGGCATTGCCAATGCTTGATATTTTACCAACCTTACAGCTACATATTTGCACAAAAAATCCAGTTTGGGAGTTCTTTCAAATATTAATTATTTAGGGCTTGGAGAACATGGTTCTCTGCAACGAGCAGTCCTTTGGGAAGTCATATTTCCTACAGCAGTGCTACTGGTGGCTTATCTGGTGGAAACCCTAATGTAAAGGCATTAGGACTTTCCCTGTAGGTGCATCAACTCACCCGCGCTATGTAGAGCAGATGGTCAGAAGAACATGTTTATAAATCTGGAATTGCAGGTGACTTCTATAAGGCATGGGTTGGCAGAGATTTCTGAATATGGTGGGCGGTAGTCTGGCCAGAGTGGTACAGTCAATTACCTCTGCCATACTGATAGACGGCGGGCTGCCCACCACATTCAAAATGAGCCTTAACTTCCTTTTCAATATGCACATCCTTCTCTTAATTTCCTATCACTGTATTTCGTTCTCATTTTAAAAACTACAGTTTCTGAGAAATTTGGATACCCAATGTATATTTCAGATATCAATATATCTGTTCACAATTTGGCAAGGCAAGGATATTTCTTTGTTGCTATTCTCTATAAAAATTGGTGTTACATATTTCCTTTAACTGGCATGCTGCTTGGTTCATAGACCCATACCACAGCTGGATTTGGGTTTAAAGTGTATGCTTACGTAATGAAATTACATCTCCTGGATTTGCTTCTTGCTCATCTCGTGTTGGTTTTGATTTTTCATCTGAGCGCAGATTTTCATTTGCCATTGGAGAATAAAAAAAGAGAGGATTAGGAGTGAGTGCTTCTGCACTATTGAGCCTTAAACTCTAGACAAAACCTACACACAGTATCATTGCTTCACAGGCAGTGGTGTTGGCAAAGTGGGGCCAGAAGGAGTCCATACCCCAGCTCTCTTTGTCCACGTCGTACCTTGGGTCCATACACCTTAGGTGTTGAATGTGGAAGAGGTAACATAGGGAAAACATATGAATATGCTTTCCCTTTTGAGGTACTCCAAATAGATTACATAGAATTTACCACTAAGTTTATAATTTGAAATACGTGTTAGTGATAGTTTGTGTTTTTAGCAAATGGATTGAGGTTTACCCCACAAACGAAAATACCGCCATTGTGAGAAGTTGGCCTGGCATATGATGTCCACTATTCTAGTGGGCATCTTGCACCAGTCCAAACGACCCTTATTGATGGTAGGTTTAAAGTCAACCTTATAGACAAGCTATCCTAGTGGTAGCTGTGGAGAGCAGCCTTCAGGCTAAGACTTAGAGGCGAGTTAAGCAAGTTGTTTTACCAGTCTATATCTCTTGAATGATCAAATGAAAGCACACCACACAAGGTATATATCAAATATATATGTATTTATTCTAAACACAACCCCTCTGATCTCTTTATGAGGTCAGAGTTAAAAGTACAATACAAGGAACTTAATTAGCATACGATAAGTTGCACAGTATACGTTATGCCCTAGGGGCCTCACAAACCATTTACTAAAATAGTGGTATAAGAACCACGTGAGGGTTAGAAAGCAGGCCTAGTGCCTGTAGAGCCGCTGGGGCAACCAGGAACCACCCAAGGTAGGGACGCAGGAGACCCACGGGGGACGCGTGCAGTGTCTAAACACAGCCTCATATCAATATTGACTTTCTATGGAGAAGGAACAAGTTACAATTTTAAAGATTAAGGGCACTTTGAGGTGAACTACGATGGAACCCTTTTAGACTAGGACACTTCAAGAGTCAAGAGCCATGGGAGCACTGGAGTACTCGTGTTACCTCACCCAGGGAAGCCGGGTGCATAAGTGTGTTTTGGTGTCGGGTGTCGTCATCGATTCCAATGGAGAGCTGCGAAGAACTGCTGCAGGCGACCAAAGGAGGAGTGTCCGGGTGGATCCAAGGGTGGATCGGACATGTGAAGAACCTTACAGCAGAGGGGACAGAGTCTGGGTCACTAGCCAGTGACCAGGATGTAGACAGGAAGATGCCAGCAGATGTCGGGGGATTTCAGGTGAAAGAGGTGAAGTTTGACTCTTCAGCCAGGAGGACCCGGAGGCGTCGACGACAACCAGGAGCCGGATTCAAGCTGTCCCACGGAAGATGACGAGTGCTGCAGGGTCAGAATCCGGATTGGATCCAACAAGCCATGGCAACAGCAACCCACGCAAGATGACCAGATTGGCTTTGGTTCAGACCAGCAAGGTCTGAGGGACTCTTCCTTTGGGGATTGGGGAGGAGTGAGAGCATGTCTGTAGCAACCAGTAAAGCTCAAGCAATCAAAGATTAACCTTTGTGGGGATCCACTAGCTAACAGACTAGAGATCGCAAAGGAGCCTCGAGCAGAAATGAACAAAGTGGGCCCACGGCACACTTGTGGAGTGCAGGCCTCTGAGCTTCGGTGCAAAAGATGCTCGAGGTAGGGGCTTCAAATAGCCCAATGCACAACTTCGGGAAACTTTGGGAAGTGGGTGCAGATATAAAAATGCAGGATGTCCAGGAGTTCCGGTCCCACATCTCTCGTATCAGCTACAGGTATCAGCTCTGCTGGGAACTCGTTTCAGCTTCAGAGATGTCTGGAAGTCTGTGTCCTGTGTCACAGATTCTCCAGGATCCGGCAGGAGCCTCAAAAATGCAGATCGGCAAAGATTCTTCTTGGTGCCTGTTTGAACAGGGAGGTCACTCATTGACCCCAAGGGAGATTATTCCATCTTCCAGTCGATATGGAATGGTGAAGGTCCAGGATATATGTTGCAGAGTTTCGTCCGGGGTAATCTAAAGTCCTAGGGACTGGGTTCCTGTACTTATACCAAGTTTAGGGGTTGGACTAACTCTAGGGTCCTACTTATGGGAGGACCTGGGGAGGGGGTGTTTACACGCCGCCCCTTTTAATCAGTTTCATGGAAGAGCTGGGCCTGCACGCCCCAGCAACCGGTATGAACTGGGAAATGCATGGAGCACCTTGTGTGCCCCAGGCAGTGTCTGGAAAGCATTTATTGAATGCAACCCACCCTGCCCCAATATATTAAAGCCTGTCAGGAAACCTATTGTCCAGGCCTCCCCTGCCTGAGTTTCGTCCAGCAGCAGGAGGTCAGACTCGTGTCTGTGGCAGCAGCATCCATTTTGTGATGCTGAGGCTCTGTTTAACTTTAACCAGGTATACCAGTGCGTACATGTCTTTTCCCTCTAGAAGGGTGGAATGCTACCCTCGCCACCAGAACTGGCGGGGGGGGGGCTAGTATTCCAAAGTGTTTGACACCTTACACAACATGTTTTGATAAAGTCAAACCAAAGTTAGCATTAACCGCGAGGATTATAATGCACTTAAGAGTATATGGTATGGCTACATCATAGAACAGCTATAAGGTGATGGTTCAAAAAGCTGCAGAGGGGCTTAGCTCATGCTAGGGCACCCTCTCACACAAAACAAAGCACTCTGCCTTCAGGATTGTCAAGGCCTGCCATAGGAGTGACTTATACGTTAGTATGTGTCTTTATATATATATATATATCTCCTACAGCCATGGCAACGGCAAAGGCTCTTAATAAGTAGTTTTTCCCCTGCTACAGCTTGCCCCATTTGATTTGGAGTGACAATCGGAGTCACTTCAAGGCCAAATTGATCCAATTGATTTGTGACGGTTTGCAAGTTCAGCAAAAATTCCATACAGCTAATCACCCCCAGTCAGCAGGTTTAGTTGGGAAGTACAATGGTACTCTCAAGTTGAAGTCGTCAAAAGTGAAGGAAAGTACTGGGTTGCATTAGCCAGATTCATTACCCTTAGCTTTGTTGTCCATCAGAATAATAGCCCATTCTAGGACAAGATTATCTCCCTATGAGGTAATTTTCGGTCCCCCAGCAAATGTATGGGGTGTCCCTAGACTAAAAGAATTCTCTGACATAGATTATCCTCTGTTGGTCGATTATTTGTATGAACTTATTAAAAGCTTGCATTCTATTCACCAAAAGATACAAGAGGCGCTGCCTCCAGCACCTGAGGGACCTGGGCATACAATTCAGCCAGGTGATTATATGTTAATATGAAGCTTTCAGAGAAAGGACGGCTTGGAGCCTAGATGGAAGGGCCCCTACGCGGGCCTCATCGCAACAAGGACAACAGTGAGGGTGAAAGGTCCGAAGAACTGGATCCATGCCTCCCACTGAAGCGGGTGCCATTACCTCTCCCCTACAATGCATGGGTGAGAGAGGGCAATTGAGACCACGAAACTGAGAGGGTCTGTAGTGAATGAGCCACTTTTACGGTCTGATGCCCTTTGATTACCTTCAACCATCACCATCTTTGTATTGATTTTAGTGTGTTATGTTACCCTAGACTTAATGTAGGATGGTCTTGAATATGCCTACTTCTCTTCTGTTCTATAATCTTGCTGTCTTTCTGTAGAATAGTCTTGCCAAGAATAGAGGGTATGGGATGTTGAGGTGCAGTGTTGTTGGTGATGGTGCACACATGTGCTCCATGTTGGCTACTGCAGGATTAACTGTATAATGGTATGTGGGTTAGGTGAATTATGACTTTGACCTATTGGCTTTGACGTGGTCTTATGTCATTCTGTTTTCTAAGTCTGAATCTATTAGTTTAGCTGCTTCAATTGTAGGGATTCCTGGACTGTCAGTTTATAATGCTAGAGCTATTAGTAGAGTGGCTTGTCTTATGGTTAAATCTATTAACCACACCTTGATAACTTTATCTGATTTCCTGCTTGATATGCATGGTGCTCGACAAGCTATTTTTCAGAATAGGGTTGTTGTTGATTTTCCTGCAACTGAAACATGCTGTTCGGATCTTGATGGATTATGTTGTTTGAATCTTTCCTACCACTCTAAATCCATTCAGTCTCATATTACTGCTTTGCATAATTGTCATCTGAAGTTCAACAGAACCTTAATAAAGGATGGTGAGATTGACTCTTTAAGTGGTTACCTGATTTTGGTATGCGCTGTTCTATCTTGGGGTGTGTACTCTTAGTCATCTGTTTTTAGTGGCATTATGCTGTTGCATTCAATGTAAGCCTAGTATTTTGAATATGTTTGCCCTAGAACTGCTTTTGCCCATTCTGTCAGTTATGTCTCTTATTATTACAGAGATAGTTTGCATACTGTTTAAGTTTTTATAGGTTTGATGGTGTTGGACAATGGTCATGGGTGGAATGTAGTGACTGAGCTATGTTATGGTTAAATGGCCCGATTATGACGGTTGCCCACCACCATCTCAGCATATTTTGGCCTAATATAGTGATGTGTAGGCCTGTTTCTGACTTTGTCTTGCTTAATGGCAGTGCTGACTATTGCCTTTGACATGCTCTCATGTTTATTGCATTGCAATTTATACTGTCATTTAACATGGTGATGTGTAGGCCTGCCTAGTAAGACTAAACTACAAAGTAGGGTTTGATTATGTCTCTTTCTGTTTCAGACTTTATCTAGCTTAATGGCAGGGCTTGCGTATCGGCTTTGGCATGATCTTATTCCATCTTCCATACTAATTTTGCTCTTTGGCGGGAATAGAGGCCTATGCTTTAGCAACTCAATTTTCTGAGCTGTCTCCATCTTCTGAGCCTTTCTAGGTGAGAAGCTATGTTATGCTTTTCACTTGTTTTCTGCACTCTGCATACTGTTAGAAACTGGTTCTTATCAGAGGAATGTACGTGCTCTGTCAAGAAGTCACAGCAAAGTCCTGATCAACCGAAGCTGTGGCCTTGGTGCAGGCTGGTGCTGAATCTGATGAGAAAGAGGGGGCACGGCTCACAGGAGCCTCGTCCCACGTTTCCATTTCTACTAAAGGAGCTGTCTGAAACTTAATCTTGGGTTGTTCATCACAGTACAGAGGTGTAGCTGTGACAGTGGAGCAGATAATCCTGATTCGGCTAGAGAAACGGACTTCCCTCTGGCGAAGTGGAAGCAGGATGTGCAGATACTTGGTGAGGTGATCATGGGCCCCCACCAAGCAGAAAAAACATCCTTAAACAAAGTTGACAGTGGAGCAGATAATCCTGATTCGGCTAGAGAAACGGACTTCCCTCTGGCGAAGTGGAAACAGGATGTGCAGATACTTGGTGAGGTGATCATGGGCCCCCACCAAGCAGAAAAAACATCCTTAAACAAAGGCATTCCCCAGGGCTCCTGCCTTGACCCCACCTTGTTTAATATCTATATGGCCCCATTGGCGAGGGTGGTGGAAGCTCTGGGGTTCGAAGTCATTTCGTACGCGGATGACACCCAGCTGATATTTAACATCGGTCAGAACCTGGAAGCAGACAGACTCCGTTTTGTCTCAGGAATCACCGCAATATCCAACTGGATGACCGACAATCGTCTCCAGTTAAATCCGGGAAAAACGGAAGTCATGCTTCTAGGGAAAGCCGCAGCAGTATGGTCGGAGGACTGGTGGCCACGACAACTAGGCCTGTCGCCAACACCCAAACAGTGCGTGAACAACTTGGGCATTAAACTAAACCACACTCTATCTATGCAAGACCATGTAGCCTCAGCTTCTGGATCCTGTTAGTACAGGCTTAGGCTACTGAGGAAAATTCTACCTTTTGTCCCGACGGAACACCGCAAAACCCTGACCCAAGCCTTAGTCCTTAGTCGTATGGACGTTGGGAATGCCTTACTGGCAGAGGTCGGAATCACTTCACTGAAAAAACTTCAGGTAGTTCAGAAAATGCGGCCAGGCTGGTCCTGAATATGCCGTCAGGATCATCATCGCATCCCCTACTAAGAAAGCTGCACTGGTGCCGATTAAACAGAGAGCCTTTTTTTAAATTTGCTGCCTGACTTACTGTGCTCTCCAGGGACAGGGTCCCCTGTATCTCCAAAGGAAACTAAAAAAGTACATCCCTAGTCGTTCCTTCAGATCTAGTACACTCCAGCTCCTCCAGGTGCCCTGCATTAGCCGTCGTAGATCTGGGGGCCTGGCTTTCTCCTTCTTGGCTCCCAAGTACTGGAATAGTCTTCCAGCCTACCTACGAGATATACCCTCCTACTTAAATTTTAGGAAAATGCTAAAGGCCTTCCTGTACTAGGCTCCCTTTTTTTTTTTCCCTCTGCGCTGCCCTCCTATCCGGAGTATTCTGAGTAAAGCGCCGAGATGCCCCCCGGTGATTCGAGCGCTATACAAAAGGGCGTAACATAACATATTGTAGCTATGTTACTGTTTCTATTGGGGGAGGTGGCTGTTCTGGATAATGGAGTCTGTTGGACTTGGCCCTTTTGGCAGGTTCACCCCTAAACTTTTTGCCTTTTAATATGACATGATGATAGTCATTTTAGGCTTCTGCGCACTTTAGCACTGTGGCCCAGTGTAAAGTGCGTGCGCTCTCTGAGTGCGTGTGGTGAGATTGGCCTGCCCTCCCATAGGAATGCATGGGGAATATGTGTGTCCATGGTAGTTCCTGATGTGTGGGGACTGCAGGGGCGAGTTTGGTATGTGTGAACTTGTGAGATTAAATGCTGTGCGATGATGTGTGCAGATTTAATGTGACTAGTGGAGAAGTGCCACTTTTAGAAGTTGGCATTTCTGTGTGCAGTGAATGTGGTGCATCTGATGTCCCTGACCCATCCTGTGAATAGGAGAAGAGGAGCTGAGCAAAACAAAGTGCTCAAGTGCTCCCAAACCAGTTGCATCTGGTTTTCCTTAAACCCTGTGCTGGGTGACAAATGATTTTTCTGTATAAAAGAGGGGGTGTGACCCCCAAGATTTTGTTCTTATTTTCAACTTGAAACTACCAGGGGCGTGCTTCTGCTGGGGCCCAGGGGAAGGCTTGCCTCCCTGGGCCCTAACCTCCCCCTGGATGCCTGGAGGAGTTTTCTTATTGGGAGCTATTTTTCTCTATCTTTGATGTCCAGGACTTCTTGGGACCCTTTATGCTCCAGTTCTCTGTTAAACTTGGTGTTCTTTTACCCTTTGCATCTGGAATGCGCTTTATTTTAAATTGCCATGTTATTGAGGGAGCCTACCCCTCATTGCTGCATTTATTTTTTCAGCGCATGTGCACACCCCGCTTATTTGAGGTTCTCTAGTGTGCAGGTGCCCACCCTGCGTCTTCGTATTATTTTATACATTAATGCGGGTGCCCATCCTGCTTATGGGAACCCCGCTTGCTATATTTACTTTTAATCCCGAGGGAGCCTACCCCTCATTTTGCCCCTGAGAATTGATCACCGTGGCGGCACGAGTCGCGGACAGGAAGTCAGGCCACCAGGTGCCTGACGGCAGGTGGGACTTCCGGGTTCAAGGAGGAAGTCCCGCACACACCCGGCAGCCTGCGGGAAGTCGCCTGAAGCCGCAGGAGATGCCGCCCAGAAGAAGGAGGCTGGCGCATGCCGGTGTGGGGCTCCCATTGCTGAGGGAGAGCCCTGCGGGTGCCAGCCAGTAGCAGTGGAAGGCAGAGGCGGCGTGAGGCACATTGCCGGTGCCTGCCCCCGTTGCAAGCGCAAGAGACGTCCTGCCGCCGCCCGGAGGAGCCCCCCGCCAGAGGAGAACAGCCCAGTGAGTGTTGAAGGGCTGTGGGGGAAGCTCCGGGTGTGCATCGTGGTGCCTTGCGAGTGGCCCTGTCTAGCAGCGGGCCGCTCCAACAGGGGGCATGCTTTCATTGCCGAGTCTACGTGGCTCCAACGAGGCCCCAGTAATTTTGAGAGCCAGATGGATCCATCAGGGGGCATGTTTGATTCCGGGGAGCCCCCGTGGTCCCCACCGTGCATTGGGGCATTATTCTCCTTTCAGAGCCTCAGTGGCTCCACCAGTGAGCATGTTTTATTTTTAAGTGCCAGTGCGCTCCACAGTATTTTGGGGACAAGTTCTTTTTCCCTAGTAGCGCAAAGTGATTTAAGGAGCCAGTGTGCTCCATGGGGCAAATTCCTGCCAGAGCCTGTGTGGCTCCAACGCCCCGCAGCATTTGTTCTAGAGCCTGGAGGGCTCCAACATGTGGCACAGTTGTTCCTAAGGGCTAGTGAGAGCCCATGCCGCATTTTCCCAGCTGCCCAGCAAGTAGTGGGCAGCTGCACCGTTTAGGCATTTCTCTTAGGGGACATGTTCTTTTGACTCTAGGAGTGAGACGCACTCCTTCGCCCATACCTTGGCCTCCACAGCTGCGCGGCACTTAGTGGCAGCTGCAGAGTTTAAGCCTCATGTTGTTGTTCTCAGCTGCCCAGCAAGTAGTGGGCAGCTGCAACGTTTAGGTTTGGTGCAGTGGCGCAACCTTGTCTTTCGCTGCCTAGGCAGCAGCCCTGACTCTCTGGACATAGGGCGTTTGAGCCCCCGTTTTAGATGGACAGTTGGCCAGATGGATGGTTACTTCTATAGGGCGCCAGGCCCTAAGGTGATTTATGTGCTAATAGTTTTGGGTGCTAGGAAATGTATTGTGTATAGTATGTTTTGCGCACCCTGTTTGATACCTCTAGATATGGTTTATGCTTATGAGGTTGTTTTACCTATTTAGGTTTGTGTTAGGAATATTATACTTCCCTGTGTGATTTACGCCCCTAGTGTAATGTTTACTTAGGTGGTTAGGGTCTATAGTATTAAGACTTGTGGGATACTGTGCATGATGGAGTTCATGTCACAGACTGTTGCAAAGTACAGTGATTACCAGTGTTTACTGGTTGTACGTTCTATGACCTATTTTACTTGGATGTGTATGATCTAGTTCACTTTTACCAAGTTCACTCTGTGATGATCCTGACAGTGGTCCATGTGGCCCTGTCAGGTGTACATAATTCCTTGTAAATAGTGCCACAGTTGGCACAGTGTACATAATGTGTTTACTATTCTAATGTGTTTTGAGAATACAAAGGCTATTTTTGATATAATAACCTTGTGTGGAGTTCCTTTTGTGGGGGGCCTGGGATGTTGTTGCTGGTGTGTGCGTGCACAAATGCTTTACACATTGCCTCCGGGATAAGCCTTACTGCTCGTGCCATGCTACCAAGGGGGTGAGCAGGGGTTATCTTTGGAGTGTAACTCCCTTGCCCAAACTAGAGTGGTGGTCTCTGCCTGGCTTTGGCGCAAGCCTCAGCCAACCAGAGATCCCATTTCTAACAGAGTCCTCAGGGGTTACATTGTCATGTGTATTGTATCACACAGTTCCCTCAGATCATGAGAAGCGAACTATGCAAGTTTTATTGGATACCCATTGGAAATTCTTTGGGGATAGAACTGATTCTATCACAAGTCTATGGACAGCTTATCCCCTATCACTGGTAAATTATACGTATGTGTATCCTCCCACCTTTGGTAAAAAGTGAATTTGGCTTGGGATACCTGGGACCTTGCCCATATTATAGAAAACTGAGAGGCACAGGATATCTGGGATGTATGCCTGAAATTTATTGTGGTGATTTATGCTTTAGCAAAAGAAATATTACTTTGACAGGTTGGCATTACCAAGATCTGACTGTCACTCAAGAGGTAGGAACATATCCTGCTTGTTGTCCTGAACTAAATAGTACTGATACTTATTTGTATCTTACTGTTCTGGAGAAATAGTATACAAAATGCTCTACATTTAGGGAAAAAGGAGGACCCCCAGTATAAAATGAATGAGCACTAGATATGCTCCATTAGATTATCAAGGTCCTCTCTATGCACACCCTGGTTTTTATTTTCTATCCAATGGCACGTACTGCAATATGTACTATGGTACAGAGGATTTGGCTGTGGGAATGGTGTTACCTCTTGGGGTACCTTGTAGGCATAGTAGACCGAATATAAGATGGGTAAAAAGAACATTGAACAAGGAATTCTGCAAGAGAGTTACCAATTTAGAAGTTAATAACTATAGCAATGGTATTACTTTTGGGTATATCCTTTCTTCTATTATTCCATTCGGTGGCACTGCTATGGCAAGAGGTGAACGTGCTAGAGAGTATTTTGGGTGTAAATTACAGATTTGATCCAATTGGACAGTGGCAGCTTTATGGGATATCACCACTCAATTAGAAAGTATGCACATATACTTTATTCTAGCTAAGAATGATGGAGCATGCGCTGTTATAGGAGATCATTGTGTGGTCGGCATCACAAATATGGAAAAAAATATTACCCAAAATATTTTAGACATCTTGGAGAATGTTAAAGGCATGGAGAGTGACTATTGGAGTTGCTCCTTGTTTGGTGGGTGGGGTTGGATCTTAGAAAAGGTGATACATTTCATTGTTATCCTAATTTGCTGATGTGTACTGATACAGTGTCTTCCCTTATGTTGCTCAAAGTTGTGCCACTTATCTTACACCCAAACAAAGTACAATTCATGATACAAATGCAAAAGTAATGCTTCAGCAAAAGCCTGATACCCTCATGCAGTTGGAGGAGGGAGTCTTTTGATCGGATACTTCCCTGGCAGATTCTATCCCTGATGTTACTTGTGTTGCTAACGACTAATATTACATCTCCCTTTCAGTGAGCTCTATTCATATATTTATTCATATTTGATCAATTATTGTCTAAATAATAATGTTTCTCCTAATTATTAGAATTGTAAAGACATTTACCTGATAGCACAAATTAAGATGATTTAGCATATAAATTCTAAAGGGAGGGTCTGATAGTATTGAAACGTAGTTTCACTATTTTACTCGTGTTTTACCCTAAATTATGTTAGCATTTATATGTCTAATACGATATATTTGTATATTGTGTGTAAGACGTAATCAGTTGATTCAGATGTCGCATTCGTTGGGTTTGACATCTGTGCCACGTTTTTAGTTGGAAAAGACGGCATGTTTTGTTGCAGTCAAAACTGTTACTTGCACATTTGAAACTGTTGTTTGCCCATTTACGAGAAATAGGCCTTGGTGAGTTTCTTTTGTTCAATGCTCATGTTAGCTCATTAGTGCATGCCTTTACTCTTAGATCACGGCCTTCTCCCGCCAAGCTAGAGGGAAGGATAGGCCAGACGATCTTGAAATGTAGATAGCATGTACCAGGCTGCATAATCGAGACTTAAGTTCTGTACCCCTATTGTATTACGAAAGCTGTCAGTGTTTTTCCATGGTAGGTGGGTCTTTGTGGACTCTGCAACATACATAATGTAACTTTATGCATGTTAAAGTCAGTCCCTCAACAGCCATCATAGGCGGCTGGTCAGATTGGACTCCACTGCAGTGTATTTTATTAATAAACTAGTTTGCTTGTATCCTCTACTGCGTCATCAACTCTTCATTCTTGGAAGCCTAGAGGAGGTTTAGCGTAGCGGGTGGCCCTAATCGGGTCACTTCCTTCACTGGTAACATTGCTTTGGTTCCTTCTACTAATAATTGCAGCACTTGTGGTTTACACTAGAATCCAATTGCTTCAATAAATGTTTGAATTGCCAATTTACATATTTCTTGTGTCTCCCTTTGGGCATGTCTAAGGTAAAAACAAAAAGATAGATCTGGGTCCATGATTTTCCTGGGCGGGAGATCAGAGTGGTCGTGTTCTAAGGTTTCAGACACCATGCGGTATGCTGTCAGGTTTAGGGGGCCAGATGGCACACTGTGATATAGCAGCCAGGAATTGGGCCAACCGATTCTGATGATATGAGTTGACTAAGTTCCCATATTTTGACACGTATGTTGTCCAACCACACAGTTTAACTTGATTAGTAGGAACCATATCGCACGGGAATTCATTGATAGAATGCTTTGTAACCCTAAGGATGAGCCAAAGCGCATCAATAGAAGGATGCGCTTTGTTTTCTCTAATCAAAGTGCGAGGAACAAGAAAACAAATCAGGCTGCCCTTCCTTTGGCCATTCATGGAAAGCCTAACAACTAAATCTTTGCAGAGGTTAAAGATGGAAACACATTTACACAAAATGGTGAAATGTAACAAAGGTCTTCATAACAGGCCCAGCCACAGGATTCTGGGTTTGGGAGGGATGTTAAGAAGAATGGGTGATTCAGAACGATGTATTTGGGAACGGGGAAAATTAACTCAAGGTTTCAGAGACCTGCGGTTATAGAATGACAATTTTAACATGCATACAAAGGGAAAGTTACACTTATTTGGTATTTCAGATTTCAATATATTTGTTCACAATTTGGCAAGGCAAGTACATTTCTATGTTGCTATTCTCTATAGAAATGGACATTACATATAGCCTTTAAATGGCGCAATGCTTGGATTATAGACCCATACATCAGCTGGATGTTGGGTTAAAGTGAATGCTTACGTATTGAAATCCCATCTCTTGGATTTTCTTCCTCTTGCTCTTCTCGTGTTGGTTTCGATTTGTGGTCTGAAGTGCAGATGATAGTTTCCATTGGCGAATAAAAAAGAGAGGATTAAGAGTGAGTGCTTGCAGTAAGGAGCCTTAAATTCTAGACACAACCTACACACACAGTGTCATTGCTTCACGGGCACTAGTGTTGGCAGAGAGGGGCCAGAAGGAGTCCATGCCCAGCTCTCTTAGTCCAAGTCCTTCCTTGGGTCCAAACACCATAGGTGTTGAATGTGAAAGAGGTAACATGGGGAAACATATGTAAAGAGTCTATTGAACTCATTTTAAAATAGGGTGCTGAGATTTAACCATTACAAAAAGAAGAAAATTATGAGCAATTATATGATATGATAGGGGAAATAATTGAAAGGATTGGGATGAAGGGTAAGAGGGTACTTCCAGACAATTGTGCTGTGAAGCTGGAGTCCAAATTACAGAAAGACAAAATGCAGCAAAATCTGCACAGAAAGATAGTGGGGGCTCGCCGAGGGAGTGCTGAGAGGCAGTGGGACGGGGCTGGGGAGGGCCAGGGTTGGGTGTAGTAAACACCAGCATGCAGCGGAGCGGAGTTAAGTAAATAAATAAATAAAACAATATACATTGCGTGCACCGCATCGCCGAGTTGGTGTTGCGGCACGCGGAATGTAAATTGTGCTATTTATTTATTTATCTACTTAACTCCGTTCCGCCGTATGCTGGAGTTTACTACCCCCCAATGTGCCCCTCCCCACCCCACTCCACCACTTGCAGCACTGCCTAGGCGAGCCGCCACTGCAGAAAGAGCCTCAAATCCATGAGGAAATAGAAGGAAATTCATGACGTAATAATATGAGGATAGTGGGGATTCCTGATGTCCTCAAAGATGGTGCAGAAGGGGAATCCCTAATCATGTGGATCACCCACTTACTTAGGGATTTCCCACTTTCTAGAACATGTTGGAGTCCATACAATACCCTGAAATCAGGCACTCCCCCCAGAACTGGTAGAGTTTTTCGAAGACTCTCTCAATAAGGAGAACATTCTGTCTAAAGCATGTGAGAAAAGGTTAATTTAGTCTTCTGCTGAAAACTGTTTATCCATATTTCCTGGATATCCCTGTAGAATATCCAGGTGATCAAGAGAAATGAGATTATGCCATTTCAAACTAAAGAAAATTGGTCCAGATTCACAAAAGTAACCTGAGACAAAATCCTAACTTATTGGACAACAAATTGGTACACTGGAGTTTTTATAGCGGTTCAGTACATGTCCTCAAAGAAGAGATTCCTCTGCCTTAAACCCAGCTCCAAGAGAAATGCTTTCAATGACTTCAAGAAATATCATAATAGGTAAAGATTTTATTTGTATCACTTGTCTGCATTTAGATATGACCTATAGCCAATGTCACGCGGCTCTCCGTATGATATATATTCATATAATCACTGCAACATAATAATTGTTGAATTAGTAATCTTTTTCACCATTCTTGTAACTCTGGTAACAATGATTTGTTTCCTTCTACTAATAGTTGCAGCACATGTGTTTTACAGAAAAATCCAATTGCTTCATAAATGTTTGGAATGCCAATTTACGTATTTCTAGTGTCTCCCTTTGGGCATGCCTAAGGTAAAAAGAAAAAGGTAGACCTGTTTCCATGATTTCCCTGGGAGGGAGATCAAAGTGGTTGTGTTCTAAGGTTTCAGACACCATCCGGTACCCTGTCGGATTTAGGGGTTCAGATGGTGCACTGTGAGCTAGCAGCCAGGAAAGGGGCCAACTGATTCTGATGATATGAGTGGACTAAGATCCCATATTTTGACTCATATGTTGTACAACCGCACAGTTTCACTTGATTTGTAGGAACCATAGGGCACAGGAATTCATTGATATAAAGCTTTGTACCTCTGAGGACAAGCCGAAGTGTATCAATGGAAGGATGCTCTTTGTTTTCTGAAGCGCAGATCATAAACTTTGCCAGTGTAACTTTATATTATCCTGCCATAATAACATCAGCTTGAAGTGCATTTGGGCATCTGGCTGCAATAAATTGCTTTTTTTTGTTTGTCACTCAGGGCCAGCAACCATGAATGACAGCAAGTGATACAGTAGTCGCCTTGAGACAAGGAGAACTTATCCACTTCTCTGCTGTCGAAAATGGGTATGTTTGGCCAGTGGTACCCTGTTTGCGTTGTTGTTGCCAGTGGTACCCTGTTTGCATTGTTGTTGCCAGTGGTACCCTGCTTGTGTTGTTGTTGCTTGCGAGTTTCTCGGTAATGGCCCCTTTCTAGTTAACTGTTGTTATTATTCCTTTCTTGGGTAGTGATTGTGGAGTATTGTATCCTTTTGGGTCCGAAGAGGGGATAAGGTCGTATGTCCTGATTATTGGCAGAATTATCAGGTCATCACAGGGTCCCAAGATTTCTCCTGTTCTCGGATGCCCAACTGGTTTGGACGCAGACAGAGGAAGAAACCGATGCTGTTCTGAATGAAGCAGTCCCCCCGGAAATAAGGGGTGCTCAGGGTTCCACTTCATCTGATTCACAGGAACCTGATCCCAGTCCCGGGCGCCCCATGAATTTCTGATTCCTCTTCGAGATGAGACAGTGCCTGGAAAAGAGAGGTACAATTTTCATCCTCAATGGAAAAGTAGTGCGCAAAAAGAAAAGTGAGTGTAGTTAGAATGGACTTTATTGGCTAAAACAAGTAAAAATGTCCCTTGTTTTTGCTTCTTCCCATTAGATTAGAGATTAGGAGATTGATGCACTACCTGTGACGCAGGACAGAATAAGTTGAGGGTATCTTCCAAGGAGGGAGAGTGCCCTATCCTGGAAACAGTGAACATTTGCTGATGAGCTGCAAAAGTGTGGCTCCAACAGGAAAGTGCTCAATAGCACAACCGAGGAGTGAACAATAGAAGCCTGCCAGGGAGGCTGATTCTCGATTCTTTTTGGCTTTTCTTTTTTACTTTTTTAGCTTTGTGTGCCCTTTCCCCATCATTGGCTGCATCATAATTCGTTTTTTTCTTTGATGCTTTGACTAGTGAATATAAACATAGAAAAAACGTATCTTTTTGGTTCTCCTCTTGCAGCAGATGAACAGGTTTTTGTCGCACTACGCCCAGGGCAGGTTAGCTTTGAATTGCTACTCAGGAAGAAGATATTTTGTATTGCTGTGCAATGTTAGGTCCATGGCAAAACATCAGTTTGAAATCTGGGATATGATTAATTCTCACTCTCCGGAAATCTGCTTTATGACAGAAACCTGGTTAACTTCTACCAATCATCCAATGATAAATATTGCCATCCCAGAAGAATATAAGTTTATTCACCTAGATAGGACTGGAAAAATGGTCCGGTGGGATAGCCATCGCATGTAAACATTATATTAATATTTCTTGGCTGAACTCCATATCAGAGGAGGATTTGGAAATTGGCATTTTCAAAGCGACATTTTCAGCTTCTGAGAGCTGGTCAGGAGCCTTAGTGTATCGGCCGCCTGGCCCTAAAACCGATTTCACAAACCGGTTAGTTGACCTGATAGCCACCCATGTCCTAGCAACAAATAAGTTCCTAGTTTTAGGAGACTGTAATTTTCATGGGGAACTGGCCTCTACAGCAGAGGTGAATAAACTCCTTATGGATATGGAACAGCTTGGGCTTCCACAAAGAATACGAGGCCCTACCCATAACGGGGGGCATACATTAGATCTAATGTTTACTAATATAAATGCAATTGAGTATGACCCTCCGTGGCCCCTCACATGGACTGACCACTCCTTGATTAAGTTCACCTCCCCACGGTCTCTACAGGGGCTGCACTGCCGGGCTACTGGCAATCATAAAACGGCTCAGAGACCATGGAATAAACTTACTTCACAAGCCTTTGAGGCAGCTTTCCAGTCAATCCCCCAGTTAGATGAACAGGGTGTAGAGAAAATGTTGGCAGGGTTTAACGAAGGGATAAGGAAGGTGCTAAATGTTATTAATCCCAGCAAATCAAAAGCCTGCCCTAACCGAAATCGCCCATCAGCTAAGTGGTTCACCTCCGAATTAAGTCAGGAAAAGTCATATTGTAAGAGACTGGAAAGACAGTGGAGACGACAAAAAACTGCCCAGTTTAGACAACTCTTTAAAGTAGCCCTAACGACCTATCACCAAAATTTAAAGGCTGCCCGATGCCTATTTATTGCAAATCAAATTAAGGGCTCAAATAACTGTGCGAAAGCTCTATTTCATATTGTAAAAGGCTTCGTTGAGCCGGAGATATGCAAGCAACCTGCAACCGAATCCAAAGACCTGTGAAATGCACTGGCTGGATTTTTTCAGGAGAAGATTGAGAAAATGTATGCTAATTCTCCCCTAGAAAGTCTGGCTGTTCCACCTTGCACTGCGAATTCATCCACTGCTAGGGCTAGGACCGACTGTTCGTTGGAAAGCTTCGAACCCATCTCCCTAGTTGAGACCGAAAGGGCCTTAGAGACCGCAAAATCGGGCTCACCGGCAGATCTTTGCCCTCCGAAGTTTATGGCACTTCTGTCCCATTCTCTAGCCGCTATGGTGCAAACATTTTTCAACTGCTCCATTCTAGAAGGGGTCATCCCCTTGCCTTGGAAAGAAGCATTTGTTCGTCCCATCCTGAAAAAGCCCACGGCAAACCCCTTGGAACTGGGCAACTATTGCCCAATATCCCTGCTCCCTTTACTAGGAAAAATACTTGAAGGGCTGATCAATAAGCAGCTTAACTGCTATCTGGAGACAAACGATATCCTGGACCCCTCACAGTCAGGTTTTCTAGCGGTGACAGATTCTCTGAGAACTACGGTGGACATGGGTGGATCAGCTATTTTGGTTTTGCTTGACCTCTCCGCGGCCTTTGATACCATGTCTCATACTAGGTTGGCGGAGAGGCTAAGCTCCATCGGCATTGGTGGTCTAGCTCTCAAATGGCTCCAACATTTTTTGACTGACCGCTCTCAAACGGTCATCATGGGCCCCCACCAAGCAGAAAAAACATCCTTAGACAAAGGCGTTCCCCAGGGCTCCTGCCTTAGCCCCACCTTGTTTAATATCTATATGGCCCCTTTGGCGAGGGTGGTGGAAGCTCTGGGGTTCGAAGTCATTTCGTACACGGATGACACCCAGTTGATATTTGACATCGGTCAGAACCTGGAAGCAGACAGACTCCGTTTTGTCTCGTTTTGCCGCAATATCCAACTGGATGATCGACAATCGTCTCCAGTTAAATCCGGGAAAAACGGAAGTCATGCTTCTAGGGAAAGCCGCAGCAGTATGGTCGGAGGACTGGTGGCCACGACAACTAGGCCTGTCGCCAACACCCAAACAGTGCGTGAACAACTTGGGCATTAAACTAAACCACACTCTATCTATGCAAGACCATGTAGCCTCAGCTTCTGGATCCTGTTAGTACAGGCTTAGGCTACTGAGGAAAATTCTACCTTTTGTCCCGACGGAACACCGCAAAACCCTGACCCAAGCCTTAGTCCTTAGTCGTATGGACTATGGGAATGCCTTACTGGCAGAGGTCGGAATCACTTCACTGAAAAAACTTCAGGTAGTTTAGAACACGGCGGCCAGGCTGGTCCTGAATATGCCGTCAGGATCATCATCGCATCCCCTACTAAGAAAGCTGCACTGGCTGCCGATTAAACAGAGAGCCTTTTTTTAAATTTGCTGCCTGACTTACTGTGCTCTCCAGGGACAGGGTCCCCTGTATCTCCAAAGGAAACTAAAAAAGTACATCCCTAGTCGTTCCTTGAGATCTAGTACACTCCAGCTCCTCCAGGTGCCCTGCATTAGGCGTCGTAGATCTGGGGGCCTGGCTTTCTCCTTCTTGGCTCCCAAGTACTGGAATAGTCTTCCAGCCTACCTACGAGATATACCGTCCTACTTAAATTTTAGGAAAATGCTAAAGGCCTTCCTGTACTAGGCTCCCTTTTTTTTTTTCTCTGCGCTGCCCTCCTATCCGGAGTATTCTGAGTAAAGCGCCGAGATGCCCCCGGTGATTCGAGCGCTATACAAAAGGGCGTAACATAACATAACATAACATATTGTAGCTATGATACTGTTTCTATTGGGGGAGGGGGCTGTTCTGGATAATGGAGTCTGTTGGACTCGGCCCTTTTGGCAGGTTCACCCCTAAACTTTTTGCCTTTTAATATGACATGATGATAGTCATTTTAGGCGTCTGCGCACTTTAGCACTGTGGCCCAGTGTAAAGTGCGTGCGCTCTCTGAGTGCGTGTGGTGAGATTGGCCTGCCCTCCCATAGGAATGCATGGGGAATATGTGTGTCCATGGTAGTTCCTGATGTGTGGGGACTGCAGGGGCGAGTTTGGTATGTGTGAACTTGTGAGATTAAATGCTGTGCGATGATGTGTGCAGATTTAACGTGACTAGTGGAGAAGTGCCCCTTTTAGAAGTTGGCATTTCTGTGTGCAGTGAATGTGATGCATCTGATGTCCCTGACCCATCCTGTGAATAGGAGAAGAGGAGCTGAGCAAAACAAAGTGCTCAAGTGCTCCCAAACCAGTTGCATCTGGTTTTCCTTAAACCCTGTGCTGGGTGACAAATGATTTTTCTGTATAAAAGAGGGGGTGTGACCCCAAGATTTTGTTCTTATTTTCAACTTGAAACTACCAGGGGCGTGCTTCTGCTGGGGCCCAGGGGAAGGCTTGCCTCCCTGGGCCCTAACCTCCCCCTGGATGCCAGGAGGATTTTTCTTATTGGGAGCTATTTTGCTCTATCTTTGATGTCCAGGACTTCTTGGGACCCTTTATGCTCCAGTTCTCTGTTAAACTGGGTGTTCTTTTACCCTTTGCATCTGGGAAGCGCTTTATTTTAAATTGCCCTGTTATTGAGGGAGCCTACCCCTCATTGCTGCATTTATTTTTTCAGCGCATGTGCACACCCCGCTTATTTGAGGTTCTCTAGTGTGCAGGTGCCCACCATGTGTCTTCGTATTATTTTATACATTAATGCGGGTGCCCATCCTGCTTATGGGAACCCCGCTTGCTATATTTACTTTTAATCCCGAGGGAGCCTACCCCTCATTTTGCCCCTGAGAAGTGATCACCGTGGCGGCACGAGTCGCGGACAGGAAGTCAGGCCACCAGGTGCCTGACGGCGGGTGGGACTTCTGGGTTCAAGGAGGAAGTCCCGCACACGCCCGCAGCCTGGGGGAAGTCGCCTGCCGCTGGAGATGCCGCCCAGAAGAAGGAGGCTGGCGCATGCCGGTGTGGGGCTTCCATTGCTGAGGGAGAGCCCTGCGGGTGCCAGCCAGTAGCAGTGGAAGGCACAGGGGGCGTGAGGCACATTGCCGGTGCCTGCCCCCACTGCAAGCGCAAGAGACATCCTGCCGCCGCCCGGAGGAGCCCCCCACCAGAGGAGAACAGCCCAGTGAGTGTTGAAGGGCTGGGGGGGAAGCTCCCGGTGTGCATCGTGGTGCCTTGCGAGTGGCCCCGTCTGGCAGCGGGCCGCTCCAACAGGGGGCTTGCTTTCATTGCCGAGTCTAGGTGGCTCCACCGAGGCCCCAGTAATTTTAAGAGCCAGATGGTTCCATCAGGGGGCATGTTTGATTCCGGGGAGCCGCCGTGGGCCCCACCGTGCATTGGGGCATTATTCTCCTTTCAGAGCCTCAGTGGCTCCACCAGTGAGCATGTTTTATTTTTAAGCGCCAGTGCGCTCCACAGTATTTTGGGGGCAAGTTCTTTTTCCCTAGTGGCGCAAAGTGATTTAAGGAGCCAGTGTGCTCCATGGGGCAGATTCCTGCCAGAGCCTGTGTGGCTCCAACGCCCCGCAGCATTTGTTCTAGAGCCTGGAGGGCTCCAACATGTGGCACAGTTGTTCCTAAGGGCTAGTGAGAGCCCATGCCGCATTTTTGCTTTCCCAGCTGCCCAGCAAGTAGTGGGCAGCTGCACTGTTTAGGCATTTCTTTTAGGGGACATGTTCTTTTGACTCTAGGAGTGAGACGCACTCCTTCGCCCATACCTTGGCCTCCACAGCTGCGCGGCACTTAGTGGCAGCTGCAGAGTTTAAGCCTCATGTTGTTGTTCTCAGCTGCCCAGCAAGTAGTGGGCAGCTGCAACGTTTAGGTTTGGTGCAGTGGCGCAAGCTTGTCTTTCGCTGCCTAGGCTGCAGCCCTGACTCTCTGGACATAGGGAGTTTGAGCCCCCGTTTTAGATGGACAGTTGGCCAGATGGATGGTTACTTCTATAGGGCACCAGGCCCTAAGGTGATTTATGTGCTAATACTTGTGGGTGCTAGGAAATGTATTGTGTATAGTATGTTTTGCGCACCCTGTTTGATACCTCTAGATATGGTTTATGCTTATGAGGTTGTTTTACCTATTTAGGTTTGTGTTAGGGATATTATACTTCCCTGTGTGATTTACGCCCCTAGTGTAATGTTTACTTAGGTGGTTAGGGTCTATAGTATTTAGACTTGTGGGATACTGTGCATGATGGAGTTCATGTCACAGACTGTTGCAAAGTACAGTGATTACCAGTGTTTACTGGTTGTACGTTCTATGACCTATTTTACTTGGATGTGTATGATCTAGTTCACTTTTACCAAGTTCACTCTGTGATGATCCTGACAGTGGTCCATGTGGCCCTGTCAGGTGTACATAATTCTTTGTAAATATTGCCACAGTTGGCACAGTGTACATAATGTGTTTACTATTCTAAGGTGTTTTGAGAATACAAAGGCAATTTTTGATATAATAACCTTGTGTGGAGTTCCTTTTGTGGGGGGCCTGGGATGTTGTTGCTGGTGTGTGCGTGCACAAATGCTTTACACATTGCCTCCGGGAAAAGCCTTACTGCTTGTGCCATGCTACCAAGGGGGTGAGCAGGGGTTATCTTTGGAGTGTAACTCCCTTGCCCAAACTAGAGTGGTGGTCTCTGCCTGGCTTTGGCGCAAGCCTCAGCCAACCAGCGATCCCATTTCTAACAGAGTCCTCAGGGGTTACATTGTCATGTGTATTGTATCACGCAGTTCCCTCAGATCATGAGAAGCGAACTATGCAAGTTTTATTGGATACCCATTGGAAATTCTTTGGGGATAGAACTGATTCTATCACAAGTCTATGGACAGCTTATCCCCTATCACTGGTAAATTATACGTATGTGTATCCTCCAACCTTTGGTAAAAAGTGAATTTGGCTTGGGATACCTGGGACCTTGCCCATATTATAGGAAACTGAGAGGCACAGGATATCTGGGATGTATGCCTGAAATGTATTGTGGTGATTTATGCTTTAGCAAAAGAAATATTACTTTGACAGGTTGGCATTACCAAGATCTGACTGTCACTCAAGAGGCAGGAACATATCCTGCTTGTTGTCCTGAACTAAATAGTACTGATACTTATTTGTATCTTACTGTTCTGGAGAAATAGTATACAAAATGCTCTACATTTAGGGAAAAAGGAGGACCCCCAGTATAAAATGAATGAGCACTAGATATGCTCCATTAGATTATCAAGGTCCTCTCTATGCACACCTTGGTTTTTATTTTCTATCCAATGGCACGTATTGCAATATGTACTATGGTACAGAGGATTTGGCTGTGGGAATGGTGTTACCTTTTGGGGTACCTTGTAGGAATAGTAGACCGAATATAAGATGGGTAAAAAGAACATTGAACAAGGAATTCTGCAAGAGAGTTACCAATTTAGAAGTTAATAACTATAGCAATGGTATTACTTTTGGGTATGTCCTTTCTTCTATTATTCCATTCGGTGGTACTGCTATGGCAAGAGGTGAACGTGCTAGAGAGTATTTTGGGTGTAAATTACAGATTTGATCCAATTGGACAGTGGCAGCTTTATGGGATATCACCACTCAATTAGAAAGTATGCACATATACTTTATTCTAGCTAAGAATGATGGAGCATGCGCTGTTATAGGAGATCATTGTGTGGTCGGCATCACAAATATGGAAAAAAATATTACCCAAAATATTTTAGACATCTTGGAGAATGTTAAAGGCATGGAGAGTGACTATTGGAGTTGCTCCTTGTTTGGTGGGTGGGGTTGGATCTTAGAAAAAGTGATACATTTCATTGTTATCCTAATTTGCTGATGTGTACTGATACAGTGTCTTCCCTTATGTTGCTCAAAGTTGTGCCACTTATCTTACACCCAAACAAAGTACAATTCATGATACAAATGCAAAAGTAATGCTTCAGCAAGAGCTTGATACCCTCATGCAGTTGGAGGAGGGAGTCTTTCGATCGGATACTTCCCTGGCAGATTCTATCCCTGATGTTACTTGTGTTGCTAACGACTAATATTACATCTCCCTTTCAGTGAGCTCTATTCATATATTTATTCATATTTGATCAATTATTGTCTATATAATAATGTTTCTCCTAATTATTAGAATTGTAAAGACATTTACCTGATAGCACAAATAAAGATGATTTAGCATATAAATTCTAAAGGGAGGGTCTGATAGTATTGAAACGTAGTTTCACTATTTTACTCGTGTTTTACCCTAAATTATGTTAGCATTTATATGTCTAATCCGATATATTTGCATACTGTGTGTAAGACGTAATCAGTTGATTCAGATGTAGCATTCGTTGGGTTTGACATCTGTGCCACGTTTTTAGTTGGAAAAGACAGCATGTTTTGTTGCAGTCAAAACTGTTACTTACACATTTGAAACTGTTGTTTGCCCATTTACGAGAAATAGGCCTTGGTGAGTTTCTTTTGTTCAATGCTCATGTTAGCTCATTAGTGCATGCCTTTTCTCTTAGATCATGGCCTTCTCCCGCCTAGCTAGAGGGAAGGATAGGCTAGACGATCTTGAAATGTAGATAGCTTGTACCAGGCTGCATAATCGAGACTTAAGTTCTGTACCCCTATTGTGTTACGAAAGCTGTCAGTGTTTTTCCATGGTAGGTGGGTCTTTGTGGACTCTGCAACATACATAATGTAACTTTATGCATGTTAAAGTCAGTCCCTCAACAGCCATCATAGGCGGCTGGTCAGATTGGACTCCACTGCAGTGTATTTTATGAATAAACTAGTTTGCTTGTATCCTCTACTGCGTCATCAACTCTTCATTCTTGGAAGCCTAGAGGAGGTTTAGCGTAGCGGGTGGCCCTAATCGGGTCACTTCCTTCACTGGTAACATTGCTTTGGTTCCTTCTACTAATAATTGCAGCACTTGTGGTTTACACTAGAATCCAATTGCTTCAATAAATGTTTGAATTGCCAATTTACATATTTCTTGTGTCTCCCTTTGGGCATGTCTAAGGTAAAAACAAAAAGATAGATCTGGGTCCATGATTTTCCTGTGCGGGAGATCAGAGTGGTCGTGTTCTAAGGTTTCAGACACCATGCGGTATGCTGTCAGGTTTAGGGGTCCAGATGGCACACTGTGATATAGCAGCCAGGAATTGGGCCAACCGATTCTGATGATATGAGTTCCCATATTTTGACATGTATGTTGTCCAACCACAGAGTTTAACTTGATTAGTAGGAACCATATCGCATGGGAATTCATTAATAGAATGCTTTGTAACCCTAAGGATGAGCCAAAACGCATCAATAGAAGGATGCGCTTTGTTTTCTCTAATCAAAGTGCGAGGAACAAGAAAACAAATCAGGCTGCCCTTCCTTTGGCCATTCATAGAAAGCCTAACAACTAAATCTTTGCAGAGGTTAAAGATGGAAACACATTTACACAAGATGGTGAAATGTAACAAAGGTCTTCATAACAGGCCCAGCCACAGGATTCTGGGTTTGGGAGGGATGTTAAGAAGAATGGGTGATTCAGAACGATGTATTTGGGAACTGGGAAAATTAACTCAAGGTTTCAGAGACCTGCGGTTATAGAATAACAATTTTAACATGCATACAAAGGGAAAGTTACACTTATTTGGTATTTCAGATTTCAATATATTTGTTCACAATTTGGCAAGGCAAGTACATTTCTATGTTGCTATTCTCTATAGAAATGGACATTACATATAGCCTTTAAATGGCGCAATGCTTGTATTCTAGACCCATACATCAGCTGGATGTTGGGTTAAAGTGAATGCTTACGTATTGAAATCCGATCTCTTGGATTTTCTTCCTCTTGCTCTTCTCGTGTTGGTTTCGATTTGTGGTCTGAAGTGCAGATGATAGTTTCCATTGGAGAATAAAAAAAAGAGGATTAAGAGTGAGTGCTTGCAGTAAGGAGCCTTAAATTCTAGACACAACCTACAGACACAGTGTCATTGCTTCACGGGCACTGGTGTTGGCAGAGAGGGGCCAGAAGCAGTCCATGCCCCAGCTCTCTTAGTCCAAGTCCTTCCTTGGGTCCAAACACCATAGGTGTTGAATGTGAAAGAGGTAACATGGGGAAACATATGTAAAGAGTCTATTGAACTCATTTTAAAATAGGGTGCTGAGATTTAACCATTACAAAAAGAAGAAAATTATGAGCAATTATATGATATGATAGGGGAAATAATTGAAAGGATTGGGATGAAGGGTAAGAGGGTACTTCCAGACAATTGTGCTGTGAAGCTGGAGTCCAAATTACAGAAAGACAAAATGCAGCAAAATCTGCACAGAAAGATAGTGGGGGCTCGCCGAGGGAGTGCTGCGGGGCAGTGGGGCGGGGCTGGGGAGGGCCAGGGTTGGGTGTAGTAAACGCCAGCATACAGCGGAGCAGAGTTAAGTAAATAAATAAATAAAACAATTTACATTGCGTGCACCGCATCGCCGAGTTGGTGTTGCAGCACGCGGAATGTAAATTGTGCTATTTATTTATTTATCTACTTAACTCCGGTCCGCTGTATGCTGGAGTTTACTACCCCCCAATCTGCCCCTCCCCACCCCACTCTATCACTTGCAGCACTTCCTAGGTGAGCCGCCACTGCAGAAAGAGCCTCAAATCCATGAGGAAATAGAAGGAAATTCATGACGTAATAATATGAGGATAGTGGGGATTCCTGAGGTCCTCAAAGATGGTGCAGAAGGGGAATCCCTAATCATGTGGATCACCCACTTACGTAGGGATTTCCCACTTTCTAGAACATGTTGGAGTCCATACAATACCCTGAAATCAGGCACTCCCCCCAGAACTGGTAGAGTTTTTCGAAGACTTTCTCAATAAGGAGAACATTCTGTCTAAAGCATGTGAGAAAAGGTTAATTTAGTCTTCTGCTGAAAACTGTTTATCCATATTTCCTAGATATCCCTGTAGAATATCCAGGTGATCAAGAGAAATGAGATTATGCCATTTCAAACTAAAGAAAATTGGTCCAGATTCACAAAAGTAACCTGAGACAAAATCCTAACTCAGTTAAACTTATGTTTTGGTCTTAAGTTTAAATTTGTGAATACCGAAAGTCATAAAGTTTGGATTTTGTCTCAGATTACTTTTGTGAATCGGGCCTTTAGGTATTTCAGCTCCTATATTAGTCTTGACTAGTTAGAAAACCACTTGGCAGACATAAACACATATATTCAATGAGTCAGAAAAAGTTGACAATATTCCTATTAAAATTTTGAACAAAATGAAACAATCATTGACATAGTTATCATCTAAAGTAAATCAGATGTAGACATTAATCATACAAAATTGGATTACTGTTATGAACTTTTAAGCTTCTTCTTGGAATGCTGCTACAGACATTGCCAAAGAAGGAGACAGTAGTAAATATACAAGCCCTCCCAAGATCTCAAAACCCGATTGGACCTGCTGTACATTAGGGATGGGTGGGCGTTGAGTTAGGGAAAAGGAGTGAACAAATAAAACAGCAAGGGCAGTTTTGTGCTGAGGCAGAAATCTAATAAAGGTAATTGTAAAGCTAAATAGTTAAAAAAAATCATTTGAGAAATGCTACCTTTAATGTTAAAGAGCTAAATGTCCCTAGTATGCAATATACATTTAAAGAAGACCTCCCACATTTGAAACCAAGGTCGCTGATAGAATTGTAGCATTATTTTCATGCTTGGGGCCAAATCATCAGATACTACTTTCAAAAGGCCTTGGAAAAGGAAACCAAAATATTTAAATTTGTCTATATTAGTATGTATAAAAATCAACGTCCATTAGGGTATTATTGGACAACAAATTGGTACACTGAAGTTTTTATAGCGGTTCAGTACATGTCCTCAAAGAAGAGATTCCTCTGCCTTAAACCCAGCTCCAAGAGAAATGCTTTCAATGACTTCAAGAAATATCATAATAGGCAAAGATTTTATTTGTATCACTTGTCTGCATTTAGATATGACCTATAGCCAATGTCACGCGGCTCTCCGTATGATATATATTCATATAATCACTGCAACATAATAATGGTTGAATTAGTAATCTTTTTCACCATTCTTGTAACTCTGGTAACAATGATTTGTTTCCTTCTACTAATAGTTGCAGCACATGTGTTTTACACAAAAATCCAGTTGCTTCATAAATGTTTGGAATGCCAATTTACGTATTTCTAGTGTCTCCCTTTGGGCATGCCTAAGGTAAAAAGAAAAAGGTAGACCTGTTTCCATGATTTCCCTGGGAGGGAGATCAAAGTGGTTGTGTTCTAAGGTTTCAGACACCATCCGGTACCCTGTCGGATTTAGGGGTTCAGATGGTGCACTGTGAGCTAGCAGCCAGGAAAGGGGCCAACTGATTCTGATGATATGAGTGGACTAAGATCCCATATTTTGACTCATATGTTGTACAACCACACAGTTTCACTTGATTTGTAGGAACCATAGGGCACAGGAATTCATTGATATAAAGCTTTGTACCTCTGAGGACAAGCCGAAGTGCATCAATTGAAGGATGCTCTTTGTTTTCTGAAGCGCAGATCATAAACTTTGCCAGTGTAACTTTATATTATCCTGCCATAATAACTTCAGCTTGAAGTACATTTGGGCATCTGGCTGCAATAAATTGCTTTTTTTTCTTTGTCACTCAGGGCCAGCAACCATGAATGACAGCAAGTGATACAGTAGTCGCCTTGAGACAAGAAGAACTTATCCACTTCTCTGCTGTCGAAAATTCAGTCCAAGCAATTTCAGCATCAAGGTAGGCAAAGTGTGTGGCTCATCAGAACAAATAGGATGCAGCAGCACCGTGGGTGAGTTTGGTATTGGGAATATACCAATTGCTATGCACAGCCTATTTTTTGTTAAACCTTTGCACTGTTCACAAAGTTTTGATGTTGAGAAAAAGTATATGACACGCTCATTTTCATAACTTTGTTTACCTCTGTACACACTTTGATGCAAAGTTGATATGTATATCTTTCGTGAATGTATGTTCATTTAACCCCTTTTGTTTGGTTTATTATTGTGGCTGATGCTTAGTTCCTAGTACAGAAAAGTGGTAGCAATTCTGACTTTACCCTTAAACCTCGGGAATATAATCCCTAAGTCCCATGTTGGTTGACCAATATCCTTTTGAAGTTCAATGCAGAGAAAACGATTCTACTGCATCAAGTTTAAACCTGAACCTCCATTTTTGTTGGTCTCTCCTGCTTCACTTTGGCTCCTATATGGAGTACACCAGACGTAAAAGCCTTGGCCCAGCTGAATGCAGGGTAAGCGATAAACCTTATAGAGTGAGTGCAAAGTGCCACATGTTAAAGAGAGGCCTATTGGCATCAACAATATTTTAATGAACTTACAGCCACATATTTGCACAAACAATTCAGTTTTGGAGTTCTTTCAAATAATATATATTTAGAGCTTGGTTCGCTGCCACAATTAGTCAGCTCGGGAGTCACATTTCCTATGGCAGTGCCACTGGTGGCTTAGCTGGTGGAAACCCTACAGTAAAGGCATTGGGACTTTCCCTGTAGTTGCATCAAATCACCAACTCTATGTATAGCAGACGGTCCGATGTACATGTTTATATTTATGGACTGAGAGGTGACTTCTATGAGGCATGGGTCGGCAGAGATTTCTACATATGGTGGGCAGTGCTCTGGCCAGAGTGGCAGAGTCAATTACCTCTGCCATAGTGACAGACGGCGGGCTGCCCACTACATTCTAAATGAGGCCCTGGCTTCATTTTCAATATGTACTTCTTCCTCTTAATTTCCTGTCACAGTATTTTCTTTCTTCTTATACAAATTATAGTATCTAAGAAATTTGGATTGCCAATGTATATTTCAGATACTAATATGTCTGTTCACAATTTGGCAAGGCAAGTACCTTTGTATATTTCAGATACTAAAATGTCTGTTCACAATTTGGCAAGGCAAGTACCTTTGTATGTTGTAATTCTTCAAATAAATGGGTTTTTACATATTTACTTTAACTGGCATGCTGCTTGGATTCTATACCTATACATCATCTGGATTTTGGTTTAATGTATATGCTTACGTATCCCATCTCTTGGATTCGCTTCTTCCTCTTGGTCTTCTCGTGTTTGTTTCCATTTGTGGTCTGAAGCGCAGATGATTGTTGTCATTGGAGAATAAAAAAAGAGAGGATTAAGAGTGAGTGCTTCTGCACCAAGGAGCATTAAGCTCTAGACAGAACCTACACACACACAGTGTGATTGCTTCACTGGCAGTGGTGTTGGCAGAGTGGGCCTAGAAGGAGTCCATGCCCCCGCTCTCTTTGTCCAAGTCCTTCCTTGGTTCAAAACACCTTAGGTTTTGAATGTGATAGAGGTAACATGGGGAAAACACATGCAAATATTTTGTTGCACTCATTTTAAAATGGAGGGCTGAGTTTGAATCTAGAGTAAAAGAACAAGAAGAACATTATGAGCAATTAAATGATATGGTAGAGGATATAAATGAAAACATCCAGAAGATTGGGTTGTGAAACTGGAATAAAAATTACAGAAAGAAAAATGCAGCAAAATCTGCACAGAAAGAGCCTCAAATGTGTGCAGAAATAGAAAGACATTTGTGATGGAATAATATGAGGATAGTGAGGATTCCTGAGCGCTTTAAAGATTCTACACAAGGGGAATCACTAATGAAGTGGATCACCCACTTTCTTAGGGATTACCCACTTTCTAAAGCATGTTCAAGTACGTACAATGCCTTGAAATCAGGCACTCTACCCAGAACTGGTAGAGTTTTTCCAAGACATTCTCACTAAGGAGAACATTCTGTTTAAAGCATGTGAAAAAGGTGAATTTAGTCATCCCAGCTGGATACTGTTTATCCATATTTCCTGGCTATTCTGATAGTATGCAAACACAAAGAGATGATGGACAGAGTGCTGTAACTTTTCAGACATTCATCCCCAGTCACAGATCTGGGTTGAATCCACCATCGTTCTTTAGCTTACTATGCCCGCCCAGATCAGACCCAGACATTTGCAAATTAGTCTTGGCCCTGTGCCTCAAGGGAACAGTTCCGACTGAATGCCAAGCCAGTTCGTCCCTAAAGTGAAAACAAGCGTCCTGGGACCGGTTTTGAGGTAAAACCCCTCGTCAGCCAGGCTAGCTTGAACCCTGTAGTATGGCCAGGCGATTTAGAGAAATGATATCATGGCAATTTAAGCTAAATATAATTGTTAGTCCAGCTCCCACATTAGTCTTGACTAGTTTGAAAACCACTTGGCAGAGATAAACACATACATTTCATGAACCAGAAACAGTTGACAATATTCCTATTAAAATTTAGAAAAAAGGGAAACAATCTTTAAGTTCTAATCTAATCACTAAGTTCTCATCTAAAGTAAGTCAGATGTATACATTAATGGTAAAGAAATTGATGTCGGTGAGGAACTTTTAAGCTGCTTCTTGGAATGCTGTACTGCCAGAGGCACTCCATGTATTGGGACCATGTTATCAACTTTGACTACCATAGTTTTCATTGATTTTAGGTGTTTTGATTTATTCTATCCTAAAAGTACGACATCATTTTTTCTGTATTTGCTTTATTCCCACTTTGCACTTGCATTTCATGTCTCTTTAAAGTTGCACAGTGGGAGTGTTTTCACAGAGTAGAACAGCCTTGCCAGGAACAAAACTTGTTGGGTGTGCATTTGAAAGCATGAGAAAGAGAAAGGTGTAGAAATATACTTCTCTGTCTCGGAGTGTAGTGTATTAGGCAGTGGTGCACAAATATGCATTATGCTGAACATTGGAAAGTTTCATGAAGTTTTGACTTTTGCCTTTGACATTCCCTCATGCAACCTTGAATTTTGACTTTGTCTAGATTGAGCCTTGCGCACACAATCAGGCCCCTGATTACTCACGTTGTTTAGGCTATTCACGTTCAAGATTGTTTTCTGTACTTTTGGAGTTGTTTTGTACTTTCCTAAGCTTCACTAAGATAAGGGGCTGTAATATGTGAGTGCGCAGAAGAATACATGAGATCCTTTACATTTGGAATGCTTATGGGAGTTTGGTCAACTCCAGTAAGTTTCCTTGGCACAGAGGAGGTCCTCTTGGAAGCTTCTAGTGCATTGAGTTTATAAAACTGGGGTTTGTTGACTTGGAAAGTGGTATTTTGGACCTGAATGAATGTCAACCATGTCTAATTCAGTGTAGCAGTTCCCGGATTGCTGAGTCTCTTCATCCCGGCTGTGAATCCCCCGGTCTGGAGTGTGCTAAGATGAAGTTATTGCAGCTGGTGATGTATTTTCTCTGATGATTGGCATTGTAATGTGTGAGTGTGTCTGTGTGCATATTCAAGTCTCGAATGGTTAAAATAATCTGAAGTATTCTGTGTATATATCTTTCATGCTTTTCTTTAAAAGTGTTTATTCCTTGTGTCTGGTTATTTGCATTTAACAGTGTTTATTTCTTGAGGTGGACGTCCAGTATTTTTATCATTATCTGCTTGTATTTTATTCTATGCATTTAACAGTTGCATTTGCTTGCTCTAAGTGTGTTATTATTGCTTGAACATATTTATTTCTATATTCATGTATATGTTGTTTCATTGGACAACTGGGGAAGCCTTTCTGTTAGAGTGTGTTGCACAAATAAAACCCCATGCTTTATTGTTGGGTGTATTGGTTCAGTGGACTAATGGGTCCACTGCAGGGACCAGTGTTTGGCCTTATGTTCGCAGGTTTGAATCCCGGTGGGTCCACTCAGCCTTTCATCCATCTCAGGTCGATAAAGTGAGTGCCATTGAGTTGTGTAACAAGAAAAATCTGTTATTCAGCTCCAATATGCCTATGGTGAACATGCGCTTTACAAATACACATGTTATGTCATTCTGAAAATTGTCCTTTGAAGTGCCTCCTTTTATGAGAGTGAAACCCCTTTCCGGGGTTTTTCTTTCTTTGCCCTGTGTGTGCTCCATTTGGAAAATCTGTATTATCGAATATTTGGGACTGCAAACAATACAAATGCTGCTAGAGACATTCCCAAAGAAGTAGACAGTAGTACATTTCCACAGCCTTCCTAGGTCTCCGAACCCACTTGGACCTGCTGTACATGAGGGATGGGTGGTTGTTGAATTGGGGAAAAAGATGGGACAAATAGAAAAAACAAGGGCAGTTTCATGCTTCATGCAGAACTCTGATGAAGTTAATTGTATAGCTACATAGTTATGAATAACAATTTGAGAATTCCTACCTTTAGTGTTAAAGAGCTAAATGTGCCTACTATGCAATATAAATTTAAAGAAGAGCTACCCCATTTGAAAACAAGGTCGCTTATAGAATCGTAGCATTTAACTCACTCTTGGGGTCAAATCATCATATACTACTTTCAAAAGGCTTTGGAGAAGGACACCAAAATAGATTTTTGATCCCTCTTTCAAAGTTGCCAATATTAGTGTGTATAAAAATCAATGTCCATTAGGTTATTATTGGAGTACAAATTGGTACACTGGAGTTTCATAGCTGTTTAGGACATGCCCCCAATAAAGAGCTTCCTATGCCTTTAACTAAGAACCAAGAGAAATACCTTCAATGACTTCAAGACATATCAAAATAGGCAAAGATTGTAATTGCATCACTTGTCTGCACTCAGATATGACCTATACCAAATGGCATGTGATTCTATTTGTGATATATATTCATATATGCATATAACCACTGCAACATAATAATGGTTGGATTATTAATCTTTTTCAGCATTCTTGTAATTCTGGTAACAATGCTTTGTTTCCTTTTACTAATAATTGCAGCAAATATGTTTTACACAAGAATCCAATTGCTTCAACAAATAT
Source organism: Lissotriton helveticus (assembly GCF_964261635.1). Taxonomy (NCBI): domain Eukaryota; kingdom Metazoa; phylum Chordata; class Amphibia; order Caudata; family Salamandridae; genus Lissotriton; species Lissotriton helveticus. Next base: position 177,388,455 of record NC_136067.1, read on the forward strand.
TTGAAATGCTAATTCACGTATTTCTTGTGTCTCCCTCTTGGCTCTTCTAAGGTAATAACAAAAACGTAGATCTGTTTCTATAATTTCCCTGGGAGGGAGATCAGAGTGATCGCGTTCTAAGGTTTCAGACACCATTCAGTACCCTTTCTGGTTTAGGGGTCCGGATGGTGCACTGTCAGCTAGCAGCCAGGAATTGGGCCAACCGATTGTGATGAGATGAGTGGACTAAGGTCTCATATTTTCACACATGGGTTGTCCAACCACACAGTCTTACTTGTTTATTAGTAACCATATGGCACAGGAATTCATTGATATAACGATTCGTACCTCTGAGAACGAGCTGAAGTGCATCAATGGAAGGATGCTCTTTGTTTTCTCTGATTAAAGTATGAGGAACAAGGAAACAAATCAGGATGAAGTTCCCTCGGTAATTCACAGATGCCCAATGACTAACGGCCAGATTAATGAAACGAAACTTGGCTCGCAAAGGGCCAGATTCTGAGAATCTGGCCCTTTGCGAGCGCAATTATTGCATTTGGGATTCATCATCCCAAATGCAATAATCGCTATTATAGAATTCGCTATTGTGCGAGGAATTGCATTTAAGGAATCTCTATTTGAGATTCCTTAAATGCAATTCATCAACCAATTTTAAATTGCGAATTCGCAATATTTGGCCGCTATTTACCACGAAGTCTGACTTTGTGGTAAATAGCGAAAACATTGATTAAAGCTCTTTAGTGCATTTTTTTTTTTGCATGTTACACACACATATGTCCTTTGGACATGTGTGTGCGCAACACCTGTGTAAATGTTCATTTCAGGGGTGCTACAGGGTGTCCTTTGGACACCCCTGGCACCCTTGAAATCGGATCCTTATTTGCGATCAGCAAATTGCTAATCGCAAATAAGGAATAACTCCCCATTCATTCCTATGGGCCTATAGGCCCATAGGAATGAATGGGGAGTTATTCCTTATTTGCGATTAGCAATTTGCTAATCGCAAATGAGGAATGTGTAGGAATCGCAATTTATTTAGCAATTCCTACATGAATCCCGTTTTGCAAGTCCTTAATAGCGATTCCTTATGAATCGCTATTAAAGACTCGCAAAACGGCCCTTTCATGAATCTAGCTGATAATCTTTGTCCAGGTTAAAGATGGAAACACATTTAAACAAGATGTTAAAATATAGCAAAGGCCTTCATACCAGGTCCAGCCACAGGTTTCTGGGTTTGGGAGAGATGTGAAGAAGAATAGGTGATCCAGAAAGATGCATTTGGGAACGGGGAAAAATCAACTAAGGTTTCAGAGAGCTGCAATTATATAATTATAATTTTAACTTGTATGCAAAGGGAAAGGTACATTTATATGGTAATGTGGGCTACAGAATAGCATCAGTTGCCTTTGAGTAATGTAAGCCGGGTATTGCACACAGGGCATGGATGAAGACCTTGCCACAACCCGAGTGTCCACTGTGCACAGCTGAAAACTGTATTCAGTGGGTAGAGGGAGAAGGGCACTGGGCTCAGCACATGGGCACAGCTAATGCACAGTCTGTATCCAGTGTTTGCGAGGCATAGGAATGCCTAGAGATTAGGACAGATACAAACATTTTGGCCACAGGGCATTTCTGAAGTGTATAGGCTTTGAATCCAGTGGTGGTATGATAATACAGCTGACAATTAATGTTGCAAAATCAGTATTTTTTAGGTTTCAGATATTAATAAGGTCTTTGTGGCAGTGATTTCAACAACTATATTTTGTAGGAATTATATTATAATACATGAAAGTCTGCAATCCTTGTATTAAAACCTGTCTCTAATTTTCGTATTGCATTCCAATTGTGATGTATCAAGTCATCCTGTAACGAGAAAATGACATAGCTGCTCAGCCGTAATAAATTATTAGAGCTGAATAGTGACATCATAATGTCAGATGCCAGAGTCAGCAGCCATGGTGAAACCCAGGCCATGGAGCATTATTATAGTTGCAGTTTAAAGAAGAAAAACAACAACTGGCTTTTCATTCTTCTGGTCAAAAAGCAGGCAGGAGCTACCTAATGCACATACATCGTTGTACAAAATGGGCCTATTGAGAAAAAACTCTACAAGTTTCAACACATTTTGAACTACAGCATCTTTTAATCGGACAGTCTAATGTACAAGTTTGTAATTCTTGACTGCCAGGTGAATTATATGAGGCATGGTTTGGCAGGGATTTTGAAATATGGTGGGTAATATTCTGGCTAGAGTGGTAGAGTCAATTACCTCTGCCATCCTGACAGACGGCAGACTGCCCATCACATTCTACTTGAGGCCCTAACTTCATTTTCAATATGTACATCCTTCTCTCAATTTCCTGTCACAATACTTACTTTCTCCTTATAAAACTAGTTTATGAGTCATTTTGCATACCCAATGGATTTTTCAGATATCAATATATCTGTTCACAATTTGGCAAGACAACTACTTTTGTATGTTGATATTCTCTATGGAAACAGACATTACATATTTCCTTTAACTGGGATGCAGATTGGATTCTGGACCCATACAACTGGATTTTGGTTTAAAGTGTATGCTTACGTCTTGAAATCTCTTCTCTTGGGTTTGCTTCTTCCTCTTCTTGTGTCTGTTTCGATTTGTGGCCTGAATCGCAGATGATAGTTGCCATTGGAGAATAAATAAGAGAGGATTAAGAGTGAGTGCTTCTGCACTAAGGAGCATTAAACTCTAGACAGAACCTACATACATTGTCATTGCTTTACGGGCAGTAGTGTTGGCAGAGTCCACATCCTTCCTTGGGTCCAAGCACCTTAGGTGTTGAATGTGAAAGATGCAACATGGGGAACAATATGCTAAATGTTGTTGAACTCATTTTAAAATAGGTTGCTGAGATTAAATCTATAGAAAAAGAACATGAAAAAAATGATGAGCAATTAAATGGTATGGTAGAGGAAATAATTGAAAAGATTGGGATGATAAGTTAGAGACACATCCAGAAGATTGGGTTGTGAAGCTGGAGTCCAAATTACAGAAAGAAAAAATGCAGCAAAATCTGCACGGAAGGAGCATCAAATGTGTGAGGAAATGGAAAGACATTCATGATGAAATATTATGAGGATAGTGGGGATTCGTGAGGGCATCAAAGATGCTGCAGAAGGGAAATCCATAAACAAGTAGGTCACCCACTGCCTTATGGATCACCCACTTTCTAGAGCATGTTGGAGTCCATACAATGCCATGAAATATGGCACTCTACCCAGAACTGGCAGGGAGTTTTTCTAAGACTTACTCACTAAGTAGAACATTTTGTCTAAAGCATATAAAAACAGGTGAATTTAGTCTTCAGCTGGATACAGTTTATATATATTTCCTTGCTATTCCTGTAGTTTGGCTAGGTTATTAAAAGAAATGAGATCATGCAAATTGAAACTAAATGTCAGTCAGTCAGTCAAAAATCTTTATTTCGATAAATGAATATCAAAAAAAGGCACGGTACAAAAAGAAATATGCAATGACAGTAAAAACAGACATTATACAATATTAAAAAACATTAAAAAGCCCACGGCATATTTACAAAAAGACAAAGACAACAAGAAATAAAAAAATATTAAAATCATCACTAAATTCATAAGAATTTCATCATAAAATATTTAAAAATTATCATTCCTCCAACAGCCTAATTCCTGATATAAAGTGCCGTTTTTACCAATAAAGTGCAAGGTATAAAACTAAATGTGTCTACTATGCAACAAAAATTTAAAGAAGAGCTCGCACATTTGAAACCAAGGTCGCTTATAGAATTGTACAATTTTTTCACTCTTGGGGCCAAATCATCAGATGCTATTTCTCAATAGGCCTTGGAGAAGGAAACCAAAATAGGTTTTTGATCCCTCTTTCAAAGTTGTCTATATTAGTCAGTGCTTAATTTGTAAAATATGAAGTGCAGTTGCTAACATTTTTCTAGGAGGCCACACCCACTTCCCCGGCTCCACCCACTTCCTTCAGTGGCTCCACCCACTTCCATTGTTGGGTCTACCGACATCCACAACTCTCAACACGTCAGAGCCACCTCATCACTACTTGAGTTCCGCAAGAAGCTGAAGCCCTGGCTCTTCACATAAGCACCTAGAGTACCTCACACCCACACAACTGCCCAAGCACCCGGATACTCTCTTGGGTAAATAGTGCGCTATACTAATCAATGTACCATAATATAAAATATGCGAAGCCTTTAACCAGGGCCGGCACTAGGCATGGGCAGCATGGGCAGCTGCCCAGGGCCTCGCACTCAGCTCACCAGCATGGGGCCACGCACTGGTGATATGTCCTGTTGTTTCCCTTGCGATCTATTTCAAAGAAAGGTGTCGCCTTGCAATTAAGGTCCTTCGGAGGGGCCCCCCTCCCCGGGCCTCTCAGGGATGGTGTCTGGAGGCATAGGGGAGGGAGAAGCTCCCTTCAATTGCAAGGAGACCCATTCACAGACACTGTGGGAGGCCCATTATCCAGCATTTTTTGTGCCCCCACAGTTTTAACTTTTAGCCCACAAGCAATTCTCACACCTATCAACTAAAGGTGTGAGAAATGCTTGTGGGCTGAAAGTTAAAACTGTGGGGGGGGGCGCCAAAATGCTGGACAATGGGCCTCCCACAGTGTCTGTGAATGGTCTGCTTGCAAGGGGCCACTTGTCTACATTAGAGGGGCCTTGCACATTCCATTTTAGACCAGGGCCTCGAAAATCCTAGAACCGGCCCTGCCTATAACAGCTTAAAAGTGAACAATGTGTGTGTGTGTGCCTGAGCAGAGATGTCACCGGAGCTAAGCAGCATGTCTTCACTGCGAGAAGTCTGCGAGAAGTTCTGTATTCTGGCTGGTAATGGCACGTAATGACTTCTATTATTGTGTCCTCTTAGCCTGGCTGCCATCCTTGCCAGCCTGAGTCAGCGAGTCCACAGCACCTACCACTCCAAACTAAAACAATACAATAGTTTGCTGCAACACTTAAATTAGTTTCTGCAGGCAGGGAGAGACCCAGCTGATTTAAAGGGCTCTCTCTGGCGCCGTTATGTGTCCTCTTCAGCAGGGCAATTAATAATTCCTCCGGTGGACCACCTGTCGGGTGGTCCGGTCGTGGGATTACAAGGCAGAGGAGAAGCTTTACAAATATCTCTTCCGGCCCAGTGTAGTAATACTGTGTGCCAATGTCGAAAATGGTGCGTTCACAATTACTGCTACCCTTATATATACAATTCTGCATACTGAATCGTCCTTAGGCAGTGCAGGAAAGGCAATATGAAACAGCCGCCTAGGGCACCACCCCTATGTCTCATTACCCAATATTCCAGAACATTCCTCTTTCCTATACTCCCTTACACTTCTGTTCCCCACCAGCACTTCAAAGTAAACGTAAAATGACATTAGTCACCGCTCGTCCCTCAAGTACCTGCAGAACATTCTGGCAGGATTCGCCTCCATCCGTGCTCTTTCACACTCTGGGGACTCTGCTGTCAATCAAAGGCAGACTCTAAAAATAAACAGATTTCTGCCAGAAGGCGATGTGGGGTTAATGAGGCCTTTTTCACAAATACTTGCCTGCAGCTATTACGAGCCCGCTGTATGTTTAGCAGGCGGATGAGGAGGTAAACACTCAGTACCTCTGTAGTCGTGCATCAGAGGTGTGCACACGAGTGTGAAACAACATAAACACCCCATACAAAATACACGTGTCTCTTGGAAATGCAGCGGCTGGAGTTGTATCAAGCTAATTCAGCAGCGAGAGATTACTTTAGAGGCACTGATTTACTTTGAGGATGCGAGCGGCAATTCCAGGGCTGCTCACCTATGCAAAGGCTGGATTATTTGACCGTGTTCTGCTGGTTGCAGGGGGGAGGGGGAAGCAGTGAAACCAGCTCTCGCTATGACCCCTGCCCGTCTCTGCCAGGCCTCCGTGGGGATTCAGAGTAGATTATTTTTTTTCCCTCGCTTAGTACACATGAATCCGGCAGGAAGTATTTAAATGCCTCTGTATTGACATTTAGCAAAAAAAACGGCAAATGAAAGTAAATGCCAAAGTTGTTTTTTTATCACTCACATTCCCTAAGTGAGAGGCGAGTCGTCCAGGCTGTTCAATGAGTCCAGAGCGGGACTGTCCAGTGACAGGCTGTCCTGCAACAACTGGTGCAACTCGGGTCACCGACCCTTTCCTCTGCATCCCTCGGCCGGTGCAAGCTGCAGCAGGAAGCTGCGAAAGCTATGAATGGTTTGCGGGCGGCAAATCTAGCAACCAGCCATCTCCCTCCCTAAACAAACTGAACTCCCTCTCAGATAGACAGGATGTGACGACGGTCCACCATGGCGCCAGCAAGTACTAGCACAATACCTGAAGGGCCCGCCTGTGACATCAGGGTGACAGCCAGAGCTGCACGTGGGGGAATCGCAACATTGTAGCAGTGTGTCATCGCGCGGCGCCGCAGGAATATATATGTGGTAGCTTGGCTTGGCAGATTTGTTACATTGCTCTCTCAGCCGGTCCAGAGCTGAGAGCAGAAATCTTCTAACTATTTATGACCTTACTGAGCCCCAGCAAGCAGCTGCTGGCAGCACGTCTCGGAGCAGTATGCGGAGTGTCCCATTATGGCTGAACGCTTATCAGCTCTTCGCTGCCACTGGGAAGACTTGCGTGAAGTCAGTGAGCAGGCAGCAGCTGATATCCTGTGTAGACCCGGCCCTGACCGATAAGTGCCGGTGCTAAGCACCTGAAAGCACCGGCACAAATTAAGCACTGATATTAGTATGTATAAAAATCAATGTCCATTAGGTACAAATTGGTAGACTGGAGTTTCATAGCTGTTCAGTACATCGCCCTAATAAGGAGTTTCCTCTACCTTTAAATCAGATCCAAGAGAAATGCCTTCAATGATTACAAGAAATATCACACTAGGCAAATACTGTAATTGTATCCCTTGTGTGCAGTTAGATATAACCTATAACCAATGGCACATGGTAATCCTTATGATATATATTCATATACGCATATAATCACTGCAACACATTAATGGTTGAATTGTTCATCTTTTTCACCAATCTAGTAATGCTGGTAACAATGCTTTGTTTCCTTCACCTAATAATTCCAGCATAAATGTTTAACACAAGAATCCAATTGCTTCAATAGATCTTTGAAATGCCAATTTACATATTTCTTGTGTCTCCCTTTGGGAATACCCAAGGTAATAACAAAGAAGTAGATCTGTTTCCATGATCAGAGTAGTCCTGTTCTGAGGTTTAAGACACAATCCGGTACCCTGTCAGGTTTAGGGGTACAGATGGTGCACTATGAGCTAGCAGGCAGGAAATTGGTCAACCGATTCTGATGATATGTGTGGTCTAAGTTCCCATACTTTGACGCATATGTTGTTTAACCACACAGTCTTACTTGATTAGTAGGAGCATATGACACAGGAATTCATTGATATAATGTTTTTAACCCCTGAGGATGAGCCGAAGGGCATCAATGGAAGGATGCTCTTTGTTTTTTCTTATCAAAGCACGAAGAACAAGGAAACGAGTAAGGATGCAGCTCGCTCTGCCATTCACAGAAGCCCACCAACTAAATCCTTGCCCAGGTTACACATAGAAATACATTTAGACAAGATGCTAAAATTTAGTGAAGGCCTTCGAAACAGGCCCAGCCACAGGCTTCTGGGTTTGGGAGGGATGTGAAGAAGAAGAATGGGTGGGCCAGAAAGATTCACTTGAGAATGGGGAACAATCAACCAACCAAGGGTTTGGGATCTGCGGTCATAGACTGACAATTTTAAAATGTATACAAAGGGAAAGTTACACTTATTTGGTAATGTTGAGCCTAAGGGATAGCATCAGTTGCTATTTTGTAAGGTAAGCCAAGGTATTGCACACAGGGCATGGATAAAGACCTTGCCACAACCTGAGTGTCCACTGGGCAAAACTGAAAAGTGTATTCAGTGGGTGCCGGGAGAAGGGCTCTAGGCTCAGCGCATGGGTGAAGGTCATGCACAGTCTGTATCCAGTGCTTGCAAGGCATAGGAATGCATAGTGATTAGGACAGATACAAGCATTTTAGCTACAGGGCAAGTCTGAAATGCATAAGCTTTGAATCCAGGGGTGGTATGATAATACGGCTGACCAATAACGGTGCAAAATCAGTATTTTTTAGGTTTTGGATATTAATAAGGTCCTTGTGGCAGTGGTTTCAACAACTATATTTTGTAGGAATTATATTATAATGCATGAAAGTTCTTGTATAAAAACCTGTCTTTAATTTTCGTATTACATGCCAATTGTGATGAGTCAAGTCGCCCTGTAATGAGAAAATGACATATCTGCTCAGCCAATAATATATTGTTACAGCTGAATGGGGACATCATAATGTCAGATGCCAGGGTCAGCAGCCAAGGTAAAAGGCCAGCCATGGAGCATTATTGCAGTTGTAGTTTAAAGAAGGAAAACAAAAATTGGCTTTCCATTCTTTTGGTCATTTTTGCTAAAGCAGGAAGGAGATATCTATTGCGCTTAAGTTTTTTTTCAAACTAGGACGGTTGAGAGAAAAACTCTATATGTTTCAACACATTCTGAGCCAACGCATCTTTTAATCTGATCTACTTTAAACTAATTCTGGTGTCTTTTTGTAACAAATTACTAACTGCTTTCTTGAAGCTTTTATTTCAGAATACAGATTTTGCTTTAATTCGTCATGTCTGTAAACATTTAATCTCTTGTATGTGAAAGATACAGATACCAACGATTTAAGCAGGCTGTTAAACGGTTGATAGAGGACCATGCATTGTAAGGAATGCAATACTCTCTGCATTATATTAAGAGAATACCTAGGAATTCTATGACTGTTTAAAGAACATCCTCTGTGACTGGAAATACCCTTTTGACATATGGTAGAGAGTACTCTACCTTGTAAATACATTTGCATATTTGCTTAAGCTGGTTGCCATAAGATAAATAATAAATGGAAACTGATGTCGGAAGAACCCTACATTGACAATATATAATTCAGAGCATGCAGATCATAAACTTTGTCAGTGTGGTTTTATATTATCCTCTCATATTACCATTCGGCTTGAAGTCCATTTTGGCCTCTGACTGAAAGAAATTGTGGTTTTTTCTCTGTCACTCAGGGCCAGCAACCACGAATGGCAGCAGGTTATACAATAGTCGCCTTGAGACAAGCAGAACAAATCAATTTCTCTGCTGTAGAAAATTCAGTCCAGGGAGAGCGCGCGACACGCGAACCAAGATGGCCGCGCCCTAAGGAGCTCCGCGCTGACGAGCAGCGCTCGTTCTTGAAGGGCTCATTTCTACGCAGCGTTTCGGCTCCTAAACGGTGGATTCTGCAGTCGGAAGCACCCTCCAACACATTGGTATGCTTTCCGCGTCCATCATGATGCCGTTCTGTTGATTTTGGACCAAAATGTTTCTCACTCGGTCATTTTGTTTTTTCCCTGCTTTCTTTCTGCAGCGTTTTTTTCCTTCTTGCTGCTGCTTTACTGCTTTTTGCCTGCATTTTCTTCTGGACTCATTGCCCTAGCAATGCAACACATGTTGCCCTACCTGATAAACCCCTTATATCCTTCTTTTTTTCACTGTACGCTTGCTGGTCCACAATAGGGGTATTTTTCACTTTTTCTTGCTGGGCCTTACTTGTTTTGCTCTCTTTGGTTCCTTAAATCGCCGGCTGCCACTTTAGTGATTTGTTTGCTTTCTGCTCGCCTGCTGGTGATTTCTTCACGATCCTCTGCTGCAATTACCCTCTGTTCTAGCTGGTGTTTTACGTATTTGTACCATAATGGAGCCTCTGCATACATCTAAGGTCCATGGCAATTCCTCTGTTTCTCGCAAAGATGCTGCAGCTACTGCTAAGCGCCTTAAGAAGGATCCTCCGTCTCCTTCTAAGTCCCCCCTCCCTGTTACGCTGGAGGACATTATGGAGGAGTTGCGTCTCATACGCCCCTTTATGACGGATACTACTACAACTCTCCAGAGGCTCGACGATAATTGGTCCAGTCTGGATTTGAGACTATCTTATGTGTAACAAAAAGTCAGTGATGCCCAGGACGTTTTATCCAAGGTTGCCAGTCTTACCAAGGAAGTTGACCTGCTCAAAAGGGCCTCCGAGGATTTGGAAAATCGCAATCGCCGTAATAATTTGCGCATTTATGGTATTCCGGATGGTTCAGACGGGTCAGACATTTTCCAGTTCCTTAAGACTCAGGTCCTCCTCATTACTGGCCACCCTAAGCACCTTGATGTCAATATTCAACGGGCGCATCGCCTTGGACCAAAGAACTCCTCTTCTACTGCAAAACCCAGGGCCATTATTGCTTATTTCCTTCTTTACTCCGACCTCATTGCTATCCTTCATTCCGCTAAACAGCATAAGCAATTGCTTTGGCCTGGACATAAAGTTTTTATCACACAGGATGTCTCTAAACCAACTGCAGCTCGGCGTAAGGAGTTTTTGGATTTGCGCCCTGCACTTCGATCGATGAATGCCCGAAATGGCCTCATCCACCCCTGTTTCTTCAAAGTGACTTATAAAGAAAGAACTTTCAGCTTTGACAATCCGGCTGACCTTCGTAAATTCATTCACACTCATAAAGAAGAATCCATGGAATTCAGCAAACCCTAACTTTGTTGTTTTCATGTTTGTTTGTTAATATTGTTCAACACTTAATTCCTTGTTGTGCTGTTGTCTTCATCTCTCTCTTGTTTTTTCTCATTTTACAGGTCCCTCCTTTGTTGTCCTTGTTGAACAACTACATTTTTTGTGCTGCTCCGATTTTTGTATTGTGCCGTTCGTTTCGCTGACCCTCCTTCCTACCTTTTGGTAAGTTCCCTTCTCTTGTCTTAAATCGTTACTCATGGTCTTCATGACCTCCCTGTTTTTTTTCCATCAACATTGTTTTTCTTGTAACCATACATTTCTTCTTCTCTCCTGCTCGTGTGGTTATCTTGTTCTCGTCGCTCCCCTCCCACTTTATTGTCCTTTCTTTATGTGTTTTTATAGCTAAAGTCTTCTGGCTTTCTGTCATCTTCTCTCTCTTATTCCATCTCTCGGGAGCTAATTTCTCCCACTCTTCTCTTACCTCCCCCTACCCCTGTCCTTTCCTCTTCCTTTTTCCCTTCTCTCTCTTCTCCGTTGATTCTCTTATTCTCTTTGTTCTTCTTTCCAATTTCCTCCTCTTCTCTCTCCCTGGCAGTACTCTTTTAACTCACCCTTCTTCCTTTTCTGCTTTTTTCTTGTTGTTCTCTACTGTGGTACTTCATTGTTTCTTTGTTTTCTATTTGCTTTCATCTTTTTGGTGGCTTCTATACACTTTCACTCATTCCATCAAACTACAATGTATTTCTTTCTTCCTTGCTATCTATTTTTACTTTTTTCATCCCATTTCCTTCTCTTTTCCTCCTATAATGAAAGGTTTTCGAATTATTTCTTGGAATTTTAAGGGTCTCCGAAACCCTATTAAAAAACAACGTATTTTGTCTCATCTTGCTCGCCTGAAATGTCAAATAGCTTTACTGCAAGAAACGCATCTTTCTCCACAGGATTTACCCTCGTTGCGCAAACAATGGGTCAAAGACGTGTATTGTTCTCCGGCTGTTAACAACAAGAATGATGTTGTCATTTTATTTCACAAATCCTTGTCTGTTCAAATACAAAAGGACATTTCTGATTCTAATGGTAGATGGTTGTTTTTGGATAGTATTGTTAATGATGTTCATCTTTCCCTTTTCAATGTATATGGCCCTAATGGCGTTGACCTCTCCTTTTGGAATGAGTTTTCTTCCCTTCTCTCTTCTAATGTGAGTGATGATCGTATTGTTGAGGGGGACTGTAACCAATTAATGGACCCTTTTTTGTACCGCAAATCCCAAGCACGATATGTCCCCAATAAAATGCAAAAGTCATTCCACAAGTCCATTTCCTCTAGAGGCCTCATTGATTCATGGAGAATGTCCCATCCCGATTCCTTAGAATTTTCTTTTTTTTCTCCAGTGCATGCTTCCCATTCCCGAACTGACTACATTTTTCTTTCCCATCACGCTTTCCAATTTATGACTAATTCCAAAATAGGTTCTATCCTCATCTCAGACCACGCACCCGTCATTTTAGATATGGACTATCCTTCCCCACTCCCTGCATCTCGCCGATGGCGCTTCAACAATTCCCTACTGCTTGATCCCAATTTCACTGCACATTTTACACAATTCATGGATGAATTTTTTTATAACAATTTAGATTCAACTTCTGATTTTCACTTTATATGGGATGCTTTTAAGGCTGCTGCCCGTGGTTGTGTTATAGATTTTGTATCCCGTACGAAGAGAAAGGCCCTCATTCAGGCATCTCAGTTCCTCAAACAAATTAAAGACCTCGAAAATCTCTACTTCACTACAGATTCCCCTGATTCCCTATCCTCCCTTATTAAGGCTAAGATGCAATTTAACAAGCATTCTTTGGATTCTGCCTCTAACCAGCATCTCAAATTTAACGCCAAAATGTATGGGGGCCGCAACAAGGCAGGGAAATCGCTTGCGAATTACCTTAAGGTCAAGAAGCAAATGTTTAAGATTGTCGTTATTAAGGACTCTCAGGGCTCTCCCCAATCCTCGGATGCTAAGATTCTCGACTGTTTTGTTCAATACTACTCCTCCCTTTACACACCAGAGTCCAATCCCTCTCCCGAACAAATAGATTCATTCATTTGATAACTTTATTTCGGTCATAGACCATAAAAGTGCAGATAAAATAAATACAAAGCACAATAATAAAATCCATAATATAAACAATTGATATGGATAATAAAAGGTTATTAAACAGTAAGTTATCAAAGAAGAGTCAGATAAAAAAATATTTAAAAGGAACAAGGGAAAGGGGGTACAGTTAATTCAAAATACTTCCTTTAGACCATAAACAAAGCCTTTCCTTCTGCGCCACATACCATGTAGGAAACGGGAAACAGCAAAGACAATGGGGGCGGAAGTATCATATGTTAAAACCCTACACGCCTGCTCACATTGCCTAAGTCCCAAGTTTCTACATAGGGAGATCAGCCAACATTTTCGTATTTTACTGTACGCCGGGCAAAAGAACATAACATGCACAACATCTTCTCTGGTACAGTTGCAATCTGGGCAGGTTCCCTCATCAGTATTGGCCCATTTGGAAGTAAATGCCCCAATGGGCAGGGAGCCATGTCTCAGTTGGATGTATAGTTTCCTTGCCAGGGGAGGTTGCACTAGATCTAAGAATTCCTCCCTCTGGGAATCAACTTTTACCAACAGAAACGTAGCAGAGAGGCTCCCCAGAGTTGTCGAGCACTGTAGTGCATGGGTGTTTTGATGCCTCACATGGGCCAGCAACTCTAGCCTAGGTATCCTCGGGCAGGTCAGCTCAGGGGTCTCCCATAGCTGAGGCAAACCTACACAATAGGAAAGAGCCTTAATGTGGGATAGCCAGGGAATGTTTTTATTCTTTATTTGTCCCCAAACCGCAAGAAATTCCGCTCTGTAGGCTGAGAGCTCGGGTACAGACCAGAGCCTTCTCCAGTAGAGCAGGGGTCACGCAGCTACCACTTCCTTAATAGACTCCAGACCCAAATCCAGTCGCAGGGGTGCAAGCGGTTTACTCTGAGGGAGGCCCACCAAGTTTCTCATGAAGGACTGTTCAACCTTTAGGAGGCTCGATGTATTTTTGTGACCCCAGAGTTCTGCGCCATAGACAGCTGCCGACCTGGCCTCCAGTCTATATATCTCAAGCATGGGAGCAACAGGTTTAAAAGCCGATGTTTTGTGAAGTTTACCGATACCCCCTATAATCTGTGAGAGTCTCAGGGCAGATTTGGATATTTGGTGGCCCCAATCAAAGTCGTCTGTCAGCGTAACACCAAGGTAGACAAAGGTTTTTACCCGTTCAAGAGGGATGCTGTTCAGAACAGGGTTAGGGCGGGTGTGCCTCGGGGGATTGAAGATCATGAACTTCGTCTTCTCCAAGTTTACCTCCAATCCCCGTGAGGCACAGAAAATTACAAACCTGTCCAGAACCCGCTGGATGCCCGTTGACGTTCGGGATAGCAACAGAGTGTCATCCGCGAACATCAGAGCGGGCACCCGACCAGTGGCTAACCAGGGAGCGTCATTGTCCATAACACCATTTAAGGCATCCACCAAGTCATTTATGTAGAGGCTAAATAGTGTAGGAGCCAAGACGCACCCCTGGCGAACACTCCTAGATACAGGGAAGCGGGCCGATAGATCTCCATTCCTACCACACCTAACCTGAGCATAATTCCCTGCATGGAATCTAATCAAGACGTCGAGTAAATACAACGGAAGGCCCAATTCTTCCAATACTTTCCACAGTCTTTCCCTGGGCACAAGGTCGAATGCGGCTCACAGCTCCACAAAAACAAGGTAGAGGCTGCCACCCTCTACTCTTGCAGTTTCGGACCTGGAGCCTAAATATTTGGTCCAGGGTTGAGATGCCAGATCTAAATCCGGCCTGGAGAGTGGTCAATATTTCATGTTCCTCCATCCATCCCTGTATCCTGTCCAATATGATCCTACCCATTGGTTTTTGAGTTGTATCTATAAGGCTAATGGGCCTATAATTAGATGGGGTTAGCGGGCACCCCTTCTTGTAGATGGGGACGATCTCCGCTCCCAACCAGGTTTCCGGTAGGTCGGACCCCCTAAGAACCGCATTGAACAGGATTGCAAGGTAGGGTGCCCAGATTTTAGGCTGGGAACGAAACAGGTCACCTGGCAATCTATCAAGGCCTGGGGCTTTGTTTGGGAGAAGCCTTTCAATGGCAGATTCCACTTCCTTAAGGGAAATATCCTCTCCGTTTTCAGTAGGTGTCCCCTCCCAATTTTCCAGGTGGTCCAGCTGTGATCCTGCGCCCACGACCCCCAGTGGACAAGGCTCATATGAGAGGTCAGGGGCCGGGGATGACGGGAGGCCTGAGGCCGCATCTAACATCTGATCCAGACCTAATGTCGTGTGATCATCACACTCAGAACTTGTGTAAAGCTCTCCAAAATGTGCCTCCCACACTGAGGGAGCAATATTCGGAGAAATGGCCTCACCTCCTCCTCTTGCACCTGAGTTAACTATGGCTCAAAACAACTTGGCATCCTTGAAAAGGAGTGCAGATTTCAACTCTTCCCACCTCGTTTCCTCCCACTCTCTTTTACCCCTAATGATTGACTTTTTATAGAGCAGTCTAGCTGACCTAATTTTTACGCTATCTTTGGTTTTAACTGCTATAAGGAGGCCCCTTTTTGCCTTCTTGCAGGTATCGTCAAACCAGGGGTGTGAATTATCCCCACGCCATTTATTTCCACTCAATGGATAAAACACATCCCCAAGTGCCACAGCTAGCTGCCTATGTATTTCAACGGCTTGTTGGTTTAAAGCTGAGTCGCCCATCTCGATAATTCGAGGAACAGCGATCTGGTAGGGAAATCCAGGAAGTAGGGCCATTTAACCCTTCGCCTGTTATTCGTTAGCATAAGGGGTATGGCCACAGTGTTCGGGTTAGGTTTGGGATTTGTTAATCCGAAGGACCTAGGCTTGAGGGTCAGTCCACAGTCCACACTCCTGAGGCGGAAGCCGGGAGAGCTTAGGAATTGCTCGTTTTTTAAAATTGAAAACTGTCACTGTGTATATCTGTGCTAGCTTTTAAAAGCACCTTTGTTCACTTTCTCAGCCACTCACCAGCACTAGCAGCAGATCCTAACGCTGCCGGCTGGACGAGCATTGAAACATTTCCTCGGACGCTCCCAGCGCGAGGACTTAGGCCACGCCCCTTCTATGCCACGCCCACCCGCGTCAACTACAAAGCGCTGAATACAAGCGCCTGACAGGCCAGCAGTCCACACTCCTGAGGCGGAAGCCGGGAGAGCTTAGGAATTGCTCGTTTTTTAAAATTGAAAACTGTCACTGTGTATATCTGTGCTAGCTTTTAAAAGCACCTTTGTTCACTTTCTCAGCCACTCACCAGCACTAGCAGCAGATCCTAACGCTGCCGGCTGGACGAGCATTGAAACATTTCCTCGGACGCTCCCAGCGCGAGGACTTAGGCCACGCCCCTTCTAGGCCACGCCCACCCGCGTCAACTACAAAGCGCTGAATACAAGCGCCTGACAGGCCAGCAGTCCACACTCCTGAGGCGGAAGCCGGGAGAGCTTAGGAATTGCTCGTTTTTTAAAATTGGAAACTGTCACTGTGTATATCTGTGCTAGCTTTTAAAAGCACCTTTGTTCACTTTCTCAGCCACTCACCAGCACTAGCAGCAGATCCTAACGCTGCCGGCTGGACGAGCATTGAAACATTTCCTCGGACGCTCCCAGCGCGAGGACTTAGGCCACGCCCCTTCTAGGCCACGCCCACCCGCGTCAACTACAAAGCGCTGAATACAAGCGCCTGACAGGCCAGCAGTCCACACTCCTGAGGCGGAAGCCGGGAGAGCTTAGGAATTGCTCGTTTTTTAAAATTGAAAACTGTCACTGTGTATATCTGTGCTAGCTTTTAAAAGCACCTTTGTTCACTTTCTCAGCCACTCACCAGCACTAGCAGCAGATCCTAACACTGCCGGCTGGACGAGCATTGAAACATTTCCTCGGACGCTCCCAGCGTGAGGACTTAGGCCACGCCCCTTTTAGGCCACGCCCCCATACCTCCCCCTTGGCAATTACCTACATAATGTGCCTCGGACGGAAGCGCAGCGGACGAGCGCAGCGGACGAGCGCAGCGGGAGCGCCGTTTACGCGCCGAAGGCGTGCCTAAGGCAAGCCCGTCTGCGCCCATCATCGCCACGACATCGCCTTTCGCCAGTCCCCCTGGTCTAACCGTGCCCCACATGCCCCTAAGGTACGACCGTGAAGAACTCCTTGCCATGAATCACAGTCAAAGATGTCCTGCTGCTACAGGTGTCCTTGGCCACTCGCAACTCCAGTGCAACTCCTGCCATTTCACCACCGACAGTCCAACTCGCGTTCGGGGATACCGAGGCACAACCGCCACCAGCTCGCCCCTTACGATACTGCAACTTAACGTCAGGTCACTCACCAGACACCATCTTGAGGTCAACTCGCTCATTTTGGACGAAAACACAGACATCCTCTTCCTTTGCGAAACGTGGTTACGAGATGGCGTATCTGCCATCCCCAACCTCTCGCTCCCAGATGAGTATCACTTGGCTACTTTAAATCGCGATACACAAGGCGGTGGCATCGCGGTTATTTATAAGAAGCATTTCACCTGCTCATTCATTAAAGAAACTCTCCCTGATTGCGAATGCGCCCAATTTAAAATCACCACTAGCCCACAATTTACATTATCGGGTCTTTACATCTACCGCCCACCTGGCCCTGCCTCCAGGTTCATTGACGCCCTCCTCGAGGTGTCTACCACACTTATTACCAAATCTGCCAACTTTACTATCCTGGGCGACCTAAACCTGCATTTTGACCTATCTAACGATCACACTATTACCAATCTTCTCACCGATCTCTCGGCATTACAGCTTAACTCTCTCATTCAGGCTCCCACCCACCTAGCCGGCCATACTCTGGACCCAGTCTTCACCAACATCCATGAGGCAGTCACTGAAGTCCCCACACCTATGGGATGGACGGATCATTACCTCATCAAAATAACCGTCCCAGCCCCAGGACGTCAGTACAAAACTGAATGTAACCGTCGCCTTAAAAGACCATGGCACAAACTTTCCACCCCCATCTTCCACGAAACCCTAGGAGTATTTCATTGGGAAGCCAATCAAGACATTGACACGACCTATACCTCCTTCAATAACTGGATCATAGGTGGACTTGACACTCTTATTCCAGCCAAACTAACCAAAGGACGATCCACACCTTCAAACCCTTGGTATGATGACACCCTTAAAGCCATGCGCAAGGATTGCAAAAGAGCTGAACGTCAATGGAGAAAAGACTTTGACTGTTAGGTCAAAGCTAACTATCTATCCAAACTTAAAATATATCATAAAGCCATCCGTACTGCCCGCGCAGCTTTCTATGCCGACAAAATCAGTTCTAACCCAAACCCAACTAAAACGATTTTCAAACTTGTCAAAGAACTTCAGAGTCCCAGGTCACCCTCTCCCAAAATTGCATCTAATGAACAATGCGAACAGCTTGCCACATACTTCATAGAGAAAGTCCAGAACATATACAAAACTTTTTCGCAGAACCCTCTTCACCCTGGTGAACCCAACAACCTAAACTTGATTATCACCCCTCTTACCCAAATCCCTGCTATCACTGCTACTGACCTGACTAAACTCTGTAAAAAAGTGAAATCTGGCTTCCCCCGGGGATCCTATGAGCCCTTCTCATTTTCTGGACTCGCTTGACTTCTTCCTACCCTCCATGATCGAAATTCTTAATCTTTCCTTCACATCCGCCACTGTACCTATAGCCTGGAAACAGGCTTGGGTGTCACCCATCATCAAAAAACCCACCCTGGATCCTTCGAAGCCAGAAAACTTTCGACCTATATCCCTTCTCCCCTGGATGTCTAAGATAGCAGAAGCCCACGTCAACGGCATTCTCTCCAAACATGTGGACCTAAATGGCATCCTGGACCCATCCCAAAATGGCTTCAGACCGGGTCACAGCACGGAATCTGCCCTTCTGGCCACCACCGAATATCTCCGGACGATTTTAGACTCCGGTCAAAGTGCTGCGCTGATTCTTCTCGACCTCAGCGCAGCCTTTGACACGGTATCACACGACATTCTTCTGAAACGTCTGGAGATGGCCTGTGTGTCTGGCCTTGCTCTAACCTGGTTCCGCTCCTTTCTTAAGGACAGATCCTTTCGGGTATCAGCTCCCCCTTTCCTCTCAAAACCCTATCCAATAGCACAGGGAGTTCCCCAGGGCTCAGCGCTGACCCCCTCCCTTTTCAACTTATATGTTCAGCCTCTTGCGGAAGTAGCCAAAGAGTGGGGGCTCACGATGGTATCGTACGCCGACGACACCCAGTTGGTCGTCACCCTCACTGAAAGCCCTTCCATCACGGCGTCCAGGTTCAGAAATGGCCTGGCAGCAGTGGCACAATGGATGACGGACAACTATCTCCAACTGAATGCCGGGAAAACCGAGGTGCTCCTTCTTGGCAGAAACACCAGCCATTGGAACGAGCACTGGTGGCCGTCATCCCTTGGTACCACCCACTCCCTAAATCTAGCGTCAAAAACCTGGGAGTCTGGATGGATGCCACTCTCAGCTTCCAGACACACACCAAAAAGGTGGCAGCCACCTGTATAGGTCTTCTGAGAAATCTTAGGCCCATACTTGGCTTTTTCGATTCGAAGGTCCGCCAGCTGATTGTCCAGGCAACCATCTTATCACGCCTGGACTACGCGAACGTCCTCCTCCTAGGCGCAAACAAAGCAGAAACTGCTAGGTTTCAACGAGTTCAAAACGCGGCGGCAAGAACGCTGGTCGGTCTTCCCCGCAGATGCTCAGCCAGAGCCACCATCCGCAAACTTCACTGGCTGCCCGTCGAAAACAGAGTAAAATTCAAAGCTCTCATTACGATCTTTAAAATCGTCAAACAGGGAAACCCCCCTCTGCTACAAAACCTCACCTGCCCCTAAGCTCCTAGCCGCGAGTTGCGCTCCTCCAACCAACTCCTTCTGAAAGTACCTCGAATAAAGCTCTGTCGCACTGGAGGTCGCTCCTTCAAGGTCCTGGGACCCAAGTTATGGAACGCTCTTCCTCTTCATATACGTTCCATAGACTGCCTCTCTGCCTTCCGTAAGGCAATCAAGACCCTTCTCTTTCCTCCCGACTAGGGCAGCTCCTCTTCCCCCCCCCCCCCCCGCCCCCTCCCTGTTCTCCTCCTGGTAGGGTGTGTGACTTCTCTCAGCGCCGGGACGCCCTATTGCTGGGGCAGCTGTTGCGCTTTACCAAACCCAGAATAGAATAGAATAGAACTAAGGCATTATGATCACTATCTTGCCTCGGTAAGACCCTAAATTCTTTCAAGCTGACCCAGTGTTTTGTTTCCATCATAATGTAGTCAATGGTAGAGTTTTGGTCTGTCCTATTAAATGTAGCTGCTCCTGGACGGTCCGGATCCAACCTCCCATTGCACGCCCGCAAAGATGTTGCAAGGGAGAAGGACTTGATTTGGAGGACCAGCGGGGTCCATGCCCTGACCGGGAGGATCTTGGGGTCAGGAATGTGCCAAAACGAATCTTCTTCATCCTGTAAAACACCTCAGGGCTACCCAAAGGCTCGAATTGGCAATTGAAATCGCCTCCGAGGATTATCACAGTTGAGGGATCTAATGCCTGAATAAAAATGTCCAGTGCTTTAATTGTGCTCGATTCCTGCCCATTCTTAACTGGCCTCGAATAAATGTTGATTATGGCTACTTTAGGCTTATTCTGAGGTGATAGTAGCACACATTGAACGTCTGGGGAATTTGTTTGTATTTGAGTGGCATGGGTGCCCAAATGGGTACCTATCCATATCGATAGACCCCCCGACGGACGGCCTCTGCCCCTGGATGTTGCTAGGATATCGAAAGTTGCATAGCCGGGACTCGCACTCCCCTCAAGTGCCCAAGTCTCCTGCATCATGCAGATATCATGTGCTGACATAAAGGAGACCCACTCTGGTGTGAGCAATGTATTTTTTAACCCGCCTATATTCCAAGAGAGGATTTTTAGACATCCTTCCACGACCTCAGCGGTTCCTTGTAGTTCCCCTAGTCCATTTGCAGGGGGTCTATCGCTAATGGGGGCCTTTGGCCATGTGTTTTCATCCCTTTTTTCCAGACTAGATACGTCCCCTGTGTCTTTCCTGGCTACTTCTCGGTGGAGAAACTGGCCCCCTGTTGGTACTCCAAATCCCCCGTGTCTCCACTACCCTCCCTCGTCACAGTATAAGGTATTGTGCCTTCTCCTAAGGAGGTGGTAGGGTCGCTTTCCTTCATTACAATTCCTTTGATAGACTCTCCATTTACCAGTTGTAGTGGTGGATTACCATTCAACAGGAGTCAATCCACTTCCTACAACACGCTATACCCATTCCTGTGAGCTAACATTGGGAGTGCAAACTTATATAAATGTGTGCCCTCCCCAGTTGTTTGCCACTGTTGCATTCTATTTGTTGGGTCCCTATACCCCTCGCTGTGATGGACACGTTTAAAATGGGGTAATCTCGGATGTTGAACAGGGTAGAAGTGGGACAAATGTAATGGGTGGATTTGGCTATTAGTTCTGCTTGGAGGCATGTTGCAGATATAATCCACAGCAAAGGTGTCCCTAAAATTAATTTCTACAGTATCTCCTACCATTGTTTTGGGACCCCTCCCAATCCATGCTATTCTTCTAACAGCAAGTATTTCCCCAGAAACGTTTGGAGGCAAAGGCCTGTTTACATTTAGCCATTGGATACACTTATTTTTTAGATCAGTGTGGTCTTCTCTTTTCCCCTCACTTAAAGGTGGAACTCCTGTAAGTACTACAACGTAGGGTAAGGATTCAGGGGGTAAATTTATAATTGGTAATTCGACTGGGGTGAGTTTGGGTGGTACATTTCTGTTCCTTAACTCGCTAATTTTACTCCCAATCATACCCTCTTTAGGATTAAATCTAGGTTTGTCAGTATTAGGAATAGGGTTTCCAACAGTCTGAAGGATTTGGCCATGTGCGTTATTAGTAAGAGTGGGGGAAGTCGAGACACGTACAGGCTCAGTGATAGTTGGTGGGACTCTTGCATTTTTATTCTGCGAGGAACAGTTTTTTATTGACACTAGGTGTATTTTTGACTGTACCACCCAGCTCAGAAGGAGCGGGGTTCCCCAAGGAAATTACGGGCTTAACAGCCCCTACAACCATATTGTTAAGAGTTGAAGCTAATCTATCTAGCTTAGATACCAAGGGCTTCATGTGGGTAACAATAGTCTGCTCCAAGCTGGCCTGTAGTTCAGCCACCAAATTAGTTACCCAACATGGTACTCCTAGAGTCGATTGCGGGGTATTACGAGTTGGTGTTACAAGGTTGTGATTACCCAGATTTTTTTTTACCCATGATTTGTTTACAGCAGGGATTTCCAAAGGAGGGGGAGAATTCAAAACAGAAGAGTTAGCTTCAATATCTATGGGGGCCTCTATAGGAGCTTGGGCACAGGGCAGCTCGGCGAAAGAAGATGTTAAATAGGAGCTTGAATCAGGAGCATTGATTTCAATAGTTGAATAGTCCCCTCCTTGGTGGGGCAGACATACCGTAGGAGTAATTGAAAATCTTCTTTCTGTATTTTCAATTGCGGTAGCTACAACACCGATAGTTTTTTGTAACATCTTATCAAGTGCTGTTAAACTAGGTAAAGGTTGTGGTGTGGCCGCCTGCAGCCTAGTATTTGGGCGAGATACAGCTAGTTTTGGTTTTTTACCCAAATGGCTCATTTTTGTAATTAAATAGTGATTAAGTATTACCCCCTTCTGAATTGTTTAATACTCCCTCCTGGCAACAAAATGAATAAATCTATGAACAGTAGTTGCCAGGGCGTGTTAGGTCCAGATATCAGTACCTTTAGTATATTGTCCAATCTTCGTTGAGGACTGCAGCAGACAAAAGGGGGGTAGCCCGTCCCGTCCTCTTCCGTTCACTGACGGCCACAGACGGTCCCGCCCTTGTCCCAGGCTTCTCCCGGCACGCTCTCGCGTAGCGAGGTGCCCACCCCAAATTATAGACCAGTGTTGGGGACGGTAGCAAGCCCCGTCCCAGGTGTGAGCAGCCCCAGAACCTTCTGGGTGTTGGAGTCCAGGAGTAGGAGCAGGGCGTTCTGGAGGATGAAGGTACAGCCCACTGAAGGTCTCACACGTAGCGGGTCCTCGCACACAGCCCCTGCAAAGCCCAGCACAAGCTCGAATTTGGCAAAAGAAACCCCTGTGCTCCGGTGTCACTCAGGGACACAGCGGCACCCACGAAAGCGGGTGCGGCAAGGTTTTAAATGCAGTCGGTGTTGGGGGCGGTAGCAAGCCCCGTCCCAGGTGTGAGCAGCCCCAGAGCATTCTGGGTGTTGGAGTCCAGTAGTAGGAGCAGGGCGTTCTGGAGGATGAGGGTACAGCCTACTGAAGGTCTCACACGCAGCGGGTCCTCGCACACAGCCCCTGCAAAGCCCAGCACAAGCTCAAATTTGGCAAAAGAAACCCCTGTGCTCCGGTGTCACTCAGGGACGCAGCGGCACCCGCGAAAGCGGGTGCGGCAAGGTTTTAAATGCAGCCCGTGTTGGGGGTGGTAGCAAGCCCCGTCCCAGGTGTGAGCAGCCCCAGAGCCTTCTGGGTGTTGGAGTCCAGGAGTAGGAGCAGGGCGTTCTGGAGGATGAAGGTACAGCCCACTGAGGGTCTCACACGCAGCGGGTCCTCGCACACAGCCCCTGCAAAGCCCAGCACAAGCTCGAATTTGGCAAAAGAAACCCCTGTGCTCCGGTGTCACTCAGGGACGCAGCGGCACCCTGATTCCTTCTTTCATTCTATCTCTAAATCCCCTGATACCCGGGTTGATATTTCTTCTCTTGACGTCCTTATTTCCGAAAAAGACATTCTCACCGCGCTTGCCTTTCTTCCCAAGGATAAACCCCCTGGTCCGGACGGATTTACCGTGCAATTTTTTTCTTCACTTTAAGGCAGTGTTGGTTCCACATTTGCTCCATTTAATTAATCACTTCCTTGCTACAGGAGAATCCAGAGGTTCTTTTACAC
Organism: Lissotriton helveticus; assembly: GCF_964261635.1. NCBI lineage: Eukaryota > Metazoa > Chordata > Amphibia > Caudata > Salamandridae > Lissotriton > Lissotriton helveticus. The sequence goes on from NC_136067.1 coordinate 177,412,251, forward strand.
AGGCTATGCTCTGTCTTCTTCCCAAAAAGGACAAGGACCCCTCCCTGTGCAAAAATTATAGACCTATTTCCCTTATAAATACCGATTGCAAAACGTACGCTTAAATTCAGTTATTCCTGATCTGGTTAATATCTATCAATCTGGGTTTGTTAAAGGTAGATCTATAACCGATAACTCAAGGACTCTTCTCAATATTATTCACCTAGCTGCCAAAATGGACTCCCCTATTGCTGCGATTACTTTGGATGCTGAGAAAGCTTTTGATCGAGTCAATTGGGATTTTATGTTTGGAGCACTTCGTTGGCATGGTTTCAGCCCCACGGTTCTCAGATATATTCAATTACTTTATTATGACCCCAAAACTTCCATCTGGGTCAATGGTACTCAATCAGATTAATACTCTCTTCATGGAGGAACCAGACAGGGCTGCCCTCTCTCCCCTCTTCTTTACATTTTGGCTTTAGAACTTTTCTTAGAAAAAAATTAAACGATCCCCCTCTTACTCCGTTTTTCTTTATAAGGATGTTGATATCAAATTTACTGCCTACGCCAATGATATTTTGCTTTATATTTCAAACCCAATTGCTGCTCTCCCTGCATTCTTCTCCCTACTTAATGATTATTCTTCGGTCTCTGGATATAAACTAAATATTGATAAATCTGAGGTCCTCCCTCTTAATAAGTTATGCCTCCCCCATATGTTTGAGGGTTCAGGATTTGAATGGAACTCCAAATTTGTCAAATGTGTGGGTATTTTATATGCTAATACCATTAGAGAGACCATAAAAATTAATCATTCCGATATCCTTAAAAAACGTTCTTCTCTCATAGACCGTTGGTCCCCTCTTTTTCTTTCGTGGTGGGGTCGCCTGTCAACTATTAAAATTATGTTGCTTCCTATTGTTAATTTTTCTCTTTCTATGCTTCCTGCCTCTCTTCCCCACTACTTTTTTAAATCTATTAATTGCCTTTTTACGAAATTTCTATGGAATAATCGCAAAGCCAGAATCTCGCTTTTCCGTCTTCAACAGCCTAAGAACCTGGGTGGTGTCAATTTTCCTAATATTTCACGTTTCCACTCTGCCTTTACCCTTAAACAGATCTGGCCCTTTCTTACAGATTTGCCCTCTCCTCCCTTAATGGCCTGGAGTACTCTAGAATTAGCCCAACTTTCTCCCTTCTCTTTCCTTACAGCAACCTGGCTATCCCAGCCTCCTGTGCGATTTATATCCCCCATTTTCAAGCATTCCAAATCCCTAACACTTTTACTTTTTCGTTCTTTTTCTTCCCCTTCTGATATTCACTTGTGTACTCCGATTTGGTACAATAAATCTCTCAAGATTAACAATAGAGCACTTTTTTGGAAGGAATGGATTGATAAAGGCATTATTACTTATGACCATTTACTCACCAATGCTTCCTTACGATCCTTCCAGGATCTATGTGACTCCTTTAGTTTAACCAATAAATACTCTTCTCACTTTAAACTGCTTCTTCCTACCCTGTCCTCCATTATTTTACAGGATTTTCCATCTCCCTCTGGAACATCCCCCCCCCCTTCTCTCCGCCGGATTTTACTAGTCCATCTAGAGCCTCTGATATCTACAGACTGCTCTCCCCTTCTCCCATTGATAGGCAAAAGTCCACTTTGGAACTTTTGTGGGAACTGGACCTTGGCCAAACCTTTTACCCACAAATATGGGATGCCATCTGGTCTAAGATACATTCAGTTTCTCGCTCAGCCAACACCACACAGACTTTTTATTTTTTCTATAATAGGCTTTACTATACTCTATCTGATTTGTGCAAATTTAAACTATTAGATTCTAAAAAATGTTGGTCGTGTTCATGCGACAATAGTGATCTATTACATATGTTTTTACATTGCCCTAGGGTTAAACTACTCTGGTCCTGTATTTGGTTCACACTTAACACTATTTTAATCACTGATTTTCCTTTTGACATTGTCCATGTTTTTCTGGGTGGGTTGGATCCTATTTGGAATGTTCAAAGTTATGTTCGTAAATTTATTGATCTTGTTATTACCAATTCATTTCAAATAATTACTACAAATTGGAAGGACACTACAAAAATTGCTTATAATGCTTGGTGGAATTTGTTATGTCACCATCACAGACTTGACCGTGCTTATGCTACCTCTGTACCTTTATTAATCAAAAGAGATTTACTATGGCCTCCCTTATCGGATTATCTATCTAGACATACTCCCTGAATACTTTGTTATTTCACCCTTTCTTTAGGGATTAATTGTTAAGTTTTGATACTGAAATATTATACTATTTGCTGCCTTCTTCCTTCCTTCCCTCCCTTCCCTTCTTACCTCTTTCTCTTTTTATTTTTCTCCTCCTCCTCCCCCTCTATGAAAACTCAAAAAAGCATGTTTCATAGGTATAAGGTTCTCCCCTGTTTTTGGGGAATGTTTTCTATAGTATTTCACCTTTGTGATATTATTTGCTGATGTAATACCATTTTACGTTGTCTAATTTCACTTAATAAAGCTTTTTAAACTTGAAAATTCAGTCCAGGCAATTCCAGCATCAAGGTAGGCAAGGTGTTGGCTCATCAGAACACATAGGATGCAGCAGAGTCATTGGCCAATTTGGTAATGGGAATATACCAATTACTGTGCATAGCCCCTTGTTTGCTGCTTTATTTTTTGTTAAACCTTTGTACTCTTCACAAAGATTTGAGGTTATAAAAAAATGTATGACACCCACATTTTCGAAACTTTGTTCTCCTCTTCACACACTTGTGATGCATAGTTGATATGTATATCCTTCGTGTGTTAATGTTCATTTGACCCCTTTGATTTAATTTAATATTGTGGCTGATGCTCCGTTCCTAGTACCAAAAAGTGGTAGCAATTCTGCCTTTCCCCTTAAACGTGGGGTATATCATGTCTCAGTCCCATGTTGGATGACCAATATTCTTTTAAAGTTCAATCACTGAATCAACGTTAGACCTGAACCTCCGTTTTGTTGGTGTCCCCTGCTTTGTTTCCTATTTCGAATACACCAGAGATAAAAGTCTTGGCCCAGAGTCTAGAGTGCAAGGTGCCACAAATTAAAGAGAGGCCTATTGCCATCGTGAATACTTCATTTTTTAACGACTTTGGAGCCACTTATTTGCACAAACAATCCAGTTATGGAGTCCTTTCAGATAACAATTAGTTAGCGATTGGAGAACATGGTTCTCCGCCACAAATAGTTAGTTGGGGAGTCATATTTGCCACTAGTGACTTAGCTGGTGGAAACCCTACAGTAAAGACGTTTGACTTTCCCTGTAGGTACATGAAATCATGTGCTCAATGTGGAGCAGGCAGTCCAATGTACATATTTTTAATTCTGGACTGCCAGGTGCTTTCTATGAGGTATGGGTTTGCAGAGAATTCTAAATATAGTGGACGAAAGTCTGGCTAGATTAGTGTAGTCGATTACGTCTGCCATCCAGACAGACAGCGGGCTGCCCACCACATTCTAATCTAAACGAGACCCTAACTTCATTTTCAATATGCACATCCTTCTCTTAATTTCCTGTCACAGTTTTTTCTTTCTCCTTATAAAAACACAGTTTCTGAGAAATGTTGTATAGCCAATGTATATTTCAGATACCAATGTATCTGTTCACAATTTGGCAAGGCAAGTACTTATGTATGTTTCTCTTCTCTATAGAAATGGGCATAACATATTTCATTTAACTGGCGCAATGCTTGGATTCTAGACCCATACAACAGCTGGATTGTGGTTTAACGTGTATGCTTACGTATCAAAATCCAGTCTCTTGGATTTGCTTCTTCCTCTTGCTCTTCTCGTGTTGGTTTCGGTTTGTGGCCTGAAGCGCAGATGATAGTTGCCATTGGAGAACAAAAAAGAGAGGATTAAGAGTGAGTGTTTCTGCACCAAGGAGCATTAAACTCTAGACAAAACCTACAGACACACATTGTCATTGCTTCACTGGCAGTGGCGTTGGCAGAGTGGGGTCAGAGGGAGTCCATGCCCCAGCTCTCTTTGTCGAAGTCCTTCCATGGGTCCAAACACCTTAGGTGTTGAATGTAGACGAAGCAACATGGGGAAAAAGAGACACTGAACCTTCCCATACACACTTTTGTAGAAATCAAGCTTTCATTGCAAATCAGAGTTTTTTGGAGGCTACAAGATTGCATAAAAAGTTCAAGTCTGTCTTTCTATGTTTGTGTGCATAGATTTCTGCCTCTATAAATAAATGAAGATACATATACAAGTATTAATATAGTCAGTTTTAAACATTTTAAGAATGTTGCACATTTTTCTCCAAGTCAGTGTTCCTTTTGAATCAGGCACAGAGAGCCTAGTTTTGGAAATTGGCAGGTATTGGACAAAACTATGGGATATGTTAAGCCTACCTCCTTCTTTACATTAGTCCTTATTAAGTTAGAATTTAGGCCAGAATCAGAGATTTTTTCCATGGGTAAGTTGTCTTACCTCCAGCTTTTCATTTGTAAATCCTACCTAGAGCAGACGCAACAGCTTACAATGTTAGTTCAAACAATTCCGGTAAATATTAGAGACTGAACAAGAATCACTGTATCAGTGATCATGTTTGATAGACAAATCACAATGGAGATGTGTTCCATGAAAGCTCTAATAAGTGCCCATGCGGGTCAGCCTACATTTTAACAGGTTAGAGACCTAAATGTCATCAAATACATTATATACATGTTACTGAATGTCTTTTTTGAGACAATAAATATCAAGGACAGAATGGACTACTTAGCTTTTCTTATCCACCGGAGGAAGATCCTTCACCTACCTGGCGGCCAAGACCTGCAACACCCTCCCCACCCACCTATGACTCACCCAGGACCATCTCTCCTTCAGGAAGCAACTCAAGACCTGGCTTTTCGAGCAGTAGTAGCCCCCCCCCCCCCCAGAGCCTTGAGACCCTAGCGGGTGAGTAGCGCGCTTTACAAATACTCTTGATTGATTGATTGATCCACTGTAGATAAGAGTTGCTACGTCACATGCATGCCTTGGTAGCAGCCTGACATCCCTGCTAAATGTGTTTCTGATTAGACTGACACCCTCAGTTGTCGGATCAATCTCCAGGTCTAACATTGCTAATGGGGTCAGTGCAAGAGCAAAAGTCAAAATCTTTCCATTGGGAGTGTCCCTGGGCAGTTATTGCATTAATAGTAAAAACATACTTTGGTCCATCCTGCCTGGAGCAGAGAAAGAGAACAGCAGGAAATGATCACTTCTCTGAAGGCTGTCTGAATGTGAGAGAGAGAGAGAGAGAGACAAGGATAGAGAGAGTGTGCACAGGCAAGTTTGAAGGTGAGTGGTGCTTCTTCCTCCCCTTCCTGCACACTGAGGGTGATCTCTGAATGCCTAACCCATTCCGGTACACTGTACATTGTATGTGTTGTGACATAGTTAAGGAATATTCATTTTATTCGAGCAACCTATAAATAGAAGTCATAAACACTCTACAAATTCCAGAAGGAGATCTACCATACACAATAAACAATTTGCACTGCTTGTATCAAACATAGTCACACATATATTACACATAGGCACATGCAAGTCAACAGATTTACAAGGCAAAGTCAAAATACTGGGTATTTCCTACCAGAGAAACAGTTATACATACGCCCGCCTAGGATATGACGACTTAGTGACATAAAGGGTGCCTACTGGTGTGCAGGCATCATTTCCTTTTCTTCCACAATCCTCTCAGTTTTTCGCTAACAAAATTCCTCAGCTTGAAAACAGCCAGATCAAATGCCGCCTCTGAAACTGTCAGGGTTCAAGCACTGCTGCAATGCCAAAAGAAGAGTTTCTTATTTTACCTTCATGATATCTACATGTGCTGACTTAGATCCAAATAAGATCCATTCTCCTCCCCCTGATCCATGATGCTTCCAAAATCCAACTTATTTTTGACCGAGGCCCGCAATGACATGAAAGGTTGTACCTTCCCCCGTTGGGTAAATCTCCTTCTAGGGAACAATATGGCTAGAAATAGCTTCACAAAAAAACTCTAGGAAGGGTGAGTCCTTATTCTTAGAGGAAACAGTCCTTCTCCTGAGATCATTAGGAGACTTTACACCATTAACAGATAATGATCTCTTCCTCAAAGTAAGAGCTGATTCTGATCTTAGGAGGCCGATAACCTCCTTCGTCTTTCATTACAGATTCTGACCTCTTCCTGAATTTACAAAATGCAAGTTGTTTAGATACATTTCTAGAAAGGAATATTCCTTACCACTCCGGTCCTCCTACACCAGAAGTCTCTTTGTTCACACCAGTGGTACGGTAAGCTCCATAAATGTTGAAATTAACTTTGCCCATTACTGAGGCTAAATCTAACATTTCAACCAACAGAACATTTTAAACATTCCTCTGCAGTTTCAGAGATCCTAATACCTTTAATTGAATCACAACTTGACCCTCTTATGGCTGCCTATGAAAAACCCCTTAGTCAGTCTATGAGTAAATAGCTTAAGGATACCAGCCTGCACCTTGTCATCCAAAGTTGATGCTTTCACAACTTTATCCAGAGTGCCTGGTGGTCCAAGGATAAACTTAAGCACCTTTCCAATAGCCCCCTTGATCAAAAAACTAAGAGATTGTTGTTGTAATGTCAATTGGGTTCTGATGTATACATGTGCTCTCTGTTCTGCTTGTAAAATGTAGAAGAGCTTTAGGTTGCCATAGGAGCATGAGTGTTAGATGAAAGTGAGTTCTGAGAAGCTGGCAGAGGAAGGAGTCACATTCAACCTATTTGTTGATTAAAGCTTAATTTCAATGTTACCCGTTTGTTGTGGTGTTACTTCACAACATAATTTTGGCAACGAGTTGTCTGCCAGTTAATCGTGCAGAGGTTGTCACGTGTACTCGGGAAGAAAATAAGCACTGGAGCGTGTCCAGAGCAGCTAGGAGAGGATCGTTAGACAGCAGAGAAAAGCTTATGGTGCCATTAAGATGAGGTGCCCCGCTGCCAGTGCTGCATCTAGAAATTGTGGATGTCGTGGTCAGCACAGCGCTGTGTGAGGTAATGCTATATTGCTGCTTCAGCAGACACGCATAGTGAGCACTGTTTGTAGTAATGTTCCGGCATTTCTGCAATGTCAGTGATCCTGACGGCACATACTGAGGGCCTCATTTATGAAAAGTGACGCATCGCTGCGAGAAAACAGCGATGCGTCACTTTTCATTCCCCCCTCCTTGTGACACTAATGATGTGTCATATTTACAGTATGACGCATCATGTCACAAGGAGTTACAGATAGTCAGTATTGCTGATGTATCTGTAGGCGCAAAAATGACGCATTGCTGGAGTGTGTCACAAAAGTGACGCAACTCTAGCAATGGGCCATTACACATGGGCAAGTCCCATGTGAAATGTGCCAGCATCAGTCTTACACCTGCCATGAGGCAGGCGTAAGATATTGATGCATTTGCGTCCTAGAAGTGGCACAGTGAAATCTTATAGATTTCACTGTGTCCAAGTTCAAGTACAAGAAAAGCTTTATTCGATTGTTAAATAGTAATCATAAAAGCACACAATTTATAACATACAAAAACAATTTCATAAGAAAATTCATTAATAAAAACATTACAAGTAATTACGTTAAAAAATTACAATGTGACGATCATAAAATTGTAACCATTGTTACTGCGCAAGGCAGACATTCAAGTAGCAATAAGTTTCCTGTGATAAAGCACTTTTTTTAAGAAGGCTAAGATTCTTAGAACACTACTTTCATTGACTAATAACTGTAAAGACAGTAGAGCCGGGCGACATTGGCGTAATCCAGATCTCTTTAAAATGGGGACTAAAAACAACCGCCTTTCAATAGACCAACATTTACAAAATAAAATGACGTGAATCATAGATTGGGGGGAAGTGTAATCACAGGGGCAGGGCCGGAGATCGTAAATCCAAACATTCATACTAGGGAAGGTGACTAAGCTATGGAAGGTCCCCAGCCTAAAACGGGTTAGTAGGAACCTGCCATAACCACCGGGGACGAAAGATAAGTAAGGTTGAATATTAAAAGTAGTTAAAATCAATTGATTGTGCAGGACAGTGGGCTTTAAATCTCTGATGTCATTCTCAGGGTATCCAGCAACATTAAACAATCTTTTCTCAAATCCTTTCTAGTTACTGTATTAATAGAGGAAGGATTTAAAAAATACTGTAAGTGGCCCAGATCCTTGAAAAAAACATGAACATATCTCAGCCTGGGAATCCTCGTTGCTCCTTCCAATTTCATTATGTCTGAGAGGATGTCTCTGTTCAATTTAGTTTCATCTTTCGTTCATAACCTGTGCCACAATAGCACAGGCTCTATCCTAATTCAATCAGAGATAAACGGGATACCCAGTTCAGCGTGGCAAACACCTCCTGAGGTACGGCTAAAATGTATTTCAAAAAGGAGTTTTCAACTGTCTGTATAGGGGAGAGATCGGCAAACCCCCATACCCCACTCCCGTAAAGAGCTGCAGAAACACATTTAGCCTTATATATTTTAATTAATTCCTCAGGAGGTCGTTTGCCAAGTTTCCTGGCGAAGATGGTAAGTGCAGAAGTAGTGCGTAAGAGGGCCAATTTTTTTGCAGCTACTGCTTGTACCCAAGAGTCATTCTGGGAAAAAAGAATACCCAGAGAGGAGAATTTTTTAGTAGCCTCAATACTTTGTCCTGTGATGAAAATATCTTTATTTATCTTAAAACCTCTGCCACAGCGCATAATAAAGGTTTTTGTGGAATTAACCCTTAAACCCAACTCTGGCAAAGCCATCCACGACTCGTTGCAGTCCCACCTGTGTACGTGACATCAGAACAGCATCGTCAGCGTACAATAGGGCTGGTATTGGTCGGCCATCTACCTGAGGAAAGTCCCGGTTATCTTTACACAAGGCTTCCTTGAGCCCGTTTATATACAGATTAAAAAGGAATGGAGGCAGGGCACAACCCTGCCTGACTCCACTCCTAATCGGGAATGCGGCCGAACACTCGCCCTTCAGGCAGTAGCGTACGCGTGCCTTAGCGTCACAATAAAAACATTTATGAAAATAAATAATATTTGCATCAACCCCCAGATCTCCCAGCAATTTCCATAGTTTTGAGTAGACCACGCAGTCAAAAGCGGCTGAGAGGTCCACAACACCTAAAAACATATTCACTTTCTTAGCCTTCGTGTATTTTCCCACCCACAGGGAAAGATTCAAACCCTGTTCTACTGTTCCTAATCCAGCTCGAAAACCGTATTTCAGATTGGATTGGATCAAATTTTTGTCAGCCCAGTCCAATAAGCGCTCTAATATAACCCAGCCCATTACCTTCGTGATAGAGTCCAGCAGAGAGATCGGTCTGTAACAGCCCGGGTCATTCCTGTCTCCTTTTTTGAAGACAGGAATAATGGTAGACTCTACCCAAGTGGGTAGGAATCCGGCTTTACAACTCGCATTAAGGACTTGCACAAGAAGAGGCCCCCACAAAGGTATAATTGACTTAAACAAGTCTATGGGGACCCCGTCTGGTCCAGGAGCCTTACCGCCCTGACTGGCGTGTAAGGCCCTCTCAACTTCCTCCAGGGTAAACGCTAAATCCATGGAGTGGGGAAAATCGTTTATATCTCGAGTCTCTGCTGATGATTCTGTTCCTCCATATACCTGAGTAAAGTGCTTTATTCACAGTTTCTCTGTAATGGCTATCTCAATAGTGGGGCTAGTATCGTTAAATAAAAATGGTGTTCTGATTGCCTTCCAAAAACCCATGCTATCATTAATTACTGAATCCGAGTGCAGAGCCTCCCAAGCCTCTTTCCTTAGCATATTTTTCCTATCTCTGAGCACTTGTTTATAGGCCTGTCTAGCTCTCCTGACTTCTATGACATTCCTTGGTTTTCTATGCAATTATTTTTTTAACAGTGAGTGAAGTTGAGTACACTTCGAATCGAACCACCCACTCTGGGCCCTCTTTCTGTTGTGTTGCCTGATGAGGGACTCTCTAATTACCTTATAGTTTGAAAGGACATTAATAATGCGGCAGGGGTAGTATCTTCACTAAGACATGTCTCTATATCTGAAATACATTTACCAATTATTGATTTAAGCATCTCTGTTTGGTTCACCATTGCCCATCGCAAGGAATAACCGTTGGTACTTGCAATTGTTAGGTTCTCTAGCAGTCGAACACTATTGGTGGTCGCTGCGGTTTTCTTAAGCGGCAGTGTGACAGTAAAACAGAGCAGTAATTGGTCACTGAGTGAGTAATCGGATACGTGAAAAGAGTGAAGTCTAAATGCATAATTATTAGAGGCTAACATAAAATCAATGGTAGAACGACAGCCCCGACCGCTAAATGTTGATGGCATGGGAGCTGGTGATAGGCATATTTCATTAACAAACCCAAGATCAAAGCTATTGATTAATTCATTCAGCTGATCCCCTAAAACAGAGTGACTGAAGTGTGAAGAGCATACACCATCTTCACATAAAGCCCCACATAAATTGCTTTTGACATTTACACACAACATACAATTAAAATCCCCCACCAAAAGAAGCGTTATATCTTTCCTTTTACTACTACTTAAAAGAGTCAATGATTTATACATGTTCTTAATCACAGTACACAGTAAACCTGGAGGGATATTGTTGTAGAAGTTAACCAGAGCAATGGAGAACTTTAGGTCAAAATCCAAAACAAGCAATTGATAATAATTGTCATTTGCAAACTCAGTTATCAAATTTAGGCTCAAAGTATTAGATAAATACACACACAGATTAGCTCTACCACTCCGACCCTCAACCGCTGGGTTATGGTAGGTCCTATACCCATTTAAATGGATTGCTTCCTTGGTCCAAGTCTCCTGGAAGCAGAGGACCTCATATTGAATAATTGTGCTAATGTGGCAGCAATGCAAAAGTCAGTGAGTGTTAGCAAGGCAGCCAAAGCACAGTCCTTTGCCAAAACCCAGGATAAGAGGTGTGGTATTTATAGTCACTCTTCTGAAGCAAAGAATTGTTTTGCAATTGGTGAAGAATGTCGCAAATAGGGGGTGCAAGGGACAATTCACTCATGTTTAGAGCTCAATCAGAAGAAAAGGTGGCATTAGTGTATGAAGATGCTCCTTCTACGTCTGGCAACATTGGGGTGAACAGGGATTTGCATGTGGAGGGGAACAACAACAGTGATGGGGGAGGATCGGGAAACCCAAAATGGAGTTTGTAGTAGGTGGGAGGCAGGTTGGTTTAATGGTAGATTCTGTATCTCTGTATACAAATGTGTCAAAGGAGATGTTCATGTCAGAATGGCCTAGTGTGAGATTACCTCCTAAAGACATTAATCCCTGTGGTTATCATGGTGAGAAGATTGATATTCTGGGCTACATGGTTGCAGAAATCAGTTTTGGTGAGCTAAACATCAAAGCCAAAGTGTATGTTGGTGAATGGGGTCTACCAATATTAGGGTGGATTCACCGGTATGATCTGCATATAGTGATAAACCTGAGGACTCCCAATCATCTCATGGTGATTGGTGAGATGACATTGGAGGATATCCTCCATGATGCACAAAATGTGTTTCGGGTGCAAATGGGTTTGTTAAAAGGATATACACACAAAATATGATTGAAACAAGAGTGCTCCCAGTACAACACAAAGTGAGGTGAGTACCTATAATGGTTATAGAGGAAGTAAAAAAAAAGTTAGCTGAGATGTTAGAGAGTAGGGTGATAGTACCTATCAAAACCTCTTGGTGGATTTCTCCAGTTGTAATCACACACAATGTGGATAGCAAACTCAGAATCTGTGTTGACTTGAGAAGTCTTAATAAAAATGTGGTGTCAGAGAACTTTCCCCTTCCGAATATTAATGAGCTGGTTTTCTTGCTCAAGGGAGGAAAATATTTTTCAAAATTAGATTTTATCATGCCTACCATCAAGTAAAGTTGCTTGAAGAATCCAAATCTCTGACAACTTTATAACTATGGAGGGCACGTTTCGGTTTACATGGATGCCTTTAGGTCTGTGTTCTGCAGCCTGTGTCTTTCAGAGAGTTATTACAGAGGTTTTCAAAGGTGTAGATAATATTGTTTTTTTCAGGATGACATTTTAATGTATGGTGACACGGTAGAGAATCATAATTACACATTGAAACAAGTTCTGGACAGGATTACCAAAGCAGGTTTAATATTGAGGATGGAGAAGTGTGTCTTCTTGGCTGAAGAAGTGGATTATCTGGGGCATACTTTGACATCAAACGGAGTTAAACCTAAGTAAGATCTTTTAGCTGCAATAAGGATGGTCCTGCACATTGTGACAAGGATCAGTTAAGATCGCTCTTAGTTTTAGTTGAATACTACTCCAAATTTGTGGAAAATGTTGCAGCCAAGACAGAGGAACTCAAAGTGCTGTTGAGAAAGGGGGTCAATTTCTGTTGGACAAGTCCTCGAATATTGTGTTTTGAAAATATAAAGAAAGAGATTTGTGAGACACACATTTTGGCACCTTTTGACACTAGATCCAAATTACCGTGGATGCTAGTGCTAATGGGGTTGGGACAGTATTGTCTCAAATGCATGGTAATGTTGAGAAAACAAAAGATTTTGCCTCTTGTTCCATGACATATACTGAACTTCAATATTCAGTGATCAAGAGGGAAAGGGAAACGTTAGCAGCTGTGAGGGGTATGGCATATTTTAGAACTTATGTGTGGGGCTGTCATCAGATTAAATTAGGAACAGATCACAAGTCCTTGATGAAAATTCTTTCTCCAGGTGAAGCTGGTAAGGGTTCTGCACACCTTGCAAGGTTGGCAGCACACGCTCTAGATTATAATTTTACTTTAGAGTACATACTCGGTGGAGAAATGTGCAGGCCGATTGCTTGTCACTTTGCCTATGGATTGGGAACTAGTTGATGATGAAGCAGTGAGGAGAAGTGAGAAAGATGGTGCTTTTGCCAGCACAGAGGATGTGGTGTGTTGGTCTTCATGAGCTGTTTGCACTGAGGAATGGTGTGAGGCCTCGTTACATGATGAGGTAATGAGTGGTGGTTTTAGTTTAATTTTGAAACGAGGACGGAGGGAGAGTACCTTACCCAATGGCAAAGTGCTGGAGGATCTTTGGTGGGAGACATGGTTTTGATGCATTATCAGAGAATAATATCACCAATTGGTGTCAGGGAAAAGTTGTTTCATGTAGCTCATGAGGGACATTTGGGGCAAACAATGACTAAAAAGCATCTCAGAGTGAAGTTTTTGGTGGCCTGGGATGGATGAGGATGCTTTAAACTGGGTAGAGAGGTGTACGGTGTGTATGGAAGGTGTAAAAAGGCTGAAGGTGGGGAGTCAGTTGGACTTTGGAAGCATATGGGATCCAGGTTGTGTATGGCATACCGTGTGTGCTGACTTTATTGGCCCAATGAATGGAGTAAGGCACTACCAGAGGCTTGCTTTAGTGTTGATGGATATACACTCAAAATGGATGATAGTAAAATTTATGAGTGAGATAACGACTGCAGCCAAAATAGGAGTTTTTGCAGATATTTTTAAGGAAGAAGGTTTTCCGAAGTGCATTATAAGAGATAATGACAGACAATTGACTCCCCATGAGATGAGGAGATTTTTGGAGGTATCTGGCAGAAAGCATTCACACAATTCTCTGTATAATCCACAGGCAAATGGTATTGTGGAAATGGACAACAGAATGATCAAGGTGGCGATTCAGCTGGCTGTGGTGAATAAACTCAGTGTGGAGAGTACTGTTTATGATTTGGTATGGGCCTACCACATCACAGAAAATTGAGGCAGTGAAATTCATGCTGTTTTGCTTGATGGGAGGCAGAAAACTCAACACTAAGTTGGATCCCTCTTGGATAAGAGCACTGGTAAGAGGTGACACAGACAGAATGGTGGATGGGTGTTCCAGTGAGAAAGGCAGGCCTGATCCAGGTGTTGTGACAAACAAATGTAGGAATAAATCGGGTTATTGGGTAAAAGGGTAAAAAAATATTGGGTAAAAGTCAAGCGGGGCATGTAATCAGAGGTTTGAGTAAGTTTCAGGGTCCCTATCAAGTCAAGAGGGTATTTAGGTGGCACGTGGAGCTCACCAATGCTGAAAAGCGGAATTGCAGAAGGGTGGCAACATTTCAGTTTAGCAAAGATAGGCATGACGTTTCTGAAAGGGTGGATGAAAGTGTGTGGTTGGGGTTTGAAGGATGTTCCTACAACCATGCTTCAGGGGGAAGTTCGGCACATGTGCCGGATCTTAACCATGATGTATTTAGGGAAAGATTCCATTCTTGATACAGACATCATTCATGATCAATCGTTGGAACTTATCCCTGTCCATTCACTGGGTTCTGAGGCTGGAGAAACTTCTGGTGTTCCAGTTGAGCATACTAATCTTACGGTTCAAAGGCAAAGAAGGGCACCAGCATATTTGCAGGATTATGTTGTGTAATGTGATTATATTTATTCTTCATCCATGTGGTAACCTTTATCTGCTGAGTATTCTTTACCTTTGTCTATTGTTTTGTGTTAGTCATTTTTCATAATATCTTTTGGTTTTTTTTGCTGAAGGGGGTTGCACTGTATGTGAAGGGGGGAAGATATGTTGTAATATGTCATATGGGTTCTGATGTATTACATGTGCTCTGTGCTCTGCTTGTAGAACATAGCAGAGCTGTGGGTTGCCATGGGAGCATGGGTGTTCGATGAATGCAAGTTTGGAGAAGCTGGCAGAGAGAGGTGTCATGTTCAACCTATTTGTTGATTAAAGCTTAATTTCAATGTTACCCATTTGTTGTGGTGTTACTTCACAACAATAGCCCAGTATGTTTTGGCACTGCAAAAGCCATGTACCTTCTGGATCTTCTACCCAAATTTTGTTGGAGCTTCTAAAGATTACTGTCATTAGTCTCCATGGCCACATAAAAAAGCCCTTTTCTGATCTGTTCCATGATGGTTTCAAGGCCTCCTATTACAGCCTGCATTCCAAAGACACTGCTTAATCCGTGGACACAGCCATGCCTTAAGCCCTATGCTTAGATGCGTTCCACTGGCTTCTCTGTAGATATCCAAGGGACCCATATGAATATGCAATTTGAAGGAAAATTGAATTCAGATGATAAGCTGACTCCTCCTTAGACTACAGTTGAGCCACATCATCCTCACTGGGACTGACCGCCCCAGACATCAATTTCACTAACAGTACAGGAGACGTTTCATGACTACTCCGAACACAACAGTCATATCAGGCCATTGCAGCATTCCAGACACTCAAACACATTTACTACTCCATTTGACTCATGTGAACCTAATGGACACAATCTCTCAAACAGCAGTGGTATTCACCATCTTCTGCTCATCCTGCTGCCTCGAAACCTTTGTTAATTCCCAATTACACTATGAGATTCCCCGGGAGATGATCATGATTGATCTCTGGGTGGTCGAGCTCATTTACAAGTGCTATACCCTTCCCTTCCTCTTCTTTCTGAACAGCTATACTTTCTCCAGGACATGCTCGCTAGATTATGCCTCAATTGTGGAGCTGGAGTTGTATGAAGATGGAATTCACAACACAGGACACTTGGGGTTAGTGGAAGAGAGTGCTCACACTAATTGTCACTCTAGCTGATCTCCCTTCAACATTCAACTGGAACCTTCAGCTTGTGAGCTGCTTGTGACGCACAAGCAGCTCGTGATATCTAAGAGGACAACTCTAGCTCAAGAGCAGACATCACATCGTGCTTTCTCTGATAAGCAAAGTGGTCATAGAAGTGATGGCATTGGAAGAAAGGGGTGCAACATTCTACTGCTTTTATTTTTAGTTCATTTAGAATGAGGGAGGACACAGACTCGAAGATGCTTATTTGCTCCACCAATAATTCTAGTTCACTGGAATTAATGGTGGTTCACTACTGTATGTCAGCACTAACTGTGCAAGGTTTGTTCATGTGGAATGACAACTGCAGCTTGTATCTTTATCAAGGTGCCGGCCGTGGGTGCAGATTCACTGCAGAGTTTAGGAGTCCATACATTTCAGTACTTGGATAATTGACTGGTGGAGGCAGGGTCCCTGCGCTAATCATTAAACATCTTCAGTGCACCATGTCCCTCTTGCATGGTTTGGGGTTCCAGATCAACACCTAGACGTCCCACCTATTCCAACTGAGCTGTTCACCTTCAAACGTACAGTGCTTGATACACCCTACCTACATGAAGGCTTTTCTTACTGCTCGGAGGAATGCATATTAATGGGATATGATTCTCATGTTTCTAACTTAGACACCGATTCTGGTTCTCAAGATCTGTGACTGTTATGCCTATCGGCCTCATGCATCCTGCATGTGCCGAACACCAGATAGCAAATTAGGGTCCTTCACTGATGCCTGAGGAATTAGTGGTTCCTGTACCAGGAGCCTATAGGCTTAGGTACAGATTAGTAACTTGGTCATCCCAGATTTGCTCAGGCGGATGTGCCCTTAGAACCTGGAGGAGGGCATACTTTCAGTCCTCTGAAAGTGGAAGCTACCATGGTTGTTGGGCTGGGGTGTCCATCAGTGTAACATCCCAATGTGGAGCATGTAGTCCATGTCAGCGCAGTGATGACACATAAACATGTTGGTGCTGCGGGAAGTCCATCTTGCCATGAAAGCCTCCCAGGAGCAGCTATCTTGAAGCACCTTTGTCAGGTGATGCGCTAAGCCTTCTTTATCAAGAAGACCACAAGAGAGAACTTCATCCCAAAATGGCACAAATGATCTTCACCAGAATAGAGTGGCCATGCCTGAAACTCATTGTACAGTGTAGTGTGGGCCTGCTTTCACAGCAGGATGGTTGGTCCTCCATCCCTGTTCAGCAGCTGCATTCGTAGAGATTGAGTGGTGCCTGCTGCACTCCTACTTTTTGCAATCAGAAGTTGTAGACGTCATCTTATTTGTGAAGAAACCTGCCTCAAAATCAATTTATGCGGAACAGTGGAATACATTTGTTGACTAGTGTGATTGAGAAGTCCTGAATCCCTTTCTGTCATGCCTTTTCAATGTTTTACCGAACTAAAACCTCAATGTCAGATCATTTGTTGAGGGGGTTCAACACTTCAGTATTTAGTGCCAGTACCTTGTACATCACGACTGAGTCTCGCTTCCATTCATGTCATCAACTCCCCATGTACCATCCATTCCATCATTCCATCCATTCACAATCTGCTGCCCTCACCCTTAACAATACCAAGATGGAACATAATTTAACAGATGCAAAAATTTGTAGACCTAACGAAGGAGGACAGACTAGTGTGTCACCTTTGGGGACAAAACTACATACAGTATAGTGTTTTAGGAATATTTGCAGGTTTTCACAACGGTCTAACTACTTTCCTTACCGTGTCCTCTTCGTATCTTCATGTGCCCTTGAGCTCTGTGGTTCTGCAGCTCTAAGGTTTTGCAAATTGTTAGACTTGGCGTTGTTACCCCTGACTTTTTGCCTCTACCTCCTGTATTTTTTACACTGTGCCGGATTACGTTTTGCTGGTGTAGATGCTTTGGGCACTTTGCCACTGCTGACCAGTGCCAAAGTGCAAGTGATCCCTGGAGAAATTGTATGAAATTGATTATCCACCATTGGCAGATTTGTGTTTCCCTTAGGTACCTAGTAAAGTGCACTACGTGTGCCAGGTCGGGTAACTCAAATGCTACTAGTGGGCTTGCAGCACTGATTGTGCCACCCACACGAGTAGCGCGGAAACGATGTCTCGGGCCAGCCACCTCCGTCCCCGTGCGCATTCTGTCGACTGCACCGACGACCTGACCCGTGTCCACACCGCCAGGCCTGACCTTCCCCTTCTTGTGCATGTTAGTCACCCCTATAGTAGGCCCGAGGTACCCCCCTGGGCAGGGTGCCATACATAAGAACGGCAGGACATGTCCTAGTGTGGGCGACATGTCCTGGTAGTGAAAGACCGCAAAATGATCGTTCACTATGGAGGGGCTATCTCACCCGATAGGTTAGAATGGGGAAGGCTGCGTATAATGGTTACCTGCATATCTTCCCATAAGAGCAAGATAAAGAGTCGGAGTCTGGTACCCCTGAACTTGAAATTCGATAATGCATCTTTTAGGCTGGATGGCTTTTGAATTCTGTGTTTGAGGACAGCACTTTTAGAAAGTGGCTGTTCTCATGTTCAACTGTTCCCTGTGCCCCGGCTTCGTGTGGGTATTTTAAAACAAGTTCTGGGCACACGTACGAGAATAACGTTATTCAAAAAGTCAAAAGTACAATTGCAGTTCTTAGTTAATGAGAAAT
Source organism: Lissotriton helveticus (assembly GCF_964261635.1). Classification (NCBI taxonomy): domain Eukaryota; kingdom Metazoa; phylum Chordata; class Amphibia; order Caudata; family Salamandridae; genus Lissotriton; species Lissotriton helveticus. Next base: position 177,430,564 of record NC_136067.1, read on the forward strand.
CACAGAGGTCGACACCGATAGTTTCATGTGATGGATGATTTTTATGCAAACGTAGAATTCATCAAAACAAAGCACCAGCCAACACGTGTTTCGTCGCCTGGGTAGTAACCCATGACTCTTCGGGGCGATGGACCAGTGATAATTCCAACCCGGTCTGGGCGGGTATTCATAAAGTCAACGATTCGGTAGTACGCGATACAGTGATAGCATAATAAACGAGACAAACGGGCAGGTGCGTCCGTGTTCGTTGTGTCCTGTAAAAAGCAGGATCCAGCTTGAGTCCGTCTCACTTCTGTAGAGATCAAAGCCTTTATGGGTAAAAGTATACCAAACAAAAACCCGAGAATTAGACAAGTCTGAATTTACTACCTTTGTGATCAAGAGGTATTCCTGCTGAAGAGGAACAGCTGAAGAGACTCAGGAGAAGACTGCCCTTGCTGTGTGTCTGGGGTTGGCCTGCAGTTTTTTGTTGCCATTGAGGAGCGGATGAAGGGACTCAGCTGTGAGTTGTGTCCCCCTACTTGAAGATGGACTTTGCTGAAGTGCAATGTTGACTGAAGGGAGAAGAGTCTCCAAGGACCAGGGTAGAGCTGGTCTACTTTTACAAAGTCCCAGACCCAAGCACCCCCGAACTTCCTTGCTAGGAGTTCCAGTCATGAGGAGGGCCTGAAGCTGAGAGTAAGGTCTTCGTGTCATCGAGGAGCTGTGCAAGCACGAGAGGAGCAGAATCTGCTTTCTGTTCTCAAGAAAACTGCTGACGTCAAACAGTGGCCGGAGACGACATTGCTCTCCTCTGACGCCGTGCATCATCATCACCATCTTCGTCCAAGGTACTGTTGCCGAGGGTCCATGCGACACTGCCCCAGCCGTAGTGAGTCCCGCAGGCTGTGTTGAACTTTGAACCCATGTGTGTGGTTGACGCAGGAGTAGCCCCAGTGGAGCGACTGGTGGCTACTACGTAATCTTGATTTGTAATGAACTTTCAAAGAAGAACCTTTCAACCAAGTAACCTTATTTATGTGAAAACTCTTTACCGTTTTTGGTCTTGTTAAAATTTAGTAAAGATACTTTCTTTTTCTAAACCGGTTGGAGTCTGTTTGTGATTTCATCATTATGTTCCTGTGAGTGTTAGTACAAATACTTTACGCATTGCCTTTGAAGATAAGCCTGTCTGCCCGAGCCAAGCTATAGAGGGAATGAGCAGAGGTTATCGACAAACGTGTATCCTTCTTACTCTGAAGTAGAAGCAAGGGCCCCTATTTGGTCTAAGGTGCCTACCTCAACCAACTAGAGACCCCCAGTTCTAACACCAATACAATACCAGAGCTGGACGTGGTTGCCTGCTTCACCTTATCAAACTGTAGGACTTTCCTTTTTGGCAAGGCTCAAACTACATTTGGATCCTCACCAACTTCATCCTCGTCCTTCAATTGGGGCTTGGAGGCCCAGCCCATTTCTTCTCTGTAACAGTATTTGAGCTAATTTCTACAGCTGTGGAGATTTTAACAACATCTCTTTCTTCTTAACTCCAAAGATACCAGGCAAGTCTCTGTCAAATCTGAAGCCTTCCCTATCAATGAAGAATCAAATGAAGCATTATTAGATAGTCATCCCTTTGTGTCTGGAGTTGCCAGAAGATTAAACAGTGAGCTGTTTCTCCCATCTCTCACTGCAGCCAGCTTGCCTGAGAAATGAAAGAGAACACACCTGTTCAAGAGACAAAAAAGACAGCAAAATCAATCCCTTTATGGCAGTCAACCTGACGAAAACATCAAAGCCACACAGAACAAGAGGACTCTCATTGAACCGTCAAGAGATTCATTTCTCAAGCTCAGTAAGGGCTGACCTGACTTTAAATATTAGTGAACAACTTAAGAAACATAGGACTACAACAGAAGGGGAGAGCATTAAAAACAGGTTGAATACATTTAAATTGAAGGGTATTGATTGTGCTAGAACAAAATTTACCCACAATAACCCAAATCGAATTTATAGGTAAAAGGCAGTGGTAGGTCTTCTACAGCAAACTGCTAGTAAAAATTCCAATGAGATAGATGAGGCAGATGAGACAAGAAGGAGAGTGAAAAAAGCATAAAGTCCCGCCCAGGGCCACAAAAAGTCCCTCAGTCAATGAAAGAGAACTTTTTTTTTAAGTTTGAATTTTATTGAAGAAAAGGAAAGAAGTGGGGGAGGGGAGGAAAAACAGAGCAATGGATATAGCATTGAAATGCATCAGAGTAAAATACAGCAATTAATTGATTAAGGGAAAAAATACAAGCAATAATTCGAGGAGGCATATGAGTGAAGCATCAATGAGCATGAAAAACTGTAAAGCAGTAGTCAAAAATAACAAGCGAAATATATAATGCAAAATACAAGCAAGGCAGTAAAAAGGCAAAAGGGGGGAAGATTCATGGAGGTTTGCGTACTTCAACTACGTCGGGAGAGAGGGAAGGTCGTGATGGGGCAGAGGAAGACAGGTAGGTAACTAATGGTAGCCAAAGGAGGTCACGTTTGATTACCAAGGAAATAGGGGAAACGAAGTTAGTGTCCAGCCTATGATGGAAACAGACTGCATTCCACCAAGCGTTATAGGAAACGTTTGTGGCATCTTTCCAATTAGAAGGGATAGTATGAAATGCTACTGCTATGAAGAGATCCAGGAGTTGGTACTGGTGAGGAGATTGGGGTAGATGGGGGGAGAGGGAGCCCAAAAAGACATCAGCGGGAGAAAAAGGGATGAGGAAATGAAAAATCTTTTGCAATGAAAGAGAACTTTTAATCCACACCCTGATTACAGTACTTATGTACTGTAAGACAACTCATGGTTTCGACATCTACTCCTTTTCTCTAACTCATTTAGTAAAAGAAATTTGGAAGATTCTAACTTTAAAAACAAGTAATTGTCCCACAGAAACAGAAATTAGTTAGATCAGATAAAATGAAGGACATCAAGGTCCAAAATGACCACCAAAAACATTAAAGTAAAACATATGCAAAGATTTTGTTGAACTCATTTTATGATAGGGTGCTGATATTTAATCAATAGAAAAAGAACATGAAGTAAATTATGAGCAATTAAATGATATGGTAGTGGAAATCATTGAAAAGATTGGGTTGATAGGAATGAAACACTTCTAGAAGAGTGGGTTGTTAAGCTGGAGTCCAAATTACAGAAAGGAAAAATGCAGCAAAATCTGCACATAAAGAGCCTCAATTGTGTGAGTAAATTGAGAGACATTCATGATGAGATGGTATGAGGATAATGGGAATTCCTGAGAGCATCAAATATACTACAGAAGAGGAATCCCTAATCAAGTGGATCACCTACTTCCTTAGGGATGAGATATTAGAGGAAGAAAAAGAACTGTATACAGAATTATTGTCACTTTCTAGAACAGAGGCCTTACAATGCCCTGAAATCAGGCACTCCACCTACAACTGGTAGTTTTTCCAAGGCTTTCTCACTAAGGAGAACATTCTGTCTAAAGAATTTGAAAAAAAGTTAGATTTAATCCTCAGCTGGATACTGTTTATCCATAATTCCTGGCTATTCCTGTAGTATGGCTAGGTGATCAAGAGAAATTAGATCATGCCAAAATTGTTATTCTAGCTTCCATATTAGTCTTGACTAGTTTGAAAACCACCTGGCAGAGAGAAACATGTATATTTCACGAACCAGAAAAAGTTGACAATATTCCTATTAAAATTTAGAAAAAAGGAAATCAATCATTGACTAAGTTCTCATCTAAAGTAAGTCAGATGTAGACAGAATGGTAGAAAATTGGATATCGTTGAGGAACTTTTAAGCTGCTTCTTAGAATGCTGCTACAGACATTCCCAAAGACGGAGACAGTAGTAAATGTACAAGGCCTCCCTAGGTCTCAGACCCTGCTTGTACCTGCTGTAAATTAGAGATGGTGGGTGTGGGTTAAGAGAAAGTAGGGGACAAATAAAAAAACAAGGGCAGTATTGTGCTTGTGCAAGACATCTGATAAAATTAGATGTATAGCTTACATAGTTATGAATAAGCATTTGCGAACTGCTACCTCTAATGTTAAAGAGCTAAATGTGGCTACTATGCAATATAAATTTAAAGAAGAGGTCGCACATTTGAAACCAAGGTTGCATATAGAATCTTAGCATTTTTTCACACTTAGGACAGAATCATCAGATACTACTTCTCAAACAGCCTTGGTGAAGGCAAATTTGTTTGAGCCCTCTTTCAAACTTGCCTATATTACTATGAGTATCAATGTTATTAGGTTATTATTGGAGTACAAATTGGTACAAAGGAGTTTCATAGTTGTTCAGTACATTGCCCCAATAAAGAGTTTCCTCTGCCTTTATTTCAAATCTAAGAGAAATGGCATCAATGACAAAGAAATATCATAGGCAAAGATTTCAATGATATCACTTGTATGCAGTTAAATATCACCAATGCCCAATGGCAAGTGGTTCTCATTATAATATATATTCTTATTGGCATAATGATTATGATGATTATGATTTATGATTTATAAAGCGCCAGAATCGACCCCCGAAGGGGTATCTCCGTGCTCTAAATGGGACGCCAACAGGAGAACCTAGCTGTTAAGGGGCGGAAGTAAACAGAAAGGTCTTAAGCTGTTTCCTGAAAAGACGATGATCCATACATTGTCTTAGCTGCACCGGGAGCTTGTTCCAGTAGCAGGGTCCCAGATAGGAAAGGGCCTTCCCACCATGCCTGGCTCGATTGACTCTGGGTACTGTAGAAGATGTTTAGATTCTGAACGGAGAGACCGTCGAGGAGTATAAGGAATGAATTTATCTACCAGGTAACTGTGGCCAGAGTTGGCCAAGGCCTTGTGAATAGTGCAGTAAACCTTGGACTGCACACGTTTCCGTATCGGAAGCCATTGGAGCTGACAAAGCAACAGATAAGAGGTCGTCCTAGGAGGTGCATTCAAAATCAAATGGGCTGTCGTGTTCTGGACAACCTGAAGACATATAATCACTGCAACATAATAATGATTGAATTATTCATCATTTTCACCATTCTTGTTGGTAACAATACTTTGTTTCCTTCTACTAATAAATGCAGCACATGTATTTTACACTAGAATCCAATTGCTTCAATAAATGTTTTAAATGCCAATTTGCATATTTCTTGTGTCTTTGTTTGGGCATGCCTAAGGTAATAATGAATAGGTAGACTTGGTTCCATGGTTCCCCTGGGAAGGGGATCAGAATGTCTGTTTTCCAAGGTTTCAGACACCATCCGGTACCCTATCAGGTTTAGTGGTCCAGATGGTGCACTCTGAGCCAGAAGCCAGGAATTAGGTCAGTATATTCTGATGATATGAGTGGATTTTTTTGATGCATATGTTGTCCAACCACAGAGTCTTTCTTGATGAGTAGGAGCCACATGAAGCAGGAATTCATTGATATAGCGCATTGTAACCCTGAGGACGCTTCAAAGAGCCTCAATCGACAGATGCACTATAAAGAATCAATCAGGCTTTTGTATAGTGGGACTACTCACCCATAAGGGTCTCAAGGCGCTGAGGGGGATGGGGGTCTGCTGTTAAGTTAAGTCAGGTCTTGAGGTCCTTCCTGAATTAAGGCAGAGAAGGTGATTGCCTGAGTTGCAGAGGAAAGGAGTTCCTGGTACTTGCAGCGAGGTATGTGAAGGATCTTCCTCCAGCAATGGTTGTGCCGATTTGTGGAGTGGTGGCCAGGGCCTGATGGGCAGAGAGGAGATGTCTGGTGGGGGTGTGGAAGGAGAGGCAGTGGGTGATGTATGCAGGTCCGGTATTGTGGAGGGGTTTTTAGGAGTGTGTGAGGAGCTTGTAGGTGATCCTTTTGTTGACCAGGAGCCATTGGAGGTCTCTCAGGTGGTAGGTGATATGCTGCTGCGAGGGATGTTCAGGATGAGTCTGGCAGAGGAGTTTTGGATGTTCTGCGTCTTCTTTTGGAGTTTTCTTTATGGTGCTGGCATAGAGTGCGTTGCCATAATCGAGTCTTCTGCTGACAAGTGCGTGGGTGACTGTTTTCCTTGTCTTGGTGGGGATTCACTAGAAGATCTTTTGGAGCAGGCGAAGTGCGTGGAAGCAGGAAGATGAGGCGGCTTTGTTCTGGCAGATCATTAAGAGGGAGGAGTCCAGGATTATGTTGAGGTTTTGTGTGTGGTCCGTGGGTGTGGGGGGGGTTCCTAGCAATCTGGGCCGCAAGGAGTTATCCGAGCTATAGGCGTTGGGACCTAGCATGAGGACTTCGGTTTTGTCAGAGTTGTGCTTTAGGCATCTGTCCATCATCCAGGTGGCTACTGCCTTCATTCCACTGTCAATGCTGTTCTTGGAGGCTGTGGGTTCATCGGAGAGGATGAGGATCCAGTGGGTGTTGCATGCATAGGAGACGAGGTTGAGTCTGTGTTTTCTGACTATGGTTGCAAGCAAAGTCTAGCAGGGCTTTGAAAAGGGTGGGGATCAGGGAGGAGCCCTCTTGCACTCTGCATCTGATTTCTATGTGTTCTTTGAGAAAAAGTGGAAGTCTCACTCTCTATTTTCAGCCGGTATGAAGGAGCTGACCTAGGGGAGGGTTTGTCGTTGATGCTGGCGTCATGAAGTCTGGCTCAGAGGGTGATTTGGGAGATGGTGTCATAAGCACCCAAGAGGTCCAGGAGGATTAGGGCCACAGTTTCAACTCTGTATTTGTATTCTCTAATCAAAGCACAAGGAACAAGGAAATGAGTGAGGATGCAGCTTGCTCGGCCAGTCACAGAAGCCCAACAACTAAATTCTTGCCCAGGTTAAAAATAGAAATACATTTAGACAAGATAGTAAAATGTAGCAAAGGCCTTCAAAACAGGTCCAGCCACAGGCTTCTGGATTTGGAAGGGATGTGAAGAAGAAGAATGGGTGGGCCAGAACGATTCATTTGGCAATGGGGAAAAATCAAATAAGGGTTTGGAGATCTGCAGTCATAGAATAACAATTTTAATATGTATGCAAAGGGAAAGTGACACTTATTTTGGCCTAAGGGATAGCATCAGTTGTCATTGTGTATTGTAAGTAAAGGTATTGCACACAGGGCATGGATGAAGACCTTGCCACAACCTTAGTGTCCACTTGGAACAGCTGCAAACTGTACTCAGTGGTTGCTGGGAGCAGGGCACCTGTCTTAGGGCATGGGCATGGACACAGGCAGAGGTCATGCACAGTCTGTATCCAGTGCTCATGAGGCATGGGAATGCCTAATGATTAGCACAGATACAAGCATTTTGGCTACAGGGCATGTCTGAAATGCATAAGGTTTGAATCCATGGGTGGTATTATATTACGGCTGACCTTTCAGGTTTTGCAAATTAATAAGGTTTTTGTGGCAGTGGTTTCAAAAACTATATCTTGTAGGAAATATATTATATTACATGAAAAGCTGAAATCCTTGTATAAAAACCTGCCTCTAATTTTCGTATTACATTACAAGGCATCCTGGTTCACCGACGACCTCAAGGACTCCAAGAAGACCTGCCGCACCCTCGAGAAAGCCTGGCTCCTCGACCGGACCTCCGACAACATGACCGCCCTCAAACACGCTATCCCTGAAGGAACGACTGGACAACAACGCCCACGACAGCACGAGAGCTCTTCACTATCGTCAAGGAGTTCTCCAACCCCAGCACCGGCACCAACGACATCACTCTGTCACAAGACCTCTGCGACTCCCTCGCCTCGTTCTCCCACCGCAAGATCGCCGACATCCACAACAGTTTCGGCGCCCCACCCACGCACCCAACCATCGACCAATGCCCCCCACCACCACCCTTCGCACCTGGACCACGGTGACCACCGAAGACACAGCCCGCACGATGAACACCATCCACTCCGGATCACCGACCAACCCCTGCCCACACCACGTCTTCAACAAGGCCGACTCCACCATCGCACCCCAACTCCGGAACATCATCAACGCCTCCTTCAACACCGCCATCTTCCCGGAGAGCTGGAAGCACGCCGAGATCAGCGCCCTCCTGAAGAAACCTACAGCGGACCCCACCGATCTCAAAAACAACCGCCACATCTCGCTCCTCCCTTTTCCTGCTAAAGTCATCGAGAAGATCGTCAACAGACAGCTGACCGCCTTCCTAGAGACGAACGGATCCTTCGACCCCTCGCAGTCCGGCTTCAGAGCCAACCACAGCACCAAGACCGCCCTCATCGCAGCCACCGACGACATCCGGACCCTGCTCGACAAGGGGGAAAAAGTGGCCCTCATCCTCCTGGACCTCTCCGCTGCGTTCGACACGGTCTGCCACCGCACCCTAGTCCAGCGCCTCAGCAACATCGGTATCCAAGAGAAGGCACTGGAGTGGATCATCTCGTTCCTCGCCGGAAGAACACAAAGAGTCCGCCTCCCCCCGTTTCGCTCCGAGGCCACCGAAGTCATCTGCGGCGTCCCGCAAGGATCTTCACTCAGCCCCACCCTCTTCAACATCTACATGAAACCTCTCGCAGCCATCGCACGCCAGCACAACCTCAACATCATCTCTTACGCCGACGACACCCAGCTGATCCTCTACCTCACCAGAGACCCCGACACCGCCAGAACCTGCCTACACGAAGGGATGAAAGACGTCGCCGAGTGGATGAAGGACAGCCGCCTGAAACTGAACTCGGACAAGACGGAAGTCCTCATCCTGGGATCTTCGCCCTCCGCCTGGGACGACTCCTGGTGGCCCCCAGCCCTGGGCACCGCACAGAAGCCAACCGACCACACACGCAACCTGGGCTTCATCCTGGACCCCTCCCTCTCGATGACCAGACAAGTCAACGCCGTCTCCTCATCGTGCTTCCACACCCTGCGTATGCTTCGCAAGATCTTCCGCTGGATCCCGACCGAGACCAGGAAGACTGTCACCCAGGCACTCGTCACCAGCCGACTGGACTACGGAAATGCCCTCTACGCCGGAACCACAGCCAAGCTACAGAAAAGACTCCAGCGCATCCAGAACGCCTCCGCCCAACTCATCCTGGATGTCCCCCGACGCAGCCACATCTCCAGCCACCTGAGGAACCTGCACTGGCTCCCCGTCGACAAGAGGATCACGTTCCGGCTCCTCACCCACGCACACAAGTCTCTCCACGACCTGGGCCCCAAGTACCTCAACGACCGCCTGACCTTCTACACGCCCACCCGCCAGCTACGGTCCACCAGCCTCGCCCTCGCCCTCGCAGCGGTACCACGCATCCGAAGAGCCACCGCCGGAGGAAGATAATTCTCTTACCTGGCTGCCAAGACTTGGAACTCCCTCCCCATCCACCTTCGGCTGACCCAGGACCATCTCGCCTTCAGGAAACAACTCAAGACCTGGCTGTTCGAGCAGTAGCATACCCCTCCCCCCAAGCGCCTTGAGACCCTCCCGGGTGAGTAGTGCGCTATACAAATGGCATGATTGATTGATTGAGTGTGATGTGTCAGGTCGCCCTGTAATAAGAAAATGACATAGCTGCTTTAGTGTAATCAATAATTATAGCGGAATAGTGACATCATAATGTCAGATGCCAGAGTCAGCAGCCAAGGTCAAAGGGAGGCCACAGACCATTATTACATCTGCAGTTTGAAGAATGAAAACAACAACTGACTTCCTTTTTCTGGTACTTTTTCCTAAAAAAGGAGTCACAAAATAGGTTTATTGAGAAAAACCTATCTCTATATCTTTCAACACATTCTGAGCCACAGCATCTTTCAATCTGATCTACTTTAAACTGTATCAAATTAGTAACTGCTTTCTGGCGTCTTTCATTTCACAATACAGATTTCGCTTTCATTCAACATGTCTGCAATCATAGTATCTCTTGTAGGTGATAGATACAAACACCAAAGATGTAAGCGGCTCGTGGAATGGTTGATGGATGACCATGCATTGTAAGGAATTAAATACTGTCTGTCATACATTAAGAGAATACCTCGAAATTGTATGACTGTTTAAAGAAATTCCTCAGTGACTGGAAATACCCTTGTGACTTACGATAGAGAGTACTCTATCTTGTATATTTATTTTCATATTTACTTTAACTTGTTGGCATAAGGACAAACGTTTAATAAAATGAAACTGTTGTCAGGAGAACCCTATGTTGACAATATATGTCAGACATAAACTCTGTATCAGTTTAGTTTTTTACTATCCTTTAATATTACCTGCAGCTTGAAATCCATTTGGGCATCTGGCTGCAAAGAATTGTAGGTCCGATTCACAGAACCAATCTGAGACAAAATCCTAAACTTATTACTTTTGGTTTTCACAGAAACTTTTGGTATTCACAGATGCCCTTACTACTTTTGGTTAAACTTACTACTTTTGATTAAACTTACTACTTTTGGTATTCACAGAAGGCATGTAGTAGTAGTATTACTACTAAATGTCTTCTGTGAATACCAAAAGTAGTAAGTTCACAGAAATGATCTGAGACAAAATCCTAACCTTACTACTTTTGGTATTCACAGAATGCACTTACTACTTTTGGTTAAACTTTTTTTTTTTTGGTTCAAACTGCTTTATTGAGTCTTACACACGGTACACAGCTGTATGCCTACAACCCTGGGGCCGGCAGCATGTTATGTTTAAAGATAATGGAATATGTAACAGATTAACACAGCCCTTTGACCGGCAACCCGGGGGTCCGGCGGCGTTTGACAGGTATATATTTTAAATGTGATGCACCTGTGACAAATATAGCTGATAAAGCATTTCATTAGAACTCATTTTAGTATTTTGAAGTAACCATACATAACCTTTTTTTAACCAAACAGTGATCACTGCATCACAACATTCTCCCTCCTTTTTTTCCCAATTATGGTGTGTCCTTGTATAATCATGCATACCTGACAGTTGTCAGTTTACACAGTGCCTGTCAGTGGTCTCTCTTTCAGATATTCAACTAAGTAAGTCCAGTAGTCTTTGGGTCTAGAACCTGCAGGCAGTTCCTCCTCATAGGTGACTAGTGTGTCTTTACAATATGTGAGGTCTTCCAACCACTTCCTCTGCGTTGGGCACCTTGTGCTGTTCCAGTGGAGCGAGATTCTGTGCTTAGCCATCAACAGCGCTATTACACAGTACTTACGTTTTCTCGCTCGTATATTAGGGACAAGGCCTAGCAGGCATACTCTTATCGAACATTCGATGGGTGTTTCTAACATTACACTTAGAGCTTCCGTCACATGTCTCCAATAGTCAGCAATTTTGGGGCAATGCCAAGCTAAATGAATGAAATCGGCCCCTTCCATTTTACACCGTTTGCATCTGAAGTCTGCACTCAAACCATATCTATATAACCTGTGTGGTGTGTAGTACATTTGATGCAGGTACTTATAGTGAATTATTCTTAATTTACCATTCGGGGTCAGCATATCAGTTAGCATACATGTCGTGGACCATTCTTCCGTGGATAACGGTTCAAACATTACATCGTTCCATTTATGTCTCATTTTGTCAGTGTTACCTGCGATATCCTCTTGCAACCTAGCATATTGCCTAGAGACTATATGTGCCACTGTAGGTGCCGTTAATAGAAACTGCAGTGAGAGCCGTTGTTGAGGTTCCTCCGGGTACATTGTGAAGAGTTCTTTCATCGCCCTCTGTAACCAGTAGTATGTGAAATTAAACAATAGAGTCGGGTTACTGATATAGCTCAATGACTCTAACGCCTTAAATTGTCCCTCTTCGTAGAGATCACCCATTTTATCTATTCCTGCTTGTTGCAGCAATCCCATGCCGACTGCCTCTTGGGTGACCGAGAGCTCCGGGTGATGTGCCAATGGCAAGGCAGGCGCATATAATGGGAGCTTGCCCGCTTTTTTGCCCATCAGGTACTAGGCTGTGTTGGTGGCGTCTATAGTATATATGTCCCGGGTATGCAAGGGCGGACGTGTGTGTGGTAGTATGGCCGATAGGGGAATGGGGTAGGCATCTCCTGTTTCAACCGCAATATGTGACATGAACGGTATTTCATGATACCAGAAGTGTGCAAATTGCGCCTGCACGCACAGATAGTAAAGATAGAGATCCGGTACCCTAAAGCCTCCCTGTGCATAAGGCAACGTTAATGTTTGCAATTCCAACCTAGCTTGCTTGCCCGCCCAAATGAGGTTCAGGACCAATTTGTTTATATTCCGGAAGACTTCTGCAGGTGGTTTGATGGGAATGTTGTTGAACAAATAGAGGAATTTGGGTAGAAGCACCATTTTTACTATGGCAGTTCTATCCGCTAGTGAAAGTGGCAACTTGTTCCATCTGTTAATTTTCTCTTCCAGCTCCGAAATGACCCTCCCATAATTTGTACGGATGACCAGTTCAGGGTCTCTGTGATACCAGACGCTTTTCATGCACATCACCATACATTTCTACCAGGCGTGGGGCTAACAGATCTGCAAAGGCCTTGTAAAACTCGTCAGTGAAGCCATCCGGTCCCGGTGCTTTGCCGTTAGGGAGAGCCCTAATGATATCAGTCACTTCCTCAACCGTGACAGGGCGGGATAAGTATTCTCTATGCCTATCCGATAACCATGCAATCTCCACATCTGCCATATAATCTTGCATGGTATCTGACGTCACGTTTAGGCGTGATTCGTACAGTTGGCCATAGGTTAGTCTGAATTCTTCCAATATCCCCTTCATGTCATATCTGTTAGTTCCCCCTGAGTCTCTTATTGTGTGAATGTGTTGCGGGGCATGACTTGAACATATCTTTTGAGCTAGTGCCCTTCCGGGTCTACCTCTCTCCCCGTATGCTCTCGCCCTCCCCCGTTTCGAGACGTATGTAAGCTCATCAGTGGCATACTCCTGATGTTCTGTCAGGACCGTTTTTATATCCCCTAATATGGTGGCGTCCCTTGTGTGCTCATAGCGGCGCTCCAATTCACTCAATTTAGACTCCCTAATACATAATTGCTGTCTAATGTCTTTCGGGATTCCCGCTGTGGTGCTAATGCACTTCCCCCTTATCGTTGCCTTAAATGCTTCCCACAGTAACCCTATGTCCTCAGTAGTTGGAGTGTTGAGTTCGAAATACTCCACTATAGCTTTGTGTATGGTGTCTGTATATGCGGAATCTAGAAGTGCCGAGGCATTGAATCTCCAGGTGAAGGGAGGTGGTACGTAATGGGGCAGTTGTAGTGAAAGCATCACCGGGCTGTGGTCAGAGAGAGTGCGTGGTAAATGTTTAATAGAGGTCGTCCATAGGGATACCTCACCTGACCCCAACCAGTAGTCGAGCCGCGACCAGCTATTATGTGCAGCGGAGACGTGCGTGGCTTCTGTGTGGCCCGGGTTTCGTGCCCTCCAAATGTCATTTAGATGTAACTCTGCTATAGCATCTTGTAGTTCTGTTCTTGCCCGTTTGTGTGGTTCTACAGTGTTAGGCGATCTGTCTAATCCATCTTGTAAGGCTATATTAAAGTCTCCCCCCCCACACCATGTGTGTTACATTTAAATCAGAAATAATGTGCCATAGTATAGTGAAGAACCTAGGTTCATCCGTGTTTGGCCCATACGTGTTTATTAGAGCTACATTTTGGTTCCTAAGATGACCAAGCACTATGACATATCTACCTTCCGAATCTTTTAGCACCTTCAATACCTTAAAATTAACTCCCTTGCGGATGAGAATGCTCACGCCACGTGCATATGAGGAATAATTGGAGCTGTGCACCGCTTCTGCCCATCTGCTACCTATGGTTGCCGGCGCATTTGCCGCAATGTGCGTCTCCTCAAGAAATGCAACATCTACCTGGAGCCTAGTGAAATATGCAAATACTTGACGAATTTTCTTGGGGTTATTCATACCCCTTACGTTCCAGGTGATGAGGTTCAGCTTCGCCTCTTTTATTACTTCAGCATGGAACCAATTTGTATCTCATCCACTTGGCGCCCTTCATCGTAAACATTTTGTAATTCGGCCACATATCAACAACAAGGAAATCCACAATGTCGTACATGCTATGTAATTCGGAGTTTGCAATGCGTCTCAAATACAGTGATTTGTAAATAACATCCCCAAATGACCTACCCCTCCCCCCACCCACTTCAGCAACCCAACCCTGCCAAAGCCATATCCCTGAACAGAATAAACTATAAAACCAACATGTGCTGGGGGACACCCATGTAGGGGGTCCACCAGGTGCCCACATCTCCACCCACATTGTGGATGTGGACGGGTATTCTGTCTCAATTAACAAACGTGAACATAGTGCTACAAGCCTGTTTACATTCTACACTTTCGTTTGTGTGTACCATATGTCAAGGCCTCATAGCCTGTCATTTAAGCTAACCTTGCATTAACGCCTGGAGTACTGCTGCCCTTCTCAGTATATGCCAAAGTGGTTTCACTAAGAGGTCTCAGCTCGGCTAACATGTAAACAAAGGCAGTATACAATGTGTCAAGACCACACTTTTGCATAGTATCAGAGTGAAGTGTTCGTGAGTCTGGGCTTCATAGTCTGCCCTGCGCGCCAGTGTTTCTGGGCCTTCTGATACAACGTTGAAACCCCATTACCTGATCAGTGCATCTCAGTCCTCGTCGCCTTGCTGTTCTTCTCGGCCTGACGCTCGTCTCCGTCTGCCTAGCTTTTCGATATATTCATGAGTCGCCTGCGGCGTGTGAAGAATTGTAGATTGACCTGCATGAGTTACCTTGGGTTTTGCAGGGTATAGCATGGAATATTCTACTCCCAGGTCTCGCAGCTTCTTCTTCGCCGATTGGTATTCCTTCCGAGCCAATTGGACAGCCATGGTGGGATCCGGGTAGAATTCGAGTTTATTTCCCTGATGAGTGATGTCTCCCTTTTCCTGTGCCCGTCTGAGGACCGTATCTCTGTCCCTGTAATTCAGCAGACGAGCTATGATGATGCGTGGTGGAGTTCCGGGTTTTGGACGTGGCGCAAGGGAGCGATGGGCACGCTCCACCAGGAACACCGACGAGAACTCCTCTGCCCCAAAAAGTTCTTTAAGGAGATCTTCCACATATTTTTCCATTTTTCCCGTGTTCGTTGCTTCCGGAAGGCCCGCTATTCGAACATTGTTGCGGCGAGACCTCGCTTCCAAATCCTCCGTTTTGTTACATAGCGCTTCCAACGTTTTCTCCATGGCGGCGCAGGTCTTAGTGTTGAGGAAAATTGAATTTTGCCCTGTCATGTGTCCCTACGTGTTCCCCATCATATGTTATATGTGCATGATCACTATGCATATTTCCTTAATATGACCGAATAAAGACGCAGTTATAGTTGCGTCCAACGTTAGTATGTCAGTTATCCAGTCCTCGTGAAAGCAACGTGAATTGGGCTTTTAGGCCTATGTTGCCAACGTCTTTACATTGTGCACGTTAAACCATCGAGATGCACCCGTTTCTAGGCCTCACAGGGCCCGGACACCAGATTCAAGCCTCAAGTCTCCTGAACCACTCCGAGGAGAGATGCAGCCCCGCCCGCATCCCTGACCCTTCACACCCTTCCTGCCAAGCAGCGTGGTGCCCGGCTTGGCCTAGCCTGCCTGCCTGCCAAGAATATGTTATGTCTACAGTTATCTGTTCAGCTCCCCGGCTTCACATTCTTAGCTAACGAACCGCATAAACATCTTCATTTATATTCTAGTCTTCCTGTCTCCATGCAAGAGAATTACTGAATTAATACCCATAGAAGATCCATAGCACACGCAATATCCAAAGAAATATATGCATGCACCAGCCTTAGTGACAAGTAGCCTTTGCCCTGATGACTTTTCGATTCAAGCAACATGTACTCCAAACACAAGATATCAGATATGCTATAGGTACAGGTCGTTCTGACATCCTAGACTTTAGTCTCCTCTTCTAGTGCTAGGAGTCAGAGCCCCCAGCTCTCCTCAGTTACACGTCATGACTCGTTTGCGCGCACCAGTAGGTTAAAGGTTCCAGCTGCCCATGAAGCCCCCTCCATGTATCCACCCACTTATGACACTTCTGTGACATCTACATCACATGTTTCCGTGCACGCCCTGTGCACGCCTTCTTTTCACGCTCATATGTTCTTATCTTCTGTTTGTCACTTGTTACGCCTACTGTATTCAATGCAATCGTACTGTTTTACTATATATACTGTATGATGTTAATGAGATGGGGCAGCTGCCATTCCCCCTTTCCTTGTGTCCTGTCCCTTCCTGAACCTTAGCAGGGGATGGAACCCGATGGTCCATTGGCTCGAGCCATCTAATTAAAGCCCGTATGACTCAGATACCACGGATTCTGCCTCTTATTTATTGAGCTATCCTTTTTCAGTTAATGCATAGAAAAATAGTACCGGTAATTATTTATTTATTTACCACATAAATGGCGCCCGAACAGGGACGAGCCCCTTCCCCATGCGCCGGCGATGTAACGCAGGCCCCCTGTACCTTCTACAGCCGTGACGGACCCCTACTGTGCACGTGCAGATATTTCTGCTTCAAGTCTCCCTCAGGCCCACGGAGGAGACGGAGACTGCGGTCCGGCATCCAGACGAGGCGGTGAGGAAGGCGGATCGTCCCGACCAGAGCCCAAGCCGAGAGAGCAAGTGTCCGAGGTATCCGGAGGCCCACCTGTTTCCGAAGCCCGAGGCGCAAGCGTAGTGCGTAGCAGTAACCAGACGTCGTAGCAGTCCAGTCCAGTCCGAGGCCTTCAGTTTTGCTTCCCGGTGAGTACCGTTGCTGGGAACGTATTTAGACGGGTTCATTAATTTGTGCCCGGTCCGACGGGTTTGGGTACACAGATCCGGTCCGACGTGTTCACCTAGGTGGATACGGTATGACGTGTCTCTTTAGGAGACCGGTATGTTCTGTACTGTTTTAGCAGTGCATCCAGTAATTCTAATAAGTCTGTTCTCTGGTATAGTTTCTCGAGAAGTTCCAGTATTATGTTTTCGAAGTATTGTGTTTTCAATGTATTAGGTAGCACCTGTTCGAACTGTTATTAATGTGTTTTTGATGTTGTGGTATGAGTGATTGTTTGCTATTTATTACTGTGTTCATTGTGTATTGTGGTCAAGTTCAAATATGCCGCTGTTTTCTAAGTTACGTCAGATAAAAACCAGAAAAGGGTTACTCGAAGAATCAGTTCCTGTCCCTCCTAGGGACAGTCCTGGACATTTCATGTATCATAAGCATGGCTTAGATGCCATATTGTATCTAGATTTATGGGTGGACTACACCAAGGATCTCGAAGAGAAATATAGATGGCCTGTTTCAGGAACTTGGGATGCCGAGTGCATCATGAGAGTAGAGGAAGCATTATGGAAAAAGAAAGCCAGACAATCCCAGAAAGATGCCATAGAATTGTGGCGTAAAGAATCGCATAAAAGAACAGAAAAGGAATTCAGAAAAGCAGAACTAAGTAGGGAATCCTCAGAAAAAGCCCAAGAAAGGGAATTACTAGAAGAAGGTGAACGAGTTAGAGCAGAACAATCAGACAGACAAAGAAATGCCCTTATTAAAGGTATGTATCCTCTTCTCGCCGAGGGTTTGCCGAAGGCGACCCCGCAAACACCCTGTAATTTACCGCCACCATTGGTCCCGACTAAGCTACGTCATAAACCGACCGCAGCTGAAATCTTCCTTTCTTCCTATTTAGATGACACTGTCCCAGAATATGCTAATACGAATCCTACTCCGCCTGTTCAACCTCAGCACCCTGTTAATAACGTAATTACTGTTCCTCCAGTCATTGGTCCCGGGAATCCTTCTAATCCGCCAGTACCCCAGGACCAACCCACACTACGTATGCCTACTTTACCAGTCACATTACCAGCAGCCGCACATTCAGTATTAATTGAAGATTCTGGTTCAGGGGGAGCAGGGGGAGGTATTCCTATCACCCCGCCTCAAACAAAACGACTGACACTGAGAGACGCAGCATTACAGCGTACGCCAAAAGTGGCTACATACGAAGCCCTCAAAAAGTACCTTACTGATTGTAGATATGATCCAGTGCCAGGCGAAGATCACATGATATTATATTCCGTACGTTTACGACGAGTTGCAAACTTTTTGATTACCATATCAGATATGAAAGACCATTTAGACAGAATATATCATTTCATCCGAACAGGGGAGAAACCAGAAAGTATTCACGAAGCTATGGTACACAGGAAAGTCGAGATTCAAGGTATGATTTTGCAGTTTTTGATAAACTGTTTAATAAGAGAACAGGATCATCCTGATAAAGACAAAGAAGAGATGAAAGTCCTGACAAGATGGAATGACAATATAGCAGACGGAAAACACAAGACACAAAATAGTATAGAAACCATGTACAGAAAGATTCGTAAAGAAATTATAGGCATACACGAGAGGGAGAAAGCAAGGATAATAGCAGAGAAAGAGAATGACTCTTCAGACGAAGAGGCAGACAACGAGAATCCCACTAGAATAGCGTATGTAGGTAGGACGAGACCTTCTGATAGACATACACGCCTAGACTACAAGAAAACTTTTCCTCCTCCCGTACCAGAACAGTGTTCTCTTGAACAATTATTCCAGGCTACTGATAAAGTTCTGAAACTACGAATAGGTTACAGTGAGCTTAGTACCATGCATGAACAAGAACTAGCCCGATCAGCAGTTCGATGGACTAGTGATTCTGCCACGTATTCAGACGAAGTAGTGGCTCAAATGTTTCTGAAGCTTCCGCCAGCCGAACAGCGATTGGTGGGTATGTACATGATCCAGCATCTCATTACACTGTACGAAAGTCAGCATTCTGATCCAGGTCCCTTATACAATGTACTGAACGAGTTACTCCTAAACAGATGGAAAGGTCTAGGTACCGATTTAATTAATGTCATTCTAGAACAACGCCACAAATACAGAACATTTCTGACTCCACATTTTGTTCCTGTTTCACCCCCATTCTACATAGATAGACAGAATCCGTTGCGAGAAGTACATCCTGTTAAGGGAACGGGGGGTGAGCTCGAACGAGTATTCGTTTACACTCCTATAACGAAAATAGAACTACTAGAAATGAAAAAGTTAGTACCCTGTCACGATAAAGATCCTGCAGGGTTCCACCGTGAATTAAAAGACATGCTCCGTATGGGAGAATACACGTATCCCGATATCATCAAAATGTTAAAGGTCCTGTTGCCTGCGGGCATATATGAAAAACTCAAAGAAAAAGAATGGGAGTTGGGAGAGAAAAAGATAGATTGGACAGCGTTAGAGAACGAAGATAATACACGAGTTCCAGGTACTGGTCTTGGGGATAAAGCCAAAGAGTTGCCCGAGTTGCTAATACAAGTCTTGCCAAGATTACTAGCCACGAAAAAGGAAGACTGGGATGCCATCTCAGCCTGTAAACAGAAACAAGACGAAGACACTAGTGATTTTTATTCTAGATTTGAGAAATGTTTCATTATTAATAGCGGTTTGAAAACAAGTAGTGAGTCGTATCCACATCTTTTTGTTACCAAACTAGTTGAGAATTCTTTACCTCAAGTTAAAAATCGAGTATTGAAAGTTGAGAGTACCTGGCAAGCTAATACCCCGTCCCAAATGCTACAGATGTTACAGTACCACCAGAACCGAATCAGAGAAGAACAAGAACACGAAAGTAGACGTATGAAAGACACGAAAATGAAAGTACTAGTGGCACAGTCTGTTCCAGCAGATAGTCAGAAGAGGGGTACGAATCAAACTAGTCATTCGGCAGCTCCCATTAAAGGGACATGCAATTACTGTAAACAGCCAGGTCATTATATAAATGAATGTGCAGTTCTGAAACACAACATAGCTACTGGTAAGACGAAAGAGAGACCGCGTCCTCCAAGACAGGAACATGCTCCGCAGAATACGCAACCACCGCAGAACGCACAACAGACAGTAACAGTACCGCAGCCTATAGCTGCCACACAACACGTTACACAGCAGATGTACCAGTACGCACAGTCAGATTATCCAGAGTATCAGCAGTATTCATGAAACAGCCTAGAGAGGGAGGTTGGCTTGCCTCTCATCGAGGTTCCTGTAGATCAAGAGGGTCCCTATGTACACAGTCAAGTATTAGGGAAAGACAGAAAGTTTCTGATTGATACAGGGGCAAGTAGGACTACCATCAGTCATGACGAGGTTCCAGGGGCTCCACTCTCAGGCTCAAGAAATGTTTCCCTGGGATTTTCAGGAAAGCCTATTGTTAACGAAATATCGAAACCAGTTTCCCTAGAAGTTGGCCCATTGTCCCGAACTACAGACTTGTTACTTACGAAATCATGTCCAGAAAACTTACTTGGTATTAAAACATTGAAAGAATTGGGTGCAGTAATCTGTTGTTCTCCGGAAGGAGTGAGATTGTTTTTACGTGATTTTAAAGGACATTACGTGTTAAGAGATTTTGATCCAAGATTACTGAATGTACCACAGCATTTATGGGCGCAAGGTCCAACTGATGTAGGTTGTATGCACATTACACCATATCGTGTCACCCTGAAACAAGGAGTTGTATTACCTCGAATTCGACAATATAAGTTGCCACCTGAGGCTGTAGCAGCCTTATCGAAAATTATTGACGAGCTCATCGCTCAAGGAGTAGTTGTAGAAACTGACTCCAATGTATGTAATTCCCCGATCATCCCGATTCTCAAACGTACTGACCCAAATGCACCTCCAGTTTATCGACTAATAATTGACCTTCGAGAACTTAATAAATGTATCATACCCCAGTACCCAGTGGTTCCAGATATTTCTTCCCTATTGACTGCCATTGATTCCGAAGCTACGTTCTTTACTGTTATTGATCTCAAGAACGCTTTCTTTAGTGTCCCCATCCATCCAGACAGCCAGTTCCTTTTCGGATTCTGTTTAAATGGACGTAGCTATAAATTCACACGTGCACCTCAAGGTTTCACAGAAAGTCCTAGTATTTACAGTCAAGCACTTAAACGACAACTAGACAGTATTCACATGCCAACTGACACTGCCCTGCTCCAGTATGTCGATGATCTATTGATCACAGCCCGTACAGAACATGACTGCGAACGTGCTTTGCTGACAGTCTTGTATTTCCTGGCAGAAATGGGGCACAAGGTGTCCCCTTCGAAACTGCAATTCTGTGTCCAGCAAGTGGTATACCTTGGACACTTGCTGTCCAAGTGGGGTAGACAGTTGACACCTGACCGTATCCAGTTAATAGCACATTTTCCACAGCCCAAGACACAGAAGGAGGTACGAGCTTTTATCGGCCTCACTTCTTACTGCAGACAATGGATCCCTCAGTATGCATATCTAGCCAAGCCATTGATACAGTTAACAACACAGGAGGCAGCGACATCGACTGTCCTCCCTTGGACCCAGGAACATACACTTGTTTTCAATGAGTTAAAGAAAGCTTTATGTAATGCACCTGTGTTAGCGACACCAAACTACAGTAAACCTTTTACACTTTTTGTCACTGAACGTGATGGTACAGCATTATCTGTTCTCACACAAGACCAAGCAGGACAACACAAGCCTTGTGCTTATTTTTCTAGCACATTAGATCCAGTAGCCCAGGCTCTGCCTGCGTGCCTCAAATCAGTTGCAGCCACAGCTCTAGCTATTAGACAAAGTGATTCCATAGTGTTAGGACACTCCCTGACAGTACAGGTTCCACACTCTGTGGAAGTTCTTTTAAACCGAACACAGACTCAGCACTTGACAATTGCACGATTAACAGGATATGAACTGACACTGTTCCAGCCACACATAGAAATCAGACGCTGCAACATATTAAATCCTGCTACACTGTTACCCTCGATTACCTCATATCCTGCCACACATGACTGTGTGGAAGTTATTAACACCATGACAAAGCCAAGACAAGACTTGACGGACATTGTATTACCTGATCCAGACCTGACACTTTATGTGGATGGTTCATGTATGAGAACAAGTACTGGAGAGTTAGTAGCTGCATATGCAGTGCCTACTGAAACTGAAGTTATAGAAACACATCGTATTGACACCCTGTCTGCTCAAGCAGCAGAGCTCATCGCTCTGACCCAAGCCTGCATACGAGCCAAGAACCTGAAAGTAAACATATATACAGATTCACGTTATGCATTCGGAGTCGTACACGACTTTGGAGTCCTCTGGCAAGAAAGAGGTTTCATGACCTCTCATGGAGCCAAGATTCAGCATGGCCCCCTCATTCAAGCTCTGTTAGAAGCAATACATTTACCGACAGCTATAGCCATTATGAAGTGCAAAGCACATACGAAAGCCCCTGACACCATTTCCCAGGGTAACGATCTGGCAGATCGAACAGCCAAGCTTACAGCCCAGACTCCAGATATTCCAGTTAACACGACAAAGACAGACGTTCCAGTCCCGACGACTTGTATGACAGTTAAGGACCCTACACAAGACGTACTAGACATACAGACACATGCTACCCCAGACGAAATCAAGAAATGGTCTGAACAAGGAGGGGTCCAGACAGATCAGGGATGGTTGACGAAGGGAAAAGCCACATGGTTTCTCCCCGACTCTATGGTTCAAGTCATCATTAATACAGCACACAGTCCAGCACACTTAGGAGAAAAAGCTATGTTAGACAGCATTCAGAATCTTTGGTTTAACAAGCATTTACGAGCAGCAGCGAAGCAGAAAGTGCGTACCTGCATGATCTGTTGTCAGTTCAATCCAGGTAAAGGTGTTCCCGTGGAACAAGGTGGATTTCATCCTCCTGACCAACTTTTGAAGTCCTCCAGATGGATTATATCCAGATGGATCGATGTCGAGGTTTCAAGTATGTCCTCGTAGTTGTATGCGCTTTGTCCAGATGGACAGAAGCATATCCAGTCCCAGATTACACTGCCGCGACCACTGCCAAGCAGTTGGTTCGTGAGTTCTTCCCTCGCTATGGTTTGCCCCGGGTCGTGTATTCAGATAACGGAAAGCCATTCTCGTCCGAACTCATGAAACAGGTATCACTTCTGTTAGGGTACCAGTGGAAGTTCCACTGCGTACGACATCCCGAGGCAGCTGGCCTCGTCGAGAGACACAATCAAACTCTGAAAATACGAATAGCGAAGGTCTGTGCAGAGAAAGGTGTAGATTGGATGGTAGCCCTGCCGGTTGCCCTCTTTTATATGAGAATGGTCGCTCACTCCCGATCGGGTTTGTCACCTTACGAAGTAGTGTTTGGTCGTCCCCCAAACATGTGGGGTACACCTATGCCACGTAAAATCACCGATGTTGACAGTAATATGCTGACAGATTACCTAGCTTCCTTGATGTCTGCACTACTCTCTTGTCGTTCACAGGTCGCGGCTGCCTTTCCAGATAACACCCAGGTGAAACCGCACGAGGTCGTTCCCGGTGACCTTGTTCTGATCCGCAACTTCGATCGTTCAAGCCCTCTGGAGCCCCGCTGGAAGGAACCAAAACTCGTTCTGATGACTACAAGGACCGCCGTAAAGCTGGAAGGAAGAAAAGGCTGGCTCCACTCCAGTCACATCAAGCGTTTCCATGGACTGCGTCCAAAGACTTTTTTCAAGGACTGCCCCGATACTGACTCTAAACTTCCCCTGTTAGAGAAAACTCCGCAGCAGGAGTATAAATTAAAATTGAGGTCTAGTAAGTCAGACAGCGTTTAATTGTTTAAGTCCCTCTCGGGTGAAGCGGTTAGACAGGTTCCTGACATGTATGAGATAGACCCACATAGTGAGAGAGATAGACGAAACTCCAAGAAAACGAAATACTGTAAAAGTCTGCGAAGCAGATGCGTCGTTACGTTATTGTTTATGTTATTTCTGAGTCTTACGATCACATGTATAAGTTATATGCTACACGTATTTTTTCCTCCTCTTGGTCCGCATGTACATTTTTCTTCTAATGATACAGTAGAGCACACTTTTAGTGAACTACCCCCTCACGAGTTATCCTACCGACTTGCAATGCGCAACAATACTTTTATTCGTATGTTACACTATTCACACCAGACCAGCAATGCCACTAATTGTTGGGTATGTGGTCGACTCCCCCCTTACCAGACAGTGAAGGGAGCTCTGCCACTTTTTCCCTATCCGTTTTCACACAATGGTTCGTGTGGAGCCTGGTTTACTTTAACGTCATCTTCAGACGATAAGTCCCTTCTGAATAGAACCTGTTTCCCAGACAAGGACGGTCTTTCCCATAGAACGGGGTTAGATCTAGAAAATGAAGTATATGATCTAGGTAACTTTTCCTCCAACCTCATGGTCTTGAATGTTCAGTCCGAGACCACTCCAGACTTGCCTTCTATAACAGTTCTAGCAGTGAAAGGCGAATTATGTGTTAGAAAGAATGGTTCAGTACATCTAGGACACAGTGATTGTACTACTGTGGTCGAGTATAGTGACAGTGGGAAATCTACTTTTAAAGCCTCACGTCATTCTTATTTTATATGTGGTCAGACCGCATATGTATGTTTGCCCCTAGATTGGGATGGAACATGTTACATTGCCTTCCTACTGCCACCAGTTTTCCTGGCCCCATCCGATTATCACAGAAATACCCATCTAGTACACGTTAGACATAGAAGGGAGATCGAGTCCCCAATTGTCGATCAAACTGAAACTGCCTTAGAACAGTATACAGATTTCAATAAAGGTTTCTTTTTCTTCATAGGTCCTGTCCAGAATAGTAAATTAATACGCAGGTTAACCAGAACCCTTGAAGCAGTAGTGAATGAGACTACTTCCGCCCTAGGTAACTTAACAGAAGAGCAGTCTGCTATGAGATTTGTTGTTCTTCAGAACCGCCTTGTTCTTGACGTCATACTGGCCGATAGGGGCGGAGCTTGTAGAGTCATCGGATCTAGTTGTTGCGTTTTCATTCCTAATAACGCACCGTCTGTGTATTCAGCCATAACTAGACTTCATAAAATAGCTCATCAGCTACACCAGAATCCAGGCACCTGGACTTGGTCCGGCTGGCTCTGGAGTATAATATCTGCGTGGGGATGGAAAGTATTGTCATTCCTAGGAGTAGTAGTAATGATCATATTTAGTTGTTGTCTCTGTTTACAATGTGGCCCTGCGATTTGCGGCTTGTGTGCTACATCTTGTATTCCACGTCCAAAGTCCTATTCCCAAAAGATAAAAGACGAGCAAATGATGCTGTATGAACAGATAGATAGTATCATGAATATTGATGTTTCCTGATGGAAACGTAGGGAACAAGGAGGGAATGAGGAAAATTGAATTTTGCCCTGTCATGTGTCCCTACGTGTTCCCCATCATATGTTATATGTGCATGATCACTATGCATATTTCCTTTATATGACCGAATAAAGACGCAGTTATAGTTGCGTCCAACGTTAGTATGTCAGTTATCCAGTCCTCGTGAAAGCAACGTGAATTGGGCTTTTAGGCCTATGTTGCCAACGTCTTTACATTGTGCACGTTAAACCATCGAGATGCACCCGTTTCTAGGCCTCACAGAGCCCGGACACCAGATTCAAGCCTCAAGTCTCCTGAACCACTCCGAGGAGAGATGCAGCCCCGCCCGCATCCCTGACCCTTCACACCCTTCCTGCCAAGCAGCGTGGTGCCCGGCTTGGCCTAGCCTGCCTGCCTGCCAAGAATATGTTATGTCTACAGTTATCTGTTCAGCTCCCCGGCTTCACATTCTTAGCTAACGAACCGCATAAACATCTTCATTTATATTCTAGTCTTCCTGTCTCCATGCAAGAGAATTACTGAATTAATACCCATAGAAGATCCATAGCACACGCAATATCCAAAGACATATATGCATGCACCAGCCTTAGTGACAAGTAGCCTTTGCCCTGATGACTTTTCGATTCAAGCAACATGTACTCCAAACACAAGATATCAGATATGCTATAGGTACAGGTCGTTCTGACATCCTAGACTTTAGTCTCCTCTTCTAGTGCTAGGAGTCAGAGCCCCCAGCTCTCCTCAGTTACACGTCATGACTCGTTTGCGCGCACCAGTAGGTTAAAGGTTCCAGCTGCCCATGAAGCCCCCTCCATGTATCCACCCACTTATGACACTTCTGTGACATCTACATCACATGTTTCCGTGCACGCCCTGTGCACGCCTTCTTTTCCCGCTCATATGTTCTTATCTTCTGTTTGTCACTTGTTACGCCTACTGTATTCAATGCAATCGTACTGTTTTACTATATATACTGTATGATGTTAATGAGATGGGGCAGCTGCCATTCCCCCTTTCCTTGTGTCCTGTCCCTTCCTGAACCTTAGCAGGTGATGGAACCCGATGGTCCATTGGCTCGAGCCATCTAATTAAAGCCCGTATGACTCAGATACCACGGATTCTGCCTCTTATTTATTGAGCTATCCTTTTTCAGTTAATGCATAGAAAAATAGTACCGGTAATTATTTATTTATTTACCACAGTGTTGGTACTGGATTCGTCCTCCACCGCCGATATTCTCGTTTCTGCTTCTACCAGCCGTTCTCCATGCTTGTCCAACTTAGCGGCCATGTGGTCAACCCTTTGCGTTAGAGTATCCAACTTCCAGTTCATTTCTTGCAGGCTGCGCTGTATGGCCTGTAGCACACCCTCCATGCCGGTGCCCTCGTTGGCGTCATTATCCCCTTCCGTCTCTGACACGCCAGTAGCTCCCTTGTTCTGTTTTTTCGCTTCAAATTGTAGCTTCGTTAGCTGCTTTTCAAGCTTGCCCATCTTGTCTGCTGTACTGGGTAGGCCACTGCTTCCACGCGGGGTAATGTTAACGGCTCATGCCCTGCTAGTCGCCGTGGTCATCCGGTGGCAATAGGTTTTCTTGAACATGATCGCGGTTTTATTGGCATCGACACCAGAGTCAATTGCATATTAGGCGGCCTTATACAGCGTTATATCCCACGGAGACTTGCCACTCAACCAGCCTCTTACTTTGACATAGCCTCACCAGCGGTATTGTCGGCAAGCGCAGTCCGCGCAGTCACACAGCACTCCACAGGCGATGTGCTCCTATATACCTCCTCTTGTGGGCGCTACATCCACAGGTCGTTCAGCAGCATGTTTTATTGCACGAGCAAGCAGGCTAATACAGGCAGTATGTAATTGTTGGCGGGGACGTCCTATCCTGCTTTGTATATGTTAGGCAGGTACACCATACGTATTGGTCTGAATCTGTGTCTTTACGTACCCACGGTGCCTCCTCATCTGTAGCAGTTGTGTATTTGGTCGATCACAGTGCAGCCCGCCCTGTGCACATAGATGGCGTTGCTGCTACCATAGGATCGAAGACCCGACAGGAGACTAGAGCGCCGCGAGGACCCGTACCCTGCGAGTCTCCTATCACCGCCAATTTCGTTGTGTTAAGTAGTATTCAGTAGAGCAGCTTGCTATGCGCAGATCGTTTCTGGTATCCTCAGACGGCACATTGGAAGTCTAGACGCTGGTGTAGGGCTTATATATTGGTAGTGGCCACAGCGCACATTAAACGGAGACAGTAGAATATTAATTCAATGTCCGTTACAGGCAGATCGCGCGCTCAGGCATTTTGCGTTTCAGCAGAGCTGCCATTTTGTACGCTATGAGCGCTCCGTGGAACGCACACCACAAAGTACTCACAGTCCTCTGCATATAGTGTTAGTTGCCGGTTGCGTACTGTCGCAGCTCCTCCAATCCCTTTAGAGTCCCGAGGGAGCATGTTAAGGCTTAGTCCAAGGTCCGTGGATGCTCGTCTCTGCTCCGGCTCCACTTCGCGGGCGCCGCCATTTTGAGATTTCGGCCGCAGTTCACACTTCTCAGCCTCATAAGTATAGTTTTAGCCAGTTTTGGGCACTAAAAAAACCCTCTGGCCATGGTCTAGGTATTCCGACGCTGGAATCCGCGGAGTCAGTGCATTTTAACTTCAGCAGCACAGCGGTATTTACAGCAACAGTCTCCAGTCCGGCGGAGCTGCTTCAGGAGCCAGCCATCCCGCAGTGTGACCTCTAGCGCCCCTACTTTTCGTTAAACTTACTACTTTTGGTTAAACTTACTACTTTTGAATGAATGAATGAATGAATGAATACAGTCTTATAACGCGCAACTTAACCCCTAATGGCATCAAGGTGCCCAGAGGATGGTATAGTTTGTGTTATGAGCCGATGCCAGATTACAGATAAGCCTTTGCAAAGAGCCAGGTTTTTAAAGATTTCCGGAAGAGCGTGGCAGATGGTTGCCCTTTTAATTCCAGAGGAAGCGTGTTCCACAATCTTGGGGCGAGAGAGGAGAAAGCCCTCCCTCCCCAACTGGCTCTGAAAACCCGGGGGACAGACAAAAGATTTTTGTCGGAGGAGCGAAGGGCTCTGCTAGGGGAATAAGGAACTAGCAGAAATCTTATGCCTTCAGAACTTACTCCACACAGGGCCCCATGAACAAGGCAGAGGATCTTAAAAGAGGTCCTAGCCTGGATGGGTAGCCAGTGCAAGCTCTTCCTGGCTAATGTGGCAGAAGAAATTCTAGGGCCATCCAAAACAAATCTGGCCGCCGCGTTCTGTACAATCTGCAGGCGCTGGATGACCTTTTTGTTTATGCCTGAGAGGAGCGCGTTACAATAATCTAGTCTCGACGAGACAAGGGCCACCACGATCTGCTTTCGAGCTTCTAGAGAGAGATAATGTGCTATCCTTCTCAGAATCCTGATGACACCACAGCAAGTAGAAACCGTCCTATTGACCTGGTGGTCCAAAGAAAGCTTAGTGTCTATCCTCACCCCCAAATTCCGGGTGGTCTGAGAGGGCAGGGGGCACACTCCAAGGGATGGAGCCCACAATTCGCTAGACCAAATGTCATGATCTCCTCCGAAGATCAAGACCTCGGTTTTCTCTCCATTCAACTTTAGTGAATTCAGAATCATCCACTGTGAAACGGCCTCCATGCAGTTCCTAAAATTGAGGGCGGAGGAACTCACCGAGTGGGAGAAGGAAACCATGATTTGGGTGTCGTCAGCATATGACAACACCTCCAGCCTTACAGATCTTACCAACCTGGCAAGTGGGGCCACATAGATTTTAAAAAGTGTGGGGCTCAGAGCAGATCCCTGGGGGACCCCACACTGCACAGGTTTGGCGGGGGACAGAAACTGTCCCAGCTTGACCTTCTGTTCTCTCTGATTGAGAAAGGAGGCCCTCCACCCCCATCTCCCTAAGGCGTGTTACCAGGACTGAGGGAGACAGGGTATCGAAGGCAGCTGTCAGGTCGAGCAGGACCAGAAGGGTGGTCTGGCCCCTGTCGACCTTCGAGCGGATGTTATTTGTGACCACCGTGAGGGCAGACTCAGTAATATGAGCCCTACGGAAGCCATGTTGAGAAGGATCCAACAGGCTAGAGGCATCTAAGTAGGCAGTCAGATGTTGACTAAGATGAACCTCATGCATTTTTGCTGGGGCAGTCAGCAAGGATATCGGACGGAAGTTCTTCAATATCTCAGGGTCGAGGGTGGGCTTTTTCAACAAAGGTTTAACCACCGCCATTTTCCAGGAGGATGGAAAAATGCCTTCCGTGATTGCACAATTCATCACCTATAAGAGGGGAGGCAACAGGGCCTTCCTGCAGTCTTTAAGGATCTTGAGGGGACAGGGATCCAAAGGGGATCCAGATTTTATTTTGTCCACCAGCAGATCCAGCTGCTGAGCGGTGAGAAGGGGAAAATTGAGAAGGCTAGTATGGAGTTCATTCGCCTGACGTTCTACGGAGGGCAGAACATGTAGGAAGAGGGGACCCAGTTCACATTTAAGAGATTCAAGGGAGGTGTAGATGTCCACAATTTTCGTGTGAAAGAAGGTCGAAATCTTATCACACAAATCTTGAGAGCCCACTATGGGGTCCGGCGTTTGCAGGGAACAAAGGGAATCTACGATCCTAAACAGTTCCCTAGGGGATTTAAGGGAGGCCGTCAAATTCGAAAAGTGGGCCTTCTTTTCCTATATTACCCTCCCTTTATACCCTCTAAGAAGGCATCTATGTTTTTCCTTCTCCTTAGGATCTAAACAAGTTCGCCAAAGCCTCTCCTGCTTTGTGCATCCCTGCCTTAAAAGCCTAAGCGATTCAGAGAAACCAGGGGGCTGAGGGTCTCTTTCTGGCCGAGTAGCACTGTTTAGCGGGGACCAGCGAGTCTACAACTATTACAATGGAATTGGAGAAATCACGGGCAGCAGCATTTGCATCCCTCAGGGGGGCTGACCCAGCGCTATACATGAAGGGAGCAAGAGTCTCATTCTTAATCATCCTAAAATTCCTTTTTCAGTTCCCATTTCCTGGAATCAGGAAGTGGGACAGGAGTGTGATAGGACTTTAATTCGAGAGGGACGGCCATATGGTCTGACCATGCAAGAGGAATGGGGGAGCTATCATGAGTCTAGGGTCATTTGAGAAAACCCCATCCAGCGTGTGGCCGGCTAGGTGGGTAGGGCTGTCCACCAATTGCAGCAGGCCACATGAGGCTAGGGAATCCACCAGGGAAGAGGTGTCACTAGAACCTAACCTTTCCAGATGGAAATTAAGGTCACCCAAAACGGTCAGGAGCGGTCTATCGATGTACGGCTCTAACATTTACAGCAAGTCATGGCTAAAACTCGACCTAAGGCCTGGGGGCCTGTAGAGCAAGAGGCCCGAAAAAAAGGCTTTGGGCGAGGAATTAAGGGTGAAGTAGACAGCCTGGAAGGGATCTAGAGGAGTGGAGAGGGGTTTAATGCGGCATATAGAAGAGCTCTTATACACTATGCCCAGTCCTCCTCCCCTACGGCCAACTCTGTCCATACGGGCTAGGGCGTAACCATCAGGGATGGCATTGCCCAGCTCAGGGCCAGCAGAGTCTGATGCCCATGTTTCCGTGACAAAGACCCACGAGGGCTTCCTAGCGGAGACAAAATCCCTGAAGGCAATATTATTCTTAACTAAAGATCTAGCGTTAATAAGAAATCCAACTTCAGAGATTAGTGGTATTCACAGAAGGCATTTAGTAGTAGTATTACTAGCGCCTTTTTTGCTGCTTTTTAAAAAAAAAAAAACTTTTGCGCTTTGACCTGTTTAGAAAGTTTTGAAGTTTAAAAAAAAACTATGACACGCTTATTTTCGCAATTTTGTATACCTCTTCACGCACTCGTAATGCATAGTTGATTGGTTTATCCTTCTTGTTTTATTGTTTCTTTGACCTCTTTCATTTCATTCATTACTTTGACTGATGCACAGTTCTTAGTACAGAAAAGTAGTAGCAATAATGACTTTTCCCTTAAACCTGTGGAATATAATGCCTCAGGCCCATGTTGGATGACCAATAACCTTTTGAAGGTCAATGCAGATAAAACGATTCTACTGAATCAACTTTAGACCTGGACCTGCAATTGACTGGCCTCTCCTCCTTGGTTTTGCCTCCTATTTCCAGTACACCAGAGGAAAAAAACTCTGTCCATCTGAGTGCAGGGGAAAGAGATAAAACTTCTAGGGGCAGATTTACAAGGCCCTTGCGTCATTTTTGCGCAACTGTTGCATCACTTTTTGTGACGCAGCAGCAGTGTAAAAATGCGGCCTATTTACAACGTGGCACATCTAGGGAGATGCGTTACGTTTTAAAGCCTTGCATCACATTATACCTGCGTCAGGTATAATGTTTGCAGGGAGGGCGTTCCTACGCAAAAAAGCCTTGTAGAAGTGATGCAGTGAAATCTACAAGATTTCCCTGCACCACTTCTAGGACACCACAGCATCAAAACCTTACGCCTGCTTGAAGCAGGCAAAAGAAGTGACACAGCAAAATGAGGATAGGCCTCCCCCTGCATTGCTGGAGTTGTGTTGTGCTTGCGACACGACTCCAGCAATGCGTGACTTTTGCGTCAACAGATGCGACAGAATTTCTGACGCATCTGTCAATCCTTGCGCCATGGTTCGCCGTATTGTAAATACTGCGCATCCATGGTGGCGCAAGGGTTTCTCAGGGTGGCGCAGAGAAAGTGACGCATCTTCACAGATGCGTCACTTTCTTTTAAATCTGCCCCCTAGAGTTCAAGGTGCCGCACATTAAAGAGAAGCTGAATGGTATAGCCATTACTTTGAAGTTTAACAACCTTAGAAGCCACATATTTGCTAAAACAATTCAGTTTTGGAGTTCTTTCAAGGAATAACGATTTAGAGCTTGGAGAACATGGTTCTTTTTTCAAATAGTCGGGCAGTCATATTTCCTATGGTGGTGCCACTGCTGGCTTAAGTGGCGAACACCCTGCAGTAAAGGCATTGGGACTGTCCCTGTAGGTGCATCAAATCATCCGCCTTATATAGAGGAGGCGGCCTGATGTAGAAGGCAAGGCAAGTACTTTTGTATGTTGCTATGGTCTATACAAATTGTCATTGCATATTTCATTTAACTGGTGCGCTCCTTGGATTCTAGACACATACAACAGCTGGATTTTGGTTTAAAGTGTATACTTACGTATTAAAATCCCCACACTTAGATTTATTTCCTCGTCATCCTCTTCTTGCTCTTCTAGTTTCGGTTTCGCGTTGTGGCCTGAAGCGCAGATGATAGTTGGAGAACAAAAAAGAGAGGATTAAGAGTGAGTGCATCTGCACCAAGGAGCATTAAACTCTAGAAAGAACCTACCCCCTCATTTTCATCGCTTCACTGGCAATAGTGTTGTCAGAGTAGGGCCAGAAGGAGACCATGCCCCAGCTCTCCTTGTCCTAGTCCTCCCTTAGGTGTTGAATATGAAAGAGGTAACATGGGGAAAAAATACACTGAACTTTCCGCACACATGTATTTGTCAATCAACATTTGATTACAAATCAGTGTTTGAGGCTACAGGATTGCTTAAAAAGTTAAAGTCTGACTTTCTATGTTTGTGTGCATATATGTCTATTTCTATAAACAAAGTGATGAAGATATGAACAAACATTAATATAAAATCAGTTTTAACCATTTTAAGCATGTTGTAAATTGTTCTCTGAGTCAGTGTCCCTTTTGAATCAGGCCTAGTTTTAGAGCTGGGCAGTTATTGGACAAAACTAGAGCATGTTTTACGACTACATCCTCCATTGACATTAGTGCTACTTACTTTGGCACTTAGGACAGAATCACAGTTTTTTCCATGGGTAAGTTGTCTTACATATGGCTGTTCAATAGTAATTCACACCTAGAGCAGACTCAACTGCTTACATTGGTAGTTCAAACAATTGATATACATATTACAAACTGCGCAAAAATCACTGTATTATTTAGCATGTTTGATAGACAAATCACAATGGAGATGTATTCTATGAAAGCTCTAGTAAGTGCCCATGCTAGTCAGTATACATTTTCACTGGTTAGGGACCTAAATGTAATGGCACATACATTATATACATATTACTGAATGCCTTTTGTGAGACATTAAATGTCAAGGACAACATTGATTATTTTGATTTTCTTAACCGCCATGGATGAGAGCAGCTACATCACATGCATGCCTTGCTAGCAGCCTGACATCGCTGCGGAATGTTTTTCTGATTAGACTGACACCCTCAGTTGTTGGATCAATCTCCAGATCTAAAATCACTAAGGGGGAGGGTGCAGGAGCAAAGGTCAAAATCTTTCCACTGGGAGAGTCTCCAGGCTGTTAGTGCATCAATAGTGAAGACATCCTTTGGCAAATCCTGCCTGGAGCAGAGAAAGAGAACAGACGATTGAGCACACAACTGGAAAAATCCTTTCTCTACAGGGTGTTTGTAGGTGGTGTGCAGAGAGAGAGAGAGAGAGAGTGCATGCAAGTGTGAAGGTGAATGGTGCTTCTTCAACCATCCGGTCATACTGGGGGTGCTCTCTGAATAGAATGCCCAACCCATCCCAGTACACTGTACACTGTATGTGTTGTGACACAGTTAAGGAACAATCGTTTATATAAAAAAAACTTACAAACATTCTACAAAATCCAGAGGGAGACCTGCCAAACACAATAAATAATTTGCACTGCTTGCATCACACATAGTCACACAGATGTCACACATAGGCAAACACAAGTCAACATACTTTCAAGGCAATTAAAACTACTGGGCATTTTCTACCAGCGAAACAGCTATAACTTAACCTGTCTATGATATGACGACATTGTGACATATATGATGCTCCCATTTGTGTACTGGCATCATTTCCCTTTCAAACAAGCCATGTCATACTTATTCAGGATGGCCTTGTTACCACCTGGGTAATTCACAAAGGTGAGTCCACAACTACAGGTTTGGCAGCTCCTTTCACTCCACTCCTTCAATGTCTGCGCATCCACAGGCTTAGGTGGCATTTCTGTAGACTTCAGCACCTTCATAGATGCTGGTCCCATTGACTACGCCCCACCATCACACAGTCGGGCCTGCTTTCACAGCAGGATGGTGGCTCCTCCATCCGAGTTCAGCAGCTGCATTTCTGTACATGTAGTGAGTAGTGCCTGCTGCAGTCCTTCTTTTTGCCATTAGAAGTTGCAGACGTCATCTTGGTAGTGAGGAAACCTGCCACGAAACTCATTTATGCAGAACACTGGAATAGGTTTGTTGACTAGTGTGAGTGAGAAGGCCTGAAACCTTTTCAGTCCTGCCTTTTAAATGTCTCACCAAAGTAAATCCTCAATGTCAGCACATTTGTTGGGGAGGTTCAACCCTTTAGCATTTAGAATCAGGGCCTAGTATTTTATGACTGAGTCCCGCTTTCATTCATGTCACCTACCTAATACTCTCCATGCATTATCCATTCCATTCATCTACAATCTGCTACCCTCACCCCTACCAATAACAAGAACTAACATAATTTAACAGATACGAAAATAAGTAACCCTCACCCAGTTACAGAGACTTGTGTGCCCCCTTTGGGGACAATGCTATGATGCAGTGGAAATTGCATTTAATTTGTAGGGGTGCATTATAATCACACACGTAGAGCGTACCCGCATATAATCCTTTGTCGTTTTAACATGAAGTGTTAGGATCTTGAAATTTAAGAACATAAAATGTGATATATTTAGCTCATTTCATAGTAAACATGAAGGGTTGATGTAGAAAGTACATGTAAGTAGCAGAAAAACTAACGTGAAAAACTTGTGCAACTGACAATAATTTATTATTAAATGTGTTTATTAATCCTTCGTGTCATTTTTCATGTAGGTAGGAACAATAACTAAAGGTGTCTTATTTCCTGTGCACTTTTGTGCAGCTCATACACTATTTTCTTATGTTAGGTGATTCTTGTGGGCCTGAAATGCATTTCATTAGAAGCTCTCACTTTAGAATGAACAGTTTGGATTCCGTTCTTTCTCATTTTTTATGTTGGAGGTGGAAGAAGCACCCTTGTTAACTAGAGTAGTGTCTTTGATTTATTGGTCAGGCAAGCAGAGAAGGGGATACATCACAAGCTAAAGCCGATAAGGAGAACTGTTGTATTTCCAAAAAGGAGAAGGCCTGAGAATCAAGGTCAACATGTTAAATTCAGGAACATCGCTGTCCCGTGGAAAAGTAGCTATGAGATCGCGGTCGGAGCGGATGGCGTGACACGCAAGTACTCTTGGAAAGATACCTGTACTATTGGAACGTTGCAAATCGGGAAAAGAGCCCACTTCTTCTCTGCCTTTAGAGAGAGAGCATCTCAGAACTTTATGCAATTACTTTATGCAATTAGACCTATTGATGTTGGAGAAACTTCTTAGGAAGACTCCACAAGCTGAAACCTTTTATTTTTCCCCCAGAATATGCTTAAGGAGGGATGTCACTTTAGCGCTAGTTTTGAAATACATGCTTTATATTCATCAACCCTCGATGCAGGGAAATTTTGACTCATGCTTTGCGATCCTCTGTATCCTATTTCTTGAGTTAATTGTTTTGTGCATGTTGCATCGATTCAATTTTATTCGCAGATTTGGCTTTATGCTGATTCCAATGTATTTCTACTATATCATTTTGAGGTGTCTCTATGTTCAGTTATTTGTGGCTCTGTAATAAATTAACTAACATTACATAGTTGTCTGTGGTTACTATCAGGCACATGCATCAAAGCTTTTTGCGATCGCAAATTGTGCGAATTGCAAAAATCGGCCGTTTGCGATCGCAAAATTAGTTTTTGGGATGCATCAAAGGGTGAAGGCCCTCGCAATTTGAGAATTCGCAAATATTTGCGAGTTCTCAAATTGCGATTTCATTTAAGGAATCGCATTTTGCGATTCCTTAAATGCAATGCATGAAAGTTTTAAAAATAGCGATTTTGCAATTAGGGGGAGCAAATTACCATGAGGTTGAACCTCATGGTAATTTGCGAAAACTTTAAAAAATGCACTTTTGTGCATTTTTCAAAGTTTCATGTTGTGCACACAGACTTTTGTGCAAAAGCCAAAAATCATGCATGTGCCTGTATGTGTCCAGAGAAATTCCTGTTGAATTAATTGGTGTTATTAACCATTTTCTCCCCTCTTAGCTTACATGCTGCTATAAAGAACCATGGGATTGTGATTCTAGATTAGATCCAGAACTTATGGGCCGGACACTTTCAGTTGGTAGCAGAGTAGGATGGTTTGCACATGAAGCGAGTGGGGAATCCATAATTAGTCTAGAAAGGAGGAAATTTAGAAACCCAGAGCTCCAAAATAGAGCCCAATGATCGAGAAAGGAGACTGACAAAATTTGATGGTGCAGCAAGATCAGCAGCGAACGTAGGAATGCGTATCAATAGGGGTGTGTTAGATTGTGTTAGTGAATTGATTGTGGTATGTCTGGCAGAATTCATGTGAGAGTCGAGTGAATATGGTTTAGGGCCAGAAGTGGTCCAAGGACTGAGATTTGAGTTTCAGGTCCCCAAGTGGCTTAAGATCCCCCAGTATATTAAATGGTGTAGAAGATACCAAGGTTATTGTGATTGTTTGACCGAAGAATTTAGGAGTTGTCATGAGACGTCATAGACAGTTCCACCTAAGATGGGGAACTTTGTGTGATTGGGACATATGAGAATTGTTTAGTGGACCTTGTGTACAGAGATAAAGTATATTTATTCAGGTGAAAAGCGCAGGCAGAGGGTTGCCATGTGTGAATGTTGTGGGATGACTGAATTATATCTATCCTTTTAGATAGCAGACAATTACAGAGTTTAATATGATTGTGTGAGTGAATGTGTATGGAGAAATTGTGAAGGAGGGTGAGTCGCTGCGAGGAGTGAAGGTGACGCCAGAGTGTGCAGCGCTGTGGCGTAACACTGCGCTGGGGTCGGTCGTTAGTCATCAGGAAGTTGTGGTTGGGAAAATATTGTTTCATCGTAAAAATTGGATAACCTGTCATTTAATCATGCAACATTTTAGGGTGTTGCGGGATCTTTTCTGGGGTGATCAGGGAGTTGTTACTCGAGTGGGTGAAGAAGCACCACCTGAGGATACTCCATCGTACTATATGGTAACAAAAGTAGGCCTCCATACTATAATCTGACTTCAAAATTGGCACATTACTAAAAAAATTGGGAATTGTCATTTCCATGTTTTGATTCATTTCAGTTGAGCGCGTTGCACCAGTTGAGAGGAGTGATGTTTGTGCTGCGACTTTTACCTAGACTGTAGGAAGGTAGGATCTGACTGCATGGTTAACCCCACTTTTTGCCTGGTGTTTGGCTGGTTTTTGACTAGTCTGACTAGGAACCTGCTAATCAGGACCAGAATCTATCTGCTTTCTCCCTCAGATGTTATATCCATGTACTTAGGTATACTCCAGATTGGATACTGGGGTACCCCTGTCAGTCCCTAGTATATGGTACATGATACCCAGGGAATAGGTACCCCAGAGGCCTCCCCTGGGCTGAAGCATGTATTATGCCACCCATGGGAGGTCATGCAACCTGTGTAAGAAGGGGCATGCACCACTTACTTTAGATATAGGTTTACTATATCCATAGGGCACTTCACTTAAACCCCCTCTAGCAGGCCTTAACAATCCGGAAGGCAGGGTGCTAAGTTTTACGTGAGAGTGTGCCCCTGCATGAGCAAAGCATCCCAGCAGCCTTTGGAGACCATTCTCCTGGGTTGTCGGTGATGCAGCAAGACATATAGGTAGAGGTAAAATGTTATCTCAAAAATGGCCACAACAAAACCTGTTGGGTTTGGTATCAAACACCTTGGAATCATATCGCCATACTGGTAACCTGAAGTGAGCTTTGTGTGGTCCCTGGTCTTCCAGGTGCCAGCCTTCTCGACCCAGACAGCACAAAATGGTTGCTGCCGACCCGAGACATATTTCTGCCCTCTGCTGCTGAGGCAAGCTCCAGCTGGGGAAGACAAAACAATAGGCATCCAGCCACAGGGCGGTGGCCACCTCCCAGACAGGATTTTGTGTATTGGGGCTGGGTGGGTGCACTTCCGAAGTGCCTGAAAGTCTGTATCTGGGGCAGACTTGGTGTCCCTGTGCATAGTCCAGTTCAAACCAGTCCTGAGAGCCGGTGGCTCCCACTCTGGTGCAAAACTGGACAAAGGACATGGGAGTAACCTCCCCACTGTCCTGACCCTCTCCTGGGAGGGGCCCCTGAATCCGTCCAACCCTCTCATGTGGGCACAAAAGGGCTTACCTGGCTTTAGGACCCTAGATTCAACGTAGACAAGATTCTGAACAAGAATCCTCTGACCTTTGACAGTCTGGACACTCTGTACTTTGACTGGGCCCAACTTCGTCTCCCTCTCTATCCAAAGCATAATTTATGCCCATGCACCATACAGGTTCCATGCAGGACCTGTGGAGCACCAAGGACAACGTAAGTTATCTCCGTTGGGGTGAAGGAGTCACTCCCCTGCATTCGCAGGCACCATAATGCAACTGAGCTGTCTGCTGATCCTGAGCTACCGTAGACTTCAAAGGCTCCAGCAACACAGGAGATGGGTTCCTATGTTCCTTGAGGTTGAACTACCCTCTCACCAAGTCTGAGGCCAGTGTCCCTAGTTGGGACCGCATAACTTGAACCCCTGTGCACCACCTACTTTTGCAAGTGCATATGCTTGTTGGTGTTTTCCAAACAAGTGCAATGGGCTACAGTAGCCCCAATCTCTATGCACATGTTGTACAAAGGAATTTTGCCTCCTCGCGCTCTGTGCCCTGCAAGCTGTTACTTTGTGAAACTGCTAGAGGTCTCCTTGCGACTCCTGTCCCTTTGGCCTATGGGCCCATTTGAGGGACAACACTTGTTTTCGTAGGCTGTGCTGGTTGCTTCAGACCTTCCCTGACTCTCCTTGTTGTAGTGAGTCACCTGGTCCTTGTTGGGCCAGACCGTAACCTTCCTTGACCTTGTACTGCCAAGGCTGGTTGGTGCTCCCCACGGACCCTGACCTCTCAGCACTCGACATCCTTTGTGGGACAGCTCGTATCAAGATCCTAGTTGTCCTCAACATCTCCTGGTCCATAAAACTGCAGAGTCAAGGTCTCCCTCATCACACCTGAAGCACCCGACATCGGTGGACATTTGTCTACCTAGCCCCTGGACACTCCTGAGTGACCCAGACTCTGTATCCTTTGCTTTCAGGTTCCTTCCATCAAGACTTCACCTGTGGATACCACCCAACACTTTTCTTCCTTCCAGCAGTGGCATTTCTTTGAAGACTTTCATTGAGATCGACAGCGGTTTCCGACGCCACTACAGCCCTAGGCACCCGGCTTTCCTGGGATAGGTAACTCTGGTACTTTTGTATCCGTGGGTGGGGTGGCTCTCCAACCTTCTAGGTACCAAAGGGTTTCTCTGTAATCCACTGGGAAGGGACCTTAAACTTTAAAACTGCAACCGTGACTCACCTATTGAGTTGTACGTAGCACGCAGTTGTGTTCTTACACTGCACCCGTCCTTCGTAGGGTCCCTACTTACTCACCTTGGGTGGTTCCTTTGGGTCCCAGTGATTCTACATCTTCTAGACACTGTCTTGACTC
The DNA here is from genome assembly GCF_964261635.1 of Lissotriton helveticus. Lineage (NCBI taxonomy): Eukaryota > Metazoa > Chordata > Amphibia > Caudata > Salamandridae > Lissotriton > Lissotriton helveticus. Next base: position 177,470,428 of record NC_136067.1, read on the forward strand.
AAGTTGTGGTGCTTATACCACTACTTTAGTATATGGTTTGGTCTCCCCCTGGAACCCACTGTGCATTAGTGCTACTTACGATTGTTTCTGTGCTACAGTATTGTGTGCTTTGTGTTTATCTGTGTTTAGCAGATACTGTGAGGTATTTAAGGTGTGTTACAATAATAAATACATATTTCTATAACTACTGTGTGGTTCTCCTTTCATTTAACCAATACAATATGGCTGCATTCTGGTAAAACAAGTTGCTTAATATTCCTTCAAGGCTGCTATCCACAGCTACTACTTGAATAGCTTTCTAAGGTTATCTTTGACCTCCTAAATCACCATAAGTGTTGTTTGGACTGGTGCAAGGTACCCACTTCAATTAGTGGACCTCATATATCAGGCCAACGTCTCACATAGACCAACACAGGTTGAGACATTAGACACATGGATACTGGCACCACATGCAAGGAAAAGGGAAATATTACAAGGGAAGATGAGGAAATCTTTGAGGTTATGTCAGGAAGCACAATGGGACACACAACTTAAGAGATGAAGAGTGGATACTATTGAAGGAGAAAGGTTGTACCCGATGTTGGTAGGAGAGGGAGATTCTCAGAAGCAGAAAAGAAGGGAAACTGGAAATTATGGAAGTGATACTCACGATAGCTTGTTGGATTGGTTGTTATCAGAGCATCCTCCACCTTACAATACATACTCAGAGGAAGGAAGGCAAGAATTAGCAAATATGGGGAATGCAGAGAGTGTGTCCATATCTCAAACAGGTCCTAATGCAGGAGTTGATGGAAGGATATCCACAGGAAGATGGGGGACAGGACTGTGTGTCTTAGTAGGTATGACAAAAAAGTGAGTTACTGCTGCTTCAAGGTAACTGGAAGCTCTTGTGACAAATGGTCACCATTGGTCCTGTTTTCCCTGTGTATGTACCGACCCCAGAGGGGAATCATTAATCAGCAACAGTCTGTTCAGGCAGTAGCAAATGGATTGGGAAGGTCAGTAAACATGAATGGAAATTTTCCATCTCTATTGCCTATGGAATCTAGTACCCCTTTATCGGCCACTGCTGATCCTTCGTGAATACGCATTGGTTCCAGTACTATACAATCTATACCCATGGTGAGCACTAGCTCAGACTTGAGGCTGTGGGAAACACCAGTGAGGGGACTAGTGGGCGTGACTTCAGAAACTAGTGCAAGTCAGGGAGCTGTCGGAAATCAATGTGTCTTAGATGCTACAGATTTAGATTCTTGGTTGAGAGATCACAGCAACAGTAAGAAAAGTAAGAACAGTACATCGAGTCAGGGAACCATCAAAGCTGCAGTAAAGGTGAATCTATTGGATGAAGTGAGATTGAAGGCTGAGGTACACAACATTCTCAGTGGGAATTTGCCTTTGGAAAGAATAGAGACCTATGAGCCAGATGACCTGTTGTTTATACCAAAAGATGTCACCCGCAAGGCTAGACGAGCAGAAGTTGTCAGAAATAGCCCGGAGGCACAAAGTAGATTTGACTCGAATACAAATGTTGCGGAGAAATCATTCGCTTAATTTTAGTAATCAGGAGCTTGAGGAAAAGAGAGTAATGGGATTAAAAACACACATCCGAGAGTTGATTATAGGAATATGGGCTTGGAGTAGGCTTGACAAGTGGGAGGGAAGTTGGTCCAAGAAAAAGAGTGTTCGAAAAGTGACAGGGGAAACGCCACCTCCAGGTGGGGTAACACTGGGTGTTGAGTCGTATCCACTATGAGAGGTGCCTAGTGGAAGGTATGTGCATGTCCCTTGGAGTAGAGGATACCTAGCTGCATTCCCAAAAGATTTTCCTCGGTTAAGGGAGAAACCTACTGAATGGTACAAGCAAGTCGATCGCTTTGTTAAAATCTCAAAAGAGTTCTGGATTGACTTAAAAACTATGTTTGAAATTGTGGTCCCTGGTGATCTATGGTCTGCATGTAAAATCTCCATTGATTGGCCTGCCGCTGAGCCAGAGAGGGATCCTGTAACTCATGGTCCTTCACCTTTGGTTATGAAAAAGTACAATCAGATGATTACATGGATGCAGTCCAAAATAGTCCCACAAAACATCTATTGGGTTAAGATAGATCGAACGACCTAGGAGCTTAAAGAGTCAGTGCATGCCAATTACGAGAGGCTCTTACAAGCCTACAAGCAGTACAGTGGGTTAGACACGCTCAACTCCAAAGACATGCGACAGTTTGTCTCAAAATTTGTGACAGGATTTAGATCAGAAATCTGCAACACCTGATCTGCTGGCAAAATTAGTCTGTGGAGGAAATTCAACAGTATGATATAGCATTAATGAGGTGGATTCCAAGCATAGGAGAATAAAGGAAAATCTAATGCTGTCCCAAATGCGAAATGCTGAGAAGAAAGAGCAGGTACAGGCAACTGGAGGGGCAGTGAGTCATAATTAAGGGAATATCCAAGGATGTGTTCAGGGCACACCAGGTTCAGCCGGACAAGGAAGAAGGAGAGGTGTCCCTATTGAACGAGGATAGATATTGCTAACCTAAAAAAGACACCTGCCGGTCATTTTTGTAGGAAAATCAGGCATTGGAAGTGTGAATGTTGCTTAAATCCAGCGAATCAGTAGCAGGAGGGAGAATTCGTGCAAGTGACAGATGCAGTAAATCAGTTGTCGACGTGACAATGCCAAGATACATTAATGCAGGAGGGAATCAGAACCATGCTTTTGGGAATGGTTGGCTACTGCCAACAATGGATTCCCAATTTCTCTTTGATGGCAAAGCCTTTGCAGAAGCTGACCCACAGGAAAGTGAGTGATCTGTTACCTTCGGATAACGATCGTTTACTTGCCTTCTTGGAGCTGATTGAGGGCCTTTGTGACGCTCCCGTTCAAGGAATGCCTGATTACAACAAAGCATTTTCCTTGCTCTGCCATGAAAAGGAAGGTTGTGCTCTTTCTGTACTCACCCAGGCACATGGAGGTGCCCGTAGACCAGTGGCCTATTTCTCAGCTACATTAGATCCTTTAGCTTCAGCGTTGCACGCGTGTCTTAAATCCATTGCAGCAACAAGTGTCAGTATTGAACGATGTAAAAGAATTGTGATGGATCATCCACTTACTATATATGAATCACACTCAGTTGAACTTCTGATGACGAGGACCAAAACACGGTAGCTTGTCTCCTTTCTGGTGAAGAATTGGCTTCGGTAGCTTGTCTCCTTTCTGGTGAAGAATTGGCTTAACGGTAGCTTGTCTCCTTTCTGGTGAAGAATTGGCTTAAAAGGTAGTTTGGTCTGCCCTGTTCCCATGATGCACTGGGCCAGGGACAGACTAATTTGCATATAGCCAGGTTCTGAGCTGGGATGGGGCAGTGAGCTAAATAACGGTGATGGATCAAGCCCTGATCTTTGGACTGGGTAAGAGTGGTCTGCTTAATTCAGACACTCTGTTCATCACCACCCCCTTTTTTGAATCGAGGACCAAAACACAGCATTTGACCAATAACAGGCTGACAAGGTATGAATAAGTTCGGCTTGCAGCAGAAAATGCAACCTTAAAGCGCTGTTCTACCTTGCTGCCTGTTCCAAATTCTGATGGGGAAGATTGTGAATACCATGACTGTCTGGATGTTACTTCGTTGTCGTATCCTGTTCAAGTCCTTTTTGTTGATGGTTCATGTCTAAGGAACAATGATGGTAATCTGTGAGCAGCATTTGCTGTCTGTCCCATCTCTGGGTGTGTGGATCCTGCTTGTTTACCAGGCGTACACGCCGCACAAGTGGCGATGATTGGGATTCCCAGGTCCAGGTTTACCAGAAGTGTGAGAGGCCGCTGTGAAGCTGTGTAGGCTGCTGTTGCTAGCCGTGTGAGGCTCTATAAGCTCCCGACTCCTGATTCACAGCCCCTCCCGGTGGGCCCAACTTGCCGATCTGCTCCGTGAAGCTGTGCGAGGCTGCTGCTGCTGCTGGCCGTGCGAGGCTCCCAGCTCCCGATTCACGGCCCCCCCGGCAGCCCACCCCACAGCAGGCCCTGCTTGCTGTTTGCAGGGCTGTGTGAGAGCGGTGAGAGAGAAGCAAGTTGCCGGCCCCCAGCCTCAGGCTGCTGTGAGGCTGGGCGAGGCTGCTGGCTGTGCGAGGCTCCTGGTTGCAGATTCACGCCCCCTCCCCACTGCGGGGACTCGCTGATTGCATGGTGGGTTAGAGACTGAAAAAGAGAAGTGGCCGGCTCTCGGCTTCAGGTTCCCGGAGGAGAGCGAGAGGTGCCGAGCTGAGCCGGCACAGAGCCCGCAGAGGTAGCGGAGGACACCTGGCTTGGCTCGGCGGCCTGGTTCAGGCAGAGAGCAGCGGACTGGACACAAGACTGGGTGAGTCCCTAAATCCCAGGCCGTGTCCTTGCATTCTCCCCCAAAGCTCCTACTCTTAAATATAATAGTTTTTTCCAGCTCAGTTCCAGCTTCACCCCCAGCCCCAGCTTAACCCATAGCCCACAACCAAAAGTAAACCCATAAGGAGCAGATCGCTTTGTCCTCTTACAACTACGCTCCCTCCTATCTGGCTGCCATCCAGCATCAGGTCTCCTGACACCCCTGGAAAACTCAGATCCTGCTGAGTTGTAATGGCAGGCAAGGCAAAGTAGAGGAGAAGGGACAGCGGGGGGAGGTTTGCCCAAGCTTTACCACAGCTACCAGTCGCTGAGCGCGAACTCAGTTCCCAGCAGCAGCGGCGCAGCTTGCAGGGCATCTGGTGTGTTCCCGCTTGGGTGCTCCCGCTTCCTCCCCAGCACAAGACAACCCGGAAACCATAAGGAGCATCCCCTCAACCTTGTGTTTCACAGGGTGCGCCCTATCATTTTTAACATCAGCTATCGACACCTTTAGGGAGGGGCCAGCGGACCGTAACAGAGGAAGCGAACACCCCAAGAGAAAAAGTAAGAAAAAGGGGGAAGAAAAGAACATATTAAAATATATTACGCACAAGGACCAAGCAACCACAGTAAATAAAACGAACAAGACTACTCCAAGGGAAAACAACCCACTCAGGGAAAATTAGATCGGGAAGAGTTCGTCAGGCGGCAATAAGAATTTTTTTTAAAACTACCTCCTTAATGGTACTAACCGCCTCAACAAGAAAAAAAGGGAAGTCACCCGGGTTGAGAGAGAGGCTTGTTTCGCCACCAACGCCAGAACCAACACTTTTTTAACATTGGCAGTTAAACCGGAAAACAGAAATTTTTCTTTCTAAAGGACCCAATGGCTGCAATGTATGCTCCAACGGAAGAGATTTCAGGTCTGCCAAGCCCAATAATCCCAAACAATATGGACAAAAAAAGTCACCCAATTTAGGAACATCTACACAGCAACACAGTTGTACTTCCACTTCGGTTACTCAGTTGGATAGTAGCAAAGCTCAAAAAGAGAACCCAGCCCCACAGGGAACAACTCCAGTAACTTCAGAAAAAAGACAGTTAATCATAACGGCACAGGTGCACCAGAATACTCCCTTAGCAAGGCACAATAAAGAAATCAGAAGGAGATCAAACTCGGGCAACAAAAACGAGCTCAGAGAAAATCAATTATACAATGCTGGCAAACAGGTAGCTTGGATGAAGCTTGGTCTTGCTCTTTTTCTCTATCTAACAATGCCAATCTCGTCCAAATTTTGGAAACCAACATGCTAAAACAAGATACACCAGAAATAGCCATCCAAGGGTAACTTCCTCCATTTGTCACCACACCGGAACGGGAACCGGGCGGAGCGGGGGGGTAGCCTCCACCCCCTTAAATTCGCTCCACAGAATCGATCCCCAAGTGAGAGAATCAAATGATGGAAGCTTTTCAATAAAAACAAACCTGATTGCCGGATTGAACTAGGGACAGGGTCATCAGGAAAGTCCTCCCACAATATATCACAGCCCCATGGAGTAAATCCCTGTTAGTCACTTTAGAGCAAGCACTAAGGGTACTGAATTTTCAATCAGACAAGATGGAGGTGCAGATAGACCTCATCAACCTAATTGCAGAACACATGTCAGGCATACACATCAAATTGAACCTAATCACGACTCTCCTTAAAATCAGGGGTAGCACAGAGCCACACATAAGCAATCCTCAACAGCAGCAAATGACAAATTGGCAAAACTCCCTGAAATACTAACAGACATACTAGGGGCAGTACAACCATCACAAAAGATACAACCAACAGTTGACACGCAAAAGAATGATAAGAATAAGGGCAAAGACAACAACGCACACAACTGCAAGGAACTCTTCAACATCGTAAAAGAGCTCTCCAACCCCAACGCCGGAAACAACGACATCACCCCGTCGCAAGACCTCTGCAACTCCCTCTCCTCCTTCTTCCACAACAAGATCGCGGACATACACAACAGCTTCAGCATCCAACCGACGCACGCCACAACCACAGCAACGCCACCCACCACCACCCTCCGCGCCTGGACTCCGATCAGCACCAAAGACACCATCCGCACAATGAACTCCGTCCACTCCGGATCTCCGACCGACCCCTGCCCTCACCACGTCTTCAACAAGGCCGACGTGGTCATTGCACCCCACCTGCGGGACATTATCAACACCTCCTTCGACACCGCCACCTTCCCGGAGAGCTGGAAGCACGCAGAACTCAGCGCTCTACTCAAGAAACCTACAGCGGACCCCACCGAACTCAAGAATTACCGTCCCATCTCGCTCCTCCCTTTCCCGGCCAAAGTCATCGAAAAGACCGTCAACAAACAGCTGGCCGCCTTCCACGAGACGAATGGATCCCTCGACCCCTCACAGTCTGGCTTCCGAGCCAACCACAGCACCGAGACCGCCCTCATCGCTGCCACCGATGACATCCGAACCCTGATGGACAACGGAGAAACAGCGGCCCTCATCCTCCTGGACCTCTCCGCGGCATTTGACACTGTCTGCCACCGCACCCTAGTGCAGCGCCTCTGCAACATCGGAATCCAGGAGAAGGCACTGGAATGGATCACCTCCTTCCTCGACGGAAGAACACAGAGAGTCCGCCTACCACCGTACAAGTCAGAGGCCACCGAAGTCATCTGCGGCGTCCCCCAAGGATCCTCGTTGAGTCCCACTCTCTTCAACGTCTACATGAGCCCCCTCGCGGCCATCGCACGCCAACACAACCTCAACATAATCTCCTACGCCGACGACACCCAGCTGATCCTCTCCCTGACCAACGACCCCGCCGCCGCCAGAACCAACCTGCACGAAGGGATGAGAGATGTAGCCGAGTGGATGACGACCAGCCGCCTGAAACTGAACTCAGACAAGACGGAGGTCCTCATCCTGGGCTCCTCGCCCTCCGCCTGGGATCACTCCTGGTGGCCCCCCGCCCTGGGCACCGCACCCAAACCAACGGACCACGCACGCAACCTGGGCTTCATCCTGGACTCCTCCCTCTCCATGACCAGACAAGTCAACGCCGTCTCCTCATCATGCTTCAACATCCTACGCATGCTACGGAAGATCTTCTGGTGGATCCCCACCGAGACCAGGAAGACTGTCACCCAGGCCCTCGTCACCAGCCGACTGGACTACGGCAACGCCCTCTACGCCGGAACCACCGCCAAGCTCCAGAAGAGACTCCAGCGGATCCAGAACGCCTCAGCCAGACTCATCCTCGACATCCCACGAAACAGCCACATCTCCGGACATCTGAGAGACCTGCACTGGCTCCCCATCAAGAAAAGAATCACCTTCCGTCTCCTCACCCACGCACACAAAGCCCTACACGACCAAGGCCCGAGCTACCTCAACAACCGAATCAACTTCTACGCTCCCAAGCGCCACCTCAGATCAACCAGCCACGCCCTCGCCGCCGTCCCACGCATCCGAAGAGCGACAACAGGAGGAAGGTCCTTCCCCTACCTGGCCGCCAAGACCTGGAACTCCCTCCCGACCGACCTGCGCCTGACCCAAGACCACCTCTCCTTCAGGAAGAAACTCAAGACCTGGCTGTTCGAGCAGTAACGGCACCCCCCCCTCCTAGCGCCTTGAGACCCTACGGGTGAGTAGTGCGCTCTATAAATGTCTTGATTGATTGATTGATTGGAAGAAGAGTCCCCGAAGGCAACAAAACTAGTAAAAGTGACAAGCGGTATAAACCAAGAGGAAGTAGAGAAAGAGGAAACAGAGGACAAGTTGGATCTCGGAGACATCCAAGCAGAGACAATACAGACTACTGTCAACCCAACTCCAATCGCAAAACGTATGAAAAGGCAACGAAAACGCGCCAGAAAGGCTAGGATAAAGCACAATAATCAAATAGTTACAGGTCCTGGAAAAATCTACTCAATTTTCACTAACCAAACAACGTATAAAAAAAAACAGGTCACAAAAAGACGCACTGTCAGACACCTCAACTGCAGAGTCATTCTCATCAAATAACAAGGTCGACATCATCAAATCAAATAAAACCCAAGTGCTCCCTTGTTCTCAAGCCCCCGGTTCACAATACAATATGAGCCAGTAACATCACATAATCACAAACCATCAAACGGCCAACGAAGTGGCACAAAAGTCTGGACCGGAAAAGCAGAGACCAGCCCCGAATAAACCGATAAACAATGGAGAAGGGGAAGCTAAAACCTCACGGGCCCTGTCAGTAAAGGCACCCTTAGATCTTAGAGGCCCAAGTCCAGCTAAGTGGCCACAAGGAACCAGCAAAAAAGAGCTGGAGCAGATACCGATTAAACCAGAACACATGGAAGAAACAGGGGAAAAGGCTAATGATAAGACAAAAAACAAGGAACAAAGCGATCAAATCCCGATAACGGCCACAATAAACAGAATGGGCCGTACTTTTAGGCTCTCCCCCACAGAGCTAAAAATCAAGACTTCATGGCTACCAACACTTAAAAACCCTGGGAACCCTGAGACAGAAATAAAAGAAGAACACTTCAAGGCCACATCACAAGAAAAAGCTACTAACAAACTGGTTGGTCGAGAATTTCAAAGCGGCCTTAAAACACGTGACACACAAACACAGCAACAAGCTAAAAATGAAATTGACAATTTTCAAAACATCACCAATCACCAAAACATCATCACATAGACAACACCAAAACTGACTTTTATTTCGGAATTCTCTACTAAAGGAAGACAAGATATCCTTAATCGAGGGAACCTACTAACGCTGTTCAAAGAGATATCAGAATTAAAGCGGATAACATCACAAGATCTTTTAGCCGTAGATTTCCGGCAAACAGCATCGGCCCCAGATATTGAAGAGTCCTTGACAACTTGGATATCCAAGGAACTAGTGGACAGGATCTATGGACCCAGAACAACGTTTGAAGCCTGGGGAATTACTTTGAGGCTTCATAAACCCCCAAAGTACCCATATCCCCTTTTAAAAAGTACTGCAATTCTAAATACCAAACAAACCATCGGTAAGGGCCAAAAAATGTGTCTACGAGGCGTTCAGAACACCACGCCCCTCGATCAAAATAATTCAAAACAGGACAACGTTATAGCAAGTCTATCAAATTCTGAACATCAGACAAATAATAGTTTGGACTGGTCCTGGGTGCCATTTGCCCTGAGCAAAAAACGTACCTGATGAAAACCGAATGACAAATGACACCATGCGGGTGCGTCCAGGCTGGAACAACGGGGATGAATTCAAGAATGGCATTAGGAACAACTGCGATTCAGCAGTTTCTGGTCTGGAATTTATCAAGATTTGTTCATGGAAAGTCCACGGCTTCAAAGAAATGGGCCAAGCCCATGAAACCCTGTCCTTGCAAAAACAAGATCTCATCTTGCTTCAAGAAACATGGAACCTGAAACCAATTCCAATTCGGGGATATATAGAACATCATAAACTCGCAGAAAAATTCTCAAACTTCGGGCATCCTAGAGGAGGACTTTCAACGTACGCAACGTTAAAATATGGCTGGCTAACAGAAGAACTAGAAGCCGGAGAAAATTGGTTGCAGGTAGTAAAACTTACTGGTAAGCTTCACTCCAATACTTCAAGTTGGCAACTAATATTAATTAATGTCTATATCCATCCGGAAAAAAAGACGCAGAAAGAAAAATCCCTAACACTAATGAACCTGATAAAGGTACTGCAAAGGACTCACGAACAAAGCTATCTGATTATCTCTGGAGACTTCAATAGCAACTTCATATTAAATAAAGAGAAAAAAAGAAAGAGGCAGGAAGACCAGGGAAACCAAACTATAATTCGTGAGCTGGATGCCCAAGGCCTGACCATCCTGAAAGGCAACGCACCCGGAGATAAAACCAGCAGCCATCACGCACTTGAGAAGAAAAAGTCAGTCAACCATAGATTTCACCATCACCAGCAGTAACCTTATCCCAATAATAGATTCATTTCAAGTTTGCCCCCGCCCAGAAAGCGTCCACTTCCCGCACATCATGAAAATCAATATCAAATGGGCACAGGTACAAAAATTTAAATCCTTGCTACAATATCCAGAAAAGTATAATCTCAGGAGATTGAAGTGGCGAGGATCAGACACAAAGCTAATAATGGATACAATCGGGCATTATGTGAACCAAACAGGGACTGAGAAAAAAGATGTTCTAAAAAACTGGGAATACTTGGGCCAAGCTTTTTTTCAAATTTCCACTTATCCCCGGATGCCAAAAGAAAATAGAAACCAGGGAGGAGCCATGGTTTCATATTGAACTCAGAGATCAAAAAAGAAGGATCACAAGAGAGGCGCGACTTCAAGCAGTGGTAGCAAGAATTGGAAAAAAAAGAGACAATGGTAATCTCAAGGAAATGCGAAAAATATACAAGAAAAAAATAGGGGATGCAAATAAAGAGTACAAAGAAACCATCTGGAAAAAGTTACTGTGGGCAAGCAAATTGCCAAATAGCAGGGAATTCCGGGGAATTATAAATAAATTGACCAAGGGACCAAGACTCTGGCAAGAAGCAGGAATTAGTGAAGAGACCTGGATACAATAGGTACAAAACATGTACGACAAGGTAGGGCACAAAAAGTGTGCCGAAGTGACAATGGTTTCAGAAACACCTAGTGGACCGATCTTTGGAGCACAAAGTCACTTTCCAGCCTCAGGAAGAACACAATCAAAAAGAGCAAGAGATAAGTAGCAACAAACAAAACAACTTAACCGACACCAAACAATTCAGAGGAATAATAAAAAAACTTAAAACGGAGGGGGCAGTGGGACCAAATGGGCCCCCTAACGCATTATTTAAGCAAGCTCCAGACTTTTGTGCAGACCATCTAATGCCCCTTTTTAACTACATCTATAGCCAGAATAAGGTCTCCAATTCCTGGAAAGGGAATATAATTCATCCCATATTTAAACAAGGAAACCACGGTAAACCAGAAAATTACAGATTGATCTCCTTGATCGATGTGGAGGCCAAACTATATGCATCATGTCTCCTAGTTCATCTTCAAGACTGGATAGACGAAAAGAACATCATTTCAAAGTTTCAAACAGGCTTCCGGCCTGGAATGGGAACAACCACAAATCTGGCAATTCTGGCACTCTTAATAGAAAAAGCAGCAAAAAGGAAAACTCGACTATATGCATGCTTTATCAACCTGAAATCAGTGTTCGATAGAGTAACGAGATACCAACTATGGGAAAAATTAAAAACCTGGGGGTTACCAAGTAAATTACTGGAAGCAATGATCACACTATATAGTGAAACCTGGGCAAGAGTAAAATTAGGCGACGGGAGCAGAGTAACAGCCAGCATAAAAACAGAGCACGGCCTAAAACAAGGCTGCGCCCTGGCTCCAAGCCTATTCAATTTGTTTCACGCGGACATAACTAAACACATGCAATCGGCCAAGTATCACCCACCAAATTTGGCTAAAGAACAAATTCCCTTTTTACAGTACGCCGACGACATCGTGGTGTTGAGTCAAAGTCTGATTGGCCTGCAACAAGCAATTAACCTAGCAATTTACCTGGACCAGGAAAACCTTGAGTTGAATAAAAAGAAAACCAAGGTGGTGCGCCTAGTGGACCCCAAAAAATCTAAGTTTAAATGGTACGTTAAAGGGGTGCTAGTTGAAGAGCAAGCATCTTATAAATATCTTGGCATAAACCTGGGGCGGGGAACTTCCCATTAGGAACAAAAACTGGACTTTAGAGCTAAAACCCAATCGTTAATCTTCGTCTACAGACTACTGAATAAAAAACTGGACTGCCCGGCCCACAACCACCTTTTAAAAGAAATGGCAGCTCAAATCCTTCCCACTCTGTCATATGGTCTAGAGACGTGGTGTGGAAAGGAGTCTGAATTATTAAACAAGCTCCAGACAAAGGTCTATAAGGCCGTTTTTAATCTCCCTAAATCCTCATCCCCCGCACAGGTATGGCTGGAATTCGGCCTCCAGAATCAGATATTCCGGGGCTTGAACTCCTTCTTGAAGCTGTGCCACAAAGTTTGATCATCCGAGCCTGGCACATTGAACAGTTTATGCTGGGAAGAGATCAAAGGCCATGTGGATCAAGAAACATCTAATACATGGGGAGCCCATTTAAGAAAATCCTTGACTGAACTCAATATCAAATCAGCATGGGATAGTAGGGTAGATTAGGCGCACTTTAACAAATCCAGCAATGACTCAGCAAAGAAAAAAGCTCTCTCGGAAGTCAAAAAAAACTTTGTCCAAACGACGTCATGCATGGACAGTGATTAATTCCTACACTCATTTAAAGCCTCAAGCTTATCTAGCAGCACATTTCAGCATTGAGATAAAAAAGAGCTTTATTCATCATCGCTTAGGAATGCACGACTCAAAGGACTTACAGCCATCGTGGAAAAGTAAAGACCAAGCAGCACACTGTTAATTATGCGGGTACGCTAACGAAACAATAACTCATTTGTTATTCGTATGCCCTGCAGTCAAGGATTTGAGGAAACTGCTTTTAAAATCCATTTTTAACGAGTCGAACATCCGTACATGCAGGCAAGTTGTGATAAGCTGGATGGAAGGTTCCGCAATCATTTTGTCCTGTGGGGGCATAAAATATTTTGAGGAATTAAGGAAAAACGGAAAGATAGTACAGCTCCAGGAACGGGGCATGGCCCAAATTCTGTTGCACTTTATACACTCACACAAGCAAGAGTCCCAGGCACAATTTTTTTTTATTTTTTAAACTGGATAAAACTTATAGCAGGATCTTGAAGAATGACCAATATTTTTACTAACTTCCATACGCACTGAACTTCCTGTTTTAAAGTTATCAAACACAGATAGACACAGTATCATTGTGGTAGCTTACACTTTACAGGCCCAATTATTTTAGGCACTTCAGCACTTTAAATAAATGGCTTGAGTTACTGTAACACCTTCAGATTAACTATGCCGACTAAGCTCCACTAAGCAGCGAATGCCGATGGCTGCTGCTCAAGAATTCTTATAAGGCTGTATGGCACTCAGAAAGACATTCAGGAAGCGCTAATATGATACTTGAAAAACTCAGAAGCACTCTCGCCTGTGGTACAGCAATCAGCTCTTTAGCCCAAGATCTATTTGTGTATCACAATTTATACTGTTGTTTTTTTTATTAATCATATGTTGTCTAGCACTGCCCTGTGAACATTGATTGCTATGGTTCAGTGACACTTTTCGTTGAGCATTTCATGATATTTTATCCTTTTGTAAATTGTAATGATTTTAAGTAATCAAACAATAAACTCTGAACTTTGAACTTTGAAGTGGCGATGATCATTGCCTTGACCAAGGCATGCCTTGTCTCCGAGCAGATCAGAGTCGCCATCTATACCGATAACCAGAACGGTTTCGGTGTAGTTCATGACTTCGGACAGCTATGGTCGCAGAGAGGGTCCCTAACTTCATCAGGATCTCCCATTAGAAATGGGGAAAATGTGAGACAGTTGTTGGAAGCATTGCAGTTGTCAAAGTAAGTGACAGTCATAAAGTGAGCTGCACATAGGAATGGGGATGATTGTGTCACCATAGGAAACCGCTACGCTATTTTTTGTGCCACACATGCATGCATTTTCAATGGGGAATATGTTGCGAGAGTACAGAGAAGACCAAACTCAGCATGATGTTAGCTGTTGCAGACACATGGGATGAACTTACGCAGTTACAATTGGAAGTAACAGATCAGAAAAAAGCGGGTTGGATTAAAGCAGGCTGTGAGAAAGGAGAAGATGATATTTGGGTTTCAACTGACGGCAGGGCAGTGTTACCGGATTGTTTGCTGAATCCAATAGCAAGGCTGATTTGTGGAGCAGCTTACATAGGAAGAGATGCAATAGTGAGGTTGTTCAGGCAGACTTGGTTTAATCTGAGGTTTCATGTGATTGCCAAAGCAGTGTGTCATAGGTATGGTAAGAGCCAACTAATGGCATAAGTCAAGGCAGTTGAACAATTTCCTTAGGGAGAGTAAAAGAAGGGTGGAAAGACTGCAGGACAGTCATTATGAGAACCTTAGGCGTTAGGAGGAATTCGGACAGAGGAGACTAGCTACAACATCTGTTTAGATCACTCTACTCTACAAGGAATTAGAGGGTTTGTGATTAGTAGGGGTGTATTATAATCACACATGTAGAGTGTTCCCACATATATATTTTTGTCGTGTTAACATGAAGTGTTAAGATCTTGAAATGTAATAACTTAAAATGTGATATATTTAGCTCTTGAAGAGAGAACGTGAAGGGTTGATGTAGAAAGTAAATGTAACTAGCAGAAAACACTTACATGAAGAACTTGTGTTTTGCTACTGACATAATATTAAATGTGTTTATTAAACATGTCATTTTTCATGTAGGTAAGAATATTAACTGAACGTGTCTCATTTCCTATGCAATTTTGTGTAGCTTATATGCTATTTTTCTTATGTTAGCTGAATCTTGTAGACATGAAATGCATTTCCCTGGAAGCTTTCACTTTAGAATTAACAGTTTAAATTTCATGTGTGCTGTGGATTTCGTTCTTTTTCAGGTTTTGTGTTGCAGGTGTAAGAAGCGCCCTTGTTAGCTAGAGTAATATCTTTGTTTAATTAGTCAGGCATGGAGAGAAGGGGATACATCGCGATCTAAAGCAGATCAAGAGAACTGTTGTATTTTCATTCCGGAGAAGGCCTGGGAATCAAGGTCAATATGTTACAGTTCAGGAACATCGCTGTCCCATGGAAAAGTACCTATGAGATCCTGGCCGGAGACGAGGGCATGACCCGCAAGGACTCTTGGGAAGATACCTGTAATATTGGAACGTAAGTAGGGAAAGAGGCCCATTTCTTCTCTGCCTTTAGAGAGAGAGAGAGCTTCTCAGAACAAGCTCAGTCTCGATAGCTTTAGACCCATTGATGGTGGAGAGACTTCATAGGAGTGGGTGGTCGATCTTTCAAGCTGTTGGCACCCGCACTTTGGAACTCCCTCCCTCTCCACATCCGTAGCAACCCTGATCACCTGAACTTCAGAAGACTGGTGAAGACCTGGCTTTTCTCTCACTATTAATTTTTCTCTCTGTGTCTCCTCACTCTGGATTCAACTTTAGCGCTGGGACGCCCCAATGCTGGAGCAGCCATGTTCTTTACAAATACTTCAACATAACATAACACTTGCTGACACCTTTCTTTTTTTTCCCCTGAAGATGCGTAAGTATGGATACAGGGAGGCTTGGACTCATGCTTTCTGATCCTCTGTATCCTATTTCTTGAGTTAATTGTTGTTGTGCATGTTGCACTGACTCAATTTTATTCACAGATTTGGCTTTATGTTGATTCCAATGTATTTCTAAACTCTCATTTCGAGGTGTCTCTATGTTCAGTTATTTTTGGATCTGTAGTAAATGAACTAACCTTACGTAGTTGTCTGTGGTTACTATGTGTCCAGAGAAATTCCTTTCGAGTTTATTGGTATTATTAACTATTTTCTCCCCTCTATGCTTAGATGCTGCTAAAAAGAACCATTAGATCGTGCTTCCAGAACAGATCCAGAACTCATGGCCCCTGCCCTTACAGCTACATACAGTGTATTACTGCAGGTTTTCACCATGGTCTGACTACTTTCCTTACTGTGTCCTCTTCGTATCGTCATTTGCCCAAAAGTTCTGTGGTTCTGCAGCTCCAAGAAGTTGCCAATACAATAACAGAGCTGTGGGCGGTCAGCTACTTAACCATGTGAAACTGTTGGGCTTTCTTTTTTGGCAAGGCTCACACTGAACTTGGTGTCCTCACCAACCTCCTCCTTCAACTGGGGCCTGAAGTCCTAGCTCATGTTGCCTCTGTGTGTGGGTCTTAGCTCACTTTACAGCTGTGGAGATTTTAACAATATCTCTTTTTTCTGAACTCCAAAGATACCAGGTGGGTCTCTACCCGTCCCTGTCAAGAAGAATCCTATTTACAACATATTTAGATAGTCATGACTCTGTATGTGGAGATGCCAGAAGAATAAAAGGTGAGCTGTTTCCCCCATCTCTCACAACTGCCAGCTTTCCTGAGAGATGAAAGAGAATAGTTCTGTTTAAGAGACAGAAACAACAGGTGAATCTAACCCTTTAAGGTAGTATTCCTGATACAAAACATCACAACAACACAGAACATGAGGACTGTCATTGAACAGACAAAGGATTAAATTCTCGAGCTCAGTGGGGGCTGACTATCAGCTGAACAACTTAAGGAACATACGACTACAACAGAAGAGGAGACCATTAAAAACATTTAAATTGAAGGTGATTGTACTAAAAATAAATCACCCAGAATAACCAAAGGTGAATTCTTAGGTGAAAGGCAGTGCTAGACTCTGTAGCAAAATGCTAGTAGAAATTCCAATGAGATAGAGGAAGAAGACGAGACAAGGAGGAGAGGGATGAAAGCAATAAGTCATGCCAATGGCCACAAAAGGTCCCTGCCAATAAAAGAGAACTGTTAATCCAGACCCTGATTACTGTACTTATTTACATCTCATGGTTTCGACATCCACACCTTTTCCCTGACTCAGTTGGTATAAGGAATGTAGTAGAGTCTAACTTTGAAAACAAGTAATCGATCCACAGAAACATCAAGTACCAATATTATTACCAAAAACAAAGATGAAAGTGAACTATATGCACAAATTGTGTTGCAGCTCATTTTAATGTGGGTTGCTGAGATTTAATCTATAGAAGAAGAACCTGAGGAAAAGGATGTGCTAATAAATGATGTGGTTGAGGAAATAATTCATAAGATTGAGATGATACGTAAGAGACACATACAGAAGCTGTGAAGCTGAAGTCCAAACTACAGAAAGAAACAATGCAAAATAATCCGCACAGAAAAAGCCTCAAAAGAGGGAGTAAATGGACATTCAGGATGGACTACTATAAGGATAGTGGGGATTCCTGAGGACATCAAACATGCTGCAGAAGGGGAATCCCTAATCAAGTTGATCACCCACTTCCTTAGGGATGAGATGGTATTGGAGGAAAAGAACTGTATGCAGAAATATTCTTACTTTGTAGAGCATGTTGGAGTTTGTACACTGCCCTGAAATCAGGCACTCCACCCAGAACTGATATACAGTTTTTCCAAGACTTTCTCACTAGGGAGAACATTATGTCTAAAGCATGTGAAAAAAAGTGAATGTAGTCATCAGCTGAATACTGTTTTTCCATATTTCTTGTAGTACGGCCAGATGATTAAGAGAAATGGGATCATGCCAATGCAAACTAAAGAAAATAGTTATTCCAGCTTCCATAATAATCTTGACTAGTTTGAAAACCACCAGCAGAGATAAACACATATATTTCACGAACCAGACAAAATTCACAATATTCCTGTTAAAATTCAGAAAAAAATTAAATATTCATTGACTAAGATCTCATCTAAAGTAAGTCAAATGAAGACATTAATCCTAAACCATTGGATGCCGGTGAGAAACAGTTAAGCTGCTTCCTGGAATGCTGCTACAGACATTCCCAAACAAGGGGACAGTAGTAAATTTACAAGTCCTCACTTGGTCTCAGCACCAGCTTGGACCTGCTATACATAAAGGATGGATGCATGTTGGGTTGGGGAAAAGGAGAGGGCAATTTGAAAAAACAAGGGCAGTTTTGTGCTTCAACCAGAAATCTAATAACGTGATATGTATAGCTAGATAGTTATGTTTAAGCATCTGAGAATTGCTACCCTTAATGCTGAAGAGCTAAATGTGCCTACTATGTAATATAAAATTAAAGACGAGCTTGCACATTTGAAAACAAGGCAGCATATAGAATCGTAGCACTTTTTCACACTTGGGGAAAATTCATCAGATACTACTTCTCAAACGACCTTGGTGAAGGCAACCAAAATAATCTGCTTGATCCCTCTTTCAAAATTGTCTATATTACTATATCAATGTCCGTAAGGGTATTATTGGAGTATGGATGGGTACACTGGTATTTCATAACAGTTAAGTACATGGTGCAAAAATAAGAGTTTCCTCTGCCTTTAATTCAGATATAATAAAAATGCCTTCAATGACTTCAAGAAATACCATAATAGGCAAAGATTTTAATTGTATCCCTTCTCTGCATTTAGATATGACCTATACCCAATGGCACGTGGTTCTCATTATCATATATATTCATATAGGCATATAACAATGCAACATATTATTGGTTGAATTATTCATATTTTTCACCATTCTTGTAATGCTGGCAACAGATGCTTTGTTTCCTTCTACTAATAATTGCAGCACATTTGTTTTACACAAGAATCCAATTGCTTCAATAAATGTTTGAAATGCCAATTTCCATATTTCTTGTGTCTCCCTTTGGGTATGCCTAAGATAATAAAGAAAAGGTAGATCTGTTTTAATGATTTCCCTGGGAGGGGGATCAGAGTAGTCGTGTTCTAAAGTTTCAGACACCATGCGGTACCCTATCAGGTTTAGGGGTCCAGATGGGGCACTGTGAGATAGCAGCCAGGAATTGGGCCAACCGATTCTGATGATATGAGTGGACTACGTTCCTCTATTTTCATGCATATGTTGTCCAACCACACAGTCCTACTTGATTTGTAGGAACCATATGACACAGGAATTCATTGATATGATGCTTTGCAGCCCTGAGGACGCGCTGAAGCGCATCAATTGAAGGATGCTCTTTGTTTTCTCTGATCAAAGCATGAGGAACAAAGAAACAAATGAGACTGCAGCTCCCTCAGCCATTCACAGAAGCCCAAAAACTAAATCCTTGCACTGGTTAAAGATGGAAACACATTAAGGCAAAATGATAAAATGTAGCATAGGACTTCAAACCAGGCCCATCCACAGGATTCTGGATCTGGGAGGCATGTGAAGAAGAATTGGTGGGCTAGAAAAATGTATTTAGGAACGGGAAAAAATCAACCAAGGGTTCGGAGATCTGCAGTTATATACTGACAATTTTAACATGTATGCGAAGGGAAAGATACACTTATTTGGTAATGCTGGGACTAAGGAATAGCACCAGTTGTCATTGTGTAATGTAATCTTGGTGTATCATACACAAAGCATGGATGAAGACCTTGACAGAGCCAGAGTGCCCACTGGGCACAGCTGCAAAATGTGTTCAGTGGGTGAAGGGAGAAGGGCACTGGGCTCAGCGCATAGGCACAGATTACTTTATCCAGTGCTAACGAGGAATAGGATTGGCTAATGATCAGGAAAGATATGAGCATTTTGGATACAGGGCATGTTTGAAATGCATAAGCTTTGCATTTAGGGGTGGTATGATATACAGCTGACCCTTAATGGTGCAAACTCAGTATCTTTTAGGTTTTGGATATTAATAAGGTCCTGTGGCTATATTTTCAACAACTATATTTTGTAGGAATTATATTATAATACATGAAAGTCTGCAATCCTTGTATAACATCCTATCTCTAATTTCCGTAGTACTTTTCAATTGTGATGTGTCGTCACCCTGTAATCAGAAAATTACATAGCTGTTCAGCTGTAATAACTTATTACAGCTGAATTGTAAATCATATTGTCAGATGCCAGAATCAGCAGGCAAGGTGAAAGGCAGGCCACGGAGCAGTATTACAGTTGTAATGTAAAGAAGGTAAACAACAATTGGTCTTCTGTTCTTTTGGTTATTTTTCCTAAAGCAGGAAGGAGAAATCTGTTGCACTAAAATTTCTATACAAAATAGGTCTATCTAGAAACAATTCCATATGTTTCAACACATTCTGAGCCACTGCAGTTTTTTTAATCTGAACTACTTTAAACTGATTCTAGTGTCTTTTTGTAACAAATTATTAACTGCTTTCTGGTGTCTTTTATTTCACAACATCGATTTCGCTTTAATTCTTCCTGTCTGCAAATGTAATATCTCTTGGATTTGAAAGATACTGTCACCAAAGATTTAAACGGCTTGTGGAATAGTTGATTGATTACCATGCGTAGTAAGGAATTACATTCTGTTTGCCCGTGCATTAAGAGAATACCTCGAAATTCTATGACTGCTTAAAGAAATTCCTCAGTGACTGGAAATACCGTTGTGACATAGGGTAGAGAGTTCTATATCTTGTATATACATTTTCATGTTTGCTTAACTTGTTGAGATAAGATCAAACATGTTTAATAAATGGAAACTGAAGGCAGGAGAACCCTACGTTAAAATATATATAATTAGGAGCATGCAGAGCATAAACTTTGCCAGTGTAGGTTTATATTAACCTGTCATATTACCGGCTTGAAGTCCATTTGGGTATCTGGCTGCAATGAATTATGTTTTTTTCTCTGTCACTTCGGGCCATCAAACATGAATGACAGCAGGTGATACAAAAGTTGCCTTGTGACAAGGAGAATTAATCTATTTCTCTGCTGTCAAAGATTCAATCCAGGCAATCCAGCATCAAGGTAGGCAAAGTGTGTGGCTCATCAGAACCCACAGGATGTATCAGAATTGTGGACCAGTTTGGTAATGGGAATATACCAATTGCTGTGTATAGCCCCTTTTAGCTGTTTTAAACTTTTGACCTGTCCACAAAGTTTTCAAGTTATAAAAAAAATACACATTGATTTTTGTAGCTTTGTTTACCTCTTCACGCACTCGTAAATAGTTGATATGTATATCCTTCACGTGTTAATGTTTATTTGAACCCTATCATTTGATTTATTATTGTGGCTGATGCTCAGTTCCTATTACAGAAAAGTGTTAGCAATTCTGACTTTCCCCCTAAAACTCAGGAATATAATGCCTCAGTCCCATGTTGGATGACCAATAATTTTTTGAAATTCAATGCGGGTAAAACGATTCTACTGAATCAATTTTAGACCTGGACCTCTGTTTTGTTGGCCTCTCTTCCTTGCTTTTGGGTCCTTTTTCCAGTACACTAGAGGTGAAAGTCTTGGTCCAGTTGAGTGCAGGGTAAGCGATAAAGTGGTAAAGCGAAAAGAGTGCAAGGTGCCACATATTAAAGCGATGCCTATTGGCATCGCCAATACTTGATATTTTAACGACCTTAGAGCCACATATTTGCACAAACAATTCAGTTTTGAAGTTCTTTTTAAAAAAAAAATTATTTAGAGCTTGGATAGCAATCGGGCAGTCATATTTCCCACAGCAGTGCCACTGGTGGCTTAGCTGGCGGAAACCCTACAGTAAAGGCGTTGGAACTTTCCCTGTAGGTGCATTAAATCACCCGCTGTATGTAGAGCAGACGGCCGGATGGCCATGTTTGTAATTCATACTGCCTGGTGACTTCTATGAGGCAAGGGTCGGCAGAGATCTCTAAATATGGTGTTTGATAGTCTGGTAAGAGTAGTAGAGTCGACTACCTCTGCCATCTTGATGGACGGTGGGCTGCCTACCACATTCTAAATGAGGCCCTAACTTCATTTTCAATATGCACACCCTTCTCTCAGTTTTCCTGTCACAGTATTTTCTTTCTCCTTATAAAAACTACAGTTTATGAGACATTTTGTATAGCCAATGTATATTTCAGATACCAATATATATGTACATAGTTTGACAAGGCAAGTACTTTTGTATGTTGCTATTCTCTATAGAAATGGACATTACATATTTCCTTTAACTGGATTCTAGACCCAACCAACAGCTGGATTTCGGTTTAAAGTGTATGCTTACGTATTAAAATCCAGTGTCTTCGATTTGCTTTCTCCTCTTGCGCTTCTAGTGTTGGTTTCGATTTGGGGTCTGAAGTGCAGATGATAGTTGCCATTGGAGAATAATAAAAGAGAGGATTAAGAGTGAGTACTTACGTACCAAGGAACATCAAACCATAAACAGAACCTACACACACATTGTCATTGCTTCACTGGCAGTGGTGTTGGCAGAGTGGGGCCAGAAGGAGCCCATGCCCCAGCTCTCTTTGTCTAAGTCATCCCTTGGGTCCCAACATCTCAAGCGTTAAATGTGAAAGAGGTAACTTGGGGTAAAGAGACACTGAACCTTCCCACACGCATTTATTTGACAATGAAGCTTTCGTTGTAAATCAGTGCTTGTTTGAGGCTACAGTTAAAAAGTTTAAGTCTGAATTTCTATGTTTGTGTGCAAATATGTCTGCCTCTGTAAATAGATGGAGAAATGCACAAGCATTAACACAAAATCGATATTTAACATTTTAAGCATGTTGCACATTTTTCTCAAAGTCAGTGTTCCTTTTGAATCAGGCACAGAGAGCCTAGTTTTCGACCTTGCAGTTATTAGACAAAACTAGGGATATATTTTAAGACTTTATCCTCTATCGACATAAGTGCTGCTAACTTTAGAACTTAGGCCAGAATCACAGTTTTTCCCATGGGTAAGTTGTCTTACATCCGCCTACTCAATAGTAATTTACACCTAAAGCAGGCTCAACTGCTTACATTGTTAGTTCAAACAGTTTCTGTAAATATTAAAGGCTGCACAAAAACACTGTATTAGTTAAAATGTTTCACGGACAAATCACAACTGGGATGTATTCCATGAAAGCTCTAGTAAGTGACCATGTTAGTCAGTGTTAGACCTGGCATCATTGGCATGAGTCTCTCCTCCATTTTTTTTTCTGTTTGCCTCCTCTGTTTACGATGTTTCTGCTGGAATATTGCTTTGGGCACTGTGCCACTGCTGATCAGTGCCACAGTGCAAGTGCTCCCTATGTGAAATTGATATTGATTGGATTCCATGTTTGGCTTATTTGGTTTACTGTCAGTCCCTAGTAGAGTGCACCAGGAGTGCCAGGGCTTGTAAATACAAATGCTGCTAGTGGGCTTGCAGCACGTGTTGTGCCACCCACAGAAGCAGCCTAGTAAAATATGTCTAAAGGTCTGCCATTGCTAGACCTACGTGCAGTCTAACTGTCACGCGGGCTGCGCAAGTACACCTACTTGCCAGACCCTAAACCTTCCCTTAACTTCATGTTAGTCACCCCTATGGTAGGCCCAAGGGCAGGGTGCATTGAAAGCATAAGGTAGGACAAGCTTGATGAGGTTGGCATGGCCTAATAGTGAATTATATCCACATTCGTTTTTCACTATTGTAAGGTTACCTGCTCTCCATAAGTTAGAATGGGCTGCCAGGATTATTAAACGGTATAATCCTAGCGGGCTCGGGGAGCATGGTGCAATGTCGAGTTTGGTATCCCTGAACTCAGGGTTTAATAACGCATCCGTTTGGGTGGATGGTTTTTGGACTCTGTGTTTGAAATAGCACTTTTAGAAAGTGGCTATTTTCTTGTCTTACTGTCTACTGGTCTCTGCTGGTTTGGTGTGCGTGTGACAGGAGCTGGGTGGCTCCAGAGGTCTGAATGAGTCAGTGTGGGGTGAGTGGGGCATTTGCATTGAGAGTAGGGGAAGAGTAGCTCCTGATAGCCTGCTCTGCCTGACACAATGCTGGCTCCACCTCCTGCCAGGCGACTGATGGCTCTGTGCCTGCCACGGACGATCCTGGCCCCACCTCCTACCGGGCAACTGATGGCCCTGCCCCTGCCAGTGACAATGCTGGTTCCACTTCCTGCTGGGCGGCTGAAGACCCTGCCCTGCACAGTGAATAGGCCAGGTGCCTCGGCCTGGCAACACCCACAACAAACCCAGGATGGAGGGAAATTCCCCTGCATGGACAAAGGGATCAAAGCAGAAAAGGGGTATAAGAGAAGGACCCCTGAACCAAAGAATTTAGATCACTTCTGACAAGGAAACCTGAACCAAGGACAAGAAGCCTGCTGATCCAAGGACTTGCCTACCCCTTCTGCCAGTGTGCTGTTTATTGGGGGAATCCTGCAGTTACTTCTTTATTTTTGCCAAGGAACCAGGAGAGAGGAACTGAGTGTGTACTCTCAAGCTTTGCCTAGGAAATCTCCAAGGGCTGGAAGAATGCCAGCCTCCTGTTGAAGTCACAGGGTTAAAGGACTTCATCATTTGCTAAAAGTGCTTGTTGCTGAAACGTGAAAGTCCAGCACTTCTGAAGAACGCAGCAATCTCGACGCCGACGGATGCCACCAAATCCAGCTCGACATCGTCAGTGCAGCTCCTGTGTCCCGCACCTTTGACACCGGCCGCCGGGCCCGATCGACGCCAGTAGCGAAGCCGCTACCGACCGCCTCGACACCGAGCCCTCTCGACGCCGTGAGCGCTGCTCACTCTTGCAACATCACCATTGACATCGACGACGACGCCGGATCCTACTTCACCTCATGAGCGCTGCTCCTGCCTGATATCTGTCGATGCCGCTGCAGATCCCCCGACTCCGAGGCCCGATCGACGCCGAAGACGCGACGCCGGACATCTCGACGCCACTGATCATCGTGTGCTTCACCTTCCCAAGTTACTGTGTTGTGGGGGTCTGTTGCGACTCCGGGCTCGACGTAGCGCTCCTCGCGGTCGACGCCGAACCTTTGGATTAACTTTGCCTCGACGTCATGTGACTCCTGTGGGGGTTACATTGTTGCCAAGAACTGTGATTTAAAGAAGAAGAGTTGCTTTTGTTACTAAAGACTTTGTGCTAAGAAGAAACTACACTTGAACTATTATTTTTCCTTCCAAGAGTATTTATTAAGATTGTGGTATATTTTTGTCGTTATTTGGTCTTGTGCTAAGCCTTATATAAACATCCTTATTTTTATAATACTACTGTGTTGTGTCCATTTGTAGTGTATTCACTTTATTACTGTATGTGGTCATAAATGCTTAACGCACTGCCTCTGAGATAAGCCTGTCTGCTTTGCCAAGCTACCAAGGGGGTGAGCAGGGGTTATCTAAGTGTGTGATCCCCTTGCCCTGACTAGAAAAGGTGTGTCTCTATTTGTCAGAAGTGTATACCTCTGCCAACTAGAGACAGCCGCTTCTAACATTGGTGGGTCAGCGGTGAGGATTTGAACTTTGCATTTATGACCCATGTGCAGTGATTAGTGTTCGCTACATAGTGAAAGCAGACCATAGCGCAGCCACAATCTATTTTGGTTGGATATTCTATTTTTGTTCTCCGCTTTCCTGGAGCTTGAATTTTGAACACTGCCAGTTTTGACCATGAGTGATGCCGGAGTCACTACCCCTGTTGTTGTGGAGGAGTTTGATAGGAAGAAGATAAAGAAATACAACAGAAAGCAACTGGAGCACTTTTGCGAGCAGTTGAAAGTTCCCACAACAGGCCTAAAATATAAGGGAGAATTTCTCACAGCATTGGAGGCCTGGTTAGAGGCCAGAGATCCCTCTGTTCCGGTGGTGGTACCACCAGGGGAAGGGGAAGAGGAGGTGCCCGTGAATGGACCTGGGTCCTTTCCCGGCAGCAGTGTTTCCTCTAAAGGTCTTTCTCCTGAAGAATTGGAAGACAGGGCGAAGAACGAGAGCACCAGCTAGAAATGGCAAAACTTAAATTAGGAGGGCAGTTGGAGTTAGAGAATGCAAGAAGCAGGAGAGAAGCTGAAGTGGAGAGCAAAAGGTTAGATTTTGAAAGAGAAAAGTTAGCTTTTGAGCGTGAGAAAATGGTGAGGGAAATGGAGCTCAAAGCTAAGAATTTAGAATTGAATCCCTCTAGTGGCAGCATCCCATCTGTGCTTGCAGAAAGTAGGTCTTATTTTCCCAAAGATGTTATCAAAGATTTTCATAAGAATGAAGATATTGGCCAATAGTTAAAGCATATGAGTTAGCATTGTTGGCCCACCGGGTCCCTGAGAAGGATTGGGGAGCTGGGTTGTGGGGTCGCTTTGTGAATGAAGGGAGAGATACCCTGTTGGATATGCCTGTTGAGGATAGGATGTCTTATGCTCATATGAAAGATGCTTTAATGTTAAGGTATGGCCTAACCCCAGAAAAGTACAGGCAAGCCTTTAGAGAATGTAAAAAGTTGCCTGGTACTACGTGGGTTGAATATGTGTCATTTTTTTGCAGAGCCATGGATGGTTGGGTAAAGGGCAGCAAAGTGGAAAGTTATGATGCTCTTTATGATTTGTTTGCTTGGGAGCACTTGTCTAATAACAGTTTTCCAGAGCTGCACCAGCACCTTATTGATAGCAAGATATCTAGCCCTAGAAAACTTGCTGAGGAGGCGGACCGCTGGGTCAGTACCAGGGTCCACAAGGGTCCAGTGGGAGACTCAGCCTAAGGTGGTCAGGGTCCCCAACAGAAGAGTGGGGGGGACAAGGGTAAACAGAGTGAGTTCCAGAAAGGGCCCCAAAGTAATCCCCAAGGGAACCAAGGGAAGGGTTCCCAGCCTCCCCCAGTGAAGAAGCCAGAGGCCCCGACAGGTAAACCTGTTCATAGGGGCCCAATGACCTGCTACGCTTGTAAGCAGGTGGGACACCATTTTTATGATCCCCAGTGCACCCTTAAGAACTCTAATGCACCTCTTCGTGCACCCCCCGTCAGTTGGCGAGTGTAGCCTTGGGAGGGGAGGAGATGGTTGCCCCTGGTGGGGAGGGGCCGCAGAGATGTCCCTGGTGTCTTTAGGAGACATGGAAATGGTCCCTCCACCCCCTCTGCCTAGTAACACTAAGAAATATAGGCAGTGGGTGACCATTAATGGCCATAGGGTGGAAGCTTACAGAGACACGGGAGCGAGTGTGACAGCTGTCAAGTGTCACTTGGTGTCCAGAGAGCAGGTGGTCCCTCATGCATTCTACCCCGTGATAGCTGCTAACAACTCCCAGAGAGAGTGTGAGGTAGCTCAGGTTCCCTTTGAATGGGGGGGGTTTCAGGTACTCTTCAAGTTGCTGTAAGGCCCGCCATGCCTGTTGATTGTCTCCTGGGCAATGATTTAGAGAACTCCCCCTGGACTAGGGTGGAGAGGGAGACCCATTTGAAAATGTTGGGCGTGCCAGAGTGGGTGTGTGCAAGTGCAACCACTCGATCGATGACAACAAGTAAGGGTGTTGATGGGGTCCCGGAGCCTGAAAGTATGGCCCAGGACCCAGCCGTGAAGAGAAGTGGCAGGAGGCACGGGAAACCGTCCCCCATAGTTCCCGTGGTCCAGGAGGAGGCAGACCCTGAGGGGGATGCCCTGGAACCCACAGGGGAACAAGTTGCTGAACTGGGAGACCTGCCCGAGCTGACCCACTGGCAGCAGGATGGTGGTCCCTCCATGGAGGAATTTTGTGCTGAACTAAAAGTGTGCCCTTCTCTTGTGGGTATGAGGCAGCAGGCCTCAGCCCAGACAACAGGTGATCAGTCAAGGTCACATTTGGTCTACTGGGAGAACGATCTCCTGTATAGCGAGCCTAAGGCTGCTGAGTGCTGGTGGTACCCCAGTGCTTCAGAGCCTTCCTGCTGGGTTTGGCTCATGACGTTCCGTTAGCTGGACATCTGGGGCAGGACAAGACATATGACAGGCTTGTCACCCATTTTTATTGGCCTCAGATGAGAAGGGATACAGATATCCATTTCAAAACCTGTCAAACTTGCCAGGCAAGTGGGAAAAGCGGGCGGTAGCAGAAGGCTCCCCTCCAACCTTTTCCCGTTGTCAGTACCTCCTTTGACCGGGTGGGGATTGACATTGTTGGGCCCCTGGATCCCAAGACAGCCATGGGCAACAGGTTCATCCTGGTCTTGGTGGACCATGCCTCACTGTACCCGGAAGCCATCCCTCTCAGAACAGTGACGGCCCCCGTCGTGGGACGGGCACTGATGGGTGTTTTCTCCCGCATGGTGTTCCCCAGAGAGGTGGTGTCAGACCGGGGCACCAACTTCATTTCCAATTATATGAAGTCTCTGTGGAAGGAGTGTGGGGTAACCTACAAGTTCACCACTCCTTACCACCCTCAAGGTAATGGATAATGGGTTGGTTGAGAGATTCAACCGTACCCTTAAAGGCATGATTATGGGTCTTGAAGAACCAATGAGGCATAAATTGGACGTCCTCTTGCCATGCCTGCTGTTTGCTTACCGTGAGGTGCCACAGAAGTCTCTAGGGTTCAGCCCCTTTGAGCTTTTGTATGGACACCCGGTAAGAGGACCTTTGAGTCTGGTCAAAGAAGGCTGGGAGCAATCTCCCAGGAAACCTCCCCAGGATGTATACAGTTACATGCTGGCCTTTAGGAACTAGACTAGGCGCTTCAGAGATCTTGCTCAGGCAAATCTGGAGGCCAGCCAGGAAGAGATGAAGCGGTGGTACGACCGGAATGCTATTCTGGTGGAGCTTCAACCTGGTCAGAAAGTTTGGGTCATGTCCCCTGTGGAACCTTGTGCGCTCAAGGACAGGTGGACTGGACCATTTGAGGTTGTGGAGAAAAAGAGCGATGTCACCTACCTGATGGACTTGAAGTCTCCCAGGAACCGCTTGCGGGTCCCGCATGTCAACCGTTTAAAGCCCCACTTAGGAAGGTCCGAAGTGGGCATGCTCCTAGCTACAGATGCTGGAATGGAGGAGGAGAGTGAGCCTCTTCCTGACCTCCGGTATGCAAAAGAGCAAGATGGGTCAGTGGATGGTGTTGTCCTCTCTGACACCCTGACCCCTGAGCAGCAGCAAGATTGTCGCCAACTGTTGGGGCAATTCCCTGATCTGTTCTCCTTGATTCCTGGTGTCACTCAGTGGTGTGTCCATGATGTGGACACCGGGGACAGCACTCCTGTGAAGCACAAGGCCTACAGAGTGACTGACAAGGTCAGAGCATACATCAAGGAGGAGGTCTCCAAAATGTTTGCCTTAGGGGTGGTTGAGTCCTCTAGCAGTCCTTGGGCCAGCCCAGTCGTCTTGGTCCCGAAGGCCGCAGCGCCTGGTGCTTCACCAAAACTTCGGTTCTGTGTGGATTACTGAGGACTCAATTCAGTCACCAAGACTGACGCACAACCCATCCCCAGAGCTGATGAGCTCATAGATCGGTTAGGGGCTGCCCGGTACCTTAGTACGTTTGATCTAACGTCTGGGTACTGGCAGATCGCCTTGACTGATGGGGCAAAGGAGAGGTCAGCATTCTCCACACCAGATGGGCACTACCAGTTCCGGGTTATGCCTTTTGGGATGAAGAATGCCCCTGCCACCTTCCAGAGGTTGATCAACCAGGTATTGGCTGGACTGGAGGATTTCAGTGCCGCCTGCCTGGACGACATAGCAGTGTTCAGCGCCAGCTGGGAGGAACACTTGCGCCACCTCCAGGAAGTGTTGTTGGCCCTACGCAGAGCAGGCCTCACAATCAAAGCCAGTAAGTGCCAGATTGGGCAGGGTTCCGTGGTGCACCAAGTAGGGAGCGGCAAGGTGGCCCCCCTGCAACCCAAGATTGATACCATCCTGGCTTGGGCACCACCCAAAACCCAGACTCAGGTGAGAGCCTTCTTAGGTCTCACGGGTTACTACTGGAGGTTTGTCAAGGATTATGGTAACATTGTGCACCCCTTGACTTCGCTGACTTCCAGGAAGCAGCCAAGACTTGTGATCTGGACTGACGCCTGTCAGACGGCCTTTGACACCCTGAAAACTGCAATGTGCACAGCACCCATACTCCAGGCACCCGACTTTTCTAAAGAATTCTGTTGTCCAGACGGACGCTTCAGAGCATGGCGTGGGGGCTGATCTAGCTCAGGTGAATGAAGAGGGCCGAGACTTACCTATAGCCTTCATCAGTAGGAGGTTACTTCCCAGGGAACAGAGGTGGAGTGCGATAGAGCGAGAAGCATTTGCTGTGGTCTGGGCACTGAAGAAGCTAAGACCCTACCTGTTTGGGACTCACTTCCGGGTTCCGACAGACCACAGGCCCCTCAGATGGTTGATGCAGATGAGGGGTGAGAATCCCAAGCTGCTGAGGTGGTCCATTTCCCTACAGGGGATGGACTTCACGGTGGAACACCGCCCTGGTACAGATCACGCCAATGCTGATGGTCTGTCCAGATTTTTCCGCCTTAGTGATGAGGACTCCATAGGGTAAGGGTAGTTCTCCCCACATTTCTGCTGGAGGGGACACATGTTAGACCTGGCATCATTGGCATGAGTCTCTCCTCCATTTTTTTTCTGTTTGCCTCCTCTGTTTACGATGTTTTTGCTGGAATATTGCTTTGGGAACTGTGCCACTGCTGATCAGTGCCACAGTGCAAGTGCTCCCTATGTGAAATTGATATTGATTGGATTCCATGTTTTGCCTATTTGGTTTACTGTCAGTCCCTAGTAGAGTGCACCAGGAGTGCCAGGGCTTGTAAATACAAATGCTGCTAGTGGGCTTGCAGCACGTGTTGTGCCACCCACAGAAGCAGCCTAGTAAAATATGTCCAAAGGTCTGCCATTGCTAGACCTACGTGCAGTCTAACTGTCACGCGGGCTGCGCAAGTACACCTACTTGCCAGACCCTAAACCTTCCCTTAACTTCATGTTAGTCACCCCTATGGTAGGCCCAAGGGCAGGGTGCATTGTAAGCATAAGGTAGGACAAGCCTGATGAGGTTGGCATATCCTAATAGTGAATTACAGCCATATTCGTTTTTCACTATTTTAAGGTTACCTGCTCTCCATAAGTTAGAATGGGCTGCCAGGATTATTAAACGGTATAATCCTAGCGGGCTCGGGGAGCATGGTGCAATGTCGAGTTTGGTATCCCTGAACTCAGGGTTTAATAACGCATCCGTTTGGGTGGATGGTTTTTGGACTCTGTGTTTGAAAATAGCGCTTTTACATCCGCCTCCTCAATAGTAATTTACACCTAAAGCAGGCACAACTGCTTACATTGTTAGTTCAAACAGTTCCTGTAAATATTAAAGGCTGCACAAAAAACACTGTATTAGTAAAAATGTTTCACGGACAAATCACAACTGGGATGTATTCCATAAAAGCTCTAGTAAGTGAACATGTTAGTCAGTATATATTTTAACAGGTTAGATACTTAAATGTCATGGCACATACATCGTATACATATTACTGAATGCCTTTTGTGAGTTTTTCTAATCCGCTGAGTATAAGAGCAGCTACATCAAATGCATGCCTTGGTAGCAGCTTGACATCCCTGCTAAATGTGTTTCTGATTAGACTGCCACCCTCAGTTGTTGGCTCAATCTGCTGATCTAACATTGCTAAGTGGGTGAGTATAGGAACAATGGTCAAAATCTTTCCATTGAGAGTATCTCCGGGCAGTTGGTGCATTAATAGTGAAAACATCTTTAGATGCATCCTGCCTGGAGCAATGCAGATTGAGTTCTTTAATTTACAAAATGCAAGTTGTGTAGATACATTTCCAGAAAGGGACATTCCTTACCACTCTGGAGCTCCTTCAACAGAAGTCTCTTTATTCACACCAGTGGTACGGTAAGCTCCAGAAATTTTGAAATTAAGTTTGAGGCCAAATCTAACATTTGAACAAAACATTTTACTCATTCATCTGCAGTTTAAAAGGTACTAGTAATACCATTCATTGAGTCACTACTTAACCCTCTTATGGGTGCCTGTGAAAAATTGCTGTTTTCATAACTTTCTTCGAAGAGTCTGGCGGTCAAAAGTTAAACTCAAGCACCTTTCCCACGGTCCCTCCAACTCAAAAAAAGAGATTGCTATGCATTGTTTTGAACTGCAAGATCCATGTACCTTCTGGGTCTTCTACTCGAACTCAGTTGGGGCTTGTAAAAATTATTGTCATTAGTCTCCCTGGCCACATAAAAAAAAACCTTTTCGGATCTGGTCAATGATGGTTTCAATGCCTCCTATCATGAAGACCGGCTTGGATTCTACAGACACTACTGACGTAATCCATGGACACAGCCATACCCTAAGTTGCTATGCTTAGATGCTTTCCTGTGGGTACTCTGGAGATGTCCAAGTGTCTTGCATGAACATGCCATTTGACAGAAAATCGTATTCAGAGGAAAGGCTGTCTCCTCCTTAGAGTACAACTGGCCACATCACATTCAGTGGGCTGGGCCACCCCAATAAAGCAATTTCACTAACATCACAGAAGAAATTTCATAGCTACTGCAGAACACAACATTACAACCAGAAGGCCCTTGCAGCATTCCGGACACTCCAACACATTTACTGGTCCATTTGGGTCATGGAGAACCTAAGGGACACAATCCCTCAAAGAGCAGAAGTATTCACCATCTTCTGCTCATCCTGCTGCCTTAAACCTTGTTAACTCACCACTACACCACTAAATTTCCTGGGGGGAAGTTGTCCCATTTCTCCACAAATGAGAGATGATCAAGATTGATCTCTCGGTGGTCGAGCTCATTTACAAGTGCTATACCCTTCCCTTCCTCTTACTCACTCTAAACAGCTTTACTTTCTCCAGGGCATGCTCTCTAGCTTATGCCTCAATGTTGCAGATGGAGGTGTGGGAAGACAGAATTCACCATACGGGACACTTGGGATTAGTGGAAGAGAGTGCTCACACCAACTGTCACTCTAACCCATCTCCATTCAACATTTTTACTGGAACCTTGAGCTCATGAGCAGCTTGTGGCATCCACGAGCTCAAGAGCAGACATCACAAGGTGCTTACTCTGATAAGCAAAGTGGCCATAGAAGTGATGGCCTAGGAAGAAATGGGTATGGAATTTTACGGCTTTTATTTTTAGTTCAATAAGAATGATGGAGGACTCAGACCTATCAAGAACTTGGCCTCTTGAATTTTTTCATTTGCTAGAACAAGTGCAAAATGCTGTCCTTGAGATTTGCTTAGGAGGCCCTTAATGGGGATGATTGGCTGGATCTCTAAGAGACCTATTTCAACCGCCAATATTTCTAGCACCCAGGAATTACTGGCGGTTCACTAAGGTGTTTTAGCACTGTCTGTGCGAGTTTCTTCCATGTGGAATGACAACTGCACTGTAGATCTTTTCGAAGGTGCTAGGTGTGGGTGAAAGTTAACTGCAGAGTTTAGGAGTCCATATATTTCAGTACTCGAATAATTGGCTGGTAAATGCAGGGTCCTTGCCCTGGTCATAAAACATCTTTGGTGCACTTCTCTCTTGCATGATTTGAGGCTTCGGATCAACACCTAGAATTCCCACCTCATTCCAAATGGCTATCCCAAATTCGCCCCCACGTTTTATCTCCACCAGTGAATTGGGTGTGGGCTATTTAGAAGACAAAGGTAAAATGCCCCTCTTCTTACTCTGGGTTAAAATACGGTCTGCCTCACAAGCAGTTTTCCCAAGAGACATTTTGGACGACTGCCTGTAACTAGAATACAGATGCTCTATCCTTCAGCTGGAATATGTCAAGAAAAGCTTTAATGACATGGGCCTGATTAACCATTTTGGCTCTTCAGATTGCATTGGGCCTCTATTTAAGGCCACATTTAAGGAAACATGTATTACGATAAATGAAGAGATCAGAATCACAAGGGCAAGTTGTTTAACCTCAGTTCTTAACTATTTGGTTATTTCTACAGAGTAGTATTTTACCTGGGTAGAAAAACCCAACCATAGATTTTATTTCACAAGGTTCAGGTTACATACATTTCATTATTTGGTTGCTTTACCTAACTCTGGCTCCTGGTTTGAATCTCTGCCCATGTAATAACTTCTCATTACAAACAACACCACACTTTATACTTTTTTGCTCTTTACATAGTATCTTGAGAAGCCCCTTTTATGACCACTTTTAAAGCATACGCACTTTACATCTCACCAAGAGGGATTGATTGTTTAAAAATGTTTAGATACCCCTACGATTTGTTTCTCTGTCCTCAGTTATATATTGTCTACATTAAAACTGAGAAGGAGGTATGCTTCACATGGATAACTATTCAAGCACTGATCAGACTGCTAATTATTCTAAATGAGCACTAAACACTAGGGGGGGCAATAAAATATATTATATACATGTTTACATAGTTTATATTTAATATTGTTTTAAATCTGTTTTAAATCGATGTGTGAAGCCTTTTTAATAATATCTGAATTTGAAAAACCAAATGATGTATAATGTCAATCAATCAATATGTCTTTATTTCGATTTTGGAAATCATAAAAGATTGCATACAATATAAAACACTCATACACAATACATCAATACATCAGAGGGTGTCCCGTCTGAATTAAAAAACGTTATAAGTAGCAATCGATGATTAACAATTTCCCTTAAATTTCCCTTAAATTTAAAACAATAAATAATAGCTTTTTTTTAAAAAAGATAAAAGAAAGCTCTCCCAAAACCTTTTACCAATAAATTTAATAATAGCTTTTTGCAATAGGGTCAAAATGCTAATTATACTACAAGGGACTAATTGCAAAACAATGTTTCCTAAAAAAATATATTTGATAACTATCAGAAGCAGTTACACTGTTCCATACCACTTAAATAGTTTGAATCTAACTCTGCATTTACTGCCTAATTAGCACTTATTTATTTTAAGAGACATTCAAAGCTTCAGTCCCCTTCTCTTTCTTATTAAGTTTACACAATAGAGATATCTGCTGCTCACACTAAACGCAATTGATTGTACAGTATCTGTTTGAAGTACTCTTTCTGCCTCTTTACAAAATCTAATGCCCAACAGTCGGCAGATAGGTTTAATCCATTTTCTCCTGGGACGTATGTAGGCAGGGCAGAAGAATAGCACATGTACTTCGTTTTCTTTGGCGCCTGTTTGGCAGATTTCACAACAGCCATTGTTTACATTTTCTTTACTACGCTTCCACTTAACTGTATTTACATTGATTTCTAAAATACCGTAGTGGGATTTAAGGTAAGTTGTGGTTCTATTTCATCCATGAAAGACTCAAATTTACTACTTGGATTCATATTTAGGTTTCTTACAGATAAGGTCCCCAGTTTAGAATTGTGGGACCAAGAGCTATTGGACAAACGTCCAATAGCTTTGTTTCAGTAGTTTTTGTGATCCCATAATCAGAGCTTCAGGATCCTCCCAAAAAAGTTTTAGACCCAGTTTATAAAACCAGTCCTGGATGTGATTTAACCATGACAGCCTAGCACTGTTCCTGATTCTTAAAATTTCCTTCAGGCCTTCCCTATAATGTACAAGCTCATCTGTAGCCCACAGTTGGACCCAAAACAATAGTGGCCGCAAAGCAGCCTGCGCATCAGTACGATGTATGTTTAAATCCATTATTACAGGTATTAGAGGGGTACGCTTAGGTATACGTAGTAACTTTCTAAAGAATGCATTCTCTTGTACCCTAAAAGCATTCTTTGTTGCGTAACACCATAGCTCAGCCCCATAGAGACAAGCTGATTGTGCCTTGTACTTTTTTAATTCCAAAACAGGAGAGACTGCTTTAGATTGGCTACTCTTGTGCTTTTTCGATATTGGGACTGAGTTTTGAATCAAGATTGTTTTGCTCTTGTCCAGCTGTGGCCTCCAGTTCAGCTTAGTGTCTAGAGTAATACCAAAGTAGTTAAAATTTGGCACAAGTTCTATCCTCTCATTTTTTACAGTTAGTTTTTTTCTAAAGAGTTTGTGAGGGTTAACTGCCATGTATTTTGTTTAAGTGTAGCTTATTTTCAGGCACTTTTGTTCACAATACATTTCAAAGGTATTAAGTAGATTTTGCAAACCTTTGGGGGTTTGAGATATTAAAATTGTATTGTCAGCAAATAAAAGTGCCGGTGCTGGTGCCCCCCCCCCAACTTGGGATAATCGTGTTCGCAGCCCAAGAGGAAATCTGGAATGTCGTTCACATATAGCGAAAATAACGTCCAGGCCGGAACGCACCCTTGCCTTACGCCCCTGTTTACTTGTATGGGATCTGTAAGTTTGCCATTAGGCCCCCATCTAACCCATGCGAAATTACCCTCGTGCAGTCTAATGATCTGCACGAGAATTTCCCTGGGAACACCCATATTCATTAGTGATTTCCACAGGAGATTTCTGGGCACAAGGTCAAAAGCTGCCCTAAGATCTACAAAGGCGATATACAAATGCGTTTTCCTAATTGAAATATACTTC
This sequence comes from Lissotriton helveticus, assembly GCF_964261635.1. NCBI lineage: Eukaryota > Metazoa > Chordata > Amphibia > Caudata > Salamandridae > Lissotriton > Lissotriton helveticus. Next base: position 177,506,660 of record NC_136067.1, read on the forward strand.
CAAATTATACAAAGAAACCTAAAGACCTTGTCAACTGTACTAATTTTTTCTCTAAAACCTGCTCGATACTTGGTCATCCCTGACCTCTCCAATTCGAAGCTGCCCCCTAATGTTAATGCTTAAAGTGTTAACTGCACACTCCAGTGTACTAATTTTGTCCCACAGCATTGAGAAGTTTCTTTCTGCCAAATCACACATAGATGTTAGGGCTGTTAGGGCTGTTCCTAGGCCAAGGTCATCTATTCCCACAGGAAGCTCAGCCATAACTACCTTTGGATCATTTGGAGCTATGCTGTTCTTTAATGGGGGTAAATTCAACTCTGTATGCGTGCCAACCGTAAGAGTTTTATTAGAGGAAGATATGTCAGCATTTGCCTTGCTTTTAGTTTTTCTTGGCCCAGTATCCCACTTCCTTTTGTCTATCCGTGGCTCACTCTTATGTGCAGTCGTGTTTTTCGCCATCCTGGCCCTCATGACTCTGTTCTGGCCTGCTGGAGTACGCAGTGTCACATCAGAAGTAGATGGAGAAAGAGTAATATCGGGTGAGACACTTGCGACAGTTTCTGATAAAGACTCATGCCTTCCAACCCCCGGTGCTGGTGGCGAAGTATCAGCTATTATATGTTTATGTAGTATTGCTGGATATAAAGAAAGGTGTCGCTCCGTCATGCGGATCTCATGGTTTAAAATAGATTCTGCCCTCACTAAAAAAGCATCGAGGGTACCAGCTACCCCCTTTCGTTTTTCCATATTCCTTTCTTGGCCCCCCTTTTTTTTTTACTACTTTACTTCCTCTATGTTGGACAGTACCTTTAATCCTCTTACAGTCCTCGATGTCCACAACAAATAAATGAGGGAAAATTCACTCGTCAGAGGGGTTGCCCAGCCCTGCCTCTCTCTGCCGCTGACAGGCATGGACGGGCCCGCCCTTGGCCCGGGATTGGCCCGGGGGAGCCCGCGCGCGTCCCGAGCCGCGGGGGCTCCCAGCTGATTATATATGCTGAGGCTGGACCTCTCTCTGCTCTCCTCGTGATACCGCACTGCCTCCTGGGGGATATAGTGCCCCGGCAGTCCGCTGTACGCGAGGGCAGCGAGGTGCTTCGGTCAGGATGAAGGTTGGCCCCCGGGCTTCCCAGTCAGAACAACAGTAGGGCAGGAAAAGCAGGGATCAGGTCGACAGGAGTCCAAAAAGCACAGCAAGCGCGTCCCCTTATATTTATACAGCTGTGTAGTAGTTCGTAAATTATTCCAAATGCCAGTGTCTTTTCTTTCCCCTATTTTCCTCATTTTTACAGTCCTTGTATTGCTCCAGTTTCTTCCATTTACATGTTCCACAAACTAATCGGGCAGGCAGACAGTCTTTGTGCTTACCGGAAGCGTTCTCTTACTTCCACCCGATGAGGGATTCATGTCATGCACTTCGTACGCCTCCCAGCAGCCCCACAGCCGTCTTAGTACACCGGCCGCACGACCAAACACCTTCTCGCCCGCTTTCAATCAGTAACACGCTGTTCGTTCCAGGCCTGTGAACAGCTGCGACATCTGACGTGCTCCGGCCGAAACCCCGACCTGCCGCCTCCTCCGCTCCTCCTCCCAAGTAGGTGAAACGCCCGGCAGTTCCTATTCGGTATAATGTATTTTAATTCTGTGTTTTTATGGTCTGTGCTATGACATAATAAAGTCTATTGACCTGAATTGACAACTGCATATTTGATCTTTATCAAGGTTCTGGCTGTGGGTACAGATTCACCGCAGAGTTTAGGAGTCCATATATTTCAATACTTGGAAAATTGGCAGGTAAAGGCAGGGTCCCTGAGCTGGTCAAACATTTTTAGTGCACCATGTCCCTCTTGCATGATTTGGAGTTCCGGATCAACACCTCCTCATTCCTACTGAGCTGTTCACCTTTATAAGTATGGTACGTGATACAATTTACATGAAGGCTTTTCTTACTCCTCGGAGGAATGCAGATTAATGGGATATGATTCTCATGTTTCTAACTTAGACAGCAATCCTGGTTCTCAAGATCTATGATCGTTAGAACTGTTAGCCTCATGCATCCTGCATGTGTCACACACCAGATGGCAAATGAGGGTCCTTCACTGATGACTGAGTAATTAGTGGTTCCAGTACCAGGGGAGCCTATTGGCTGAGGTACAGATTTGTAATTTGGTCATCCCAGATTTGAACTGGTGGATGCGCCCCTCCAATCTAAAGGAAGTCATACTTTCAGTCCTCTGTAGGTGGAAGATACCAAGATCGTTGGGCTAGGTGGTGCCTATCAGTGTGACATAACAATGTGGTACCTGTAGTCCATATCAGCACAGTGTCTTCACATAAATAAGTGTGTGCTGACGGAACTCCATCTTCCCATGAAAGCCTCCCAGGAGCAGCCACCTTGCTGTACTTTCACCAGGCGATGCTCTGAGCCTTCTCTATCAAGAAGACCACAAGAGAGAACTTCATCCCAAAATGAGACAAAATATCTTCTTCAGATTAGAGTGGCCATACCTGAATCTCCTTGCACAGTCTGCGCCTGTTTTCACAGCAGGATGGTTGATCCTCCATCCCAGTTCAGCAGCTGCATTTTTAGAGATTGAGTGGGGCCTGCTGCAGCCCTTCTTTTTTGCTATCAAAAGTTGAAGATGTTATCTCATTTGTGAGGAAACCTGCCACAAAATCCATTTATGCTGAACACTGGAAGAGGTTTGTTGACTAGTGTGAGTAATCCCTTTCAGTCCTGCCTTTTCAATGTCTTGCCAAAATAAATCCTCAATGTCAGCACATTTGTTGGGGAGGTTCAAACCTTCACTACTTCACGTCTGAGCCCCGTTTTCATTATTGTCATCTACCTAATCCATGTACCATCCATTCTATCCATCTACAATCTGTTACCCTCACCCCTACCAATATCAAGAAGGAACAGCATTTAACAGATACAAAAATTAGTAAACCTCGCTCAGTAAGAGAGAATTGTGTGTCCCCTTTCTGTATGTTTGCAGCACAGTCTGGCTACTTTCCCTACTGTGTCCTCTTCATATCTTCATGTATCCAGGTGTTCTGTGGTTCTGCAGCTCCAAGTAATTGCCAACACAATACCAGAGCTGGGGGTTGTTGGCTACTCTTGTCAAACTGAAGGGCTTTCTTTTTTGGCAAGGCTCGCACTGCACTTGGCATCCTCACCAACTTCATCCTCCTTCTCCTTCAACTTGGGCCTGGTGTCCCAGCTCATGTGTCTTCTGTAACAGGGTCTGAACTCACTTTGCAGCTGTGGAGATTTTCATAACATCTCTTTCATTTGAACTCCAAACATACTGGGCAGTCTGCAGCAAGTCTGTAGCCTTCCCTGTCAAGAAGAATCCTGTTTACAGCATGTTTAGATAGTCATTCCTTTGTATATGGATTTGTCAGAAGAATAAAAGGTGAGCTGTTTCTCCCATCTCTCACAGCAGCCAGCTTTCCTGAGAGATGAAAGAGAACAGTCATGTTCAGGAGACAGAAAAGACAAGGGACTTTATCCCACTAAGGCAGTATTCCCGATACAAACATCATAGCCACACTGAACATGAGGACTGTCACTGAACAGACATGAGATTAGGTTTTCATGGTCAGTAAGGGTTAACTATTGGCGAACAACTTAAGGAACATAGGACTACAACAGAAGGAGAGAGCATTAAAAACAGGTGAAATAAATAAAAAAAATTAAATTGAAGGTGATTGATTGTGCTAAAAAAAATTCATCCATCATAACCAACGGCAAATTCATAGTTGTAAGGCAGTGGTAAGCACTGCAGCAAAAAGCTAGTAAAACATCCATTGACGTAGATGAAGCAGACAAGACAAGGAGGAGAGTGAAGAAAGAAATAAGGCCTGCCAATGGCCACAAAAAATGCCTCAATTAATGAAAGAGAACTATTAATCCACACTGTGATTACACTACTTATGTACTGCAAGACAACTCATGGTTTCGATATGTAAACCTTTTCCCTGACTCAGTTGGTACAATAAATGTGGAAGATTCTATATTTGAAAACAAGTAATTGCTCCACAGAAACAGAATTATTTTAGACCAGATAAAACCAAAGAAGGACATCAAGTGGCAAATTGATCACCAAAAACATAGATGAAAGTGAAACATATGCAAAGGTTTTGTTGAAGCACATTTTAATATAGGTTAACCTGTAGAAAAAGAATGTGAGGAAACATAAGTAATTAAATGATACGGTAGAGAAAATAATTAAAAAGATTGGGATGATAGTTAATAGAGACATATGGAAGAATGGGATGTAAAACTGGAGTCCAAATTATAGAAAGAAAAAATGCATACAGAAAGAGCTTCAAATGTGTGAGGAAATGAAAACACATTCATGACGGAATAACTTGAGGATAGTGGGGATTCTTGCAGGCATGAAAGATGCTGCAGAAGGGGAATCCCTAATCAAGTGGATCACGTACTTCCTTAGGGATCATATATTAGAGGAAAAAAAAAAGTATACAGAATTATTGTTACTTTCTAGAGCATTTTGGAGTCTGTACTCTGCCCTGAAATCAGGCACTCACCAATAACTGGTAGAGAGTTTATCCAAGACTTTCTCACTAAGGAGATATTTCTGCCTAAAGCATGTGAAAAAAACCTGAATTTAGTCTTCAGCTGGATACCTTTTATCCATATTTCCTGGCTAATTCTGTATTATGGCCAAGTGATTGAGATAAATTAGAACATGCCAATTCAAACTGAAGAAATGGTTATTCCAGCTTCGATATTTGTCCTGACTAGTTTGAAAACCACCTGCAGCGATAATCATATATACTTCATGAACCAGAAAAAGTTAACAATATTCCTATTAAAATTTAGAAAAAAGGAAAACAATCATTGACTAAGTTCCCTTCTAAAGTAAGTCGTATGTAGACATTAATCGTAAAAAACTTGGATGACGGTGAGGAACAGTTAAGCTGCTTCCTGGAATGCTGCTACAGATATTCCCATACAACAGTAAAGGAGTAAATGTACACAGCCTTGATAGGTCTCGGCACCCGCTTGGACCTGTTGTACACGAGGTATGGATTAGTTTTGTGCTTCAGCCCGAAATCTGATAAATTTATATGTATAGCTACATAGCTAAGTCTAGGCGTTTGAGAATTGCTACCCTTAATGTTAAATAGCTAAATGTGTCTACTATGCATTACAAAACTAAAGAAGAGCACGCACAATTGAAATCAAGGTTGCTTAAAGAATCGTAGCATTTTTTCACACTTGGGGGCAATCATCAGATGCTACATCTCAAAACGTCCTTGGTGAAGGGAACCGAAATAATTTGTATGATCCCTCTATCAAAGTTTTCTACAGTACCATAAATATCAATATCCATTAGGAGTACAAATGGGTACACTGGAGTTTCATAGCTGTTAAGCACATGGCCCCAATAAAGAGTTTTCTCTGCCTTAATTCCGGTCCAAGATAAATGCCCACAATGACATCAAGAAATGTCATAATAGGCAACAATTTCAATTGTATTACTTGTGTGCAGTTGGTGTAGTGATTAGTAGCCCGGAGGACCCGCTAGAGTGCATCAATGGAAGGATGCGCTTAGTTGTCTTTATTCAAAGCAAAAGGAACAAGGAAACAAATGAGGCTTAAGCTTTCTCAGCCATTCACAGAAGCCCAACAATTAAATCCTTGTTCAGGTTAAAGATGGAAACACATTTGGACAAGACCTGTCCTGGGCTCAGTGGGTGCCGGGCTCAGTGCATGGGCACAGGTCATACACAGTCTGTATCCAGTGAAAGCTTGGCAAATGATTAAAAAGGACATATACAATCATTTGGCTACAGGGCATGTTTCAAATACGCAAACTTTGAATTCAGGGGTGTTATGATATTACAGCTGATCATTAATGGTGCCAAATCATTACCTTTGAGGTTTTGGATATTAATAGGGTCCTTGTGGAAGTGGTTTTAACAACCATATTTTGTAGGAAATATATTATAATGCAAGAAAGTCTTCAATCCTTACATAAAAACATGTCTCTAATTTTCATATTACATTCAAATTGTGATGTGTCAAGTCGACCTGTAATGTGAAAATGACATAGCTGCTCAGCTGTTATAAATTATCACAGCTGAATAGTGACATCATAATGTCAGATGTCAGAGTCAGCAGCCGTGGTAAATGGCAGGCCATGGAGCATTATTGCAGTTGCAGTTTAAAGAAGGAAAACAACAATTGGCTTTTTTATCTTCTTGTCATTTTTCCAAAAATGAATAGGGAGTCGCAGGAAGGAGACTTTAATTTTTGTAAAAAATTGGTCCTTTGAGAAAAACGTCTCTCTATATGTTTCAACACATTCTGTGCCACACCATCTTTTAATCTGATGCACTTTAAGCTGATTCTGGCATCCTTTATTTTATAATACAAATGTTGCTTTTATTCTTCATGTTTGCAAACTTAGCGGCAGATTTACAATAACTGGTGCATCCCTGCATATCAGCAGGGATGCGCCAGTTATTGTGCGTCACGGCTTAGCCACCATGGATGTGCCGCATTTACATTGTGGCGCACCATTGGGAAAAAACAGACAGATGCATGACGCATCTGTGCCATAAAGGCAGCGCATTGCTGGAGTTGCGTCGCAAGCGTATCGCAGCTCCAGCAAGGCTCTGGGGTGCCCTATCTTTACAATGCTGCGTCAATCTTTACGCCTGCTTCAAGCAGGTGCAGGGTTTTGATGCAGCATGGGCTCAAAAGTGACTGAGTGAAATCTTGTAGATTTCACTCAGCCACTTTTAGGAGGCGTTCCTGCGCCGGAATGCCCCCCCCCCCGCACAGGAAGGCCTACTTCTGGCGCAGGGCTTTACAACGTGACACATCTCCCAGATGCGTCACGTTGTAAATACCCCCCAGCATGGTGCGGGTTTTGCGCCGCCGCTGCGTCAAGAAAGTGACGAAATTGCAGCGTAAAAGAGGCGCAAGGGGCTTGTAAATCTGCTCCATAGTATCTCTTGTGTGTGAAAGATACAGACAGCAAAGATTTAGGAGGCGTGTGGAATGGGTGATGGAGGACCATGCATTGTAAGTAATGACATATTGTCTGCTATACATTAAGAGAATACCTCGGAATTCTATGACTGTTTAAAGAAATTCCTCAATGACTGGAAATATCCCTGTGACCTATGGTAGAGAACACTCTATCTTGCATTTACATGTTCATGCTTGCTGTACCTTGTTGGCATAAGATCTAATCAAACATATTTAATAAACTGAAACTGATGTCAGGAGGACTTTCCGTTTAAAGTATATAATTAGGAGCAAGTAGATTATGAACTTTGTCAGTGTAGTTTTATATTATCTTGTCATGTCACCTACAGGTTGAAGTCCATTTGGGCATCTGGCTGTAAGGAATTGTGTCTTTTTCTCTGTCACTCAGGGCCACTAGTCATGAATGACAGCAGGGGATGTAATAGCTGCCTTGAAACAAGCAGTATGAATCCACTACTCTGCTGTCGAAAATTCAGTCCAGGCAATGCCAGCATCAAAGTAGGCAAAGTGTGTGGCTTATCAAATCCCATAGGATGCAGCAGACTTGTGGACCAGTTTAGTAATGGGATTATACCAAATGCTGTTCATAGCCATTTTTTTGCTGCTTTTTTTAAACCTTTGACCTTTAACCTGTTCACACAGTTTTAAAGTTAAAACAAACTATATGAAACACTAAGGGGGATATGTACAATAGAAGCGGCGGAGTAGGCGCATGCCTCACTCCGCCACTTCTGAAACTCAGGGCTGCACCATATTTACAAAGAATATGGTGCAGCCTTGCGTTTCCCTCTGCGATGGCGCTACACTTAGCAGTGTAGCACCAACGCAGGCACCCTTACACAGTCTGCGTGCAGGGGAGGATTTTTTATGTGTAGGAAGGTGTCTCTTCCTGCACATAAACAATCCTGAAGTGACATTTTTGCACTTTCATGTGTGCTGCTTAATGAAGCACATATGAAAGTTACAAAATGGCATTTTTTTAAAGATTGTTAATGGACAGGACGGAGGACATTCCTGTACATAAGCAATCTTTGGCATTTTGATTTTTCCATGTGTGCTGCCTTGTACAAAAACAAGGAGAAATAATGCATTTCTCCTCGTTTCGCCAACTCGAGACCAGATTTTCCCTGGTCTTAATTTTAGCGCTGCCTCCTTTCTACACTGCTCTTGTACATAGTGGGTAGCGTCAAAATCAATGGGTGTTGCAGTGGAACACCCACTGCAACACCCACTGTCCACCCCTTTCATTCTAAGCATAGCGTGAAAGGGGGTCTTATTTACAAGGCAGCATTAAGCCTTGTAAATAAGGCTAAGCCCCTATCGCCATCATGTCAATAAAATTGACATTGTGGTGGCAATAGAGGCTTGTACATATGCCCCTAAGTTTCACATCTTTGTATACTTTTTCACAGACTCGTAATGCATAGTTGATAGTTTTAATGCCTATTTGGCCCCTTTCGTCCCATTTATTATTTTGTCTGATGCAGTTCCCAGGACAAAAAAGTGATAGCAATTCTGACTTTCCTCTTAAATCTCGGGAAAATAATGCCTCAGTCCCACGATGGCTGACCAATAACCTTTTGAAGTTCAATGCAGATAAAACAATTCTACTAAATCAACTTTAGACCTGAACCACCGTTGGGTTGGTCTCTCCTACTTGGTTTTGGCTCCTATTTTCAGTTGACCAGAGGAAAAAGACTCTGCCCAGTTGAGTGCAGGGCAAACGATAAACCATCTAGAGTGCAATGTGCCACACATTAAAGAGAGGCCTATTGGCATTGCAAATACTTGGTATTTTAACAACCTTAAAATCCACAAATTTGCACAAATAATTCCGTGTTGGTGTTCTTTCAAACAATAATGATTTAGAGCTTGAAGAACATGGTTTTTTGCCTCAGATGGTCAGTCGGCCCGTCATATTTCCTACAGCGGTGCAACTGCTGGCTTATCTGGCGGAAGCCATACAGTAAAGGCGTGGGACTGTCCCTTTTGGTGAATCAAGCCATTTGCCCAAAATATAGCAGATGAACTGATGTACATGTTTGTAACTTTGGACTGCCAGGTGACTTCTTTGAGGCATGGGTCGGCAGAGATCTCTGCATAAGGTGGGCGATAGTCTGGCCAGAGTGGTAGAGTTAATTGCTTCTGTTATCCTGACAGACTGTGGGCTGCTGAACCATATTCTTAGTGAAGTCCTAACTTCATATTCGATAGGCACATCTTTCTCCAGCCGCAGTCCGTGCAGGTAAAATTAATTATTTATTTCATTTGCTCAGCATCGTCCCTTGAATTCCCCCCAGCCGGCCCCACCGCCTCACCGCTGTTACCTGCACGGACCGCGGGTGCCTTTCTCTCAATTTCAAGTCACAATATTTTCTTTCCCCTTATAGAAACTACAGTTTCAGAGCAATTTTGTATAACCAATGTAAATTTAAGATACCCATATATATGTACTTGCCCTGCCATAATTTGGCAGGGCAAGTACTTTCACATGTTGATATGCTTTATTCAAATGGACGTTACATATTTCCTTTAACTGGCACGCTGCTTGAATTCTACACATATACAACAGCTGGATTTTGGTTTACAGTGTAGGCTTACCTATTGAAATCCTGTCTCTTAGTTTTTCTTCCTCCTTTTGCTCTTCTGGTGACTGGTTCGATTTTTGGCCTGAAGCACAGATGATAGTTGAATTAAAAAAGGAGAATTAAAAAAGCGAGGATTAAGAGTGAGTGTATCTGCACCAAGGAGCATTAAACTCTAGACAGAAGCTACACACATATTGCAATCGCTTCACTGGCAGTGGGTTTGGTAGACTTGGGCCAGAAGGAGCTCATGCCCCAACTTTCTTTGTCCTAGTCCTCCCTTGGGACCCAACACCCTAAGTGTTGAATGTGAAAGAGGTAACATGGGGAAAATGAGACACTGAACCTTCCCAGACACCTTTATTTGTCAAAAAAGCTTTAATTACAAATCAGTGTTTGCTTGAGGCTACATGAAGTGTAACTTTCTATGTTTGCATGCATATATGTCTATCTCTATAAATAAAGAGATGAGGATATATACAAACATTAATTTGCACATTTTTCTCCAAGTCAGAGAGCCTAGGTTTAGACCTCAGCAATTAGTGGACAAAACTAAGACTACATACTGCGTTAACATTTGTGCCACTTACTTTAGAACTTAGGCCAGAATCACAGTATTTTTTCCAAGGCTAAGTTGCCTTACATTAGCCTATGTCAATAGTAATTCTCACCTAGAGCAGACGCAACTGCTTACATTGTTAGTTTAAACAATTCCTGAAATTATTACAGACTGCTAAAAAATCACTGTATAAGTGATCATGTTTGATAGACAAATCACAACGGAGATGTATTCCATGAAAGCTCTAGTAAGTGCCATTGCTGGTTAGTAAACATTTTAACGGGCTAGAGACCTAAATGTCATGGCACATATATTATGACTGAATGCCATTTGTGAGACAATAAATGTCAAGGACAGTATGGACTACTTAGCATTTCTTATCAGATGGGGATACGAGCAGCTACATCACGTGCATACATTGGTAGCAGCCTGAAATCCCTTCAAAATGGTTTTCTGATTAAACTTGATGCCCTCAGTTGGTGGATCCATCTCTAGATCTAAAATCACTAAGAGGAATGGTACAGGAGCACAGCTCAAAATCTTTCCATTCGGAGAGTCCCTGGGTAGTTTGTGCATTAATAGATATGATGGCCCACATGCATCAAGCATTTTTGGAGTCGCAAACGGTGCGATTCCTTAAAATCGGCCGTTTGCGATTCCAAAAGTGCTTTTTGGGATGCATGAAGCAATTTTAGAATTCGTAACTTTTTTGCGAGTTCTAACAATGCGATTGCTTTTAAGAAGTCGCAAATGTGCGATTTCTTTAAAGCAATGCATCATTACTTTTAAAAGTGCGAAATCGCAATTAGGGTGTCAAATTTACCGAGTAGTTGAACCACTCGGTAAATGTGGAAAAAGTGTTTAAAATGCTGAAAATGCTTTTTTTTCAACATTCATGTTACGGACACACATGTCCTTAGGACATGTGTGTGTGAAACATGATGCGAAAAATACATTTCAGGGGTGCATGGGGGGGTCCTTTGGACCCCCCCATGCACCCATGAAATTTTCAAAGTGCCACTCGCAATTTGCTAATGCCTTCCCATTGACTCCTATGGAGGAATCAATGGGAATTGCGAAAATTAACTTAAGAATTCGGTATTTATTTGGGATTCGGTAAAAATTGCGATTTTTACCGAATCACAAATGAATACCGAAAAAAATGATGCATAGCATTTTGCAATTCTTAATTTGCGATTCGTTATTTTTCGCAAATTAAGAAGTGCAAAATGTCTCAATGATGCATGTGCCCCGATATCCTTTGGTGCATCCTGCCTGGAGCAGAAAAAGAGAACAACAGATTGAGCACACAACTAGAAAAGATCAGTTCTCTGCAGGGTGTCTGACGGGGGTCTGCAGAGAGAGAGAGAGATAGAGTGTGTGCTCCTGAAAGTATTAAAGTGAGTAGTGCTTCTACCACCCCTCCCGTAACACTGTGTGTGCTCTCTAAATGCACTACACTGTATGTGTTGTGGCAAGGTGAAGAAACAATCGTTTTATGCGTGCAACATATAAACTCTCAAACAATCTACAAAATCCAGAAGGAGAACTACCATACACAAAAAAGGATTTGCACTTATTGCATCAAACATAGTCACAGTGATCCTACATATTGGCAAACACAAGTCAACAGACTTTCAAGGCAAAGTCAAAATACTGGGTATTACCTACCAGAGAAACAACTATAACTGCGCCCGCCTAGGATATGACAACTTTGTGACAAATAGGATTCCCACTGGTGTGCGGGCATCATTTCCCTTTTTTCCACAATCCTCCCTGTCACCGACAACATTCTTCAGCTTGAAAAACAGCTAGGTCAAAAATGCCTTCTGGGAAAATGTCAGGGCTCAAACACTGCCACAGAGGCCAAACGAAGATTTTCTTATGTTACCGTCATGACACCTACATCCGGTGTCTCTGATCCTAATGCGATACGTTATGCTCTTCCTGATCATTGATGCTCCTAAAAGCCATCTTATTTTTGACCGAGGCCCTCTGATGGGATATAAATGCAATAGATACATGTTGTTGGCCTAGTATATACAATATAACCTCATAACCACACGTTAGCATTGTATTATTCACGTTGTATTATTCTGGTTAGAAACCATTCACTCCCTGCTTGCTCAAGCCTATTGGTGTGACCGGAGCCATGTTCTTTTGTTTCTCTGTGTCTAGTACTGTTTCCCTGAAATCACGTGATTAGGCTTTCTGCACGAAACCATGATGGGAGACTTAGCTGTCTGCTCCACTCGTTAGTTTGTAGCTCAGGGAAACTCAAGGTCACACCTGCCCTTTTAGTGGGATGCGCACATTCTAGCAGAGCCTGTTCTTATCCTCCTCGAGCTTCAGATAGAAAGGGAGGCACCTTACTTACCTGCCCCCGGAATAGCTTAGGCCGAGATACTAGCAATCAATTGTGCCTTATATGGGTCTTCCTGTTGGCCCTTTGACAAACTGTATCTTTCCTTCTAAGGTGACATCGTGCTATGTGTGAAATGTATATATGCTTTTATTAATTGTGTGAAGTCAGTCTCCTCTGCGCACCTCTGAGGGTCGTGCAGACTGAGGCTCCCCTGTCAGGGTTTGTATCATGGAATAAACGATTGAACCTTCTCCATTGCCGACTGACTTATTATTTATGGATAAGATATATGGGCTATTGGTGAGTATAGTCCATTAGCATAATATTTTGGTTCCTTCACCACAATGTCATGCAAATTGTCCCTTCCCCTGCTAGGTAAATCTCCTAATAGGGAACTATCTGGCTAGAAATAGTTCCACAAATAACCCAAATATGCTCTAGGAAGGAGAGGTCCTCCTGTTCTTCGAAGAAACAGTCCTGCTCCTGTGATGATTTAGAGACTCTACACCATTCACTGATACAGGTCTCTTCTCAAAGTCAGAGCTGATTCTGATCTTAGAAAAGCTAAAACACAAATTTCCTACTCCATAGACTCATCTGGAAACAGTTAAGCCTTTCAAACACTCTATGTTAGACTTCTTCAGGATGGCCCGGTTACCATCTGTCAGTTCACAAAGTTGGGTCTACTACAACAGGTTTGGCAACTTCAGCCACTCCATTCCTTCAATTGCTGCACATCCACACAATCAGTTGTCATTTCTGTAGACTTCAGCACCTTTAAAAGTTTTGCGCTGTCCTCTCTGCACCATCAACGATGCAGCCTCTTGGTGCCACACTCGCTGAGCCAATTCCTACACTGATTTAACTCTTGATGTTGGCTCATGATATCCGACAGCTATAGAAAAGGTTTGAGCCTGTTTCAACAACAACCCTTTGGCTGAGCTCCTCTCTAAGACCCAGGGATCCATCTGGATAGAAGCTCTTAATCTGATGCAAATGCCTTATCCATGCCTCACAGAAGATAGTGACTTGGACAAGAAGGTAAAATGTAGCAAAGACCTTCAAACCAGGCCCAGCCACATGATTCTGGGTTTTGTTTTGGATATGAAGAAGAGTGGGTGGGCCAGAAAGCTGTTTTTGGGATAAGGGAAAAATCAACCAAGGGTTCGGAGACCTACGGTTATAAACTGACAACATAAACATATAAACAAAGGAAAACTTACATTTATTTGATAATGTGGGGCCTAAGAAATCGCATTAGTTGCCATTGTGTACTGTAATCCGGGGTATCGCAAACAGGGCATGGATGAAGACCTTGCCACAACGTGAGTGCCCACTGCATGGGTACAGTTCATCCACAGTAGATGTTCAGTGCTTGTGAGGCATTGGGATGCCCACTGATTAGGACAGATGCAAGCGTTTTGCTACAGCGGTACAAATGGGGCATGTCTGAAATGCATTCGCTTTGAATCCATGGGTGGCATGATATTAGAGCTGATCATTAATGGTGCAAAATCAGTATCTTTTATGTTTTGGATATTAATAGGGTTCTGTGGCAGTGGTTTTAACAACTATATTTTTTTGGAATTATATTATGATTGCATGAAAGTCTTCAATCGTTACATAAAATTCTGTCTCTAATGTTCGTATTACATTGAAGTTGTGATCTGTCAAATCCCCCTGTATTGATAAAATAACATAGCAGCTCAGCTGTTATAAATATTACAGCTGAATAGTGATATCATATTGTCAGATGACAGAGTCAGCAGCCAAGGTGAATAGCAGGCCACAGAGCACTATTACAGTTGCAGTTTAAAGAAGGAAAACAACAATTGCCTTTTACATTTTTTGGTCATTTTTCAAAAAATAAACATGGAGTCGCAGGAAGGAGAATTTAAATTTTGTACAAAATAGGTCTATTGAGAAAAATCTCTATATATATGTTTCAACATATTCTGTGCCACACCATTTTTTAATCTGACCCACTTTAAACTGATTCTAGTGTCTTTTTGTAACAAATTACTAACTGCTTTTTTGCGTCTTTTATTTCATAATACAGATTTTGGATTCGTTCTTCATGTCTGCAAACATAGATTCTCTTGTATGTGAAATATACAGACACCAAAGATTTAAGAGGCGTGTGTAATGGTTGATAGATGACCATGCATTGTAAGGAATTAAATACTGTCTGTCGTACATTAAGAGAATACCTCGGAAATCTATGACTCTAAAGAAATTCCTCAGTGACTGGTAATATCCTTGTGACGCATGCAAGGGGGTACTCTATCTGCTATATACATTTTCAAGTTTACTTGACCTTGTTGACATAAGATCAAACATGTTTAATAAACTGAAACTGATATCAGGAGAACCGTACATTGACTGATTATGAACTTTGCCAGTGTAGTTCTACATTATCCTGTCATATTACCTTGCTGCAAGGAATTGGATTTTTTTCTCTGCCACTAAGGGCCACCAACCATGACTGACAGCAGGGGATACAATAGTCGCCTTGTAACAAGCAGTATAAGTCCACTTCTTTGCAGTCAAAAATTCAGTCCAGGCAATTCAAGCATCAAGGTAGGCAAAGTGTGTGGCTTATCAAATCCCATAGGATGCAGCAGAATCGTGCGCCAGTTTGGTAACGGGACTATACCAAATGCTGTTCATAGCCCCTTTTTTCCTGCTTTTAAAAAAAATCTTTGACCTTTAACTTAATCACAACGTTTTAAAGTTTAAAAAAAAAAGAGATGAAACACAAATGTTTGCATCTTTGTATACTTCTTCACAGACTCGAAATGCATAGTTGTGTTTTAATGCTTATTTGGCCCCTTTCGTTTCATTCATTATTTTGGCTGATGCTCAGTTCTTAGGAAATCAAAAATTGGTAGCAATTCTGACTTTCCCCTTAAAACAGGGAATATACTGCCTCGGTCCTTTGTTGGCTGACCAATAACCTTTTGAAGTTCAATGCAGATTAAACAATGCTGCTGAATCACCTTTAGATCTGAACCTCCGTTTGGTTAGTCTCTCCTACTTGATTTCGATTTCTATTTTCAGAACACCAGAGGAAAAAAACTCAGCCCAGTTGAGTGTAGGGGAAGCGATATTCCTTCTAAAGTGCAAGTTGCCACACTTTAAAGATAGGCCTAGTGGCATCGCAAATACTTGGTATTTTAACGACCGTAGAAGCCACAAATTTGCACAACCAATTCCGCTTTGATGTTCTTTCAAATAATAATGTTTTAGAGCTTGGAGAGCATGGTTCTCAGCCACAAATAGTCAGTCAGCAGTCATATTTCCTGTCGGTGCCACTGCTGACTTAGCTTGCGGAAACCATACAGTAAAGGAGTTCGGACTGTCCCGGTAAGTGCATCAAATTATCTGCCCTACATAGAGCAGACTGATGTACATGTTTGTAACTTAGGACTTCCGGGTGACTTCTTTGAGGCATGGGTCAGCAGAGATCTTTGAATATGGTGGACGATAGCCTTGGCAGGGTGGTAGAGACAAATACCGCTGCAGTCCTGACAGACGGCGTGCTGCCCACCAAATTCTAAATGAGGTCCTAACTTCATTTTCGATATGCACACCTTTCTCTCAATTTCGTGTCACAGTATTTTCTTTCTCCTTATAAAAACCACAGTTTTCCAAAAACTTGTATAGCAAATGTAAATTTCAGATACCAATATATATGTTCATAATTTGGCAAAGCTAGTACTTTTGTAAGTTGCTATGCTTTATACAAATGGACATTATATATTTTCTTTAACTGGCACGCGGCTTGTATTCTAGACAAGTTCAACAGCTGGATTTTGGTATGCTTACCTATTGAAATCTCGTCTCTCGGTTTTTCTTCCTCCTTTTTCTCTTCTAGTGGGTTAAATAGTTGGCCTGAAACACAGATGATAGTTGCCATTGGAGAATATAAAAAGAGAGGATTAAGAGGGAGTGCATCTGCACCAAGGAGCATTAAATTCTAGAAAGAACCTTCACACACATTCTCATCGCTTCACTAGAAGGGGTTTTGACAGAGTGGGGCCAGAAGAAGCCCACGCCCCAGATCTGTTTATCCTATCACCCCCTTGGGTCCCAACACCTTAGATGTTGAATCTAAAAGAGGTAACGTGGGAAAAAGACACTGTGAACCTTCCCATACACCTCTATTTGTCAATCAAGCTTTCATTACAAATCAGTGTTCGTTTGAGGGTACATGATTGCTTAAAAAGTTCAAGTCTTTTACATGGTTCCTACATGGCCTCTTAATTGCTGCGAGCTGGGTGCGGTCGCTGTTTTGTCCACTGCTCTTCTTACTAAATTCTCCTGCCACTCGAAAGTGATTTAAATACGATACTCCTGTTACCTATTGATGGTGGACTTTTGAATAATGTCGTTTAGACTGGATTTGGACTTATTGCATTTTATACGTCCGCACTCCAGTATTATTTCATGCTTCAGCCTCTACCTTGGGGTTTACCCGTCTAATTCTCGCCATATGTATGTATACTTGTTGTTCATTCCGTGAAGTAAGACACCTGTTGTTGATTTTTCCTGTGTTCTTAATTAATAAAAGGAAATATTAAAAAAAATCAAGTCTGACCTTCTATGTTTGTGTGCATATATGTCTAGCTCTTTATATAAAGAGATGAAGAAATACACCAATATTAATACAGAGTCAGTTTAGACATTGTAAGCAGGCACAGAGAGCTTAGGTTTGGACCTCGGCAGTTAGTGGACAAAACTAGGTTATATTTTAAGACTACATCCTCCATTGACAGTAGTGCTACTCCCATTAGAATTTAGGGACAGAATCACAGTTTTTTCCATGGTTAAGTTGTCTTACATCCAGCTGTTTAATAGTAATTCACACCTAGAGCAGACGCAACAGCTTACATTGTTAGTTTAAACAATTCCTGTAAATATTACAGCCTGCACAAAATCACTGTATTAGTCATCATGTTTGATAGACAAATCACAACACAGATGTATTCCATGACATCTCCAGTAAGTGCCCATGCTAGTCAGTATTCATTTTAACAGGTTAGAGACCTATAATTCATGGCACATACAATATATACATATTACTGAATGCCTTTTGTGAGACAATAAATGTCAAGGGCAGAATGGACTACTTAGCTTTTCTTATCCGCTGTGGATAAGAGCAGCCACATCACATGCATGTATTGGTAGCAGCCTGACATCCCTGCTAAATGTTTTTCTGATTAGACTGACACCTTCAGTTGTCGGATACATTTCCAGATCTAAAGTCACTAAGGGGAAGGATGCATGTTGTGTTCACATGTACTTGCCTGCTTCGCGCTAGCATCCATAATATCTCGTGCTTACCTACCCCGCGCTGACATGCTTCGCGCTGGCATTCACGTGCATGTGTTTACCTTCAAATATATCTCGTGACATGTTTTATTTCAAATGTATATTCCTCGCTACACTGTACTGTTCATAACGTACCACACTATGTTATCATGTAAATATACATCAGTTACTACAGTTGCATGGAGCCATCGGATGTGTGCCGAGGATTGCCTCTTAACTTGGAATAAACTTACTTATCAAACTACTTGTTCTCCTGGATATTGACATAACAATTTGGCGACGAGGGACGGAGCATTCACGGACCATTAGGAGGCAATTTCCTGACACTTTACAAATTTTCGATGGATTTTAAACACACTACTAAATACGCGTGTGTTTCATCTCTCAACGGGACTTCAAAACTACAAGTCGGACTGTCTTAAATTCTACAAGTTAGAATGTCACCGATCTACTGTGGTTTGATCATATTTTAAACCTTCCTGCATACCTCCTCTTATCCTTTCTTCAATCTTCCGCTGCACCCTGCCTGAACATCTCCGTGTGAGTAATCGTAAAACGGAAGAGGATTGTGGGCATGAAAAGATCAGCGCATTTCCGTTAGACGCTACTCTTCACCCATTTTAGTAAAAAGGAAAGAGGTGACTTCCCGCTTCTCCGTTTTCCTTCAGTTTCTTTAAAAAAAAAAACGGAAGAAAGCATTTTTTGGCTTACGGAACGTGAGGAAGAAAAGGAAGGAAGGTGAATTCCTTGATTCCGTGGTACAGAACCACAACAAAACATCGCTTTCTCAAAGGAACTTGGAACTACTCGTTTTTCTTCTCCTTCATCAACTTACAAGTACTTTGATTTATCTGAATTGAATTTTACCATCCCGTTTTCTTTAACATTTAATTGATCATTTGTTTGTACTTTTATAGTGAATATTTATTAAGCCTTACAATCTACTCCATTATGTGTGCACAAGGATATACCCTTTCTCCACCACAAAGTTACTGGTCAGCAGGCAGTTCTCCTTGTATGCCATGGATAGAATGGAAGGCATATTTCTTAAATTACATAGAAACTTTAGATACAAATGGTAAGATGAAAGCTCCTGAAAAAAAAGGTATTTTCTTGCATTCACTAGGACCAGAAGGTTTAAAGGCATTTAATCAATTACCTATTTCACAAGCCAGTGGAGATATGAATGTCTTTGATAAGGCTATTTATGACTTTGATAAATATTGTTCTCCTAAAGTTTGTATAGGAATTTCTAGATTCAAGTTTTTTCAGAGAAAACAACAAACTGAAGAATCTGTTGATAATTTTGTATCATCTTTAAAAACCCTTGCATTAGATTGCAAATTTGGCAACTTACAAGAAGATTTAATTAGGGATCAAGTTGTCATGCACTCAAAGAATGAAACGATACAAGAGAGGTTGTGGATCAATGGTGATGAAAATTTAGATTTCATTTTATCCATTGTGAGAAAAGCAGAACTCTCTTGTAGGAGTGCACAACAAGTCAAAGGGAAAGAAGTATCTGTCAGTAAAGACATTATATCAAAGATTAACCAAAAGTACGATAACAAAAACAGAGATTTTTCAAAAAAGAAACAGATATTTTCTCAAAAAGGGAACTCAGAAGGTTCCAAAAGTAATTTAAGGTGTTTTAGGTGCAACAGTAAATCGCATTTAGCCAATGACAAAAGTTGCCCTGGTCTAAAACAAAAAATGTTCAAATTGTGGCTTAATGGGTCATTTCACTTCTGCATGTAGAAGGAGTAAAACTAACCAGAAGGTGAAATGCATTGAATTAAGCGACTATAGTGATGATGAGGATCTCAAAGATTACTCTAACAACTGTTCCTTTGTTCTTAATATAAAAGAATCTACCATTCTGAATGTTAATGATACCACTATTAAGAAAAAACCCTTATGTGATATGATTATTGGTGGTGTAAAGATCAACATGTATGCAGATTCTGGATCTCCTTATTCTATTGTGTGTGAATCTGTTTGGAAAAAAATGTTTGTTCCCAGATTGAGCAGTCATCTAGAGGAAAGTGACATCAACCCAGAAGGGTATTCCGGTGGAACAATAGATATTTTAGGGTTCAGGACTCTAATCTTCAGATTTAAAAATAGAAAATGTATTGCAAAATTATATGTTTCTAAGAAAGGTCCTTCAGTGCTTAGTTGGTTTGATTGTGGAAAACTTGACATCATACTTGATCCCAATAGTCCAAATCCTGTAATGTTAGTTGATGAACAGAATGGGATTTCTTCACTAATGTTAAGTAAATTTCCTAACGTTTTTTCTAAAGGTATTGGGAAGTTAACCAATTTTAAACATGAAATTCGATTAAAAGAGAATTCTTGCCCTAAAATACATAAAGCAAGAAATATACCTTTTGCTGTCAGAGAAGAGGTGAAAAATGAATTAGATGGTTTGGTGGAAGAGGGCATAATAGAAAGAATCGAATCATCTGAATGGATTTCGCCCATAGTGGTTGCCAGACGAACCAATGGTAAAGTGAGACTCTGCATTGACCTTCGCCACCTCAACAATAACATCATTGTAGATCAGTTTCCTCTTCCCCGCATTTCAGAGATGCTATCTGTAGTTGGTGGTTCAAAGTTTTTCTCAACCATAGATTTATCTGCGGCTTATCACCAGATAGAACTTAATGAGAAAAGCAAAGATTTAACCGCATTCATTACACCTTTTGGATGTTTCAGATTCAACAGGATGCCTTTTGGCTTGGCATCTGCAGCAGCCATTTTTCAAAGAATAATGCAAGATATCCTGAAAGACTGCAAAAATGCCATCTGCTTTCAGGATGATATTCTGGTGTTTAATGATGACAAAGATAAACATATCGCTGCTTTAGAAGAGGTGTTAAGTGCACTTAATGTACATGGCCTCACTATAAAGCATGAGAAATCTAAATTTGGTGTTCATTCCGTGAATTATTTAGGACATGAACTCTGTGAGGAAGGTATCAAACCTAAACCTTCTCTCTTAGAAGCAATTAAGTCTGCACCTCATCCTCAATCAAAGGATGATGTAAGATCATTTTTAGGATTAGTAGAATTCTACGCAAGGTATGTACCTGATTTTTCATGCAGAACATACAACATTAGGCAGTTAATAAAGAATAGGATTGTTTTTGAATGGACTGATGAATGTGAGAAGGAGTTTCGTGATGTGAAAAGTGCCATTTGCTCTGCAAATGCTCTTGCTTGTTTTGAACCATCTTTACAAAATATCATCACTACTGACGCTAGCTCGAAGGGCCTAGGAGCTGTGTTTACTCAAAAGACTAAGGAAGGAAAAGAAGTAGTTATAGCACATGCTTCTAGGGCTCTTACCCCTGCTGAAGAAAAGTACTCCACAATAGAAAGAGAGACTTTAGCGTGCATATGGGCTTTAGAACATTTCAGAGTATTTATTTGGGGCAAAGAGTGTGTACTGAGAAGTGATCATAAACCACTGGTACGCCTTCTTACCACTGAAGGAATGTTAAGAGCCTCTGCCCGCATTGCACGCATGTCAATGCGCTTACAGGATTTCATTTACGACATACAATATGTACCCGGAAAAGAAAATGTTTCCGCTGATTTCTTGTCTAGGATGCCCTTACCTATTCAAGAAGATTTACATAATGAATGGGACGATTTTCAAATTGCTTTGATTCATGATGAAGGCCCTATTTCCATAGATCAGACTCTGTGGAAAGAGAAATATGAAGTTGATGAAACTTTAAAATGTGTGACAGAATATATTACAAGCGGCTGGCCTGAAAAAAAGTATCTTGATTCTAGTTTAAAGAGCTACTGGGAAGTAAGATCAGAACTTTCATGTTGTGATGACATCATTAAGAGAGGGGAACGTATTGTCCCACCGATTGGTGTGAGGAAAACTATTGTCTTACAAAGTCATGAAGGACATAGCGGCATGGTCAGAACTAAACAGCAAGTTAAGCGTCTATTTTGGTGGCCTGGGATAGATGTATTTATTGAGCGAATGGTGAGGAATTGTGTTATATGTGCGAACTCTGACAAGTCTTTAGTCACTCTGAAGCCAAATATGGGGGCGCACACCATTCCTGACAATCCATGGGAGACCATAGCTATTGACATTATGGGCCCTGTCGGTTGTGATTCTAAGTATGTAATTGCAGCAATTGATGTTTTTTCTAAGTGGCCTGTGATCAAAATTGTTCAAGGAATAGATACTGATTCAGTACTTTGTTTCTTAGATAGAGTTTTCATTGAAGAAGGACTGCCAGTAAGGATTATATCTGACAATGGAGTTCAATTCAATTCAAAGAAAGCCAAAGATTATTTTACAAGGCTTGGCATAACACATTCTACCACCTCACTATATAATCCCAGTGGCAATGGAGTTATAGAGAGGTTCAATAGAGTTCTCAAGAGTGCCATACAGGCTGTTGGCAAAGATGATAAGAAATGGGAGGTTGAAATCTTCAAAAAAATATGGATGTATAGAACAACCATGAACTCAATGACTGGTTATTCCCCGTTTGAAATCATGAGAGGGAGAACTCCTAGAACCAAGGTGAATCCATCATGGTTAGTAAAGTCATCTTACTCCAGTGTAGACCTGAAGAAGGTCAAAGAGAACCTCATTCGTACACATTGTTCTAATAAGAAACATTTTGATGAGAAATATGGTTCTAAAACAGATCCAAAATTAGAAATTGGGATGATGGTGAAAGTTAAAAAACCCTGGAAAGTCAAGAAAGGAGAAAGTGTGTTCATGGGTCCTTTTGAAGTCATTGAAATCTTAAAAAACTCTGTAAGATTATCAGACAATAAAGTCTGGAACCTAAGTAGAATTGCCATTCTCAAAGCTGATAAAAGTGTTTATCATAAAGATTCTACGTTAAAAAATTCTGACCTTTCACATATAGATGAGGATTTGAGTAGAAACACTGTATTAGATGAACCTTGTTGCTCCACCTCCAACAACACCAATCTTAGTGGAGATGTAACACCTTGTTATTCCAGCACCAGCAATTTCAAGCAGAGTATTCCTCATTCCCATAATGATAATGTACCTTTACAGAAAAGAACCACTAAAAAACCAGGATGGTTGTCAGATTTTGTTGCCTATATAATGGGAAAATTTTGAGTTTTAATTTTTTAATTTTTTGTTCATTTTATAAGGGAGGAAGGTGTGTTGTGTTCACATGTACTTGCCTGCTTCGCGCTAGCATCCATAATATCTCGTGCTTACCTACCCCGCGCTGACATGCTTCGCGCTGGCATTCACGTGCATGTGTTTACCTTCAAATATATCTCGTGACATGTTTTATTTCAAATGTATATTCCTCGCTACACTGTACTGTTCATAACGTACCACACTATGTTATCATGTAAATATACATCAGTTACTACAGTTGCACGGAGCCATCGGATGTGTGCCGAGGATTGCCTCTTAACTTGGAATAAACTTACTTATCAAACTACTTGTTCTCCTGGATATTGACTTAACAATGCAGGAGAAAATTTCAAAATGTTTCTGTTAGGAGAGTCCCTGGGCAGTTAGTGATTGAATAGTCAAGGCATCCTTTCATGCATCCTGCATGGAGCAGTATTGTTGTTGTGTCTCCGTTTGGGCATACCTAATATAAGAACAAAAAGGTGGATTTTTTCCATGATTTCCCTGGGAGGGAATCAAAGTGGTTGTGTTCTAAAGTTTCAGCCACCATCAGATACCCTGTCAGGTTTAGGGGTGAAAATGGCGCACTGTGAGCTAGCAGCTAGGAATTGGGTCAAACTGTTCTGATGATATGAGTGGACAAAGTTCCCATTTTTCGACGCATATATTGTCCAAAAACACAGTCCTACTTGATTAGTAGGAACTGTAGCAAAGTAGGATCTGCTTTCATGGTCACCCCCAATTTTTTCTGGTGTCTTTATGTTTTACTGACTAGTCGTACTGGGATCCTGCTAATCAGGACCCCAGTCTCTTTGCTTCTTTCCTAAATTTGAAATTGTGAGTACGTAGATACACTCCAAATTGGCTACCGATGTACCCTTGTAAGTCCCTAGTATATGGTACTAAAGTACCCAGGGAATAAGGACACCAGGGGTCTCCCATGGGCTGAAGCCAGTATTATGTCATCCATTTGAGACCGCTCAAATTGTGAATACAGGCCTGCCATTGCAGCCTGTGTAAGCTGGTGGTAGCACCACTTACAACAGATATAAGTTTCCTTATATCTGAGCTCACTACACTTTAAACCTATGTCACCCCTAAGGCAGGCTTTTCAATACTGAAGGCAGGGTGCTCGGTTAAAAGTGTGAGGGTGCCCTTGCATAAGCAGGACACCCCAACGACCATACTCCCAGGTTGTAAGTGAATCAGCCATTGCGATATATAGAGTGGCCATGCATCATTATGCAAAGCTATCTCTAAACTGGCTGTAACCAACCCTGTTGTGTTTGGTGTTAAATATGTTGGAATCAGGAGGGGCGTGGCCACGGAGGCAACCAAGATGGCTGACTCTGCTTGAAGCTCCGCCGGTCGGGCTTCCAAATATACATTTAATCATGGGATAATCCACTCCTGAGCCCAGCAACACACATCCATCCTGCAGCGGTCCCGATTTGTTGCCCTCCAGCATACGAGCATTGTTGTGGGACGGCGTGAGGAGCGAGAACGGCGGAGGGGAGCGAGGGCCTCACTGCCCTCTCCTATGGAATCCCTAGCTGCGCCCGGCCAGACGGTGAGTGCCGCGCCCTGGCTGCGTTCTGCGCCCACTCGCGGCGCTCGGTGCGCCCTCTCTCTCTCCCCTGTCCCGTCCGTGGTCAGGCCGTGCTTTTCCCGGTCACTGGGACGCGCCCGTGGCTCTCAGGCCTTCGGCGCGGTCCTGCCCGGTGGGCAGGGGGGTCTGGGTTGGGTGTTCTGTGGGCCCGGAGGGGCTGCGGGTGTTGGTGCCCACCCTGCTTTGTGGCGGCCCCACCTATCTCTCACTGACTTCACCCCAGCCGTGGCGCTTTTTTCTTTACACCTGCCTTCCTGCAACAAGCCGGTTGACCGGGCCTAGCGATTGCTTGCTGCTCTACCTGAGCTTTCCACCTCGGCCAACTGGTGGATATTGCTGCTGTATATCGCAGTTATAGGGAGACTGTCCTGGGGCTGGATTGGGGCGAGTCTGCTGCCCCCCCACTGCGGAGCCATTTTAGAGTCACGGGGCAACCTCCGAAGGGATTGACGCGGCATTTTGCTTCCGCCACTTGGCCTCTGGCATTGTGACTTTGCGCCATAACAGTCTCCTTACTGGTCAAAGGATAAATTACGGACCTAGGCGCTGTCCTTATTTGCCTTGTCGCTGGTAATCCCTCGAAACCATATTGGCAGACTGCGTCCTTGCCAACACCTCTGCCAGTTCCTCGAATGTGATAGTGCGTGATCCTTCGCTGTACCTAGTTTCACCCCTGCTGTGCGAGGTCATCGATCTCTGCCACATTGCTGACCCACCGCTGCCTACCACCCCCCAGCTTCCAATATGGGGAAAAGAGATCCAAATCATCGGAAACTCAGCTTTGATAAAGCCTCTCTCCTCACCGCTGATGCCCCTCCTTGCTCCTCCACGGGCGCTATGAAGTCTTCTGACTGGGATGGCGCGACCTCTTTGGTCACCGCCATGATGAGTGAGATGAGGGTCAGTTTCAAGTCGCTGGACAGCCTATTCGACAGCCTCGAACAAAAACTGGCCGAAATGGGGTCTAAGGTGCAGGCTCACGACCGGCGGTTGGATGTAGTGGAGTCCAGAGTTTCGGACATAGAAGACAACGCATCAAAATCGTTGAAGCGGCTGGAGTGAGCCGAAAAAATCCTCAAAGAAGCAGCCATCAAGAACGAGGATCTTGAAGCGCGTAGCCGACGCAACGATAACCCCATCCTTGGCGTGGCAGAGGCGACATCAACGGGACGCATGGATATCTTCGTGAAAAAACTACTCATTGACCTGTTCGGCAGAGAGGTATTCACGCAGGGGTTTGTGGTGGAGCAAGCCCATAGATCTTTGGGTCCCCATCCTCGCCCTGGCTTACCTCCACGCCCCATCATTGCAAGACTCATGAATTTCCGTGACCGCGATGCTGCCCTTCGAGCAGCGCGTGAGAAGGGTGAGGTCCAGTGGCAGGGCAGCACATTGTCTCTTTTTCCTGACTTAACCTTTATGGTCCAGGAGGCGCGACGTAAATACAATGGTGTCAAGGCTACCCTGAGGAGCCTGGGCCTTAAGTATGGTATGCTCTATCCAGCACGACTAAAAGTGGAAGTTGCCGGCAGGTTCTGCATTTTCGACACCCCCACGGAGGCGCAGGAGTTTTGCCAGAACTATAAAAAACATGGGTCGGGTGCAGCTGTTGCTTCCGGTTCGCTTTCTCCAGAGCAGAACGATTCACAAAACAGCATAGAACTCTTTACATACCCGGGAACTGGCTGATGATCCATTATTCCATATCCTTTTATTTTTGCTGTGTTGCATGATTAAGTACATTCCTTGTTCATTCTTGACTTGACATAGTGGTCTGCCTGACCGACGTGACGTTACTGCCCCACATGGCGGATGCCTTTCTTCTTTTGCTTTTTGTGGGCTTCTTTGAAATTGTTTAATGCTTTCCCAATTGGTCAGTGTCATGCATATTAACACGTTCCACTAAAAGATTGCAATGGGTTTGCCTCTTGGGGGTTGACAAGAGGCTGGGTAGTGGGTGGGGGGCGGGTTTTGTTTTGTTTTTCCTCATTTATGAATGTTGCATCATTTATCATGCCTTTGCGTTGGGATGCAGTAGCGCACAGTGCAGATTGTCTTTGATATGGTTTATTACATGGCCAAGTTAGGCCTTCAGCTCGGGTCATCCGAGCTTTCGCTGATGTCCTGGAATGTTCGGGGGCTGAATAATACTAAAAAGTGTAAGCAAGTCTTCAACTATATAACTAGACACAAGGTTGACATTGCCTTTTTGCAGGAGACACATTTGTCCCCCTCTGACACCTCTCAGGTTGCCAGGAGCTAGGGTGCTCACCGTTTTTTTCACATTATAGCAGATACTCAAGAGGAGGAGCCATAATTATACACAAACGAGTGCCATTCGCTCTTTACAATAGCATCACTGACAAAGAGGGCCGATATCTGATAGTCACGAGGACCCTTCTGGGACACAATGTCACATTGGTTGGGGTCTATGGCCCCAACATCGATTCCCCTTCTTTTTTCCAAGATCTACAGTTGCACCTTTTCAAGCTCGATCCTGGATTGCTAATTGTTGGAGGGGACTTTAATTTATTGTTGAATCCCACTAGGGACAGCACGTCCTCTTACCCCGACACTAAAGCTAGATCGCGCCCAGTACTGCTTGACATATGCACACACTTCTCCTTAATTGACATCGAGGCAAGGCTACACCCAATGATTCCTGATTACACCCACCACTCCGGGTTTCACAATACCTGGACCAGAATTGATTATTGGCTCCTCTCCCCTGGGGTTGCTGGTTGGGTTGAGAACCTTCTCACGCTCCCTCGCACGCTGTCGGACCACTCTCCAATAGGTCTTAAATTGAAGGTCCCCAGATTGGGTGGATATGAGAGACAGTGGTGATTTCCTGGGAGAGCACTTGCTGACCCCGTTTTTGTTGAGGAAGTTAGACAAGCCATTGAGGAATATTTCGACCACAACACAGGGACTGTGGATTCTTGGGAGGTTCTTTGGGAGGGATTCAAGGCTACCATTCATGGTGTTTGCATTGCCAAGCATGTTGGTGTTTTAAGAGACATCCGTTCTACGCTGTCCTGCGTTGAGAGGGACATTGCTGTATTAGATAGGGAACTATTACGGAATCCCTCCGGTGAGAAGGAAGCCAAACGTCTGTCGTTAATGATGGAGTTTAGAGACGAAGCAGACAGGGAACTGAAGTTTTTGACCAAACAATACACGGCACGGCAGTACGGGGAGGGTGACAGACCCGTCAGACTTTTGGCACAGTTACTTCGCCCCCCTTATAACTCGTCTTTTATCACAGAAATTGTGGGTCTACGGGGTGATAAAATTCATTCCACGCCAGAGATTTGCAACACCTTCCTGTCCTATTATAAAACCTTATATACATCCACACTGTCAGATGACCAAGGGGACCGAGGTGACTCCCTCAACGAGATTGCTAGGGTCTATCTTGAAAAGCACATGAAGGAATTTCTAGCTACACCCATCACTCAGGACAGCATAGTTGAAGCTATTGAGGCATTACGAGGTTACTCAGCGCCAGGCCTAGACGGCTTTTCTGCCGAGTTCTACAAGGCCTACAAAGGGATCTTAGTCCCGCGCTTAGTGGAAGTATATGCTGAGGCACTTGAAACGGGCTGTCTGCCTCCCACGTTCAGAGAGGCGGTCATCATTCTTCTTCCCAAGTCAGGCAGGGACGCCACATTATGCAGCTCATACGGACCTCTCTCTTTATTAAACCTCGACTATAAGATCCTGGCTAAGGTTATCGCCATTCGGCTTTCATTGCTGATGGAGGTTATCATATCCCGGGCACAGTCTGGATTTGTCCCACATTGCTCCACTTCTCTGAACCTGAGGACCCTTTTTTCTGTTTTGCATCGCGTGGACCCATCCACGCCGGCTGCCGCAAACCTTCTTGACGCTGAGAAAGCGTTTGACTCTTTGGAGTGGCCCTTCTTCCTGTCCTTCATGAGACGCATGGGCATGCCAGACTGTTTTGTCTCTACAGTGGCACTATTATACACTGCACCTATGGCCAGGCTGTGCCTTAATGGCACCATCACTGAGCAATTCTCCTTATCGCGTGACACACGAAAGGGATGCCCCTTATCCCCGCTACTCTTCATACTGGCAATGGACCCTTTGGTCCGCCATTATCAAGAAAAACATTTACACCGGGGGCTCCAGTTCTGCACAGGTCCTCTTTTGATATCTCTGTACGCGGACGACACAATCTTATATGTCAGAATGCCTCACATTAATCTTGAACTACTTATTTTGGAAATAACTCGTTTTGGCAAATTCTCTGGTCTACGCATCAATTGGCACAAATCAGTTATCTTTCCGCTCACTCCGAGCACTACAGCATGGAATTGCTCTTTCCCTCTTGAATGGAGTCAAGACTTAGTCAAGTATTTGGGGGTCCATATCCATCTGGACACCGCCGCCATCATTAGACTGAATTACGGTAGCGCGGTTGATTTATTAGAGAGCCAGATTAAGAGGTGGATTCGCCTACCCTTATCTATTGCCGGGAGCATTGCTATAATTAAAATGGTTGTACTTCTTCGCTTTTTATATCTTTTTAATAATATCCCTATTCCTCTCACCAAAATTTTCTTCTCCCAATTGCGTTTCTTGTTATTGTGATTAGTCTGGGGTGACAAAAACCGCGTGTTACCTGGCAGGTTTTGACTCTCCCATATGAACGAGGCGGCTTTGGTGTTCCTGATTTTTGTCTTTATTTTTTTAACTAGCAGCCCGTCCCAACGTTGTCCGGGTATAAAATAAAATGTGTGTATTTGGCAAGGGCAATTTATTTTAAAATCTCGCGGTAGACAACATTTTTTGTTTCAATAGAATAGGGACGTAGAAGGCCCAGCTGCAGCCCTGGTTGATGTTAGCAGGCGCGTGTAATTGGTGTAGTGATCCGCCGCCTGAGCCCGGCTATAGCCCTGTTTGATGTTAGCAGGCACGTGTAATGTCGTTGAATGAGAGAGTTATCAGCCGCCGGTAAATCCGTTTAATGAGAGAGTTGAGTGACAGCGAGTAGGAGAGGCTGCAGTAATCGTCCCCGCAGACACGCTCATTTGCGTGTTCCCCCGCTTGAGGCCCAGATGCAGGCCTGTTTGATGTTAGCAGGCGCGTGTTCCCCTGCTTGAGGCCCAGCTGCAGCCCTGGTTGATGTTATCAGGCGCGTGTAATTAGTGTAGTGATCCGCCGCCTGAGCCCGGCTATAGCCCTGTTTGATGCTAGCAGGCACGTGTAATGTCGTTGAATGAGAGAGTTATCAGCCGCCGGTAAATCCGTTTAATGAGAGAGTTGAGTGACAGCGAGTAGGAGAGGCTGCAGTAATCGTCCCCGCAGACACGCTCATTTGCATGTTCCCCCGCTTGAGGCCCAGATGCAGGCCTGTTTGATGTTAGCAGGCGCGTGTTCCCCCGCTTGAGGCCCAGCTGCAGCCCTGGTTGATGTTATCAGGCGCGTGTAATTAGTGTACTGATCCGCCGCCTGAGCCCGGCTAGAGCCCTGGTTGATGGTAGCAGGCGCGTGTAATTTCATTGAATGAGAGAGTTCAGTAACAGCGCGCAGGAGAGGCTGCAGTAAGGTTACTTACCAAGCCTCCAGGTGAACGCGTTTGTCATGCCCCAAGCACACGGCCACAGCAGACGATCTTCTGATTAATGTACGACCCACATGGCATGAAGGGCGGACACACGCCCCCAGCATTTGTCACGCCCCCAGCACACACCCATAGCCCACGATGTGATGGCCGTACCACACGCCCCCAGCGTTAGTCACGCCCCCAGCCCACGCTCACAGCACAACGCAGACACGCCCACAAGGGACTACTTTGCTGGCTCGGTTCTTTTACCTTTTAAATGTATAGAGGAGTTGGCCTAACGGCTAAGGCGCTCGACCTCGGATCTGGGGATCTGGGTTCGAGTCTTGGTAACGATGCCAAACATCCTGTGATTCTGGGCAAATCCCTTAATCTCCCCGTGCCTAACAAAAATGAATGTGTGTCCTCGTGTAACATAACTGGTGCTATGTAAAGTGCTCTGATACCTGATTCATTTCGGGTCAAGTTCGCGCTATATAAAACTCTGCAAAAAAATAAAAAAAAATATGGTGGCCGTCTGCATTGCTTATGTCCTTCTGCTGCAACTGCCCTCTCCAACGCTGTATTGGGTGTTGTGATTGGTGCTGTGGTTACTGAGATTACCCGCCTCAAAGGTTTGGGCTCTCTCTTTATAATATTAGTATGGATTGCACAATGTTCATATGCATACTCTTGGTTTCACCCAGATGCCCGCATTCTGTATTTGAAATCTGAAGCAGATATGGTCCTTCCTGGACTCCTATCCACTGTTCTCCCTAAGGGCTTTCCACGAGACCCGCTAGATATACAGACTGTCTCGTCAACCTGCTGGGCATGGGATATGTTGCGCAGACTTCTTGGCCTGGACCAATTGTATTCTCCGGCCCTTCCTTTGACCACCGCCTCTTGGCTCCCGATCACCGGGGAATCAGTAGTAAGATACACGTTGGCCAAATTCCACATTCGCACTATTGGCGATCTCTTTCCTGAGGGCCATGCTTTTTCTACATCTGAAGACCATCGTTTCACTGACCGCTCGTTCATGGACTCCTTTGTGTTGACTAGATTACGATCCATGTTGAGGGCCTCGTTTCCTACATTTCCACTTGCCCCCGAGGCTGCTCCCCCGCTTACACTCCTCATCCAACACCAATCGGGAGCACACCTAGTCTCTAAACTATACAGAATGTGCAGTGTTTCAATCCCCACCTTAGATGCCAAAGTGCGTGCAGTGTGGGAGGGGGATCTGGGGAAACCCATCTCCGACGATCAATGGGTACAGTGTTGCAGAGCTACGAAGGTGGTTTCCCTAAACAGTAGACACAAACTCATC
Source organism: Lissotriton helveticus (assembly GCF_964261635.1). Classification (NCBI taxonomy): domain Eukaryota; kingdom Metazoa; phylum Chordata; class Amphibia; order Caudata; family Salamandridae; genus Lissotriton; species Lissotriton helveticus. The sequence continues at coordinate 177,538,223 of NC_136067.1, forward strand.
CATTTTAAATTCCTCCGCAGGCTATATCACACTCCAGCACGTTCACACAAAATAGATCCAAGTCGTCCCCACCAATGCCCCAAGTGCAAGGCCCCCTTCGCCGATTTCACCCATCTTTCTTCGACCTGTCCCCTTTTGCATGAATATTGGTCTCAGATACACCACACTTTCAGCGACATGTTAAGTTTAGACCTGATCCCCACCCCAGATATTGCGCTGCTGGGCTATGTTTCCAACTTCCCATATAATGTTCGAAAACTTGCAGCATTGGGATTCCTGCTGGCAAAGAGGGAAGTTGCGTTACTCTCGTGTGATAGACGGCCTCCGAGATTGAAGTCGTGGCTTAGGAGTATGGCTTTTTGCAATATTAATTGCGTGGGGTACTTGACGCTGGTCCCCTGTCAGTCCCTTCCTATTGATATTTGGGGGCCATAACGCTCCTACATTACCAAGACCACTGCTGAACGTCAGTCTCAGCTAGAAAACCACATAGTTCCGGAGGGAGTGGTCTGAGGAGTTGTGCTTTTTGTATATTATGCATTTGTATTTTATTTGTTTGATTGGTTCTCTTTTTTTGTTCAATTAATTGTTCTGTGGACACATGCAGGATGTCATTTCAATGTGATTATGTATGCCGTTGTTATGCCGCTTTTGTTTTTTCAAACTTTTCATGCTGAAATATACGCCTCAAAGGTGCCTCCAATGGCATAGACTACCGATTCTCAGTTGCCTGAACACCACAATGTGATTTAATATGTGTTATGTGCACAGGTTCTACTCTTCTGACATTATGGACATGCTATAATATGTAACAAAAGATACATCATTGTTTTCTCATTTGGAAAATGATAAATAAAGTGTTAAAAAAAATATGTTGGAATCATACCTCCAACACCGTAAATGGAGTTGGAGGTATGATTCCATGCAGTGTAAAGCTCCTCCGGGATGCTCTCAGTGCTCCAGGTACCAGTCTTCTAGACCTAGTCAGCAAATTATGCCTTCCTGCTGCTGAGCCAAGATCGAGCAGGGGAAGGCAGGACAAAAGGGTCTCACAGGGAGGTGTGACCATCTCCCAGTCAGGACTTAGTCTACTGGGACAGGGTGGAGGCGCTTGCCAGTGCCACTAGACTGCTTTGAAGGGAACATTTGATGCTCTCCTTTCATACTCCAGTTAAAACCAGTTCAGGGAGCCGTTGGCTCCCGCTCTGGTATGGAACTGGGCAAAGGACATGGGAGTATCCTTCCCACTGTCCAGCCCCTCCAGTAGGAGGGACCTCTGATCATCCCAACCCTTTCCTTAAGGAACTTAAGGGCTTACCTGTGGGTGGGTCCCTAGATTAATTGTGGGACAAGATTCAGATTGTAACCAATTCAACTTAAACCCTGGGGGCACTCTGAATTCTGCTGGACTTTGCTTTGGGAACCGAGACTGCAACTGGGAAGACTCCTGCTGCTCCTGGTCTCATTGTCCTGCAAGTCTGCTTCATTTTCTGTGCCTGTTCTCCATCCAGGTTCTTCACAAGGCCTGTGGACAGCCAAGACACCCAAAGGATTGAAGGAGTCACTCCCCTGCATTTAAAGGCACTGCAACAAAGCTGACCGGTCTGCTCTGCCTGAGCTCCTTCGGACTCCGAAAGGTTCAGAAACACAGGTGATAGTTCTGCAACTCCCTCGAGGCCTGCACTGTCTTCATAGCAAGTTTGAAGCCAGTATCTATTGTCAAAACAACTGGGGCAGTACCCCTGTGCACTGCGTCAACTTGCCGATGCCAAGGTTTGTTGACTCTCTCCTCCAGAGATCTATAGGCTCCAAGTACATCCAGCCTCAAGCCTCTCCGACAGCCAAGATCTTTGCCTGCACCATGGGGCTTCATCTTTTGGTGAGCTGCTCAAGGTCATCTTGAGACTCCTGTGCCTCCAGCCTGTGGGTCCTCTTGAGGATATTCTTTGGCTCCAGTGGGCTCCCCTGCTTGCTCGGGATTGTACCAACCTATTTGCTCATGGTGAGTCATTTGGAGCTTGCTGGCATCGACACTGCACCTTTTTTGATGACTACATTGTTTGCCGCTGCCAAGACTTGTTGGTGCCCCTGCCGGACACTGACCCCTTGGCTCTTGATATCCGACATGGGACAGCTTGTGAACAGCTCCTGGTATTCCTCTGCGTTGCCTGGTCCGTACAGCTGGAACTTCAAAGGTACCAACAACTCTTCTGTATCACCGACATCGGTAGGCATTTTTCTTCCGTGCCTCCTGGTCACTCCTGAGTGGCATAGACTCTGTCCCCTCTGCTTGCAGGTACCTCTCATCTTGAATCCACCTTTGTGTTCCACCGGACACTTTCACCTTCTTTGCCAGCGGCATCTTTTCTGAAGTCCTCCATTGTGGTCGATGGCGGTTTCTGAGTCTCTTCACACCTATGCACCCGACTTCCCTGGTATAGGTATCGTGGTCCCTGGTGTGTCCACGGGTGGGGTGACCTTACAACCATCCATTTTCCACAGGGTTTCTCACGACCCATAGGGTCCTTCTTCTTTAAAACTGCAACCGCAACTTACCCATTGACTTACATTAAGCACGCAGTTGTGTTCCCACTGTGAACACAACCTCCGTGGGGTTCCTAGATACTTACCTTGAGTGGTTCCTTGGGTCCCCGACTCGTATACATCTTCTGGGTCCAGTCTTATCTTAAGTCATGGTTTGCATTACACTGTTTTAGTATATGGTTTGGTCCCCCCCTAGTGACCACTGTGTATTTGTGTCGCTTACGTATTCTATTGACAAAGTACTGTCTGTATTGTATTTATATCTCCGGTTAGGCGATATTGCAATGTGTTATATTGAGTGTTAATAATAAATGAACTGTGTGGTTCTTTTTTACTTAACCCATTCTGTCTATCAGTTGTTCTTTTTACATTTGTAACCCGAGTGGAACGGGTATATCCAGACTTGGGTCCCATGCTCTCCATGCCTCTGAAGTCAAGCTATCCTGGCTGATGAGGGGTGAAACCACGAAACCGGTCCTAGGATGCTTGTTTCCAGTCCAGGAGTACTTGAATTGGCAGTTTGGGCTGGGCTGTTCCCATGGGACAGACTTGCATATTTTTGGGTCTAAACTGGATTGGCATGGAGAGCAAAAAAATTATCGCTTTAGGCCCTGATCTCTGTACTGCAATGAATGTGTGACATTATTCAGCATTCTGTCCATCAATTGTTCGTTTTGCATTTGTCACCCCGAGTGGGTCAGGTAGGTTGTATGACATTACAACGCAGGCCATTCCAATGCATGCCATTACAACGCATACCTTTACCCTGACTTGCTGTCGGGGTGTGCTGGAAGTTGGAATGGTATAATTTACTATTCCACTCCAGTGTGTGCAACAGTAGGGAAGGTGTTGGAGTTGACTCCAACACCTTTTACCCCCTGGAACAAGCCTTTTGCGTTGTAACGACATGCGTTGTAATGGCATGCATTGTAAAGGCTGTTTCCTGGTCAGGTATGCCCAGACGTGGGTCCTGTGCTCTGCATGCCACTGGACTTAAGCTATCCTGGCTGATGAGGGGTGAAACCCCTCACTAGTCCTACAATGCTTGTTCCAGTCCAGCGAGGACTTGACTTGGCAGTTCGGACTGGACTGTTCCCATGGGGAACAGGGTCAAGACGGATTTGCATTTGGCTGGGTCTAAACTAGAATGGCATGGGGAGCAACAAAAACGATGGATTTAGGCCCAGATCTCTGTACTGGGGTGAATGTATGACATTGTTTAGCATTCTGTCCATCAATTGTTTGCATTTGTCACCCCGAGTGGGACGGGTATGCCCAGATGTGGGTCCCATGCTCTCTATCCCACTGGAGTCAAGCTATCCTGGCTGATGATAGGTGAAACCCTAAAACCGGCCCTATGATGCTTGTTTCCAGTCCAATGTTCAACATTCTGTCCAACCATTGTTTTTTTTCTTCTAATTTTCACATTACATTCCAGATGTGATGTGTCACGCCGCCCTGCATTGAAAAAATGACATAGCTCCTCAGCTGTTGAAAATTATTACAGCTAAACAGTGACAGCATATTGTCAGATGACAGAGTCAGCAGCCAAGGTGAAAGTGTTGTAATTTAACAGCGATTAGCTTGAGCATTAGCGAAAGACATCTTAGTTCTAGCCGTTATCTTGGCATTCAACGGACTCCATTTTGTATTCATGGCAGCCATTTTGACTGCTACATGCTGCCTCGTGTCGACCACGTGCTTTGTCCTATCTTCCTGTCCATGACACTTGAATCTGCCCAGCAACAGGCTATTATTAGCGCCATCTACTTTGCCGCTGACCATTAGGGTTCACATCTGGTAGTGATTAGCTCTAGATTGGAATGTGTTTGTCAACCCCCAAGACTGTAAGCTCCTCCCACTGATCGATTGTGCCTCTCGATATTACCGTATATGTACCTAAAATGTGCTCTTGTGCTTTGTACCGCCTTCTTTTGAGCCCCTGTGGGGTATAATTAAACCATGCTACCTTAGCTCGTGGTGCTACTTCTTGCAATGCCGAAGGGTACTGTTTGTACCGTAGCACCACCTCATGAGGTGTGATAAATGGTATGTTTTCTATTTCCAGTTTCTGTGCCAACTTCTTTCTATTTGGTCTGAGGACTTCGTGCAGAGAAGGGCAAACCCCTTGCACTAGTGGGTCTGGCTGAGGCCTGCACGACAAAAGGCAGGCAATATTTGCAGTCTCGTAATTTTTCCAAAAATAAACATGGAGTCGCAGGAAGGAGATTTAGATTTTTTACAAAATAGGTCTATATAATAAAAAAAAGTCTCTCTATACATTTCAACACATTGTGTGCCACAGCATCTTTTAATCTGACCCACTTTAAACTGATTCGAGTATCTTTTTGTAACAAATTACTAAATGCTTTCTTGGCGTCTTTCATCTCATAATACAATTTTTGCTTTTCTTCGTAATGTCTGCTAACCCTGTATCTCCTGTATGTAAAAGATACAGACACCAAACATTTAAGAAGTGTGTGAAATGGTTGATGGATGACCATGCATTGTAAACAATGAAATACTGTCAGCCGTACATTAGGAGAATACCTCAGAATTCTATGACTGTATAAAGACATTTCTCAGTGACTGGTAATATCTTTGTGACGTATGGAGGGGGTACTCTATCTTCTATATAACTTGCTGGCATAAGATCAAACATGTTTAATAAACTGAAACTGATATCGGGAGAACCCTACGTTGAGGGATTATGAACTTTGTCAGTGTAGTTTTACATTATCCTGTCATATTACCTGGAGCTTGAAGTCCATTTAGGCATCTGGCTGCAAGGAATTGTGTTTTTTTCTCTGTCACTCAGGGCCACCAACCATGACAGCAGGGGATACAATAGCTACCTTGAGACAACCAGTATGAATCCACTTCTCTGCTGTCGAAAATTCAGTCCAGGCAATTCCAGCATCGAGGTAGGCAAAGAGTTTGGTTTATCAAATCCCATAGGATGCAGCAGCATCGTGGACCCGTTTGGTAATGGGATTATACCAAATGCTGTTCCTAGCCACTTTTTTAAACCTTTGAGCATTGACCTGTTCACAAAGTTATAAAGTTGGAAAAAAAATATGAAACACTAATTTTCGCATCTTTTGTATTCTAATTCACAGTCTCGTAATGCATAGTTGATAGGGTTATCCTTTGTGTTTTTATGCTTATTTGGCCCCTTTCGTTTCATTCATTATTTTGGCTGAGGCTCAGTTCCTAGGACAGAAAAGTGGCAGCAATGCTGACTTTCCCCTTAAATCTCGGTAATGTAATTCCCCAGCCCCATGTTAGCTGGCCAATAAGCGTTTGAAGTTAAATGGAGTTAAAACGATTCTACTGAATCAACTTTAGACCTGGAGCTCCGTTTGGTTGGCCTCTCGTACTTAGTTTAGGCTCCTATTTCCAGTACTCCAGAGGGAAAAGACTCTTTTGAGTGCAGGGTAAACGATAAACCGTCTTGAGTGCAATGTGCCACACATTAAAGAGAGGCCTATACGCATCGCAAATACTTGGTATTTTAACGACCTTAGAAGCCACAAATGTGCACAACCAATTTAGTTTTGGAGTTCTTTCAAACAATAGTTATTAAGAGCTTGGAGAACACGGTTCTCTGCCACAAATAGTCAGTCGGGCAGTCATATTTCCTACAGGGGTGCCACTGATGTCTCAGCTGACAGGAACCCTACAGTAATGCGTTGGGACTGTCCCTGTAGGTGCATCAAATCACCCGCCCTATATAGAACAGACGGACTAATGTACATGTTTATAGCTGTGGACCTCCAGGTGACTTCTGTGGTATGCGTTCTAGTCTATGAGCGTGTGCGCGATGACGCGTCACGCCATAGACTAGAGCAGGAAGCGCACGCATGCGCACAGGACAGCGGGGGAAAGGCGCGAACGGGGAAAAGCGGCAGTTGGTGACCGGAGCGGTCATTGTTAGACGCTCGGCGCCTTTAGCTCTGAGATTTATTGCTAAATAAATAACCATCAGTTACACACCTCCACCTGCATCAGCTTGTGATTTAAGGGGGAAAGGAGAACGTTACAGTGGCGACGAAGGTGGGATCTGAACACCACCAGGTGCAGGAGACGACAACCAGACCCCCCTGCAAACCCCCCACACGAGCCAGCAAGGCAGGACACCCACAGGAAGAGCTAAGGGCGTGGCAGCAGCGTAACAACAGGACACAGACCCAAACATCGATTTAAAAGTCAGGTCAGTGCTGCCCAGATACACCAGGGGCCCTCAACTAGCACCCTGGCAACCAAGGGAGACACCCCCAAGCTAGAGGACGGGGGGAAGACCGAGCAAACCGCGAAAAGTGCGAGGGACAATACCCCAGGTAGCCCAAGGGGCCGAGGCGACACGGCAGAGAGTGCAGGGGCATCCGGTGAGCCCACCCAACGAAGGGCCCAGGAGGGAGACCCTAGAGAGGACGTCAGAATGGCGAACCAAGCTTCTGCTCTGATGGCACCCGTCCCTTTCCTACCCAGACCAGGAGAACCCCAACTAAAATGGGAGGACTGGAAAGAATACTTCCTCAACTACATAGAGGCCCTCGGAGATGAGAATGAAGGGGAATATACACCAGAAAGGAAAAAGAGACTGTTGCTCCACAACTTAGGCCCAGAAGGGGTAAGGGTGTTCAAGAATCTAGTACCCAAAGAGAGAGGTGCAGCGGAGACAGATGTCTTTAAGAATGCACTAGACGACCTGGACAGCCACTACCGCCCGGCGGTTTGTGTCTCCATAGACCGCTATAATTTTCAACAAAGAAAGCAAGAGCCGGGAGAATCTAGTGATGACTATGTGGCGGCACTCCGACGCCTAGCGATCACATGCCGGTATGGGGCCCTGCAGGACGAATACATCAAAGATCAAATCGTGATGCATACCACCAGCAGAGCGGTCCAGGACAAGTTATGGGCGATGGACGAGACATCCCTTAAAGAAGTGGTGGCGATGGTCAAGAAGGCAGAAATGTCTAAACGAGGTGCCGACGCGGCAAAAAGGGAATGTGGACCGAGGCAGATGATCAACAAGATTGACGAAGCTCCACAGTCCAGCAAGCCCAAAAGCAATTACGGAGACCAAAGGAAAGACACGAGAGGAACTGGAAAACAGGCGGCCCGCTCCAGTCCTGGGAACAAATTCGCTTGTTACAGATGCGGCAGTGCAGCGCACACGGCGCAGGACAGACGTTGCCCCGCGTTCCGCGCCCGGTGCTCGTTCTGTGGGCTGACCGGCCATTTTGAAAAAGTGTGCCGGAAGAAGGGGTCGAAATCCACCGTCAAGTGCATCGACTCCGCCACAGCAAACGTGAGTGAGGAAGAAGACCCAGAAGAAGATGATCTGGTTCTGTGCATAGAGGATCAGGTACTGGATGTAGCAGGGAAGCGAAGAGATAAGCCCCGCACGGACATGCTCATTGGGGGTGTGAAGGTACACGTGGCTGTCGATTCAGGGTCCCCCTGGACTATCGTGCAAAGATCGATATGGGAAGAGGACTTCGCACCGGTAGTGGGGCCCGATTTAATGCCGCCGGACATCAGACCCATCTCGTACACAGAGAATTCCATCCCCCTGGTGGGGTGCCGGGACTTCGTGTTTGAGTTCAGAGGAAGGTCGGCCACCTGCACCCTGTACGTAGCGGAGAAGGGCCCATCGGTGTTGGGATGGAGAGACGCAGGAGATCTGGGCATCATACTCAATCCAGGAGGGAAGGAGCAGATACTGTTAACAGATGAATGGCCCCTCTCGAAGGATGAGGACTGGAAAGCGGCATACCCCAAAGTCTTTGAGGGCACGGTCGGCAAACTGGACAAATTTGTACATAAAATAGTCCTTAAGGAGGGGGCAGTACCAGTTGTCCATAAGGTCCGAAGCATACCCATATCCACGAGTGAAGCGGTGCAACAGGAATTGCTGAAGTTGGAAGAGCAAGGCATTATCGAGCCAGTGGACAGCGCAGAATGGCTATCGCCTTTGGTGGTGGTCAAGAAGCCAAATGGGAAGGTCCGGCTCTGTGTGGACCTCAGAGAGCTCAACAAAAACCTCATTGTGGAGAGATTCCCGCTCCCGAGGATCGAGGAGATGCTGGCGAGAACAAAAGGCATAACTCACTTCTCCACAATAGACCTCACGTCAGCATATTACCAAATAGAACTGCATCCTTCAAGTAGGAAGTACACATCCTTTATAACACCTTTTGGCTGCTACCAATTCAGGAGAATGCCCTTTGGCTTGGCGTCCGCCGCGGCCGTTTTTCAGAAACTAATGCACAGACTGTTTAAGGACATCTCGGGGGTGCAGTATTTTCAAGATGACATTTTGGTGATGGGCTCCGACAAGGGAGAGCACGACAAGAAACTGCACCGAGTCCTAGGAGTGTTGCAAGGAAAAGGCTTAACAGCAGAATGGAGCAAATGTAGAATTGGGACTCACTCAGTGACCTACTTAGGTCATGAAATTGGTACGCACGGCATCTCGCCGAAAGAACAGAATGTGAAGGCGATAAGGGACGCGAAAGCCCCAGCAACCAAAGAGGAAGTGCGGTCATTCCTCGGAATGGCCAAGTATTACAGCAAGTTTGTCAGGCACTTTGCTACTCGGACCTACAGGATGAGACAACTGATCAGAAACAATGCAAAATTCGAATGGGACACAGAGGCTCAATCCGAATTTGAGACAATAAAGGACTGCATCAGCCAAGCCATCCCTCTGCAAGGGTACGTCCCCACTGGAAAGACCATAGTGACGACAGATGCGAGCGACAAGGGATTAGGGGCGGTGTTGGCGCAGGAGAGAGAAGATGGATCCAAGGAAACGATCAGCTTTGCGTCCCGTGCACTCTCTCCGACGGAACAACGGTACAGCGTAATCGAAAAAGAGATGCTGGCGGTCACATGGGCCCTTAACAGGTTTCGGCAGTTCATATGGGGCACGAGATTCAAGCTTCAAACGGATCACAAGCCGCTCATCAAGGTGTTAACATCCTCGGGCCATGACACTGCGACCCCGAGAATCGCCAAAATGACGTTGAAGTTGCTGGACTACACCTACGACGTTGAATATCTCCCAGGCACGCAAAACAAGGTGGCTGATTTTCTTAGCCGGGCTGCTGCGATGGAGGAGGCGCCGGAGGAGGCCCCGGACAAAGAGGAGATGGTGGCCAGCATGGAGGATCATGAGATGTCGATTAGCGCGCAGGAATGGAAGGCGGCCTACGAGCTTGATGAGGAGAAGGTGGAAGTAAGGAGACACCTCACGTCGGGCTGGCCGGACAAAAAGAAGCTCACGGAGGGTGTGCGACGATTCTATGAGATGAGAGAGGAATTGTCACTGAGCGATTCGGGAATTTTCTTGTACAGAGGAGAACGTGTTGTGCCCCCAGTGACACTGATACCCAGGCTGTTGAAGTTGCTGCATGAGGGACATTTGGGCATAGTGAAAACCAAGGCGTTGGTCAAGCAGATGTATTGGTGGCCAGGAATGGATGCCCACATAGAGAGACAAGTGCGGGAGTGTGGACAGTGTCAAGGAGCGGACAAAGTGCTCCGCCCACTCAGACCTGCGTTGGGGAAGTTTGACACCCCGCAAGGCCCCTGGGAGGATGTGGCTATAGATATCCTGGGGCCTGTCCTAGACAGCAGAGGGGTGAACAAATACATTTGTGTGATAATGGACAAGTATTCCAAATGGCCTGAAGTGGACATACAGGAGTCAATGGACACGGACGCTATTTTGCGATTCCTGACATCAGTGTTCCTACGTGAGGGCATACCCAAGTCCATTCTCAGTGACAATGGACCTCAATTTGTGTCAGACAAGTGGGGTCGATATATGAAAAGGAATGGGATTGAGGTGAAACACACGGCCGTGTATCACCCAGCAAGCAACGGCCAGGTCGAAAGGTTCAATAGGGTGCTCATGGGCTCCATTCAGGCAGCTATATCCCAAGGAAAGGACTGGGAAGCGGAAGTGATGAGCATGCTATGGGCCTACAGGATCACGCCCTCAGTGGTGGGGTATAGCCCGTTCCAAGTGCTGAGGGGACGGCATCCCTTCACCCGGGACAACGTTGCATGGAGGGAGAAGACCATCACCAGCAAGTGGTCCCCAGCGGTGGTGCAGCACAATTTGGAGAAGGCCCAGAAGATCTACGCAGCACACTATGACAAGCGACGCAACACAAAGGAAACAGTGCTGGAAGAAGGGGAATGGGTCAGGGTTAAACTCCCTACCCTACAAAAGAAAGGAGAAAGCAAGTTCAGCCGGCCCCTACAAGTTCAGGAGGTACGAGGAAGGGCGGCTCTTCTCAGTGACGGCAAGGTCTGGTCGCAAGACCGCATGGCCAGAGTCAATAAAATAGTAGTTTGGCCCAAGTCCGAAGAAGACGAGAGACGGATGGACTCACAGGAAGAAAGACCCCAAGGGGGGCACAGCACAGGAGACTGTGGGGAAAGTGTAGGCGAGGACATTGAGATGGGTGGCCTGGGAGCAAGGCCTACCGATGGAGATGGCGCACTGGTGAATGCAGAGCAGCGAGCTGATGGGAGAGGACTTGAGAGGTCCCAAGGAGAGACAGAAGAGAGAGAGAACATGCCGGTAAGACACACCCGCAGCGGAAGGGCAGTCACTGCGCCCTCTCGCTATAGAGACTTTGTGATGGATGGACACTAGCGTTTGGAGCCACCTCCTGAGGTGCCCCAACATAGACTCATACGCATGCTTGGGGACTCTTAACTTAAAGAAGAAAGTTGTTTTGTTGTTTATATAAAAGGGGGGAGATATGTGGTATGCGTTCTAGTCTATGAGCGTGTGCGCGATGACGCGTCACGCCATAGACTAGAGCAGGAAGCGCACGCATGCGCACAGGACAGCGGGGGAAAGGCGCGAACGGGGAAAAGCGGCAGTTGGTGACCGGAGCGGTCATTGTTAGACGCTCGGCGCCTTTAGCTCTGAGATTTATTGCTAAATAAATAACCATCAGTTACACACCTCCACCTGCATCAGCTTGTGATTTAAGGGGGAAAGGAGAACGTTACAACTTCTTTGGGGCATGGGTCAGCAGAGATCTCTATATGGTGGGCGATAGTCTGGCCAACGTGGTAGAGACAAATACCTCTGCAGTCCTGACAGAAAGCCAGCAGCCGAACCATTTTTGATATGCACACCTTTCTCTCAATTTCTTGTCACAGTATTTACTTTCCCCTTATAAAAACTACAATTTCCGAAGAATCTTGTACAGCCAATATATATTTTAGATATCAATATATATGTACATAATGTGGCAAGGCAACTGGCATGCTGCTTGAATTCTAGGCACGTACTGCTGGATTTTGATTTAAAGTGTCTGCTTACGTTTTGGAATTGCGTCTTCCTCTTGCTCTTCTCGTGTATGTTTTCCTTCCTCCTTTTGCTCCTTTAGTGTCCCATTCGATATGTGGCCTGAAACGCAGATGATAGTTGCCATTGGAGGATAAAAAAAGTGACGATTATGAGTGAGTGCATCTGCATCAAGGAGCATTAAACTCTAGACAGAACCCACACACACATTGTCACGCTTCACTGGAAGTGGTTTTGACAGAGTGGGGCCAGAAGAAGTCCACGCCCCAGCTCTCTTTGTCCTAGTCCACCCTTGTGTCCCAACACCTTAGGTGTTGAATCTGAAAGAGGTAACATGGGAGAAAAGTGAGACTGAACATTCCTACACTCCTACACACCTTAACGTGTCAATCAAGCTTTCATTACAAATCAGTGTTTTTTTGAGGCTACATGATTGCTTAAAAAGTTCAAGTCTGACTTTCTATGTTTTTGTGCATAGATGTCTGGTTATATAAATAAAGAGATGAAGATATATACAAACATTAATACCAAGTCAGTTTTAAACATTTTAAGCATGTTACAATGTGTTCTCCAAGTCAGTTTTCCTTTTGAATCATGCACAGAGACACCTAGTACTGGACCTGGGCAGTTAGTGGACAAAAGTAGGCCACATTTTAAGACTACATCCTCCATTGACATTAGTGCGACTTACATTAGAATTTAGGCCAGAATCACATTTTTTTCCATAGGTAAGTGTCTTACATCCACCCATTCAACAGTGATTCACACCTAGAGCAGATGCAACAGCTTACATTGTTAGTTTGAACAATACCCGTAAATATTACACACCACACAAAAAGCACTGTATAAGTGATCATATTTGATAGACAAATGGCAATGGAGATGTATTCCATGAAAGCTCTAATAAGTGTCCATGCTGGCCAGTATACATTTAACAAGTTAGATACCTGAATATCATAGGACATACAATATATATATATTACTGAATGCCTTTTGTTAGACAATAAATGTCAAGGACAGAATGGACTACTTAACTTTTCTTATCCGCAGTCGATAAGAGCTGCTACATCACATGCATGCATTGGTATCAGACTGACATCCCTGCTAAATGTTTTCCTGATTAGACTGACACCCTCAGTTGTTGTATCAAACTCCAGATCTAAAATCACTAAGGGTGAGGGTGCAGGAGCAAAGTTCAAACTCTTTCCATTGGGAGAGCCTCTGGGCAGTTAATGCATTAACAATGAAGAAATCCTTTACTGAAATGCCCAAGTTGTTATGCAAATAGGACTCTACTTCAAATATAAACTGAGCCAATTTAGGGCAAAAGAAAAACATATGAGCAGCGTCAGAACAACATTAATAATTTTTCAGTGGCCGACGAAGGTTTTATTTTTATATGTATGGCTGTATATCGCTCATGTATTACTTCCCAATGGTTAGACGAGGAATCACCAAATTTTATTTAATGGCAAACTAAAATATTGTCTATTTACTATTTAGAGACTGCATTGTACAAAATTAAGGGCATAAGGAAGAACATTTTTGGATATAAAGCATGGTCTCCTATTACTAATTGGATAGCATCTTAATGGAATTTTCTAAATATCTCTGTTATTGAACTCTATCTGGTATCTTCTTATTCCCATTATCTATCTTTTGTTTTTTTTATTGCTTAGCTTTAAATGCTTTGATGATGTGAGTACAAGAACGCTCTCAGTGTAAAGTCTGGGAATGTTTATCGATATGTATGATGTCTCCTTTTGTATTAATAATGCTATTGTTCTTTTTATTTTGCTTTTCTGTCTGTCTGCTGTCATAAAATTCAATAAAAAAAACAATGAAGAAATCCTTTGGTGCATCCTGCCTTGAGCAGGGAAAGAGAATAACTAATTGAACACACCACTAGAAATGATCAGTTCTCCATAGGGTGTCGGAAAGTGGTCTGCACAGACAGAGAGAGAGAGGCAGAGAGAGACATAGAGACAGAGAGAGAGAGAGAGAGAGAGAGAGAGAGAGTGCTCTCACAAGTATGAAGGTGGGTAATGTTTCTTCCACCCCTCCCAACACACTGTGTGTGCTCTCTGAATGCCTAAACCATGCAGGCACATAGTACATTATATGAGTTGTGACACAGTTAAGGAACAATTATTTTATTTGTGCAACATATAAATATGAATCACAAACACTACAAAATCCAGAAAGAGACCTACCATACACTATAAAGAATGTGCACTGATTTAATCAAACACAGTCACAATGATCCTACACATTGGCAAATACAAGACTTTCAACGCAAAGTTGAAATACTGGGTATTTCCTATCAGAGAAATAACTTTAACTTGGCCCACCTAGAAGATGATGACTTTGTGAAATATAAGATTCCCACTGGTGTGCAGGAACCATTTCCCTTTTATCCAGAATCCTCTTGGTTTTTCACTAACACAATTCCTCAGCTTGAAATCAGCCAGGTCAAATGCCTTCTCTGAAACTGTCAGGGTTCAAACCCTGCCGCAGATGCCAAAAGTAGATTTTCTTAGTTTACCTTCATGACGTCTACAGGTGATATCTCTGATACAAAGGTGATCCGTTATGCTTGCCTGATCCTTGATGCTCCCAAAAGAGGAATTATTTTTGTTGGAAGCCCGCAATGTCATGCAAGGTGGCCCATTCCCTTGCTAGGTTAATCTCCAAATAGGGAAAGGTCTGGCTAGAAATAGTTCCACGAAGAACCCAAATATGCTCAAAGAGAGGTCCTTCTGTTTTTCGAGTAAAAAAGTCCTACTCCTGGGATGACTAAGAGACTCTATGCCATTCACCGATACTGGTCTCTTCCTCAAAGTTAGAGCTGATTCTAATCTTAGAAATGCAAATACAGAAGCTTCCTGCTCCATAGACTCATCTGGAAACAGTTGAGTCTTTCAAACACACCATGTTAGACTTCTTTAGGACAGGCCTGTTACCATCTGGGCAGTTGAAAAAGGTGGTTCCACTACTACAGCTTTGGCAACTACAGCCACTCCATGTCTTCAATTGCTGCACATCCACAGGGTCAGGTGCCATTTATGTAGATTTCGTGGTACAAAAGGGGGTGGTGACCGTCTTCAGCCCGGCTTGCTTGAATCCAGTGGCAAAGTGAGCAAGGGACTCACGTCTGAGCATACCCTGCCAACTTATGGCGAACAAAGTGGTACAAAAGGGGGTGGTGAAGCTTGTTTCCGGTCCAGGGAAGGCATGGCTTGGCAGTTCGGGCTGGACTGTCCCCATGAGGCACAAGTTCAGACTGATTTGCATATGGCCATGTCTGAACTGGGGTGGCAGAGTGGGCTAAAGAACGGTGATGGATTAAACCCAGATCTGTTGACTGGGTGTGAGTGTTTGATTGGTTCAGATGCTCCGTACATCTCCACCCCCTTTTGTACCACTTTGTTCGCCATAAGTTGGCAGGGTATGCTCAGACGTGAGTCCCTTGCTCACTTTGCCACTGGATTCAAGCAAGCCGGGCTGAAGACGGCTGAAATGCCAGAAACTGGTCTTCGGAAGCTTGTTTCCGGTCCAGGGAAGGCATGGCTTAGCAGTTTGGGCTGGACTGTTCCCATGAGGCACAGGGTCAGGCTGATTTGCATATGGCCATGTCTGAACTGGGGTGTCAGAGTGGGCTAAAGAATGGTGATGGATTAAACCCAGATCAGTTGACTGGGGGTTAGTGCTTGTATTGTCAATGCTCCGTCCATCATTTCCTTTGGTTTTGCTTTGTTCGCCATAAGTTGGCAGGGTATGCTCAGACGTGAGTCCCTTGCTCACTTTGCCACTGGATTCAAGCAAGCCGGGCTGAAGACGGCTGAAATGCCAGAAACCGGTCTTCTGAAGCTTGTTTCCGGTCCACGGAAGGCATGGCTTGGCAGTTCGGGCTGGACTGTTCCCATGAGGCACAGGGTCAGGCTGATTTGCATATGGCCATGTCTGAACTGGGGTGGCAGAGTGGGCTAAAGAACGGTGAAGGATTAAACCCAGATCTGTTGACTGGGTGTGAGTGTTTGATTGATTCAGATGCTCCGTCCATCACCACCACCCCCTTTTGTTCCATTTAGGTAGATTTCAGCACCTTTAAAGGTGCTTGCCCCATCCAGTGTGCACCATCATTGACACAGCCTCTTGGTGCGACACTCTCTGAGCCAATTCCTCCACTGATTCTACCCTTGAAGTTGGCTCACATTATCCGAGGGCTAAAGAAAAGATTTCAACAATGAGCTTGTGGCTGAGCTCCTCCCTAAGACCCAGGGATCCATCTGGACGGAAGCTCTTGATCTGATTCAAATGCCACACCCATGCCTTGCAGAAATGATGATTTGAAGGCTGATAACCTCCTTCCTCCTTTCCAGAAAAGGAACATTCCTTAGCACTATAGTCCTAATACTAAGGCTAAATCTAACATTTTAACCAAAACATTTACACATTCATCTGCAGTTTCTGAGTTCCTAATATCTTTAATTGAATCACTACTTGACACTCTTATGAGTGCATGTTAAAAATCTCTCAGTCAGTCCATGAGTAAAAAGCTCAATGATACCGGCCTGCACCAGGTGATCCAAAATTGCTGTTTTCACAACTTTCTCCAAGGAGTCTGGTGGTCCAAGGTTACATTTAAGCCACTTTCCTACAGCCCCTCCAGCCCAAGAAGAGATTGTCCTGTATTGTACTGAGCTGTAAACATTATGTACCTTTCCTGATCTTCTGGCTAACAATTTTGGAGCTTCTAAAAATTACTTTCATTAGTCTCCCTAGCCACATAAAAAAGCATTTTTTTTTATCTGGTCAATGATGGTCTCAAGCCCTCCTATTATGAAGACAGTCCTAGATTCCAAAGACGCTGGCTTTGTCCGGAGAAACAGCCATACCCTAAGTTGAAATGCTTAGATGCGTTCCACTGGCTTCTCTGAGATGTCCAAGTGGCCCACATGAACATGCAATTTGATAGAAAATAGAATTCAGAGGAAAGGCTAACTACTCCTTAGAGTTCAGCTCAGCCACATCACACTCACTAGGCCTGGCCACCCCAATAAAGCAATTTCCTTATCAGTACAGGAGAAATGTTATGGCTACTACAGAACACAAGAGTGCCATGAGAAGCTCCTTGCAGCATTCCAGGCACTCCAGCACATTTACTGCTCCATTTGGGTTGTGGTGAACCTAAGGGACACAATCACTCACACAGTAGCAGTATTCACCATCTTCTGCTCATGCAGTTGCCTCGAAACCTTGTTAACTCCCCACTACACCATGAGATTCCATGAGGTGAAGTTCTTCTATTTCTCCACCAGTAGGAAATTATCACGATTCATCTCTGGGTGGTTGAGCTCATTTACAAGTGCTATACACTTGCTTTCCTTGTCGTCTCCCTGAACCACTTTACTTCCTCCAGGTCATGCTCTCTAGCTTATTCCTCAATTTTGGAGACCGAGGTGTGTGAAGACAGAATTCACCCCACGACACTTGAGGTTAGTGGAAGAGAGTGCTCACACCAACTGTCATTCTAGCCCATCTCCCTTCAACATTCTGCTGGAACGTTCAGCTCATGAGTTGCTTATGGCTCTCGAGCAGCTTGTGTCATCCACGAGCTCAACATGAGCTCAAGAGCAGACATCACACGGTGCTTACTCTGATAAGCAAAGTGACCATGGAAGTGAAGGACTTGGAAGAAAAGGCTACAGAATTGTACGGCTTTTCTTTTTAGTTCAAAATAATGATGGAGGACTCAGACCCATCAAGAACCTGGCCTCTTGATGTTTTTATGTGCTAGAACAAGTGCACAATGCTATCCTTGAGATTTGCTTAAGAGGCCCTCAATGTGGATGATTGGCTGGATCTCTAAGACTCCTATTTCATCCGCCAATAATTCTTGCACACAGTAATTACTGGCAGTTCACTATGGGGTTTCAGCACTACCTGTGCAAGTTTCTTCTATGTGGAATGACAATTGCACTGTGGATCATTTCGAAGGTGCTAGGAGTGGGTGCAGATTCACTACAGAGTTTAGGAGTCCATATATTTCAGTACTTGGATAATTGGCCGGTCCCTGCACTGGTCATAAAACATATTTGATGCACAATGTCCCTCTTGCATGATTTGTGGTTCCGGATCAAAATCTAGAAGTCCCACCTCATTCAAACTGGTTATCCCAAAATCGACCCCACGTTTTATCTCCCACAGTGAGTTGGGTATGGACTATTTAGAAGACAAAGGTAAAATGCCCCTCCTCTTAATCTGGGTTAAAATATGGTCTACCACACAAGCAGGTTTCTTAAGAGACATTTTTGATGACTGCCTGAAATTGGACTACAGATGATCTATCCTTTCTCTGGCATATGTGAAGAAAAGCTTTAATGAGATGGTCCTAAATAACCTTTTTGGTTCTCCAGATTGCATTGGCCCCCAACTAAGGCTATAGTTAAGGAAAAATGTATTATGCTAAATGAAGAGATCGCAAGTGCAAGTTGTTTAACCTCCGTTCTTAACTATTTGCCTGTTTCCACAATGAATGGGACAGAGCAGTATTTAACCTGGGTAGAAAAACCAGAAACAGATTTTGTCTCAGGAGGTTCCGGTTACATACAGTTCACTATTTGGTTGCTTTCCCTAACTCTGGTTCCTGGTTTGACTCTCTTCCGGTTTGCCCATGTAATTCCTTCTTATTACAAATGAAACCGCACTTTAGACTTTTTTGCACTTTATTTAGTAGCTTGAGAAGACGCTTTTTACGACCGCTTAAAAGCATAAGCACTTTCCATCAGACCAAAAGGGATTGATTTTTGAAAATGTTTAGATACCTCTACAATTGGTTTCTTTGTTTCAACTATATTCTGTCTATGTTAAGGTATGCTTCATATGGATAGGGGAGAGGGGTTGGCCTGGGGATCTGGGTTCGAGTCTCGGTAACGACGCCAAAAAAAACCTCCTGTGATTCTGGGCAAATCACTTAATCTCCCCGTGCCTAAAATGTAACGT
Organism: Lissotriton helveticus; assembly: GCF_964261635.1. Lineage (NCBI taxonomy): Eukaryota > Metazoa > Chordata > Amphibia > Caudata > Salamandridae > Lissotriton > Lissotriton helveticus. The sequence continues at coordinate 177,557,118 of NC_136067.1, forward strand.
AACTGGTGCTATGTAAAGCGCTCTGATACCTGATTCGGTTCGGGTCTAGTTCGCGCTATATAAAACTCTGCTAAAAAAAAAAATGGATACTTATTTCAGCTCTGATGAGACTGCTAATAGTTTTTAAATGAGCGCTAATCAACAGGAGTGGCAAAACAGTATCCTATATAATTGGGCAAATGTTTGCATATAATATATTTAAGGATGTCATGATTCAGTTTTAATTTGATGTGTGAAGCCTTTTAATCTCTGAATTCGAAAAATTAAATGATGTATAATGTGTTTTAATTCTGTCTTTTTGTGGTCATTGCTATGAGCGAATAAAGACTATTGAACTGAACTGACAACTGCACCTTGGATCTTTAGCAATGTGCTAGCTGTAGGTGCGGATTCACTGCAGCGTTTAGATGGCCATATATTTCAGTACATGGATAATTGTCTGGTGAAGGCAGGGTCCCTGCCCTAGTCAAACATCTTCGGTGCACCATGTCCCTCTTTCAAAAGGACGATGCTAGATACAACCTACATGAAGGCTTTTCTTACTCCTTTGAGGAATGCAGATTACTGGGATATGATTCTCATGTTTCTAACTCAGTCAATGATCCTTGTTCTCAAAATCTATGATTGTTAGACCTGTTGGCCTCATGGATCCTGCATGTGCCAGACACCAGATGGCAAATGAGGGTCCTTCACTGATGCCTGGGGAATTAGTGGTCCATGTATCAGGGGAGCCTATTGGCTTAGCTGCAGATTTGTAAATCGGTCATCCCAGATTTGCACTGGTGGATGTGCCCCTCCAATCTGAAGGAGGCCATACTTTCAGTCCTCTGAAGGTGGAAGCTACCATGGTGGCTGGGCTAGGGTGCCCATCAGTGTGACATTCCAATGCGGAACCTGTAGTCCATATCAGCACAGTGTTTAGACATAAATAAATTTGTGTTGCGGGAAGTTCATCTTCCCAAAAAAGACTCCCAGGAGCATTCACCTTGCTGAACCTTTGCAAGGTGATGCTCTGAGCCTTCTCTATCAATGAGACCACAAGAGAGAATTTCATCCCAAAATAAAACAAATGAGCTTCTTCAGATTAGAGTGGCCGTACCTGGTTCTAATCGCACAATCTGGACATGCTTTCACAGCAGAATGGTTGATCCTCCATCCAAGTTCAGCAGCTGCATTTGTAGAAATGTAGTGGTGCCTGCTGCAATACTTCTATTTGCCATCAGAAGGTGCAGATGTCATCTTGATTGCGAGGAAAACGGCCACAAAATCCATTTATGTAGAAAACTGAAATAGGTTTCTTGACTAGTGTGAGAAAAAAGGCCTGAATCCCTTTCAGTCCTGGCTTTTCAATGTCTTGCCAAAGTAAATCCTCAATGTCAGCACATTTGTTGGGGATGTTCAACCCTGCTGCCTTTAGAATGAGGACCTAATACATCACGGCTGAGTCCTGCTTTCATTAATGTCATCTACCTAATACATCCCATATACCATCCATTCCATACATCCTCAAACTGCTACCCTCACCCCTACCACTAACCAGAAGGAATATCATTTAACATATACGACGTTTTTTAAACCTAGCACAGGAGGAGAGTTCTCTTTGGGGACAATGCTGCATACAGCATGGAGTGGTGTGGCTCATGGGTTAGAGGCGGCAAGCCCGAGAGCAGAAGTCGGCCCGGGACCAGGGTTCAATTCCCGACGCGGCAGGGTCGTGGACCTTGGTCAGCGGACTCGATATTTCTTGCTTCGGTGCTTACTCTAATCAGGGGTTCCACTCAGCAACTCTGGGCATTAGCTTGCCTAATCTCCACAACGGCCCCACCAATTCCGGGGATGCCTGGCTCCACCTTGGGGTCTCCCAGCAAGGGACCATCCCACAGGGAAAGCCAGGACGGGTTCCCCAGAGTCATACAGTACCAGGAGACCTATGTACGGGTAGCAGTGCGCTTTACAAGCTCAAAAACATTTACATACAGTGTAGTGTTTTGGGTATTACTGCATGTTTTCACCACAGTCTGACTACTTTCCTTACTGTGTCCTCTTCATATCTTCATGTTCCCAAGGAGTTCTGTAATTCTGCAGCTCCAAGAAGTTGCCAATATAATACTAGAGCTGGTGGCGGTCGACTACTTAACCTTGTCAAACTGTAGGGCTTTCGTTTTTGGCAAAGCTCACACTGCACTTGGCGTCCTCACCAACTTCATCCTCCTCCTTCAACTGGGGCCTGGTGTCCCAAGGTCTGAGCTCACATTACAGCTGTGGAGATTTTAACAACTTATCTTCCTTCTGAACTCCAAAGATACCGAGCAGGATTCTAGCAAGTCTGTACTTTTCCTTATCAAGAAAAATCCTGTTTACAGCATGTTTACGTATGTGGAGTTCCCAGAAGAATAAAAGGTGAGCTGCTTCTCTCATCTCTCACAGTAACCAGCTTTCCTGAGAGATGAAAGAGAACAGTCCTGTTCAAGAGACAGAAAAGACAGAGTACTCTATCCCTTTTAGGCATTATTCCTGATACAAATATCACAGCCACAACGAACATGATGACTACAACAGAAGGGGAGAGCATTAAAAACAGGTGAAATACATTTATATAGAATGTAATTGATTGTGCTCGAGAAAATTCACCCAACATAACCAAAGTCGAATTCATAGGTGAAAGGCATTGGTAGGCTCTGCAGAATTGCAGCAAAATACTAATACAAGTCCAATGAGATAGATGAAGAAGACGTGACAAGGAGTAGAGTGAAAAGCAAAAAGTCATGCCAAAGGCCACGAAAAGTCCCTCAGTCACTGAAAGAGAACTGTTAATCCACACTCTGATTACAGTATTTATGAACTGCTAGACAACTCATTGTTTTGCACATCTACACTTTTTCACTGACTCAGTTGGTACAAGAAACTTGGAAGATTCAAACTTTGAAAACAAGTAATTTCTCCACATAAACAGAAATTCGTTAGATCAGATAAAACCAAAGAAGGAGATCAAGTGCCAAATTCATCACCAAAACATAGATGAAAATGATACAAATGCAAAGATTTTGTTGAAGCTCATTTTAATATAGGTTGATGAGATTTAATCTATAGAAAAAAGAACGTAAAAAAAATGATGAACAATTACATGATATGGTAGAGGAAATTATTGAAAAGATTGGGATGATAGGTAAAAGACACACACAGATTACTGATTTGTGAAGCTGGAGTCCAAATTACAGAAAGAAAAAGTGCAGCAACATCTGCATAGAAAGAGCCTCAAATGATTGAGGAAATGGAAAGACATTATATGAGGATAGTGGGGATTCCTGAGGGCATCAAAGATGCTACAGAAGGGGAATCCCTAATCAAGTGGATCACCTACTTCCTTAGGGATGAAATACTAGAGTAAGAAACACAGTATACAGAATTAGTACTACTTTCTATAGCATGTTGGAGTTCGTACACTGCACTGAAACCAGGTACTCCACCCTGAACTGGTAGAGAGTTTTTCCAAGACTTTCTCACTAAGGAGAACATTCTGTCGAAAGCATGTGAAAAAAGGTGAATTTAGTTTCAGCTGGATACCATTTATCCATATTTCCTGTCTATTCCTGTAGTATGGCCAGGTGATTAAGAGAAATTAGATCATGCTAATTCAAAAGAAAATAGTTATTCCATATTTCATATTAGTCTTGACTAGTTTGAAAACCCTCTGACAGAGATAAACACATATATTTCGTGAACCAGAGAAAGGTAATAATATTCCGATTAAAATGTCAAAAAAAGAAAAAACATCATTGACTAAGTTCTCTTCTAAAGTTATTCGGATGTAGACATTAATCGTAAAAAACTTGGATGACAGTGAGGAACAGTTAAGCTGCTTCCTGGAATGCGGCTACAGACATTCCCAAACAATGGGACAGGAGTAAATATAGAAGGCTTTGCTAGGTCTCGGCACCCGCTTTGACCTGCTGTACAGGAGGGATGGGTGGATGTTGGGTTTCGGAATAGGAGGGGACAAAATACAGAAACAAGGGCAAGTTTGTTCTTGAGCCAGAAATCTGGTAAGGTCATAAGTATAGCTACATAGCTATGTCTAGGTGTTTGAGAATCTCTACCCTTAATGCTAAATAGCTAAATGTGTCTACTATGCATTTTAAAATTAAAGAAGAGATCACATATTTGAAACCAAGGCCTCTTATAGAATGGTAGCATTTTTTCACACTTGGGGCCAAATCATCAGATACTACTTCTCAAATGCCTCGGTGAAGGCAACCAAAATAATTAGTTTTATCCCTCTTTCATAGTTGTCTATATTACTATAAGTATCAATGTCTAATAGATTATTATTGGTATATGAATGGGTACACTGGAGTTTCATAGCTGTTGAGTACATGGCTTCAATAAAGAGCTTCCTCTGCCTTTATTTCAGATGCAAGAGAAATGCCTTCAATGACATCAAAAAATATTATAATAGGCAAAGAATTCAATTGTACCACTTGTCAGCAGTTAGATATTGATGGAACGAGGTACAGAAGATTTTGTATGTACCCCATTCAAATCAATCACCCCCATAACAAAGTAATATATTAATTTTGATTGCTGTGTATTAACCAAAACACACATTACATGTGGGAAATGTTTTGCACTAACAGGTTTGATTGACATATTAATTAATGATGTAAAACACATGTTTAATCTATTTTGAGCATTTACGTGGTATAATAATGCATGTCTATGTACATTGTGCATTGCATGCTGCCTTTCTGCTTCATTTTTTAATGGCTTGCAGTGTGATGCCTTTCTGCTAGGTAACAGTTTTAAAGGATAAATATTAGCACTGGTGGGTGGGGGAACAGAAAACACATATATTCTGTGTATTCACATTTTCTTTTTGTGTTTATCTTAGTTTTGGTTGGTTGCCAATTCCAAAATGGCTACGCTTTTCCCAGTTCTGCGCAATAGAAAAAGCTTATATTATTTTGCTGAGAAGAAGCTCGTCCATGCTCTGTCTTCACTGAGAAAATTTTGCAACTTCAGCTGTCTATATTCGAGGCCATTTGATATGAACGCTGGTGAATGGCTGTGGGCCAAAATGATAACCACGAGAACAGCTGAATGTCTGCCAAGGATAAAAGCCAAGTGCCTTCAAAAAATGACCACGTGGAAACAGCTGAATCACTGAAAATGAACATTTAAAAAGGCCTGATGAGGAACAGGAACTGTCAAACTTATATTTATCAGTTTGTCAAACAAAGTTAATCACGGACATCCTGGAAGTTAAGAAATGCAGGGACAGTCGAATTTGTATCTGTCAGCTTTTTAATCAGGAAGTTATTCATGGACATCCTGAAAATTAACAAATACATTGTCGATTAACGAACATCCTGAAAGCTAATAATTGCAATGTCATGACCAATCAGAGAAAGGGAAATGGCAAGACTTGAAACATTTGAGGGTAGAGAGCCAGCAAATACAGTATAAATATCAGAGCAAAATTGGGGTTTAATGTCACAGAAGCTGATCGCAGAGAGAGATGCTGTTTGCACTGCAGCTGTTTGCAGAGATGCTGGGAGCCTGAAACTATGCCAGAAGGCTCACTGATAACCCCTGTAGATTGGAGAACGTTCCGGGGCACTAGGCCTGGGAAAAGAGTTGCGTCCGAGGAGGCCTGGGTTAGTAAGTATAGTTTTGGGGTTAAGTGCTAGGTAGGAAGGTTTCAGTGTAGAAATCTTTAGAATTAAATGAGTGTTTTTAACTATGGTTCTCTGATCTTTTCATGAAGAATTCTCTTTCAGTTACATGACCAAGGATTGATTAATCTTTTTATTTAGAGAATAATGGAATTAATGTGAATGTTTTTTATTAACAATTTTCTTGATTTATTTCCTGAATAAATAGCAATGCTCAGTGAGAATTAATAATGACAAAATAAATGCTAATTTTCTTTTATGCAAATTAATTACATAACATCTATTAAATGTTTTCAGGTGTTTGTGATTATTTTAGAGTCAATTAATTATGCAAATCAATGTACTGTTGTAGTGAGGTTAAGCTGGTCTTGACAATCACCATCAACTTCAACTTGCTCAACTAGTTGGTCCATCAACCTAATTGGTAGGGTACATTGATGCATAGATTAGTTTAGTAGGATTATTGATGCAAACACATGTTGGTGTTAAAATCTGTTCTTAAAAGGTATCCTGTCATAGGAGAGAATTCACTCAACCCATTTTATAGATCTATTTGCAAGGGTCTGGGGTAAAGTGTGTGTGACTAGGTGTATTGTACTTCGGTGTTATGGGCCAATCCGGAGTGACCTGGACCCTGAGTTGGTGATATTTCGGGGTGAGCACTGCATCAATATCACCTATACCCAATAGCATTATGACATATATTCATATATGCATATCCTCCCTGCATCATAATAATGGGTGAATTATTCTTCTTTTTTCACCATTCTTGTAATACTGGTAACAATGCTTTGTTTCCTTTTACTAATATTTGCAGCACATGTGTTTTACACAAGAATCCAATTGCTTGAATACATGTTTGAAATGCCAATTTCAGTTGTTCCTATGTCTCCCTTTGGGCATACCTAAGATAATAACGAAAAGGTAGATATTTTTCCATGATTTCCCTGGGAGGGTATCAGAGTGGTTGTGTTCTAAGGTTTAATCCACCATCTGGTACCCTGTCATTTTTAGGAGTCCATATGGCGCACTGTGAACTAGCAGCATGGAATTGGGCCAACCTACTCTGATTATATGAATTGACTGAGTTCCCATATTTTGACACATATGTTGTCCAACCACAGAGTCTTACTTGACAAGTAGGAACCATATGACACAGGAATTCATTGATATAGCACTTCGTACCCCAGAGGAAGTGCCGAAACGCATCAATGGAAGGATGCTCTTTGTCTTCTCTAATCAAACCAGGAGGAACAAGGAAACATGAGGCTGCAGCTCTCTTGGCAAATCACACAGCTGCGGTTGGTAATGGGTGTACCTGCAGGGCGGTGACATGGGGAGGGGGAGGGGTAGGGTGGGGGGTAGTAATCTATGGATTAAGGAGCTTTACAGGTAAATAAACATTTAAATAAATAAAACAAATTTCCTTGCGCGCACTGCATCGCATTTGGGGATGCAGTGCACACAACGAAATTGGTGGTGGGGAGCATTGTATTTAACAGGCTCCAAGAGTGGGCTGAAGAAAACTATGTTTAATCTGAGTTACAGTTTGGTTTCGCCCAGGGCTAGGCACAGTGGAGCAAGGATCAAATCTTACCATATTAATCAGGAAATGTACCCTGGCCAAGAAGGGTAGATTATGCTTGGCGATCTTAGATTTAACCTCAGCCTATGACTGTGTTGAACACAATAAGCTATGGGTCATTTTAGCCACTTTGGGTGTGGTAGCACCGCTCTTACATTTTTTTAAGGCAGCTTTATTCTGGTCTGAAAGCAAGGGTCCATTATGGGGTGAAGGGCGAGTGTACCACAAGTTTCCCCATGGAGATGGGAGTAAGACAGGGCTGTGTCCTGGCACTCTTCTTATTCACACTTTATATAAATGGCTTGGGACAGGTACTGGTGGAACAGTGCCATAACCACCACAAATTGATAAACACCCTATACCTGCCTCCTCTACGCGGATGATGCCGTGCTGATGGCACATACGCAGCTGGGGCTCCAACGAGTACAGACAAGTTTCACCCAGTACATGGAAAACCTGGGACTCTGAATTAACATAGCGAGAACATTTATAATGAAATGTGGTAGAGGTAGCTCAAAGTATAGGGATATACGCACAGATAACAAAAAGATAGAAGGTACAAGGAAATGTCCCTACTTAGGCATTCTTTTCGATGAAAAGCGGTCCTGGTCCCAGGCAGTTAAAGTCAGAAAGCTTTTATCTTTGAAAGCCACAGCTCCCTTCACCAATTTTTCAAGAACGCTGGGTAAAAGAGCACCTCTCGAGCTGCTAAACCTATATAAGGCAAAATGCGTGAAAACAGCTATATATGTAGCAGTTTTAATGTAATGTAATGTAAAATGGCTTTTGTATAGCGCATTCTGTCACTCCAAGGAGCATTTTGGCGCTGTGAGCCACCCCAGAATAGAAAAAGGTGGGTAAGCTGGAACAAATCTTGTGCAGATAACCCTTACACCAAAGCCTTACAGGCAGTGTCAGTAAGCGTAAAAACCCAGGTCTTTAAGGCTTTCCTAAAAAGAGCTTCTGATGGAATTTGACGAAGCGCGGGAGGAAGTTTGTTCCAGGCTCTGGAGCCTAACACTACGATGGATTTTCCCCCTTTGGTCGCTAGTCTGAATTTTGGAACAACTAGCAAGTTAAGGTGGGAGGATCTCAGATTCAGAGTTGGAAGATGCCGTTTGAAGTTTTTGGAGAGATATCTAGGTCCTTGTGCGTGATAAGCTCTAAAAGTAATAATCAAGATTTTAAATAATAGACGCTTATGGATAGGCAGCCAATGGAGGGCACGGAGTGCGGCCGAGGCCGATGATTTCCTGGGCCTGCCCAGGACAAGGCGGGCGGCGGCATGCTGGACCATCTGCAACCTGTGTAGCACGGTCTTATTCGCTCCCGCATACAGGCTGTTGCAGTAGTCCAGTCTTGATGTAATAAGTGCCACCGCTACCGTCTTTCTCGTGGACAGAGGAAGGAGGTCGAAAAACTTCCTTAGCATTCTGATGATATGAAAACAGGTACTTGCTACCCCAATGGCTTGTTGCTTGAAGGATAGCACATTGTCAAACTTAACACCCAGGTTGCGGGCAGAGGAGATGGTGTTGTGTGGGACTACAGTGACCCTCAGCCTTTACAATTGGTGGAGAATGCCTTCTTATGATTTCTCTTGGCCGTTCCAGGTGGTTGTTCTAAGTACGTATGCCATGCAAAGTTCGGGTTACCTTACATACTGGACTTAATAAAAATCCAACCAGTTCTTCTGTGGCACAGGATTTGGACCTCGGAGGAAACCACCCTTAATAGGGATAAAAGACTATGTCAAATTACTCTGGGCCCTAAATATCCCGTGGCTGAAATATGTAAGGGATTTAATGAATGCCCTGGGATATCCGGAATATTATGATGACCCAAAATCCATAATATCCATTACTGGAAAAGATTTTAAACACTCTTGGAAACAAGTAGACTATCCGTAGAAATATCAAGGTCAACCGTACAGTCCAACCAATTGATATTGACAACCTCTGGTATGCAGCTATACCTTAAAAAAATCCAAGGCATACAGGACAGATTTGTTCTAACTCGGCTTAGGTTGGACATCTTCCACCGTTTAATAGGTTTTCCTGCTACCAATGACTGGGCGAAATTACTGTGCAACTACCTATGTGATGAAATGTCCAGGCAATCAACTATCCTCATAGTGTTTTTCTGTACATTTTATGCAAAGTAAGATGTCGGTTTTGCCAATTTGATAGCTATATAGTTTTAGGCAATGCCGTTTGCCATTTTTATTTTTTCAATTTTTAGAAAATGATAATGTTATGACGTAGTCGCAATCTCTTCAAAGAACGTAATTAGATGTAGGAAATCGATTACATCATGAATTTTCGTATACCTAATCATGAATGCATATCGGGCTGCATTTATAACTAGATGCTGGAGAAGATTGTACGTTTATATTGATATTTTAATATTTATCTATGTCAACATATGAGATTTCTAGCCATGTAAATATCATTGTCTTATTTGTATCATCTTTTGTGATTTCCTTTGTAGAAATTGAATAAAGCTTATTTCAATTGAATTGACAGTATATAATTAAGAGCATGCAGATTATGAACTTTGCTAGTGTAGTTTTACATTATCCTGGCAGCTTGAAGTCCATTTGGGCATCTGGCTGCAAGGCATTGTGTGTTATTCTCTGTCACTCAGGAACACCAACTATGAATGACAGCAGGGGAAACAATAGTCGCCTTGAGGCAAGCAGTATGAATCCACTTCTCTGCTGTCAACATTTTAGTCCAGCAATTCCAGCATCAAGGTAGGCAAAGTGTGTGGCTTATCAAATCCAATAGGATGCAGCTGAATTGTGTGCCAGTTTGGTAACGGCAATATACCAAATGCTGTTCATAGTCCCTTTTTTGCTGCTCTTTTTTTAAAAACCTTTGAGCATTGACCTGTTCACAAAATTTTAAAGTTTAAATAAAAATATGAAACGCTAATATTTGCATCTTTGTATACTTCTTCACAGACTCGTAATGCGTAGCTGATCGTGTTTTAATGCTTATTTGATCCCTTTCACTTCATTAATTATTTTGGCTGATAATCAGTTCGTAGTACAGAAACGTGGAAGCAATTCTTAATCTCGTGAATATATTGCCTCAGTCCCATGTTAGCTGGCCAATAACCTTTTGAAGTTCAATGCAGTTAAAACGATTCTACTGAATCAACTTTAGACCTGGACCTGCGTTTATTTGGTCTCTTTTATTGGTTTTAGCTCCTATTTTTAGTGCATGTGATGTAGCTGCTCTTGAGAAAAAAGACTCTGCCCAGCTCAGTGCAGGGTAAACAATAAACCTTCTAGAGTGCAAGGTGCCACAATTAAAGAGAAACCTAGGGCATCGCAATACTTGGTATTTCAACGACTTAGAAGCCACACATTTGCATAAACAATTCAGTTTTGGAGTTCTTTCAAAGAAAAATGATTTAGAGCTTGGAGAGCATAGTTCTCTGCCACAAATAGTCAGTCAGCATTCATATTGCCTACAGCTGTGTGCCATGGCTGTGTTAGTTGGCAAAGGTCCCTAAATATGGTGGACGATCGTCTGGCTAGGATGGTAGTGACAAATACCTCTGCTGGAAAGTTACTGGAAAGTCTTTTGGACAGGATTATGGTCTTCCTCCCCAGTGTGTTCTGGTAGTTTAAATGTTTAGTAATATCCCAATACCTGTGTATGGTACCCTTTTGGAACTTGCACACGTCACTTTTGTTTTGTAACACACTGTTTGCTACCTCACACATTTGTTTGTTTTAGATACTTGCACAAGTGCCTCCATTGCCTACGTAACGTTTGTTCTTGTGATTGAATGTCTGCCTTTTATTGCAGTATTATACTTCTACTTGTATTTTGTACATTTTTGTAACCTGCACCCTTTTCACTTTTTTCTCCTGTAATGCACCGATTGCTACCTCATGTATTTTGGTTGCTCACTAGTGTCACTTTTGATCCATGTAACTTATTGTTTGCATTTGTATTTTGTTCCTGTATATCATTATTGATCCTTCTGTCAAGCGCTCTGACACCTTCGGGTAAAGTCCGCGCTATATAAAATTGCATAAATAAATAAAAATAAATAAAAATCCTGACAGACGGCGGGCTGTGAACCATTTTCTAAACGAGGTCCTAACTTCATTTTGCACACCTTTCTCTCAATTTTTTGTCACAGTATTTTCTTTCTTCTTATAATAACTACAGTTTCCGAGAAATTTTGTATAGCCAATGTATATTTCAGATACCAACATATCTGTTCATAATGTGGCAAGGCAAGTACTTTTGTATGTTTCTCTTCTCTATAGAAATGGACTTAACATATTTCCTTTAACTGGAACGCTGCTTGAATTCTAGACATATACAACAGTTGGATTTTGGTTTAAAGTGTATGCTTACGTCTTGGATTTGGTTCTTCCTCTTGCTCTTCTCGTGTATGTTTTTCTCCCTCCTTTTGCTCTTCTAGTGACTCGGTAGATATTTGTCCTGAAGCCCAGGTGATAGTTGCCATTGGAGAATATAAAAAGAGAGGATTAAGAGTGAGTGTATCTGCAACAAGGAGCATTAAACGCTATACAGACCCTACACACACATTGTCATCACTTCACTGGCAGTGGTTTGGGCAGAGTAAGGCCAGAAGGAGCCCATGACCCAGATATCTTTGTCCTTGTCCTCTCTTGTGTCCCAACACCTTCGCTTTGAATGTGAAAGAGGTAACATGGGAAAAAAGAGACACTGAACTTTCCCACACACCTTTATTTGTCAATCAAGCTTTCATTACAAATCAGTGTTAGTTTGAGGCTACATGTCTGCTTAAAATGTTCAAGTCTGGCTTTCTATGTTTGTGTGCATATGTTTATCTCTATAAATAAAGAGATGAAGATATATACAAACATTAATACAAAATCAGTTTTAAACATTTTAAGCATGTGCAAGTTTTTTCTCCAAGCCAGTGCTCCTTTCAAATCAGGCACAGAGAGTCTAGTTTTGGACCTGGGCAGTTAGTGGACTAAACTAGGCCATATTTTAAGACTACATCCTCCATTGACATTAGTGCTTCTTACTTTAGAACGTAGGCCAGAATCTGATTTCTTTCCATGGGTAAGTGTCTTACATCCACCTATTTAATAGTAATTCATACCTAAAGCAGATGCAATCGCTTACATGGTTAGTTTAAACAATTCTCGTAAATATTAGTGATCATGTTTGATTGACAAATCTCAACGGAGATGCATCCCAAGAAAGCTCTAGTAAGGGCCCATGCTGGTCAGTTTATAGTTTAACCTAAAAGTCATTGCGCATACAATATATACATATTACTGAATGCCTTTTGTGAGACATTAAATGTCAAGGACAACATGGATTATTTTGATTTTCTTAACCGCCATGGATAAGAGCAGCTACATCACATGCATGCATTGGTCGCAGCCTGACATCTCAGCTAAATGTTTTTCTGATTAGACTGACGCCCCTCACTTGTCAGATCAATCTCCAGATCTAAATCCACTAAGGGGGTGGGCGGGTGCAGGAGCAAAGGTCTAAATCTTTCCATTGGGAGAGTCTCTTGGCTGTTAGTGCATTAATAGTGACTGGAGCAGATAAGGAGAACACTAGATTGAGCACAGAACTAGACACGATCAATTCTCTTCAGGATGTCTGAAGATGGTCTGCACAGAGAGAATGTGTGATCACACAAGTATGAAGGTGAGTGGTGCTTCTTCCACACCTCCTGTCACACTGTGTGTGCTCTCTGACTGCCTAACCCATTCCAGTACACTCTATATTGTATGTGTTGTGACACAGTTAAAGAACAATCGTTTAATTTGCGCATCAAAATCCAGAAGGAGTTCTACCGTACACAATAAAGAATTTGCTCTGATTGCAACAAACATAGTTACACAAATCCTACACATAGACAAACACAAGTCAACAGACTTTCAAGGCAAAGTTAAAATACTGGGTTTTTCCTACTAGAAAAACAAGTATAACTTTTCCGGCCTAGAATATAATGACTTTGTGACATAAGATTCCCACTGGTGTGTGGGCATCATTTCCTTTTCTTCCACACTATTCTTGGTTTGTCACCAACAAAGTTCCTCAGCTTGAAAACAACCAGGTCAAATGCCTTTCCTGAAACTATCAGGGTTCAATCCGTGCCACAGATGCCAAAAGAAGATTTTCATATTTAACCTTCATGACATCTACATGTGGTGTCAGTGTTTTACCTAATCCTTGATGCTCCCAAAATCCAACTTATTTTTGACTGAGGTGGTCCCTTTCCCTGTTAGATCAATCTCCTGATAGGGAATGATCTGGCTAGAAATAGTTCAACAAAAACCCAAATATGCTCTAGGAAGAAGAAGCCCTCCTATTCTTCAAGGATACAGTCCTGATCCTGGGATGATTAAGAGACTACAGCATTCAGCGATACTGGTCTCTTCCTCAAAGTCATAGCTGATTATGATCTTAGAAAAATAAAACAGGAGTTTCCTACTCCATAGACTGATCTGGAAACAGTTGAGCCTTTCAAACATCCCATGTTAGAATTCTTTAGTAGGGCCCTGTTACCATCTGTGCAGTTCACAAAGGTTAATCCAAAACTACAGGTTTGGCAACTCCAGCCCCTCCACTCCAATAATGTCTGAACCTCCACAGGCTCAGGTGCCATTTCTGTAGACTTCAGCACCTTCAAAGGTGCTCGCCCTGTTCACTCTACACCATCATCAATGCAGCCTCTTGTTGCCACAATCTCTGAGCTAATTCCTGCTCTGATTCTACCCTTTAATTTGGATCACATTATCCTAGGGCCAAAGAAAAGGTTTGAGCCTGTTTCAACAACGAGCCTTTAGCTGAGCTTCTCCCTAAAACCCAGGAATCCACCTGGATAAAAGTTCTTCATCTGATTCAAATGCCAAACCCATGCCGCACACAAGATGATGGTTTGATGCCCGATAACCTCCTTCCTCTTATGTTACAGATTCTTACCTCTTTCTGATTTTACAAAATGCAAGTTGTGCATTACCACTCTGGTCCTGCTACAACAGGAGTTTCTTTGTTCACATCAGTGGTACCGTAAGCTTCACAAATGTTGAAATTAACTTTGTACCCTACTGATGCCACATCTAACATTTCAACATCACATTTTAACATTTAAACATTCCTCTGCTGTTTTAGAGGTCCTAAACCTTTCATTGAATCACTACTTGACCTTCTTATAGGTGCCTGTGACACATTTCTCAGTCAGTCCTTAGGTAAATAGCTCAATGATACCGGTCTGTACCCTGTGATCCAAAATTGCTGTTTTCACAAGTTTCTCCATTGAGTCTGGTGGCCTCAAGCACCTTTCCTATGCCCCCTCCAGTTCAAGAAACTAAGAGATTGTCCTGTATTTTTTTGCACTGCAGAGGCCATGCACCTTCTGGATCTTCTACTCAAATTCTGTTGGAGCTTTTAGAAATTACTGTCATGAGTCTCCCTGCCTCCTATTATGAAGACCGGCCTGGATTCCAGAGACACTGGTTTAATCTGTGGACGCAGCCATACCTTAAGTTGCTTTGGTTAGATGCATTCCACTGGCTTCTCTGGAAAGATCCAAATGACCCGCATGAACATGCAATTTAATGGTAAATGGTAATCAGAGGAAAGCCTGACTCATCCTTAGAGTCCAGCCAGCCACATCACCCTGCTGGGCATTCCCACCCCAATAAATCAATTTCACTAACAATACAAGAGAAGTTTCATGCCTACTCCAGAACACAATAGTCCCATCAGAAGGCCCTTGGAGCAGTCCCGACATTCCAACACATTCAATGCTCCACTTGGGTCATGGTGAACCTAAGGGACATAATCACTCAAACAGCAGTGGTATTCACCATCTTCTGCGCATCTTGCTGCCTCAAAACCTTTTTAACCCCCCACTCCATCACAAGATTCCCTGGGGATGAAGTCTCCCCTTTCTCCACCAATGGGAGATGACCAAGATTGATCTCTAGGTGGTCGAGCTCATTTGTAAGTGCTGTGCCCTTCTTCTTCCTCTCCCTGTACTGCTTTACTCCTCCAGGACATGCTCTCTTGCTTATGCATCAATTTGGGAAATGGAGGTGTGTGAACATGGAATTTACCACACAGGACACTTGCGGTTAGTGGAATGGAGCACTCACACCAACTATCACCATAGCTGATCTTTCTACATTCTACGGGAACCTTAAGTTTGTGAGTAGCTAATGGCTAATGAGCAGCTCATGATATCCACTAGCTAAACTCTAGCTCAAGAGCAGACATCACGAGGTGCTTGCTCTGATAAGCAAAGTGGCCATAGAAGTGATGGCCTTGAAAGAAATGGGTACGGAATCCTACTGCTTTAATTTGTAGTTCAATGAGAATGATGGAGGACTCAAACTCATCAAGAACTTGGTCTCTTGGTTTTTTTCATTTGCTAGCACAAGTGCCAAATGCTGTCCTTGAGATTTGGTTTGGGGGCCCCCAATTTGAATGACTGGCTGGATCTCTAAGATGCCTATTTGGCATTTGCTCCACCAATATTTCGAGCTCACAGGAATTAATGGCGGTTCACTACCGGATTTCAGCACTACCTGTGTGAGGTGCTCGCAGTGGGTGCAGATTCACTGCAGAGTTTAGGAATCCATATATTTCAGTACTTGTATAATTGCCTGGTGAAGGCAGGGTCCCTGCACTGGTCATAAATTATCGTCCATGCACCATGTTCCTCTTGAACACCTAGAAGTTCCACTGCATTCCAACTGAGCTGTTCAAATTCATAAGTACAGTGCTAGATACAACTTCCCTACATGAGGGATTTTTTTCATCCTCGGAGGAATGCAGATTTCTGGGATATGATTCTCATGTTTCTAACATAGTCAATGATCCTCGTTCTCAAAATCTATGATTGTTAGGCCTGTTGGCCTCATGGATCCTGCATGTGCCAGACACAAGATGGCAAATGAGGGTCCTTCACTGATGCCTGGGGAAGTAGTGGTCCATGTATCATGGGAGCCTATTGGCTTAGCTGCAGATTTGTAAATCGGTCATCCCAGATTTGCACTGGTGGATGTGCCCCTCCAATCTGAAGGAGGTCATACTTTCAGTCCTCTGAAGTTGGAAGCTGCCATGGTCATCGGGCTGGGGTGCCCATCAGTGTGACATCCCAAAGAGGAGCCCATAGTCCATATCTGCACGGGGTCTTCACATAAATATATGGATGCTGCGGAAAGTCCATCTTGCCATGGAAGCCTCCCAGGAACAGCTACCTAGCAGCACCTTTGTCAGGTGATGCTCTAAGCCTTCTTTACCAAGAAGAAAACAAGAGAGAACTTCATCCCAAAATGACACAAATGAGCTTCTTCAGAATAGTGTGGCTGAGCCTAGATCTCATCGCACAGTTTGGACCTGCTTTCACAGTAGGATGGTTGGCCCTTCTTCCCAGTTCAGCAGCTGTATTTGTAAAGATTGAGTGGTGCCTCCTGCAGTCCTTCTTTTCGCCATCAGAAGTTACAGATGTCATCTCGGTTGTGAAGAAACCTGCCATAAATTCCATTTATGCGCAAATCTGGAATAGGTTTGCTGACTAGTGTGAGTGAGAAGGCCTGAATCTCTTTCCGTCCTGCCTTTTCAATTTCTTACAAAAGTAAATACATAATGTCAGGACATTTCTTGGGAACGTTCAACCCTTCAGCATTTAGTATTAGGACCTTGCACATCATGGCTGAGTTCTGCTTTCATTCATGTCATCTAACTAGTACTCCTCATGTACCATCCATTCCATCCATCACGACCTCCTGCTTTAACCCCAACCAATAATAAGAAGGAACATCATTTAACAGATACAAAAATGAGTAAACATTGCCTAGGAGGACAGACTCGTTAGGCCCCTTTTGGGATAGCGCTACAAACAGTATAGGGTTTTAGGTATGACTGCAGGCTTTCACCACGATCTGACAACTTTCCTTACTCTGTTCTGCAGCTCCAATATGTTGCCAATACAGTGCCAAATCTGGGTGTGTTAGACTACTAAACCTTGTAAAACTGTAGGGCTTTCTTTTTGGCAAGTCTCACACTACACTTGGCATCCTCACCAACTTCATCTTCTTCCTTTAACTGGGGCATTGTGCCCCAGCTCATGTCTCATCTGTAATGGGATCTGAGCTCCCTGCTACAGCTGTGCAGATTTTAACAACATCTCTTTCTTCTGAACAGCAAAGATACCGGGCAAGTCTCTAGCAAGTCTGTAGCTTTCCCTATCAATGAAGAATCCTATTTACAGTAAGTTTAGATAGTCCTCCCTCTGTATGTGGAGTTGCCAGAAGATTAAACAGTGAGCTGTTTCTCCCATTTCTCACAGCAGTCAGCTTTCCTGAGACATGACAGAGAACAGTCCTGTTCAAGAGACAGAAAAGACAGGGGAATCTATCCCTTAAAAGTAGTCATCCTGATACAAACCTCAACCACACTGAACCTGAGACCTCTCTTTGGACAGTCAAGAGATTAAATTCTCGGGCTCACTAAGGGCTGACCTGACTTTAAATATTTGAGAACAACTCAAGAAACAAAGGACCACAACAAAAGGGAATAGCATTAAAACCAGCTGGAATAAATTTAAATTGAAGGTGATTGATTATGCTCAAAATAATTCACCAAGCATAACCAAACGCTAATTCATAGGTGAAAGGCAGTGGTAGCCTCTGTAGCACACTGCTAGTAAAAATTCCAATGAGATGATGACGAAGACAAGACAAAGAGGAGAGTGAAGAAAGCAATAATTTATGCCCATGGCCACGAAAAGTCTCTCAGTCAATGAAAGAGAAACGTTAATCCACACCCTGATTACAGTACTTATGTACTGCAAGACAACTCATGGGTTCAACATTAACACCTTTTCACTGACTCAGTTGGTACAAACAATTTGGAAAATTCTAACTTTGAAAACAAGTAATTGCTCCACAGAAACAGAAATTATTTAGATCAGATAAAACCAAAGAAAGATATAAAGTGCAAAAATGATCACCGAAAACATAGATGAAATTGAAACACATGCAAAGTTTTTGTTGAAGCTCGTTTTAATATTGCTTGATAAGATTTAATCTATTGAAAAAGAACATGAAGAAAATTATGAGCAATTAATTGATATGGTGGAGATAATCATTGAAAAGATTGGGATGATACGTAAGAGGCACAAACAGAAGAATGGGTTATGAAGCTGATGTCCGAATAACAGAAAGAAAAAATGCATCAAAAACTGCACAGAATGAGCCTCAAATGTGTGAGGAAATGAAAAGATATTCATGACCGAATAACATGATGATAGTGGTGATTCTTGAGGGCATCAAAGATACTACAGAATGGGGAACTCCTAATCAAGTGGATCACCCACTTCCTTCGGGATGGGGAATTAAAGGAAGAAAAAGTACTGTATACAGAATTATGCCACTTTCTAGAGCATGTTGAAGTCAGTACACTGCCCTGAAATCGGGCACTCCTCCCAGAACTGATAAAGAGTTTTTCCAAGACTTTCTCACTGTCTAAAGCATGTGAAAAAAAGGTGAATTTAGTCTTCTCATGTAAATTGTTTATCCATATTTCCTGGCATTTCCTGTAGTATGGCCAGGTGTCTAAGAGAAATGAGATCATTCCAATTCAAACTAAAGAAAATGGTTATTCCAGCTTTCATATTAGTCTTGACTAGCTTGAAAACTACCTCGCAGAGATAAACACATATATTTCATGAACCAGAAAAAGTTCATAATATTCCTATTAAAATTCAGAAAAAAGGAAAACATTCATTGAATTAGTTCTCGTCGCCAGTAAGTCATAATAAGACAATAAAAAAAGAAATTAGATGTGGGTGAGGAACAGTTTAGCTGCTTCCTAGAATTCTGCTACAGACATTCCATAGGAGGCATGATTAAATGTACAAGGCTTTGCTAGGTTGCGGCACCCGCTTGGACCTGCTGTACCTAATTTTGTGCTTGAGCTAGATATCTAAGTTATATGTATAGCTACATAGTCATGTCTAAGTATTTGGGAATTACTACCCTTAATTAAAGAAGAGCTCGCACATTTGAAACCAAGGTCACTTTTAGAATCGTAGCATGTTTTGACAAATCATCAGTTACTACTTATCAAACGGCCTTGGTGAAGACAACCAAAATAATTAGTTTGATCCCTCTTTCAGAGTTTTCTATATAATTATAAGTATCAATCAATCTATCAATCACGGATATATGAAGGGTACTACTCACCCATTAGGGTCTCAAGGCGCGGGGGAGGGAGGCTTGGTGCAGCTTTGTCTCATCCGAAGAGCCAGGTCTTGATGTTCTTCCTGAAAGCTTGTAGTGTGGGGGTTTGTCTGATGCTGAGAGGGAGTTTGTTCCTAGTCTTAGCTGCGATGTAGGCGAAGGATCGCCCCCCCCCGTTCTGGCTCTGTTGATGTGAGGGATTTAGGCCAGGGCAATATCGGAGGCTTCTCTTGGGTACATAGAAGGAGATTCTTTTGTTGATGTATTGGGGTCCGATGTTGTGGAGGGATTTGGAGGCGTGGGTGAGGAGCTTAAAGGTCACTCGCTTTTCGACGGGGAGCCAGTGGAGTTCTCGTAGGTGTTTATGTTTATGTTTGAGTTTTGTAAAGCACATGGCTACCTGATGACTTTCTCCATGCTGGTGAGTGTTGTGCTGAGAATTAGTGCAAAAAAGAACAATTGATGGACAGAATGCAGAACAATGTCATATATTAACCCCAGTACAGAGATCTGAGCCTAGATCCATAGTTTTTTGCTCACCATACCAATCCAGTTTGACCCAGCCATATGCAAATCAGTCTTGACCCGGCGCCCAACGGGAGCAGTCCAGCTAGAACAGCCAGGCCAGGTCCTACGTGGACTGGAAACAAGCATCCTAAGACCCGTTTTGGGCTTTCAGCCCTCATCAGCCAGGATAGCTTGACTCCAGCGGCATGTTTCCGGTCCAGGGAGGACCTGGTTTGGCTTGGACTGTGCCACTGAAATCCAGCTAGCCTGGCTGATGAAGGAAAACACCCAGAAACCGGTCCCAGGATGCGTGTTTCTGGTCCAGGGAGGACGTGGCTTGGCAGTTCGGTCTGGACTGTTCCCATGAGGCACAGGATCAAGACGGATTTGCATATGGCTGGGTATAAACTGGGGTGGGATGGTGAGCAAAAGAACAATGGATTTAACCCAGATCTCTTGGCTGGGGTGAATGTATGATTTAATCAGCATTCCATTCATCATTTGTTTGTGTATCACTTTTCACCTTAAGTGGGATGGGTATGCCCAGACGGGGGTCCCTTGCTCACTGTGCCACTGGAATCAAGCTAGCCTGGATGATGAAGGGTAATACCCAAAAACAGGTCCCAGGATGCTTCTTTCCAGTCCAGGGAGGACCTAGCTTGGCAGTTCGGTCTGGACTGTTCCCAAGAGACACAGGGTCAAGACTGATTTGCATATGGCTGAGTCTAAACTGGAGTGGCATGGTGAGCAAAAGAACGATTGATTTAACCCAGATCTCTTGACTGGGGGTGAATGTATGATTTATTCAGCATTCCACAATATATGAAGAAGGGACCCCCTGAAAATGGATAACGTTCCTAGGACAGGGCAATAATATTTCAATAATAAAACAATTCCTAGGCAACAAGAAGGTATACCAGTGGGCTGGTCAAACAACAACAGTAGATAAAAAATATATACATAAACAATAGTGTACTGAAATGGATGATAACACATTAATTGGACATAAATATTCAATTTATTATACACAAAATATACATTCAAATTATATAAACTTCACAATGAATAATCATAAATTGAAATCAAATATTTATCAGACAATAAAACACAAAATCATAAAAGAATCCGATACATATATAATGTTGAAATCCAATGTCAATTTAAAATCGCTTTAACATAATATTTAAAAAAAATGTTTTAATCTAAAATGAAGCAGTGGTTATAATGTTGGTTTCTACGCGCGTTTTGGCGTTTAGCCCGCCTTCTTCAGGAAAACCACTTGAAGATCCTAATAGGGAAACGAAAATACATCAATGCATATATTCCAGTACACTAAAGTTAAATTTATAACTATGAAGTAAGCGTGCGGAGAAGAGGCTCTTTTTAGATGCTGACATCAAGGGAATGAATTAAAGCGGTAAATGAAAGAAACCAGGAAACCATTCCATGAATAGTGATTATGAAATCAGGGTGAAAAAAGAATATGAGAATCAGTGAAAAGATAATTACGTTAATCCTAGATTAAAGGTGTATTACTAGGTGCCCAGAGGAAGATTTGCCTATGCTTTAGCATGCTGAGATGTCTCTCTGAGTAAAGACATTGTCTCACCTAGAAATATTTAGCATGAAAACAAGGTCGAGATTTTACGTTGATTAGTTGTTTTCAGGCGCTTCCTGGAGAGTCTAATATAAAAACTGGGGAAAAGAAACATAATATATCAGAAGCCATTCTATTAGGATCTTCAAGTGGTTTATGTATCGGATTCTTTTATGATTTTATGTGTTTTATTGTCTGATACATATTTGATTTCAATTTATGATTATTCATTGTGAAATTTATATAATTTGAATGTATATTTTGTGTATAATAAATTGAATATTTATGTCCAATTAATTGTTATCATCCATTTTAGTACACTATTGTTTATGTATATATTTTGTATCTACTGTTGTTGTTTGACCAGCCCACTGGCATATCTTCTAGTTGCCTAGGAATTGTTTTATTATTGAAATATTATTCAGCATTCCGTCCATCATTTGTTTGCGTAGCACTTCTCACCCTAAGTGGGATGGGTATGCCCTGACGTGGGTCCCTTGCTCACTGTGCCACTGGAGTCAAGCTAGCCTGGCTGATGAAAGGTAATACCCAGAAACCGGTTCCAGGATGCTTGTTTCTGGTGCAGGGAGGACCTGGCTTGGCAATTCAGTACGGACTGTTCCCATGAGGCACAGGGTCAAGACTGTTTTGCATATGGCTGGGTCTAAACTGGGGTGGCATGGTGAGTAAAAGAACAATGGATTTAACCTAGATCTCTTGACTGGGGGTGAATGTATGATTTATTCAGCATTCTGTCCATCATTTGTTTGCATAGTGCTGAGAATTAGGCAGCTGGTACATTAACGGGGAAACAGCCATGTCTTAAGTTTCTTCCTAAAGGAGAGTTCATTTTCCCGTGCTCTGGGACTTGGTGGTAGATTGTTCCACAACTTTGGTACTAAGTGTGCAAACGATCTTCCTCCCCATCTCGTCCTTTTTATCCTGGTTGTACTGAGGATATGAAGATGCTTGGATCTCAGGTGCCTAGGCGAAGCATAAGTGGTTACCGACTTAGTGGAGAAGTGTGGCTCACTGGTTAGAGGAGGCTGACCCTGATGCAGAGGTCAGACCCGGGACCAGCGTTCAATTCCTGACGCGGTAGGGTCTTGAGCTCAAAATGTCCACGGACTCGATAATTCTCGCCTCGGT
The DNA here is from genome assembly GCF_964261635.1 of Lissotriton helveticus. Lineage (NCBI taxonomy): Eukaryota > Metazoa > Chordata > Amphibia > Caudata > Salamandridae > Lissotriton > Lissotriton helveticus. The sequence goes on from NC_136067.1 coordinate 177,579,863, forward strand.
GCCTACTCGAATCATGGGTTCACACTCTGCAACTCTGGGCAATAGCTTGCATAATCTCCACTACGGCCCCACTGCGATGGGATGCCTGGTCTTCACCTTGGGGATGCCCAGTAGGGGTTATCTCGCAGGGAAAGGCAGGACGGGTTCCCAAAGCAAGCGCTAAGAGACCTGTTGGTGATTTGGCGCTATATAAATTGAAATTAACATAACATAACATAACCGACTCTCTGAGCTTTACTGGACCCTTGTTATGTATGGCCCTCTGTGCAATACAAAGGATTGTAAACTTAATCCTTGCCTCAATTGGGAACCAATGCAGCTGTTTGAGGGGTTCTCTTGCAGAGACGTAACTAGGAACCCTTTAAGAGGAGCCTTGCTGCCGCATTTTGTACAGTCTGAAGTTTCTTTATTACGTATTTGAGCGCACCAACATAAAGAGAGTTGCTATAATCCAGACGGGAAACTATGAGGGACTGAATAACCATTTTCCTTAAATGCTCTGGGATCAATACCAGTATCTTTCTGAACATTCAGAGTAGCGAGAAGCAAATGCCAGACAATTTATTTGCTTGGTGGTCCATTGTTAGTGAACTGTCCAACCAGATTCCCAAGTTTTTTATCACCGGTTTAGGTCAGGGGTGCCTTGTTATCTGGCCAGCTTCTAAGGGGTCTATGTATGACTTGGTTTCCTAATAACATTAGTTTGGTATTACCGCCATTGAGCTTTAGGCAGCAACTTGACATCCAGAAGCTGAATTTATCTAAGCAAGTTGCCACTTGTTTATTTCCTGGATTAGGACCTTCTGTTAGAGAGACAACCAGCTGGGTGTCATCCGCATAGAAAACAGCTGACAAATCAAAATCCTGCACTAAGGTGGCAAGCTCGTGCTGATATCTAATTGAACAGCATGGGGCTGAGTGACGATCCCTGAGAGACGCCACAAATATTTGGTAAGTTATCTGAGAAGCAGTCTTTGTCCATGACTTGGTAGGATCTTTTTCCAGACCTGAAGTGAGCCAGTCCTTTGTGCTTTGTCCTGAATTCCCACTTACCGACGTCTGGCTCTTAGAATAGTGTGATCCACTGTGTCGAATTGCTGCACTTAGATCCAATTGTAAAATAGCAGCTGAGCCTCCGTTATCTAGTACAGCTTTGATTTCCTCTGTGACCACCAGAAGTGATGCTTCTCTGCTATGGTGGGTACGGAAGCCCATCTAGGTGGGATGAAGAATGTTATTATTTTCCAGAAAGTTTACTAATGTCCGGTTTACATGTTCCCTAAAAAAGGAAGTAATGAGATAGGTCGCAGGTCAGCCAGGATTGCTGGATCTAGCTGAGGTTTTTTCAATAGGGGTCTAATTACTGCATGCTTCCATTGCTTAGGAACCAAGCCTGCATCTAGTGAGTGAATAAGAAGTTCCATAAGTAAGGTAATATAACCTCTCCATTTTGGATAAGATATGTGGAGTGCAGGATCTAATGGAGATCCAGATTTCATTGTCTTTATAAGGCAAGGATTGTCTCTTCATCAAGCTTAGTGAATCGTGCTTAAGTTGGCGGCGGTGGCAGATGCCTGCTCTTGATTTTCTCCATTTGCGCAGATTCAGAATTGATCTGGAATTGATCATAAATATTGGTTGGATGATGTGGTGTTGTCGTGGAATGCCAAGGACCAGTCTAGCTGCGGCGTTCTGGATAGTCTGGAGTTTGAGGTGTAGAGAATTGTTTATTCCGCATGAAGGGCTTCCCGTAGTGCAGTCTGCTGGTTATGAGTGTGTGTGGGTAGTGATCTCTCTGGACTCGCGTGGGATCCATTTGAAGGTCTTGTGGAGGATGCAGAGGGTGTTGAAGCATGTGGAAGATATGACATTGACTATCGGGTTCATGTTGAGGGAGGAGTTGAGTATGATGTCGAGGTTGCGAGCGTGGTATGTGGGTGTTGGAGGTTCGACAAGGGCGGGGGGCCACCAGGTGTTGTCCCATGCGGAGAGGGTGGATACGAGGATGAGGACTCAATCTCCATAAGTTCTTATTGGAGTACAAATTGGTACACCGCAGTTTCATAGCTGTTCAGTACATCTCTCCAGCAAAGAGTTTCCTCTGCCTTTAATTCAGATGCAAGAGAAATGCCTGCAATGACTCTAAGAAATATCATAATAGCCAAAGATTTCAATGTGTCTTTTATCTGCAGTTAGAGATCACCAAAACCCAATGGTATGTGCTTGTCACAAGTCTGAAATACCTTCTCAACATTTTCCACATCACTAGATATTTCTGACCCCTGGAGGAGGAGACATCAAGAGAGAGTTTATTCCTTGTATTCTCCGGTCCATCATCAATATTCGGGATCAATTTCTTTTCAGTCAATCCTACATTCCTAGAGTCTTCACAGGTTATGTATCACCTGATGTGGGTTTTAGGTCATCACCTGTAACTTTAGAGTTAAGGTTAACACATGACTCACAAGAATAGCCACAACTGACATTTAATTCCGCACTTCACTGTACGATGCACTTGAAAACCAGATCACTGTTGTTATAAAAGATTTTCTGGAGTGTAACATCCAGTCAGCCGCAGGCAGTATAGCTGGGAATGCGATGATGGTGGCTATCTGGGGGTTTTACTATACAATACACAACCCAATAGCAAAATGTGTTAGTCAGAGCCAAGAATTCGATTCGTGATTTTAGAAAAAGAACATGCTGTATTTATTCAAACTCAGAACCCATAGCATAAATATTATATGGGGTGAATTAGCCCTTGGTTGCTGTCAAATCAGAGCATCATAGTTAATCAACAACTCCAATCCTGTAAACATTATCACTATGAGCTTGGGGACAAAGCTGGAAATCTCTTAGCTATCTAGGCCTGATACAACCTCACCTGCAAAGTAATTGTAGTGATTATGGATCAGTAAGGGAAACTTTGCTTAACATAACCTACCAATATTACTGCCTTGTCAAATATGACACAGATCTATACAGTACCTCAGTAGTTAATCATTCTGAATAGGAAGCTTTGGAACAAGTCCTAGACCTAATAGCTTTGCTTGACCTCAAGCAAGCTCAACAAGATATCATTACAACTCCAGTAACTCTAGATGAACTCAAGCATGATATTAAATTAGTTCTACTAGGTAAATGGCTTGGAAGGGTTGACTGCCTATTGAAGTATGCAAATCGGAGATTAATGAAATAGCCCATTTTTAACTCAAGGCAATATTCAGAGGATCTCAAGCTACCACCTCCTGGACTCTCACCCAAATTAGTGTTTTCCTCAAGAAAATCAAATCTCCATTACAAATAAATTCATAACTCCTTATATCACTGTCTTTGAGACTCAATACATTTATTACCCGGTTAGCAATCCCTTGGCAACAAGAGTTTATGTTTGGACATGATAGAAAGGTAAATACCAATTCAGCTGTGGCTCTGATTGACTAGGTAAAGTTTCGTACAACATGCTATCTACTTTATAACTCTTGATGAAAAAACATATTTGATTGAGTTAAATTGGCAGTTTGTGTCAAATAGTCTCCCACTGGCTTTTCATCAAATGGATAAAGGCTACATACTCGCCCCATCAGCAGTAGTAGCCATTTTCACTTCTCAGCTCCATTTCTAATACCCTCAGGAACTTGACAAGGATGTTCTCTGTCTCCAACTCTTTACACATTCTACATGGACCTATTTTTATGACCACTGATGGGTTGTATTGGCATTCCCTTGTTCCTTGTCTTTCCTCTGAAATCAAAGTAATAGCCCACAGTGACAATGTATTGGTCATTACCCTCATCCAAAATACAGCAGTTTCAGAAGTCGCAGTGTTTGTTTCCCCTTTTGGTTAGGTTTTGGGTTACACATTAAATGATAAAACACAGATTCTCCTTATTTGCCTGCTCCCATCACAGAATAAACATGTTGTTACCAAAATGTTATATATATATTATATATGGTTAGTTGTAAATGAGAATAAACTCATTGCTTATTCATTTATGCCTACATGTGGGTCCTTTGCTCACTGTGACATAGGATCCAAGCTATATCTCAATAGCGAGAACTAGCAAGGCTGAAAGTGGTCTAGGGATCCAATCTGGAGGTGGCCGCTCAGGCAGTTTGGGACAGATTGCTCTCGTGAGTAGCAGGGTCAGTACTGATTTGCATGAGATGGGTTTTGTCTAGATTGCCACAATGAGCGCAAAACAATAGGCTGGAATGCTACCTTGATGGACTGCCAGTGGTAAGACTATTTGCAAGCATTCCTGCCATTACCATTTGTTTAACTGAAAGAATACATCCAAACAATTTTGTACTAATGCAGGAGGCTAGCAATATGCATGAATATTTACTCACTCCTTCTTGCCTTTATAAGCTTCCAATATAGAACTTTGAAACAGCACAAACATAGAACTTTCATTCCCATAAATGCTCCTTGTCATCTATCTTCTTCCTCTTTTGTTTGCTACTTCTGAGCTGATAAGTATACTACGTGAATTTGTGTCTGTTATTAGCGTAATTTTATAGCAAGGCACGGAGACCAATATTATGCATCATCTCTTTTATCATCTCTTTAATTGCCTCGTACAGAGCAGCAACAAGAACATACAAATAGAACAAACAACACATAAGAACCCTTAGAACATGCATATAATCACTGATTGTGCAGCCATCTTCCTTCTTTTGATGCTGCTCATACACAGATAAGTACATTTTGATAGTGGCTTAACTCAGTGTATGAGATGAAGGTTTGGTTGTTATTTGAGAGTGCACTGAGGATTTTTATAAGACATAACATGTGTGTGAGGGATGTATGATTTGGGAGATTTCTTTATGTGAAGGATATTGGTGATGGATAAGGAATAAGTTTTTATTTGTGCTGGCAAGGGAGAAATGTCCTGGTTTTGCGTCAGCTATGTATTTTTCTGGTTTTCTAACTGTGGGCAAGTTGTGTGATTCCAGTTGGGGATCAGGCTTTTCCTGAGGCAGTTTCAGGTTATTTGGTGGTGGTGACCATTTTGCTAAGTGAATCAAGGTTTGAGGATTTTCTTGAAAGGGTGTTTAAAGATCAGGAATGTAAATGGTTTCAGAGGCATTGTGGTGTAATGCTAAGGACCATCACATCTCTTGAGCATCAGTTTAGTGCCGATGACAGTGCGTAATTTAATTAGCAGGTGTTTTCATTTGAACTTACTTGAAGTTATGAGGAGCGTGTGAGTCAGCGTGAGGAAGGGGCACCAAGCAGATGGGACATATATGTTGTTCTTTGTTGCTAAGCAGGAGCAGTCTTGAGGCAGGGGCAGCACAGGTGTGGGCCTTAGAACTAGCTGGCCTTTACTCAAGATAGGAGTTTTGACCAGAAGGAGCCACTGTACATGTGGGTGTGCAGAGGCCATTTTAGGTGTTTGGGAAAACGTGCTTACATGGGCATTAAAAAGTTGGCAGCCATATTTTGTGTAGAAACAATCGTGTTTTTGAAGCAACTGTAGCAGATAACTGTCATTACGATCAACTGTGAGGAGAGGATAATATTGGATTTCTGTGAGAGGAATTTCCAAACAGTTCATTCATTTCGAAGGATAATACAGTGTACAAAAATGAGTTCTGTAGGAGAGGACATTTTGAACAATAAAGTGAGAGAGTACATAGAGAAGATGTTGTGTATTTAGCTGAAAGAACAGATAAAAGGATTGACAGCTGTGTTGAAAACCACATTAAGGTAAAAGGAGCAGGTAAAAATGTAGAATCCAAGAGATATTGGTCTGTAGAGGAGGCTGAGCATGAGACTAGTGGATTGAACTTTGGAGAAAAACAGAGAACTCATAAGAGAAAGCATTCAGAGATGTATAAGTGAGTAAAGGGTCTGGGCATAAGGCTCCAGAGTTGGATGGTGCTATAAAGGCTAAGGGGAAGGCTATTAAAGATCATGGAAAAAGTCATAATATGGTGGCCTGTGATGGTTCTTCCGCTAGTGGAGAGGTGGACTTAACTTGCTCTGCAGAGTTTGATGATACTGGCGAGGAAGATAAGTGTAGAAAGAAGAGAAAGGATCGTAAGAGGATAAGATTGGAAATCAGTAATTTTGTGGCTCTGTTAGGTGAGGAAATGTTTGATTTTATGTTGATACAGCATCCCCTATCTCCAACATTGGTCACCACCAGAGCATGTGGCTCAGTATATTACATTATGGATACACAGGGAGATGCATAAAGTGTCCAAAGCTGATACTGGAGTCAAAAGTGGCATATACTCCAGAGTTAGATCCCAAAATGCTGATCCTTCTCAATAAGTCTGCCTGTGACCCCAGTAAAAGGGTTGGACAAAGGATTGAAAGAGTGTCACGATAGGCTGCCGGAATTCCTTGGATCTCTTTGCAAAATGGTTGACTTGTGCAAAGCGGTGCATGCAAATAATACTGGAGTGGACATGGCACAGTTACACCAATGGGTCCCGAGTTGAATTTGCCTTCTGGGGAATACAAATGCTGCCTTGTGCATAGAAAGGCATGAGAGAATTTTTAAGAAAATCAATCCCAAGCTGGCGTAGCTGGTGAGTAAAGAGTTTGGTGTGGAGAGCAACGGGATGTTGTTCGGCATGGAATTAGCCAGGGATATCTTTATAGATATGTGGGCACATATAATTCCTTGCGGAAGGCCCAGAAGGATATGTGTAATGTTTGTGGTGGGGCCGGGAGAATGCAGAGTTGACCTCCTACTCGTGCACAAAGGATTACTTGTAGGTCATTCTCATGAAGAGTCAGACCCTATGGTTAGGCTTATGGGTTTAGATCAGATCAGGATGAATTTTATCCACAGAGACAAAGAGCAAGATCGCCTGTAGTACGGAGTGAGAAAAGAGGAAGAGATGCAGCAAGTGAATTTAAGCAAAGGTCTTTTCTGCGCACATGTTAAGCTGGTCGTCAGGCTAGTTCAGTTTATTTCAAGTTGGCGAGAAATTACTCAATATTCGTGGGTTTGGAGGCAGTACAAGGATATCATATAGATTTTGTGGGGTCCCACATCAGGGAAAGTGTTCAGGAATTCTAAGGTTTTCCAGAGTTCAAGAATAGTTGGTAACTACGGATGGAGAAGTGTTTTTGGAAAAGGGCGCAATAGAGAGGGCAGTTGAGATTCCAGGGTGTTTTGTTAGCAATATATTCTTAGTCGAGAAGAAGGACAAAGGGATAAGATCCATAATCAATCTGAGGGAATTAAACAATTGGGTGTGTTACAATGACTTCAAGATGGAATGGATACACATGTTGAGAGATTTGTTAAGGAAAGGAGTTGGCTTAACGGCTAGGGCGGTCAACCTCAAATCTGGGGAACTTATGGGGGGCTGCTCAGCCGCCCCTGGTGAGAAAGTGGAAGGAGGATCTAGACTGGTGCATGTTTAGGAAGAAGTCAGTCTTTGTAGCTCTGGGATGCCCCGGGAAGTGGGCGAAGATATGGAGGGCCTGGAACCACCACAGAGGGGATATTTGTCACCTGCCTAGTCGTCAACCTGATGCAGACGCTGTTGGTTCCCCTTGTTCTGCTGAAAATAATGTCTGTAATGTTATTTGAATATTGTACGATGTAACTGTTTAAAAGTGGTAACATGCCTGTGATTGCTTGATAAGCTTTTGTCAAATTGTTAATAAAAAGAATTATAAAAAAAAAAAAATCTGGGGAACTGGGTTCGAGTTTCGGCAAGGACGTGTAACATCCTGTGATTCTGGGCTAATCACTTACAGGTAGATTCATGAAAGAAAATTCGGCTCGCAAAGGGCCAGATTCTGCGAATCTGGCCCTTTGCAAGCGCAATTTTTGCATTTGGGATTCATCATCCCAAATGCAAAAATCGCATGTTAGGCCCATAGGAATGAATGGGGAGTTATTCCCTATTTGCGATTAGCAATTTGCTAATCGCAAATAAGGAAGATGTAGGAATCGCAATATTTCTTGCAATTCCTACATGAATCCCGTTTTGCTAGTCCTTAATAGCGATTCCTTATGAATCGCTATTAAGGACTCGCAAAACGGGATATTGATGAATCTAGCTGTCAATCTCCTGTGTCTAACAAAAAGGAATGTGTCCTCATGTAACGCAACTGATGCTTGTGTAAAGCGCTCTGATACCCGATAACTTCGGGTCAAGTTTGAGCTATATAAATCTCCATAAAAACAAACAAAAAAAGGAGTTAAGGGGTAGCCTAACGTGAGGTTGCTTCCTCTCACTTGTTTAATCCTCAAAGCGAGTGTGCCAAGCAAGAGGCGTGAATGTTTGTGCCTTGCAAAAACGTGGAAGCGCATTAGCATCTATTTCTGAGCATGTATTTGTACAAAATTAGTGTCTACAGTCATTATGCCTTGTTTTCAAAACAAATTGAGTTTTTTTTTTTAAGGTAATTAGGTGTGCGAGGCATGTTGCCTAGCCACGAAATGCTCCTCAGAGCGTTCGTTATGGGTGAAGAGAAAACTATAGTTTTTTGCTGTCGGAATTGCATCCGTACACAGTCCATGTTTTAGGAGCTGTTTTAAGGTGTAATAAAGCCTATATTTCAGAAATTACCAGAAATTTATTTTTTTATTTTTAAAGAAAACGGAAGAATGGGAGAGTATAGAGAATAGCAAAGAAAGCCTGATTACATAAATATTTTCACAGGAATTGAGTGGTGCAGCTGTAAAAACTATAAAATAGGTATTAATGGAGAAAATGGAAACTAGCAATATAAATGATGAGGCATATTTTTGGGTTTCTGATGAGGAAGAGGGCAAAGAGGTCCAGGAGAAAGTGCATTAAAAAGAGGAAACATATGGACATTTCTTTCAATAGGAAGGGAGTCTTAAGCTGTTCAGAGAGAGTGTGTGTCTGAAGCGGCACACAAAAAAGGCAGTCTAGCACTGCAAGTGATGACATACCATCAGATAAAATAGAAGTTAGAGGAGACGCATCCAGTATGGATGAATATATTCTGGAACTGCATTGTAATGATGGTATTAACAATGAGTTTGGTGAAAGGGAAGACAATAAATCAAAAACGATTAAGATAGTTGTTGACCTTAGGTGGGAAAAACGTTTTGACCCACAGGATAATCAGACTCCGAAGGGGTAAAAATGGTGGCCCTTAGACCATGTGTCTAAATACATATGACATTGGATTAGTAAACCTCTGGTAAAAGAGCAACATAATATTATAAGGGCTAAGTGTTCTTGCCAGATGATCAATGAGAAAGTGATGTTGACTCTGAATTTAGATCCGGAGCTGATCACCTATCTACTTAAATTGGGAGGAGACCCAAGAAAGAGCTTGAAAAGATCCCTCAAACAATGGCAAGAGAGGCTTTTATATGTCTTAGGACCACTGGCAAGAATGGTTGATTTAGCTGAGGATGCATACCTCAAAGGAAATAATTTGAATATTAATTTATTACAAGGCTGGTGCCAATGATCAATATGATTTTTGAGCAAAGCAAATACGGGACTCCTACCAGAGAGGCGCAAAAATTTCTCAAGTGCATAAACCTCAAATTGGGTGATTTGGCAAAGAGATAAACCAGCAAGGATGCCAAAAGATTATTATTTGGGGAAGGAATGGTGAAGTCCTTGGGGAAATATGTACAAACTTTAACACGTTTAGATAAAGCACAATTTAATATGGATAGAGTCTGTACTAGAAGTAGTTTTATTGAAAGGCTGGCAGGATAGGGCACATTTTCAGCCGAGCAAGCTATAAGTTCAATTACATAGATTACTAAACTAGTGGAAACTATGGAAATTAAAGAGGTAACCCGAGAGGTTCAGATTTTGATCCCCAAAGGGGAAGAGGAGGAAGAAGTAGATCAGGCCGAGTCAAGAGCCGTCATCCAGTTCAGGACAAGGTGAGTATGAAGATTGTTACTGGTTTCATACCGTTAAAGGTAGGAGGAAGACTAAAGTTGTTCCAAGATTGTTGGAGACAAATATCAAAAGATGTTTGGGTTTTAGAAACTGTAAAAGGTAATCAAATAGAGTATTTAACAGATTCTTACCAAAAACGATAACCAAACAAATTGGTATTCAGCAGAGATTGGAAAGTATTGTAATGGAGTAGATAAAACAGATTCCAGCACAGGGGGCCATTGTGAAAGTAGGAGAAGAGAAGAAACATTTTGTGAGTAATTTTTTTCTGGTAGGAAAAAAAGACAAAGGATGGAGATGAGTAATAAACTTGAGAAATGAAAATCGATTTGTAACCCACAGACATTTTCAAGATGGAAGGGATACATCTGTTAAAAAATTGATCTCAAGAATGCATATTTCACAATTCCAATAGTGGAGAAAAGCCAAGTATATTTACAATTCAGATGGAAAGGAGTATTATGCCAATTTCATTCCCTACCTTTCTGGTTGTCTGCAGCCCATTGGTATTTTGAAACTGGTAGTGGGTTTCCTAAGAGAACGGGTTGTACGGATGATAATATATTTAAAATTTGGAAGAGTTGGAATCATTGGGTTTCATAGTCAATTTGGAGAAATCAATTTTGAATCCAACACAATGGGGCCGATTAGGATGGCGGACGGACTTGCGTCCGTCCGCCATCCCAGAGGTGGAGGGACCATCCGCATGGGCTGCGGCGGTCCTTCCGTGCAAATTAGGATGTGACCGCCACCCTGGCGGTCACATCCTGGATATTTAACATTGCGGCGGGTGCTGCTTCAAGCAGCACCCGCCGCATTGTTAAAAGTGCATGTTTTACATTTACATGCACAAAGCGGCAGGCACCGCGCGGAGCCTGCTGCTTTGTGCATGTAAATACTGGGGGGTACCATAGGTACCCCCCATGTGCACCCCTCACCCGCCTACACCCTGGGGGCCCGCAACGGGCCCCCAAAATCAAAAGTACACATGCTTTTCCACGGCGGAAAAACCGCCGCGGAAAAGCATGTTTACTAATGCATCCTAATTTGGCTGGCGGTGTCTGATAGACACTGCCAGCCAAATGAGAGCTTTTCCGCCGCGGTTGTAATCCGACCGCGGCGGAAAAGCAGCGGACAGAAACCAAGACCCACCAGCCATCGTAATTCGGCGGTGGGTCTTTGGTGACTCCGCAGAGGATTTTCCGCCTCCTCCGGGCCGGCGGTGGCTTCCGCCGGCCCGGAGGAGGCGGAAAATCCTCCATCCTAATCGGCCCCATAGTTTTGAATTTCTGGGATTTGTAGTAGACACAATAGAGTGTCAATTGCACTTACCGGAGAAAAAAGAAAGAAAGATAAAACTAAAAGTAAAATCCTTATTTAAGAAAGAGGATAGGAAGTTGAGAGAGTTAGCTTGAGTAATTGGCCTGTTATCTTCTTTGATAGAGGTGATTTTTCCAGGGCCACTACATTACAGAGCTCTTCAATGTTTGAAGACTTTGGGTCTGTACAGAGGTCTGTGGTATGCAGGCAAAATAGCCTTGAATTGGGATGCAAAACAGAATTGCAGCAGTGGAAACATGGAATGGAAGAGCGATATTTGAAGTAAAACAAGATTACATTTGGGTGTCAGATGCGAGCAAGTTAGAATGGGGAGCACCATGCTTGCTCAGGACAAGAAACTGGAGGAGTTTGGAATATATTAGAGTGGAAGCATCACAAAAATTGTCTAGAAATGAAGGCAGGATAATTTTCCCTGCAGAGTGTCAGGAGATAGTTGGAAGGACAGTCTTTTCTGTGAAAGATGGACAATATAACGGCAGTGCCATATATCAACAAGTTGGGAGGTAGCAGATCAAAGAGATTGTCAGATTTAGCACAGGTAATGTGGGAGTTTTGTTTGGAACTAAAAACTATCCTGAAAGCAGAATACGGTCCTGGGAAACACAATGTGATAGTAGATTGGAATTCAAGGAAGTTCACTTGTTTCTGCAATTAGAAGTTGAGGGAAGATTGACTTCAGAGAATTCAGTAGTTTTTGGGGTCTTTTTGAGTAGATCTTTTTTGCATACAGGTTGACAACCCAGTTACTGTATTCAATAAGTTGGAGACCAGATCCAGGCACATTAGGGGTAGGTGCTTTCAAACAGAATTCGAAACAAATAAGGTGTCATGCTTTCCCTCCATTTTCAATGATTCAGAAGATATTAGTACATTTGAGGAGGCAGAGGTGTCTGATAGTACTATAGACCCCATTTTGGAAAACACAGGCATGGTTTCTGAAAGTTTTAGAGATGGTGGTCGAGATTCGATATATGAAACAGTTGTGCAAAGAATGTTTACGTGGAGTAGAGTGAGAAAGAACATATTTTAGTGCTATGAGGTTTGCTCAACCTCCTTTTATGGAAGGTATGAGGAATTCAGGAAGATTCTCAGGACTTTCAGGAGCAGCTACAGAATTGCTTGATAACTCTTGGACCCCAGGTACTAGAAGCAGATACAGAGGGTTATGGGTAGTATGGCTACATTGGTGTGTGGAAAGGGATTTGGATCCGGTACAGGCAGATGAACTAGAAGTAGCACAGTTTTGGGCAGAATTATTTGAGAAAGGTTTACCATACAGAACTGTTAACTGCTATAGATCGGCAATGGCAGCAGGACATTCTTTGATTCAATGAGTCTCTATTGGTAGAAGTCCTTTTGTATGCAGAGTGATGAAAGGGGTTAGATTGAGAAGACTTCCAAGAATAAAATATAAGTGTTAGTAGGATGTAGGCGCAGTGCTAAAATTATTTGAGATATGGCCAAGTAACAGATACTTAGACGTAAGCGAATTGACATGGACATTAACAACATTGTTGTGTTTAATATCCTCAGGAGAGTTTCTGATATAAGAGCTTTGGAATTGTCTAATAGTATTACCAACTAAACAGGGTAGTCTTTGAAAAATGGAAAAGAACTAAGACTATGCCTGGTTCAATTTATTATCCAAGTTTTGACAACATTCAAAAGTTCTGGGTGATGAGGTGTATATAGGAGTATGAGTGTAGGGTGTTGGAGAAGAGATGTGATGAAGGAGATCAGTTGCTAAGTTCCTATGTTAAACCATATAAAGGTATAACAAATACTAGAATTGCAAGATGGGTGTAATCAGTAATGAAAAAAGCGGGTGTAGATTCAGTCAGGGGAGCCATGCTAAGAACGGTTTTTATGTCAGGGGGACGATTAGAAGACATGTTAGAAGCAGCAGATTGGTCTAATGTAGACACCTTTCTAAGATTCTACTTTAAAGCTATAGAGCATGTTTCAAGTTATGCCTTGAAAAACCTTGAACATGCCTAATGCTAGCCTCTTGTCTTGACATGAAAGAACGATTCTTAACTGTTATCTGAATAAAGGATTACAATTTTATTAAAGACAAGGAGGCCAGCATTATCCCACCTACCCTTCCCAAATGAGAGACATTTTGGTGGGAAGAGAAATTGAATAGACATCAATATTTCTGCTATAATGTATAATTAGGAAAATTATGATTGTTTAGAGCAGGTTTACATTGGTGAGTGAAAGGATAAAAAGAAACTGATATATGTTTTTGATTTATGTTGGAGATAGCTAAGCGTGGATAAAGAATATGATGCACAAGAATAATAGATTAACAAGTCTAAGGAGAAGATTCAAACAAAAGTGGAAGAAGATGGAGGGCAAGGAGAATTTATGGGACTGTAAGTTCTAGGTTTATGGTGCTGTTTCAAACTTCTATATTGGAAGCTTTTAAAGATGAGGAGGAGTGAACAAAAGTTCATACATAATGCTAGCCTCCTTGCATTTAATAAAAATATCATTCTTTATTCAATTAACCTTTAAGAATCGTCATTCACCCTGCATAATCTTGGATCCTAGCTTACATTATTGATCCATTCTTCTAATGTTTCTGATCTTACCAGAGGCTCCGTTAAGGAGGATTCCAGCAAAGAGGAGAAGGCACAGGGTTTTCATGATGCTCAGAGATCGTCAGGAGACCACACTGGAAGTGCTCAGTTTTCCTCCAATCACAGAGCCCACTTGCTCTGCGCAGAACTTTTGCAAAGGATTTGGGAGTGTTGCTTCAGAGATGTCCGCTATATATATAAAGATTAAATGTTCTAAATATACTCAGCATGACGCAGACTTGTCAGAAGTTTGATCTATGGCTGTTCCTTGAGGTCCAGAACAAGATATAATACATTGTTAATTGATTAAAAAACATTTGGCGCTGGTCCAAAATACATTCAAAGATTTATATTCATATTTGTACAGGTAAATAGAAAAAAAGCATACAAGTGAAATAGCATCATCACTTGTACAAAGAACAGAATGATAAGTAAAAGCTTTTAATGCAAGTTTGGTTCCAAATGTCAAGCAAGATAACTCGAATAAGGAAAAAAGAAAAACCTGTATTAAAAACGTACACCATATAAAGCATAGAACATTTAAAGGGATGACTTCAAATGTATTATATTCTCGAGATTTCACAATTAGTGTCAGCAAAGTGTGTGTGTTTTAAGTATTTTAACAAAGTGTAATGTGAAATGAAGTTTCAGAAATGTGGGATGAAATGCTGGGAGATGAGGCTGAGAAGTGATTTAGAGATACATAGGGCTGTCTTATGATTGATAGTTTGACAGTTCAATGCGAAAATAGAAGCTGCTGTAGAAAGCAATTCTCTATTTTCTACACCAGGATGTGGGGTGGTAGCAGAGTTGCATTTTATCATGTAGTGTACTCACTTCTCCTGGAAGCTGTGAGCACATGATAATAAGTGACACAGATCAGTCAGGCTTAACTACTGTGCAAAGTATTTGTGCAACACTCCAAACAGTAAAACAATGGTAAAAGCCACACAAAAAGATGCCACATCTTGTTAGAAAAATAGAGCTTCATTTATTGAACAAAACAAAAACAAAATGATAAAAATCAAAGAGGTTTATGGGGAGTTATGATTTTTTAAATTTAAATCTTGTTATTAACAACAATAACTGTGACATTTACATTGTAATATTGTATGATAATAGTCAATGTGGCAAACATCAATTTACAGAGAAAGGTAACTTGTTTCAAATCTTGCAGATAGAGTTACTTTTCTTGTGGTGAGCTTGGTTCTGAGGGAGAGGGGGCGATAGGCTAAGCACATATATTACCACAGTATTTGTTCCACTTGCCCCACACCAGCGACCATTTCTTGGGGCAGCCTCTAGCAACATAAACAGGGGAGTTATGATTTTTTCAAAGAATAAACTGAAATATAGTGCCTAAAAACATAAAGCGTCAACTGGGTCTATCTGGTTGCACCAGATATGGGCCAAATCCAAAAGTTCAGGCCGACAGCGATGGAGTGCAGGTCAAATACAGGGATCAGTTTTGGCCTGCTGCAAAGTACCTTAGCTGTGTGGTCGCTGAAGATGAGGTGTGCAGCGCAGAGGAGGCAATGCGTTGTTGTTGGTTCACAGAAGAAGGCGATGCATCAGTTCCGAGCCCCGCAATGGTGGTCATGTATTAAGAATGGAGTTGATGCGCCAAACAGCTGGTGATGCATCAGTGTTTATCCTCTAAAGGGGTGATATGCGTCCGCAGTAGAGGACATGCGCCAGTTCCGAGTACCTTGTGTCGACGGGGATGCATAGATTCTGCTGGAGCAGCACTTTGACCCATTTCCAATGGCCTAGGACTGGAGTGGCACCAATTGGCAGGGCAGACGCACAGATGGCAGAGTCCCAGTGCTAAGGGAGATGAGTTGAAAGACTGCACCGTCCTTGAGACTTCAGAACGGGAGGCAAGCCCTTTGAGTCACTCTGGTTCTGGGTTCAAGTGATGTGGGTCCAGTACTTCTCACAAAGGCAATGAATGCAGTATGTTAGGGGGGAGGTGGGGGACATGGTGAGGAGTGTACATCCAAAAGTCGGTCTATGCTGCTGTTACTGGTTTTGTTTTTGTGTTTTTATCTATAACATCTGTGCAATTACCTACGCTATGGGACTCTGTACACTACTCTAATGGTACATTATCACTAATGTACGATGGCCTTTGGCCTGTCGAGGTGCCGCTTGTAACTAGGTCAATGATGTCATCGACATGTGCGTTCGTTCTTTTTCTATTCAACCGAAATGTTTATTTGATATTGCTAGATGGTTCAATGTATGGTCGGCTTTATATGATGTATTTTGTCTTTCATGAAGATGGGAACATTTTAAATCAATAAAAACAGATTTAAACAAAAAATGAATGCAGTATGTTAGCGCAGCAAAACAACTGTTCTTCCAGAGCAGCAGTCCTGCAGTGTGGCAGTCCTTCAGCAGCAATAGCAAAGTATCCAAAGGTCCACAAGTGTACTGAGTTAGTTGTGCCTGGGGTCCAGTACTTACAACCGGTTCTGCCTTTGAAGCGGGGGAGATTTCAAAGATAGGCCTTTGAAGTGCACAGTGTCCCTGCCATTCCTGGCTTGGCGCTAGACTCACTTTAGTTTGGTATGCAGCCCTTTGTGTGGGGACATGGCACAGCTTATTCTGTTGGAAGTGTCAGATCCTCCTTCCCATCCTGCCCAGGATGGCCCATCAAGATGTGGATGGTCCATCAGTTACACCAAAGCTCCCTTTGTGTGTGGATATCTAGAGGCAATGCACCAGCCACAGCTGTCACTCACCCAGATGTGTATTGGAGAGAGGCAGCAGGCTCAGAGGGCTAGGAGCAGAAAAATGCCATCCTTCTAAAAGTGGCGTTTTTTAAATTGCAAAGATAAATTTGACATTACCATTAAAGATGATGTATCATTACAATTCCATAGGTACTAAACATGATGGCTCCACCTCCTTCCAATTGGAAATTGCACTTAATAGATGTAACAAAGCATCATCAATGTTAACCTATGGGAGGGGTACGCCGCACAGTACTGAAACATTTATTTGGGAGTTTTTCACTACCAGGACAGGTAAAACCTAAAAGTACATGTCTTCACTTCTAACTACATTGTACCCTGTCCTATGGCCTACCTCGGGCCAACTTTAGCGGTGACTTATATGTAATAAAAGGGGAGTGTAAAGCTTGACAAGGGGTTTTAATTGCCAAGTCGACATGGCAGTGTAAACTGCCCAAACAGGCTCTGTGATGGGATGCTTGAGACATGTTTTAAAAAAAGCTACTTAAGTGGCTGGCACAATCAGTGCTGTAAGCCCACTTATAGTAGGCTTGACCACAAGCAGTGCACTTTAC
The DNA here is from genome assembly GCF_964261635.1 of Lissotriton helveticus. Lineage (NCBI taxonomy): Eukaryota > Metazoa > Chordata > Amphibia > Caudata > Salamandridae > Lissotriton > Lissotriton helveticus. The sequence goes on from NC_136067.1 coordinate 177,596,981, forward strand.
TAGGAGCTTATAAGTAAATCAAAAATGCCAGTTATGGATAAGTCACTCAAACCATGTTTAGGGAGAGATCACATACACTTTAGCACTGGTTAGAAGTTGTAGAATGACCAGAGCACTAAAACAAAGGAATAAATGTGGTCAAAAAAGGGGAAGAAAAAGGCAAAATGTTTGGAGGTGACCTTGCATAAAGGGCCATTTCCATTAAGTTTATAGTAATTTTACAAATTTTTGGTATTCACAAATGCATTTATGAGTAGATTTTTTATATCTTTACAACTGTCTGAAAAAGATTGGCAGCTAGGGAACTCAGTCACTGCACCACCTAAGGTACTCATAGATTTAAGGCTACATAGATATTGCCAACCTCAAATGACCAGCTACCACATGGTCATACATTTAGAAACACACGAAAGGAGAGGCAAATGAAAAGCACAAAATCACATCCAAATTTCTTGCTGAAGCATGCAAAGAGTCAGTTATATGCTTGATTTTTCTTTAATTTCTTTTCTTTCTTCACAAGGACAAACAAACATACTCCTTTTTAGAAAAACACAGTATCAATTACTTCTAAAACAGGTTTAAAATTACAATAGAGAGGGGGCGTGGCCAAGATGGCGAGGTGAGCGGTCGCACTCTCTGCGAGCTCCCCTGAACCTAGACCCCTAAGCCTTGTTTTAGCGCAGATCTCCCCCCGATCAGCCCGGAACCTGCAGCGGAGGCGGTGGAGCTCCCGACGGTCCATCGCAGACCCGACTCCACCCCGGGGACCGCACCGGCGGAGCTTCGCAGCACGGACTGGGGCCGACGCGGAGAGCAGGAGGAGCCGCAAACCGGGGCCCGCCGGAGCACAGGGTGGCATTGTGACCCGGCCCACAGCGGACCTGAGCACAGCGGACTGCCCGACTGGGCATCGGGGGCTTCCACGGAGCCACAGACGAGGGCCCAGAGATGACGAAGCGGCCGGAGGTGACCGGCGGCGTTGCCGGATCTTTTCCACTGGCGGGAAGCTTTTACGCAAGGCAGGGAGCGCGGCCTACGGGCGGAGCGGCCCGAGCTCCCACACCGGACCGAGCGGACGCAGCATCTGCCGTTGGCGGGGGAGAGGTGAGAGGCCGGTGGTAGCGGGAGAACGAAGGAGTGCAAACCCCCTGAGGCGACAAGGCACGATGGTCGGCGAGAAGGAGTAGGCCTCGGATCAATCCCACCAAGGGAGTGCGGCCTCCTTGGAGGACGGCCGGGTGGGCGGCCGGCCCTTGCACCGGTGACTACAAGTGCCCGCTAGGCCCCCCTAAGCTAGACCGGCCTCTGGACTGTGACGGAGATGGGACTCACCAGGGGCCGTGACCGGAGAGCGGGGTGCTCAGATAACCGGCCCACACAACAGGGCCTTCCAGTTTGTGCCAACACGCAGAGCAGTGGAATTACCGGGGGTGGCCTGGACCCGAGGCAACGGACACAGCACCCGAGGTGGTCGGGCTGGGGCGTGGTGGGCACTCTGAATCAACGCCAGCAGCCAGCAGGGGCGGCGACATCACGAGGTTGATAGCAACAGGAGCCTGTGGAAAGATGCGTCCCCGGCATGCCCGCGATGATGGGGGCAATGGCGGCCTGCTGAAGTGGCCTGTGTGCTGAACGGGGTCCAGTTGTACACTGCTCGGAAGGCGCAGCCCAAGTACCGAGGAGGGGCTAAGGCAGGAATCAAGCCTACACAGTCTCTTGAAGCAGCGGAGAAGACCACGGGAGGCTCGCTAGCGGATCGGTGTATCACGAAGCGCCAGGTACGGGATTTCCCGGACAGATGCAACTATCGGACACACCCAGTGACCAACGTGGATACGATAGCAGTCTGGATCGCGAAAGGGGGGTGAAACTGAGCCGCACCAGATAGGATGGACCACCACGTGGCTGGTCCGTGGACAGTAACGGCCGCCGAACTGAGTCTGCACACAGAGAGTGATCTGGTGACCTGAGACAGAGCGGGACGGCCCACTGCACCCATCAAGGACGAAGGACTGAACGTCGGTGACAAACGAGGTGGTCCCTCCGGACTAACAGCGACCCCTGTACGTTGCTGACTATCCCCACGGGCCGGAGACCCGATAGGACCCGCTCCAGTGGTACCCGCTTCTACAATGGCCGGCAACAGGGGGGGCAAGAAAGGAGAACGGACACTACCAGAGATGCTGAACAGGAGGACAACAAAACAAGATAAAGGACAGCACTCGACAGGCCCCTCGAGGAGCTCGCTGGAGGCGGGAGGGGGAGAACCACCGGTCACTAGGTCCTTCCTAGAATCTCTTTTCAGTTCCCTGCAGGATGATTTTCAGACACTAAAGCAGGAGGTGGCCGGAGAAGTCCGAGAGGTATGGAGAGAGGTTGATAGCCTAGGTGAAAGAGTGGCTAACATGGAAGAAACCGGACACTCGAGGGATGAAGAGATCGGGCAATTGCAGCAGGAGGTGCTGCGCCTGAGAGATCAACAGCTGGACCTCCAGGCACACAATGAAGACCTCGAAAAACGGTCCCGCCGGAATAACATCCGGGTCCAGGGAGTGCCTTCCAAAGAGGAAGGGGAGGACACTGCTGGATACCTGCAGAGCATGTTCAGGGAGATACTGGGCGAGCCGGAGGACTTCCCTATCAGGATCGACAGGACGCATAGGGTGAGCATGACGCGCCGGACCTCAGCGCCCCCGCCGGATATTCTAGCCCTCCTGCCGGACTTCCCACTTAAGGAGCGAATCCTACGTGAAGCAAGGAAACAGCAGTCATTGCAATTCCGAGGGCACCAAGTTGCTCTCTTCCAAGACTTATCGGCGATCACGCTTCAGAAATGCAAAAAGTTTAAAATAGCGACAGACTTTCTGAGAGCCCATGGGACACAGTATTCCTGGGGACATCCTTTCCGTCTTATCTTGCGGTGGAATGGCGTCCTACACCAGCTTCGCTCCCTCCAGGACACCTGCGAAGAACTGGGAATCACCGCGACAGACGAAGAGGCGCACACACCACGTCGAAGGCGCACCACCAGAGACGGCTGGCAGAGAATCTCTGAACGCCGGTCCTCTACTTCTTCTGCTCGGCCAGATTCGCCTGCCATCCGGGCCGGAATGGACAGTGCACTGCAGGAGACGGCCGGACACACCGCCTTGAGTGATGTTGCGCTGACAGCCTAAGATGACTCCGGGGGGAGATCAACACAGCCTTTCCCGCAATGCAGGTTTGGGGGTTCTGGGGGGAGGGGGTAGCGGGCAGGAGTGTAGTGGCTGGACCTCCACATCAGTGACTTACCACAGATTCGTCCTCTGAGGACCGGCCTGGGACTATGGAGTTTTGGAACTTGTTGAGGGTAGGAGGGGTAGGAGGGGGAGGATGCGGGGGGTTGTTTTGAGTTTTGGTCCAAAGGGGAAGGGTCCGGGGGGAGAGGATGGGGAGTGTTGGTTGGGAGTAGGTGACCAGAAGGGGTCATTCCCTTCCCACACTTCCAACAGGAATACTCATTCCCAGAGTCTGAAAGACTCCGCTATATGCAGGTTCGCCACTGGTCACTACACCCACAGGTACGGGAGGCAGCCGATAGACAACTCCTCCCCTATGAGCGATGGCTTATGACGCGCACGTCGGACGCGAAACTGATTACAGACCTCTGTAAGCTGCTGCAACCTCACTCTTCACACCTTTACAATCCGGGGAGGGAGCGATGGGAGCGGGAGTTAGGCAGGACGCTAAGCCATAAGGAATGGGAGCAGATATCTTACAGGGCAAGGCACTCAGCATACCATATGGGACTCACTGAAACATTGACTAAGGTCTCAACCTATTGGTACTATACACCAGAACGGGTGCATGAAATGGACCGTGATAAGGACAGCGCTTGTTGGAGGGGGTGCGGGCAAGTGGGCACACTGACACTCATCTTATGGGGCTGTCCACTATTAGACTCTTACTGGAAAGAAGTGTTGGATGAGGTACATTCTCATTTTGACACCGAAGTGCCACGATTCCCTGCATACATCTTGTTAGGCTTCCAAACAGGTTGATGTATCCCCTCAAATCTCGCAGAGGCAGACAGATAGCTATCGCATTAGGCTCAGCAGTACAAAACATCTTACTACACTGGCGCACGACCACACTTCCCTCTATCACGGGCTGGCTACATAGATTGTGGCATGTACTGGGCATGGAGAAACTGTCGCTCACAGTGGCAGGGGATATAGAGCAATTTGAAGATCTCTGGCAGCCGTCTCAATCTCTGCTGCTCACTGAATTCAGAGAACTTACCTGCCCCAAATACCTCCGTCTCTTGAGGCTCACGACACGTGTAGACTCGACCACTTGACTGGGAGCAGGATTAGTCTCTCTCGCTAAAAGAGCGGCCAAGGTAGATAGCAGGGGATAAACCTGCGCACTGGACGATGGGGGGGGGAGGGGGAGGTAGGGGTTCCAAGGGATCCAGGAGTTGGGGGTTTGGGAGGGAGTTCGGGAGGGGAAGGTTGTTCTATTACTGCAACACTGTCTATCTTTCAATGTCACTGCGGACTAGCCTGCGATTGCAATATCCTTTGAAGACGCACCGCCGAGAACGCGGCTCTGGCCACACTGACCTGATATCTCATGCGCTCTGTATGTTTGTTCCTTTGTGTTGCACCAACAATAAAAATGCTTTAAACCTAAAATTACAATAGAAAAGTTGGGTCATGTACTCATATTGAAGAACATACTATAAAGGTTTCAGAGATTTTAACTATATTCATGCATAATTCATTTGATTACAACAGTGATGATTGACAAAGCACACACTGCTAACATGTCACACATGTGAAGTACAAGGTGAGTGAAATTGCCAGTGTCTACTATCTGCCCGCTTTGTGGTGCTTGACCAGGTGTGATATCATTGTGAGGGGCAGAAATCACTCTTGTCTGAGATGGGCCTAAAAGAATATGAGTGCATTTCGAATTAAATATAACATTTGCCAAACACAAATATACTGGTAACTGGTATGTTGAAAACCAAGTAATGGATATAACAAAACAATTCTAATGAGCAATTAAAATTTCAGGACAAGATGAAAAACACTTCTTGTTAGCATGTGTTGCTTGTGGTTTTCGGTGAACTGGTGCAGGTGCATTGACTTCTGCGCCAGCGGAAGTATTCACTCTGGCTGTATGAGGACAATTAAAATGAAATATCTATGTAGTACACTACACAGTGCAGGAGTAATGGAAACACACACAAGGGCAAATCCATGAACCAATAATTATTGATATATCAGGTGACAGGTGGAACATTGATACATCTTATGCATGGTGAACAAGAAACTTCGTTTTTGTCTTACAAAGAATTCTGGGACTTGTAGTGTGATAGAGAATATAAAAAACAAATTAATACAATTGATGATAAGACAAAAATAAACACGGGAATGGCTTCTATAGTCACAAATGCTACAACAAAAAGTTTTCTTTACATATAGAACAGATATTGTTGCTTAATGCATTATCTATATTGTCCTGCACCACACTACAGTCATCTGTAACAGGTAGCCGAATCAGCAGGTGGGGGTGCATAATGGAGAGGAAATACTTTTCGAATGGGATGAGACAGAAACGGGACCCTGTTTGTCCACCATGACCTCTATCCTGGTGAACTTCTTTACCCATCACCTCTCATCCTGCCACTTTTTTTATATCACAGATGGCCCGAACAGTCTCTCCCAATGCATTGATTCCATCTGCCAACTGCTGCCATAAGGCTGCCTAATGTGTCGCACTACTAGTTTTTTGTAGTCTGCCACTTCATACATAACAGGTTTTTCTGTCTCCTCCTGCGTGAAATTCCTCTCCCTCAGCACAGGCAACATCTTGGAAGGAAAATGGCATGGCACAGTCAGGTAGCCAAGGGAGCAGCTAGGAAGCAAAGGGGGCAGCCAGGTAGAAAAATTAGGTGGGAAGAAACAGGTGTTTGGTTGTGAGCTGCTTTTCTGCGATGTAAAGGTAATTGTTTTCAGGGGTCATTAAATGGCTCTAGGTGTATGTACTCACTAGTTAGTTTGCCGTGTGTAGTTCTCGCCTTCTCTGCCATACAGAATCTCTGCCCCAAGTGCCGAGACTCTGCCTCAATTGTGGAGACTCCGCCTCGGTTGTGGAGACTCCGCAGTCATAAAGATATTACTCATAAATGCCTTTGTGAATACCAAAATGTAGTAAATTTACTACAAAGTGTAAGTTTACCTTTGTGAAGCAAACTCAGAGTGGCTAATATTTTGCCTTGCTATTCAGATGTCAACTCTTTGTGTTTTTTTCTACATACAGGCTTTTCACTTAACTGCACTTCATTACTGACTTCAGGTGAAAATGAAGTTCAAGGATCTGTGTCCTTTGCACATTAGAGAAAAAGGGAATCTCAAAATAGTGGATTTGTAGACAAGGGGAATGAAGGTCAGTGCAATTAAGAAGAATCCTAATATCCTCACAACCTAGATTTTTCAAGTAAGGTGCTCACTATTTATTTTTCATAAGACATCATTGAGAGGAAAAATTTAAACAAATACCATAAAAATATATAATCATATAAAAGATATTTATTCAACCAGAAAAATTAATAATCCGGATGACTGGGTCACGCAGACAAAATAGATTTATGCTAAACCGAGCAGGACAATATGTAGCTGCTGATATATATATAATATATTGAGGTTCTTACTCCCAGTTCAGGGATACTAGATTTTGGGGAAATTAATTTAGATAGGTGTCCCGGCCCTCTTTAGATTGGACAAAACTAGAATAGACTTTCATTTTGGACATGTCACAACTAATATTTTTACACAAGTATACAGAAAACCTTGACAATATTACATCACTCCTTCTGCATAAAACCAATAAAAACCCAGGTTAAATTATTTACTTCAAAGGATGCTTATATTTTAATAAGAATTAATTATACACAATCCAAATCTTATCACAAGAAGCAGCCATAAAATATTATTTTATCTTCTAAATTGTAGGTCTTGCTTCACACCGCCACTTCACAGCGCCACTGCCTGCAATACACATTGTTTGGAATGTTTAAACAAATATATTGAATGAGGTGTGGCTCCTTCCTAGAGGAGTACCCCTCTCTCACCTTTTGCTGTAGGCTGTTTGGTGTGTCCTTGAACCTCCTAATGTGTGCTCGCACTTTAATGTGTGACGGACCATGGTCCCGATGTTTGACAATTTTTAGCTGTTGCAAAAAGAAAATCGGGCTGTTTGTGAACGCTAAAAAGGGTTGTGATATGTATAAACCCTATTCTGCCAGTTGGTAACCTATTACTGAGTCGCAAAATAGGGTTTGCAAGTCTCTATTAGGAGGGCGGTGCCGAGGGCATTCCTTCCTAATAGCGAGTCACACTAGTATGTTGGCATGTTTTGCCGTCACAAATCAATCACAGTTACCACCTACTTCAAGTAGGTGCTAAGCCATTCACAAACAGGAAGGGGTCCCGAGGGGACTGTGAATGTATGCTTAAATATTTTTGGAGAGCAAGCAGTGGCCCCACAGACCACTCATTAAAGATCGAAAAGAAACAGTTACATTTTTTCTTTTAACTGCATCCCGTTTTTCTTTAGGAAAATGGGCTGCATTTGGAAAAACACGTTGCTTTATTTAAAAAAGCAAACACAGACATGGTGGTCTGCTGTCCCCAGCAGGTCACCATCCATGTGTTCTTGCCCGTTCCCAAAGAGTTGCATATTGTGACCTGCCTCATGAAAATTGATGAAGCAGGTCATTTGCAACCCAATTGGGAATTGTAAAATGTGTCTAAGACACATTAGTAGATTCATTTTTGCAAGTCGCAAATTGCGAATCGCAAAAAATCGCAATTTGCGCTCATCAAAACTGAATGGTCATACATCTGGCCACATTTTACATGTGAAAAGTACATTAAATCATCATTGTTTTTCTCATATTAAATCATTTTTTATTCTGGCATTCTATACAATAAGTGATTAATTCCTGTCATTTTTTGCTCTGTATCATGCATTGCTTTATTGTTTCTATTAGTGATCTAGCGCGTGCCTGAACCTGCCATGGGTGCACTGTTGTTTTCTTTTTCAGGTTAACCTGACTCCAAGATCAACATGATCTTGACAGATGGAAATGGAAAGCCTAATCTTGCAAGACTTTAGACACTTTGGGGTCATGCCATCAATGTTGCCACCAACCCATGATTCCGTCCCTCTCAGAGCCCAGCATAAATTGGCACCACTACTTACCCCCAATCAAAAGCATGCATTACTATTGGCCTGATCCCCTCACAGTCCATCCAGTCCTGTAGCAATTTTTGTGAGGGGCTTATGTTACCATGTCTTACCTGTTAGGTGTGTTACTCTGCTTCTCTTGCATTACCCCTAATGAAGTTATACTCACACATGTACTCAAACTGGTCTAGACGCACTGAACCTGCATCAGGTCATCCACAAACTCACACACAATGCTGGACACATCCTAGTGTCATTTTTTCTAATACCGAACTAGTTACCTTTCAAACTATAACTCTGGTCACATGGTCAGACCACCATTTGCTTTCTTTCCAACATAAAACAACACAAAGTGATGCACCTAAATCCACCTTAGATGCATCCATCTATTAACCATGGAACAAACTCAGGGGCATATGTACATTCCCCTATCGCCATCACAGCGTTACTTTCAGTGACATTGTGGTGACGATAGGGGCCTCCCCTTATTTACAAGGCAGCGGTAAGCCAATTAATGTGGCTTAACGCTGCCTTATATTTAAGGCCCCCTTTTATGCTAAAGTGGTAAGCAGTGGGTGTTGTGGTGGGCATTCCATCGCAACACCCATGGATTTTGACGCTGCCCCCTATTTACAAGGGCAGCATAAATAGGAAGCAGCACCAAAATTAAGAGCCGGGAAAACCTGGTCTTAACTTGGCGAAATGAGGAGAAATGCTTTATTTCTCCCCGTGTTTGCTTTTTCCATGTGTGCTGCCTTCTGCATGTGCATCATGGTTAATCACTGTATTACAGGGGGAAACGCAAGGCTGCACCATATCCTTGTGAATATGGTCAAGCTTTGCTTTTCTGAAGTGGCGGAGTGAGGTGTTAAGACATAATGGCTAACGCCTCACTCCACCATTTCCTTGTACAAATGCCCCTCAATTTGAAACACTTAGAAACACAATTAACATCCAGTCCAGATCTGGAAACAATAATTTCTGTTAAAAAAATATATGAGTGGCTACAGGAAGCTTTTGATATCCTGATACCACTCAAAACCACACAACAGAACAAAAGAAAACAAGCACCTTGGAGAAATAAAGAGATAAAAGGCATAAAGCAACAAATTAGAAACCTGCAACATACCTGGCCCAAAACAAATGCCAATCAAGACAAACTTCACCTACAGAAACTTAACAGATTATACAAGTCAGCTATCAAAAAATCCATAATTCGGTAGAGTTTCTAAATACGGATACCATGCATCATTTTCCCATGCTTCTATCATGTATTGGACTGATTTTTTATTTCTCAGGTATCCTAAGTCCTGCATTCTGGAATGCTCCCTTCCTTGTGCTCTGAGTGCACTCTTCGTGAAGTCTACGTCTAAGGAATTTTGATTTACACCCACGTTTAAACTCGATATTATCTCCTTTATTTTCTTTTTTGCCTCTTTTGCCCATCTTAGGCTACTATGGCGGATTTCATCACTGCACCAATGTGAAACCTTTTGGACTTCCCCTTGGGATTGGCGTTTCCAGAATCTTGCCACCGCCATTTTGGCCTGGTTTTTCCATCCTATCGTTCCTATTTCTAATCTAATTGCCTGTATCATTGCTGACTTAGGCACGGACAGTAACATTTTTAAAGCCTTACCTTCCTCCCGATCCCATCCCCGTTTTCCACTAAATAGGAGCACCTCTACACCATACAGTACTTGGGGGGGAATCATGGCTTCGTAAGCCTTTAGCAGGGGTTTGTGTGACAAGTCCCCATAATTTTTATTACATTTTTTCAAACCACAAATGGAGGAAGATGCTTTTGCATTTTGATTTTCCAAATGTTTGTCCCATTTTAAGGAGGATTCGAACCATAGGCCTAGGTATTTATATTCTTTTACCGTTTCATTTTTTTTTTTATCTAGATAACAACTAAAACTCTTGGACCTTTTTCCGAAGCACAAGATCTTTGTCTTTTCCATATTAACTACTAGCAATTTACCCTTACAGTAATCATTGAAAGCATTTAGTTTTCTCTGTAACCCTAACTCTGTCTGGTCAATAATCGCTATGTCGTCTGCATACAACAGGCTTGAGACCTTTCTTCCACTCATTCTAGGGCTAGCACTTTTTTCTACCTCCAATGCTGCTGGCAGGTCTGCTAAAAAAATTGAAAAGAGTAGGGGGGCTAAGACGCAGCCCTGTCATAGCCCATTCCCTATATCTATTTTCCTTGTCAGTGCCCCATCTGTGTCTTTTATTACTTGGGCCCAGTTCCCTCTATGTAGTGCTTTTAGTATTTCTAGTAAGCAAACTGGGATATCATATTTAATCAAGCACTCCCATAATTTCCATCAGTCCACCGAATCAAAGGCTGCCCGGACGTTGACAAAACAGCAGAACATATTCCCCTTTTGTTCTATCGACTTCCGGGCAAGTGCCCAAAGGGCATAACAGTGATCCACTGTGGAGTGCCCTTCTTTAAATCCCCCCTGTTCCACCGGGATGATTGAGTTCGCTTCTATCCAGTTTTTTAGTTTGCCTAGCACTATTTTTGCAAATATCTTCTCCCCAATGTCAAGTAGGTTTATAAGTCTATAGTTTTTTGGGTTATGCATATCCCCTTTCTTATGTATGGGCCTTATTATAGCCCCTTTCCAGTTATCCGGGAGCCTCCCAGTGTCTAAAATAGCTTGGAACATATTTGCAAAGAAATCCGCCCACCAATCTGATTGCGTTTTAATTATCTGTGCCGGAAGATTATCTGGGCCTGCCGCTCTTGTAAGATTCAAGTCCTTTATCGTTTTTTTAACTTCAGTGACTGAGAAATCGGGTTTTATATCTGCTACCAGACCGCTCCAGTCTGTGTACAGATTCTCTTCCCGGTTAGCCCCGGGGCTATAAAAGTCCTGTAAATATTCTTCCCAAGCTGCTTCTTCCACTATACAATTCATTGCCCCAGGCTGGTGGTCTGCTGCTGAATGCACTAGCTTCCAGAACTGGCGTAGGTTCCTAGTTTCGATTGCCTCAAGTAATTTTAAACAGCAACCTTCTTTAAATTCTCTTTGTGTCCTCCTGATTAGCATGTTATATTCTCTTTTTAGGGTGTTCCCTCTCTTTGAACTGTTCATTGGAATGGCAATGCCATAACTATTCAGTTGATACTCCACCTTGCCTAAAATATCATTACGCTTATTGGAGGCAGTATTTCTGAAGGGATGCCCTGTTAAAAACCTTGTTTGTGATTGCCACTCCAGAGTCAAGCAAAACAGTTACATGGAACTACGATTACGATACATTGTGGAGCGCATCTCAGTGGATAAGTCTCCAAATGAAACTATGTTTTAACAGAGGTTTTCATGATTAAATTGAGTTACTTCACAGTGTATTGAACTACAGGATCTTCATTTTGGAACTTGCCAAATGGTCGCCAATTTTGATTGGCAAAAATAGACACAGTAATTACTCATGAAATTGTGCGCTATGGTTGTAATTTGCGCAATGATTAAAAAGAACAGTTACTTGGATATCCTTATTGTATCTTTCGTCTAATTTACACATCTTATTTCAATGGTGAGCTAGGAGAGGTAGCACAACATGATGAATGTGTTCCTCTTTTCCAGAGAACATTGATTACAGTTATTTTTCTTTACATTTATTTTGGGAGATTGTCATGGGGGTATTAGTGGAGACGGTTTCTATTGTCATGAACTCTTGATGTTTCTTTGCTTTGTAGGACTCCTTCCCTGCTGTTCCCTTCCTTACCATCCTCAACCTTCTGTGATATTACAGCTATCAAAATTGAGACAATCAAGAGGTCGACCCATTTGAGCCTCGAACCGATCCTGAGAGTTCAGATCAAAATCCTGACAGAATAAGCCGCCCAAGAATTTATTCTCTCCTGATCGGTTCCAAATCAAAATGGCCACCTAGGAGGATGTTTTAGCAGCTTTAGCTATTGTACAGCAGAAGGTAGCTGCCTCACGTGCAGAGACTGCTGCCTTGCAGGAAAGAGTAGAGAAGATGCAGAAAAATCCCTTTGATGTACAGAATGGGAGGGCATTTGGAGGTACATTCTGGCCTTCTGAAAGTATTGCTTGTACTAAACCACCCATAACAGTGGAAGTACCTACTCTCATTCCTCTAGCAGCCCCTGAACGATTTTCAGGAGACGTAAACAAGGTGCAAGTATTCATGATACAAATACTGTTACACTTCACTTGTAGACCCAGGGTGTTTCCCACTAATCAGGCTTGAGTTTACTAAGCAGGTGATGCAGCTCAATGGGCAGTTCCCTTGGTTCATAGAGATGATCCTTTATTGTACGATTTGGAGGAGTTCCGATAAGAATTCAAGAATGTCTTTGGCAAAGGAAGCCAATCATTTCTCAGCAGATAAAGAGCTGCTTGAGCTAAAACAAGGAAATACAGAATTGGTGGTTTATTTAAATGTGTTCCAGAGATTTGTTGCAGAAACTAGATGGCCTGAGGAAATAGAGCAGGCTTGTTCCATCGGGGCTTTAGGGAGGCATTAAAAGATGTATTAGCCCAAATAGACCCTCAATCCACCAACTATAGGGATCTTACATATCTCACATTGAGGTTAGATAGCTGTCTTAGTGAACAAAGAATCGATAAAAGGAGAGTAGAAAGATTTGCTCCCCGGTTTGATAAACCTCAGTTTTCTAAAGCCAATACAGGAAGTACTCTTGAACCCATGGAAATAGGAACTGTGAGGGCGCCCGTCCCAAGAGGAAAAGGAGCAAAGACGTAAGAATGGGATCTGTATGTATTGTGGCAGAAAGGATCATATGTCAAAGATTGTATGCTAAAACCCCGATTTAAGATGGGGTTTACAAGAAACCCTCCCTCCTTACCTATACAAAAATCGGAAAACTAGAAAGCTCAAAGATAATAGGAGGGGACTTTTTGAGCGGCATGATAATCCCTTCAGTGAAAGAAACGGGGAAGCAGACTCAGGAACCATTCTTTCCATCCATTCACATGAATACTAGTCAGGGATTGAAAGAAACGAAAGCCATGATTGATTCTAGAGCTACTGGCAATTTTTGGGATAAAGAGGTAGCAGAAAGATTATAGTAGCATTTTAGGAAAAAGAAACACCTGAGCTAGTGCTGTCGGTATATGGTAGGGAGTTAGCAACAGGTCCCATCAGTCTCTATACAGAAAATATAGAAGTAAGATGTACTGAGAATCATTTGAAACCCCGGAGTTTACTATTATCAGGGCATCCCATTATGGGATGATATTAGGTTTGCCTTGGTTGAAGAAACACAATCCTTCCATTGATTGGGTCAATAAGACTGTTTTGTTTGAAAGATCGTGGTGTAAAGAGCATTGTGGAAGGGTCCTTTTCGAGTCCCAGATTCAAGCCTTAGCTACTGTACACCACATTGCCACCACAGCCGAAAAAGACATCCAATTACCAGAGCTTTATCAAGAGTATTAGGATATATTTAATGAGCAACAAGCTGATAGACTGCCTCTGCACAGGCAGTATGACTGCCAAATCAATTTTAAACCGTGGGGTCTGGTGCCATGTAGCAGAATATATGCTCTTACGGAATCCGAAAATGAGCACTTGAAATTTGGAGAAATATTTGGCAAATTAATTTATTCATCCATCTAAGTCCTCAGCTGCTTCGCCTTTTTTTTCATACCAGAGTTAATGGTAAGAAGGGCATGTATATTGACTTAAGGGCACTGAACAATGTAACTATAAAGAAGAGATATCCCTTGCCCTTGATTCCAGTCCTATTAGAGCAATTCAAAAAGGCCAAGATCTACACAAGATTAGACTTAAAAGGGGCATATCATTTGGTGCATATGAGAGAAGGCGACAAATGGAAGACAGCCTTTCACACACAGTATGGGTTGTTTGAGTATAACGTAATGCCTATTGGTCTATGCAAAGCACCAGCTGCATTTCAGTTCTTTCTGAATGAAGTATTGCGAGAGTTTTTGGATGTATTTGTTGTGGTTTACATCGACGATATTTTGATTTATTCGGAGTCCGTTAACATACACTATCAGCACATTTGTTTGGTACTGACAGCATTCAGAAAAAATGGACTATACTGTAAGTTGAGTAAACTTGAATTTCACGTACATAGGGCGGAATTCTTGGGAATGATATTGTCGCCCACAGGTCAAGAAATGTCAGAGCGTAAAATCTTAGCAGTTAAGGAATGGCCAAGACCTGTTAACGTGAGAGACATTCAGTACTTCCTAGTCTTTGCAAATTTCTACCGAAAATTCACAAAGCTTTTGAGGAGAAAAACTAATTTTGTATGGACTGCAGAGCCCGATCACTCCTTTGAGCAGCTCAAGTGGGCTTTCACTTCTGCTCCTGTTTTGGCACATCCAGATCCTGATAAGCCATTTGTGGAAAAGGCCGATGCTTCAGAGGTGGCCATAGGAGTCATATTATCTCAAAGAAACTATGAAACCAGACAGTTACATCCGGTGGCTTACATGTCAAGAAGATTGAGCGAGACTGAAACACGTTCTACAATCGCACAAAAATAATTATTGGTGATAAAAGATTCATTTAGTGAGTGGAGGCATCATTTAATGGGTGCGAAACATTTAGTTGCTGTATATACTGACTATAGTAACCTTCAGTTCATGTAATCAGCCAGAATGTTAAACCTAAGACAGCTTTGTTGGATGTTGTTCTCTTAAGAATACCATTATATAGTCACCTATTGACCAGGAAATAAGAATCGTAATGCGGATACTCTTACAAGATAGGAAAACACACATGAATCTGTCGAAACACAACCACAATCTATCTTAACACCAGAAACAATTATCAGAGAGTTATGTACAGAACAGTTTCTGACTGTAATACATAGTATCCAAACACCAGTGTGGAAGAAATGGCTCAAACAACATCCTCATTGGAAGCTGAAACAAGGATTACCTATTTAATGTACCAAATTACTGGTTCCTACTAAAGTTAATGTTAATGTTAATGTTAAAAAAACGTATAGAGCGCATGGCTACCCCAGTGACGGGGCGTCCCAGCGCTTGCAGACAGTTTGAGAGAAAGGCGCACTAATCCAGGGGGGAACGAGTAGAGTCAATTAGGAATCCTAGGTAGAAGGGAACAACCAGGTTTTGATGAGTTTTCTGAATGACAGGTAATTATTTGTAGCACGCATCTCCGAGGGAATCGAATTCCACAATTTCGGAGCCAAATACCTGAAGGAACGGCCACCAGCTCGGCTCCTTTGAATTTTGATGGTGCAGGCAAGATGGCGGTCAGCCGAGCGGAGGGCACGTGAAGGGACATAGGAAGAACACAGACCTCGCAACACTCGGGGACCCGAGCAGTGAAGGATTTTATGATTTAGGCAGAGGGACTTAAATTGAATACGTTGTGTTACCGGGAGCCAGTGTAAACGCCGCAGAATATAGGACGTGTGACAGTGCTTTGGTAGGGCAAACAGAACATGGGCGGCTGCGTTTTGGGCCCTTTGGAGTCGGTTGATGGCTGTTCGATTAGAGCCCAGCATTAAGACATTACAGTAGTCTATATGCGATAACACCAGGGCTTGGACAATTGTCTGGCGTACCGGTGGTTCAAAAAAGCCCAAAATTGGTTTGAGCGACCGTAAACGACCATAGCACACGCCAGCCACTCTTTTTGCATGGGACTCTAGGGAGAGGGAGTCGTCCATGAGCACACCCAAGTTTTTCACTTCCTTCCTAGGAATGGGAGATGGACCTAATGTGGAGGGCCACCAGTGATCGTTCCACCTGTTTGTTTCCTTGCCAATCAGGAGTACCTCCGTTTTTGATTAATTTAACTGCAGGCAATTCATGGACAACCATCTAGAGATGGCCAGAATATCATCTTGAAATTTGGCTAGATCCATATCCCTGTCCTTCGAGAAGGACAAGATAAACTGCGTGTCATCCGCGTATGAAATTAAATTGATCTTACGTTCTCTGGCCAACACTGCCAGAGGGCAGACGTACACGTTAAACAACGTAGGGCTGAGCGCCGACCCCTGCGGAACACCGCAACTCAGTGGAAGCCTGCCGGATGAGTACGGAGGGGCATGGACATGGAACAAACGGTCAGATAGAAAAGACGCGAACCAATCCAGGGCACCGCCTCGGACTACGATCTCCCATAGTCTTCTGAGTAGAATCCCATGGGAGACCGTGCCGAACGCCGCACTCAAGTCCAACAGGACTTGTGTTGCCCTTAGTTGTTCAGTAACGGCCAACAGGGCGGACTCCGTGCTGTGGTTAGGCCGGAATCCGTTTTGTGAGTCGGCTAGAATCCCATTACTCTCCAAGTAGTTGGTCAGGGTGTCATTAACGTGTGTTTCTGCCACCTTGGCCAAATAAGGCAACAGGGAAATAGGTCTAAAATTTTCAGGCCTGGAAGAGTTTAATAGAGGCACATCCTTGGCTTGTTTCCATGATTTAGGGATGGTGGAGAACTGAAAAGATTTATTAATCAGCCCCGACCATCCGCTAAAATGGAATCCTGAAATAGTTTAAACATTTCAGGTTTAACGGGGTCTTCCGGTGACCCGGACTTGACTTATTCAGCCAGAAGTACCATAGTAGCCTGTGAGATGGGAGGGAGGGAATGCAGAGAAAAGGGAGGTTCCATAGAGTCTAGGGATTGGTGGGAGGTCTGAGCAGACCCATCAGATTCAAAAGAGTTATAGATCCCTTGGACTTTACTAACGAAAAAGCTAGCAATCTCTTCGCAGTGCAAGTCAGATGTTATCTTGCAGTTAGGATCCTCTGGTGACTTAGTCATGTCCTTCACTAGAGAGAAGATGGTTTTAGATCTATTTGCGCTCGCACCAATCAGGTCCGTATAATAGGTGGCTTTAACTTTCTTTATAAGTTTATGATACGCTTTGGTAGTGAATCTAAAGTTGGCTTTCGCCTGGGGATCATACGCTCGTCTCCAGATGCGCTCCAATAACTTTCATTGTTTTTTCTGTTCGGCCAGTGCCACAGAGTAACAAGGGTGGGAATGCTCGCGCTTGGGCCTGGAAAGTTTCTTAGGAATGAGGTAGTCAAGTGACGTATTGACCCACTCTCTGTATGCTGTATCCGCATCCTCCAGATCCTCTGGCCAGTGTGGACGGGAGTTATTCAGACTGGTCTCAAGCATGGCACTATCTAGTTTGTGCCATGGGCACCTCCAACGAGGTGGGGGAGCTGTTTCCTGGAACCAACTGAGATGTTAATGGAAATTTGAACCAGGAAATGGTCCGACCAGCTGAGGGGGCTGGGAGTAGAGACCGAAATTTCGGAAATGTTCGAAAGTGTTTCAAATGAAGATGTTCCAATTGTGTCATGAAATTTCCAGTGCTAGTCACATATGGTATGGATAAGACACTTGAAAGAGTGTTACCTCAGTTCTAGTGGCCATCAGTAAAAACAGACGTAAGCATCTACCTAAAGAGATGAGAGAAATGTGCTCCGACAAAATCCGATCATCAAATACCACAAGGGTTGCTTTTGCCATTGCCTACTCCTACTGTTCCATGGGAAACCATCTCCCTAGATTTTATTGTAGGGTTACCAAAGAATCAAGGGAATACTGTCATTCTTGTGGTAATTGACATAATGAGGTTACATGGAGTTCCTAGGACAATTGTGTCTGATAGGGGGACACAATTCGCTGCACATTTTTGGAAAGTGTGGTGTGCAGCGGTACAAATAAAATCAGCAAAATCCACCAGCTTTCATCCCCAAACTCACGGCCAGACAGAATATTTGAACCAAACTCTAAAGCAATATCTTAGATGTGATGTGAAAGAAAATACCGACAAATGAGTGGACCGATTGTGGGTGGTGGAAACTGCACATAATAGTGCAACTCATTAGTCCACCAAGACTGCACTATATTATATCAATTAAGGTTTTCACCCACGTTTCCTCCCTTTGATACACCCAGGGATGGAAAAGGACAAGCCTGAAGTATACAACAGGGTAAAACACATACAACAGACAAGCCACAAGACTCACCAACACCTACAAAAGGCGAAGCTTCAATATAAACAATATGCAGATAAGCATTGCAGACCCAGTCCATTATATCAAGAGGGTGATATAGTGTGGTTATCTACTAAAAATCTCAGTTTTAAGCGATATAGTATACTCAACACCAGGTTTATTGGTCCATATAAAAACAAAAGGTATTTCAATCCCATCACAGTACCACTAGCTTTGCCTAAATTATTACGCATACATCCTGTCTTTCATGTTTCGCTATTGAAACCTTCATATACTCCTGTCAAAAAGAGACCATCCCCGATTTGGGTGAATGGGGAACCTGAATAAGAAGTCTCTAAAATACTAGATTCACGAAAATGAGGCTCTTCTTTATGGTATCTGGTGTCATGGAAAAGTTACAGCGCTGAGGAAAACTCATGGAAACCCACTCATGGCATACACGTTTTCATGCCAGATACCCAAATAAACCTAGGACGTTCTCCGGGAGGGAGATGTACTGTCACACCCAGAATGTAGCCACATGAGGGACTCTCCATATAGTACTTGGCTCTGTGGCACACCGCCAACGCTCATCAGCAGTAGAAAGATCGGAACTATTAGGTACTACAATTCCCAATACGCTTAGCCCCCAATGTCTGATGCGCAAATATGACGTCATGAACCAAAAGCATAAAGAACGGTTTCAACGTTAGATACTTGCTGCTTATTCTGATGCTCGTCGGTGTTACATGTCTAGGATCTTTGCTATCTCCACAGAACCTTGCTGTCAGGAAGTAAGAAAATTATCTTACCCAAACTTGCACAGGAACAGAGACGCTGATTCCCTAATCCCTCTCAAGGATAAACCGGAGATCCAGCAGAATGCACCTAGACTCCAATACTACCGCTAAGGGGGTCGGAAGAGTGGATAAAATAACAAATCAAGAAGAGACTGGTCCTGAAACTTTGGTCCTCTCTGTACTCGTCTACTTCTTCTTCTATACAGCAGACTTTTCTTTCATCAAAGAGAATCTTTAAAGAATAATAAACACAATTATTATACCTATTCTATTCTAATACTAACTATCTTATTTTTCTAACTATCTACCGACCTAAGTTTCAAGCGCTGTGCCTCTCCTCTGTGTGTTGAAGAACCTTTTCTCTTCTGTTCTTGCTTCTGTCTCCCAAAACTTCTTTACCTATTGAACAAATACCTTTTGCTATTTATTACTGTCAAAACTTTTATAGGTATCTATTTTAATATAGGTTAAGCCTTCTCTTCACTTACTTCTTTGCGGGAGCTTCTACACTGGAAATAATCTCTCAAATCTTCTCTTGAACTTGTTATTCTAATCTTTTGTTCATTCAGTGAATTGCATAGGAGCAACTAATCCTTTCTTCTTCTTATTCTTTTTTCAGGTATAAATCTTACTTCTACTCTCTGGTTAGTATTGGTTTGTATTTCAACTATTTATACTATTGTACATTCACTATATAACATTCTAATATGCCTTGTTACTAACTTTTTCTTTGTTTTCCTTACAGGTTAGAATTATTCTTAATGCTGGTAAGTATATTTCATGCTAATAACTTTTTACAATCTCTCAATGCAGCTCTCGCCTTTCACTCAACATTATCAGCACTGTTTAACTTAGCTTAGTCTTCTTCTTTTCTATCTGCAGGTGGCGCTGTTGTGGCTTTGCTCGAGTTGGAAACGCTGACTGAAAAGACGACTGCTGCAAGAACTGGGCAGACTTCGAAGTACTTCAGGATTCGTTATTTCCTTTGTGCGCCTACTGCGCTCTGAAGACGAGTTTCTGCCTAATAACCCCTGACGGGTGATAAGGACGGAAACCGGATGAATACCCGACGGGAATTCTCCCCTCAGACCAAACTTCTCTGGAGCTCTATTAAATAGGTACGCATTTGGAAATATCTTCAGTCAAGTGTGCGTTTGTCATGGAGCGCGCGCTTCACCTAATCTCTGAACACCTGTTTTGGGGTAAAAAGACTAGACCGCTGCTGAAGTTTAGAAGCGGCGGTCATCTTGGAATCCCTTTGCCGAATTAACATTGTCCAAAGATTGCTTCTGGGCTGTCTCTTTTTAGATTGGAGACAGCGTTCACTTAGCACTGCGCCCACAATTGTCTTGGCACCTCTTAAGGTTCTGACAGTACCCCCCAACAAAGGAGGTCCTCTCAATCTTGGTTTCGTAGAAAATCGTTGATGAAAAGATTTCACCAACCTAGGAGCATGAACATCTGACTCCAATTCCCAAGATTGCTCCTCAGGCCCATAGCCTTTCTAGTCTACTAAATAGTATCGTTTTCCCTTAACCACCTTTGAGTCCAAAATTTCTTTTACTTCAAATTCGCCCCGGACTCTAAGTGAATAGGTCTTGGTGACAACTTTTTGCACAGTTCAGGTGATGCCTTTTTTAACAAGGAAACGTGAAAGACTGGGTGAATTTTCAACTTAGAGGGTAGTTTAACCGAAAAGTAACTGGAGTCATCTTCTCTTCAATTAGATATAGTCCGATAAACCTGGGTTGGAATTTTCGGTTCCCTTTTAATCTAAGGTTTTTTGTGCATAACCAGACACTATCCCTTTTTTAAGAGAAGGGCCCTCTCATCTCTTTTTATCTGCATAAGCCTTATATTTCTTTTTGGCTTGTTGTAGATTTTGTATAGCGTTTTGATGGACTTGTTCTAGATGAGACACCAAGGGCCATATGTAGGTAGGCCAATACCGGTCAGTAACGGCCAAAAATTTCTGAATTTCTGCCGTTATCGACCGGTATTTAGGGTTTGAGATGTAAGAGGCAGGTTTGAGGATTCGGTAATTACCAATTCCTTATGGAATCGTTAAAATACTGATTCATTATTTTAAGGTATCGGTAATTACCGAATCCAAAAAGCTATGTAGGAGGCACTCAAGTGAGTGCCTTCTTGCATTCAGGATTCGTTATTTACCACCAACTACAAGTTGGTGGTAAATATCGAAAACCTTTAAAAAAGCAATTTTGTGCTTTTTTGAAAGTGCCATGTGGCAGACAAATATGCCCTTATGGCATGTATGTGTGCCATATGTGCACACATGCACGATTCAGGGGTGCAACAGGGTGTCAATGTGACACCCTGCCACCCTTGAACATGTGCCCCCTATTACCTTTTTGGTATTTACCGAATCGGTAATAGTGAATGGCTTCCCATTCATTCCTATGGGACTCCAGGCCCATAGGAATTAATGGGAATTACTGAATCGGTAAATACCGATTCTAAAATACCGAATCGTACCAATTCGGTAATATTTACCGAATTGTTTCCTACATACCATTTACCGAATCTGTAAAATCCGGTATTTTAGAATCGGTAAATGTAGATTACCTACATATGGCCCTATATCCCTTACTGCAGGAACTGAAATATCAGTTTGTCTGATTGTGGAATTTGGATATCTGCCGTAATTCAGATAAAATGGGGAATAGCCCGTAGAGACATTTTGGGCGTTATTATGTGCAAATTCAGCAGCCCACAAATATTCCGACCATTCACCTCCCTGTTTCAGAAGGAACAACCTTAAGTATTGATCCAATTCCTGGTTCACTCTCTCTGTCTGCCCATCTGTCTCGGGGGGGGAAACATCCTTTACGACGCAACTTTTACCACGCAGTGCCTTTACAACGCAGGATTTACAACGCAAGTCATTACAACGAATTGCGCTGGGGGGCACTCTAGGATAGGTAATAGTTTAATTTACTATCCAACACATTCCCTACTATCCACGGGGACTGGAGTTGGAATAGTAGGTTAAACTCTTCACTATCCAGCACCCCCAACACAAGTCATTGTAACGACTTGCGTTGTAAATCCTGCGTTGTAAAGGCATGCGTAGCAAAAGCATGCGTTGTAACAATGTACTTCCATCTCGGGTGGTAACTGGTTGAATATCTAGCTTCAATTCCTAGACCTTCTACAAATGCCTTCCAAAAATGAGACACGAACTGTGTCCCTTAGGATATCCATGTATTTTCACTATTTGGGTACTAAAATGGTTAGCTAGCTGCTTAGCAGTGGAAACCCCTTTTAAGGCCATGGAACGTGCCACCTTTAAAATGCATCCACAAATACTAAGATGTGTTGAAACCTTGACTAAGAGGTAAATCTACTATGAGATCTAGCGTTACCATGTGCCATGGATAGGGTGGTATGGGTAAAGGATGTAGCAACCCTTTAGGAGCTTGCCGTTCAGATTTTCCCTGACCGCAGATTTCACAGGTCTTAACGTACTTTTCGATGTCTCTGGTCATATGAGGCCACCAATAACGTCTTTTGACTAATTCTGCAGTTTTTGCTTCTCCTTTATGTCCTGCTAAGAGGTTATTATCATGACACTCTACTATTGCTTGATCTTGTAACTCTTTGGTGGGCAAATACATGACTCCCTTATAATAGGGTAACTGATGTTGAATTTCTCTCTCTGCTTCTTCTTGGACCCACGCTTGCATTTCTTCTGGGCTCATGATTTTGATTATTTGTTCTTTTTGGTCAGTTGAAAGTGTAGCTCCAATGATTTTTGAACTTGGAATGATAGTTTGATTTTCTACTTGTTTCTGTTGGTCATTAGTTCCTAATCTGGATAAGGCATCAGTCCTCCCATTCTAAGCTCCGGGTCGGTAAGTAATCACAAAGTCATAATCAGCGAAGTACAGAGACCATCGAAGTTGTCTAGGAGTTATCGTCCTGGCTGATTTCAAGAATTTTAAATTTCTATGATCCGTGAATACCGTTACTTGATGCTGAGCTCCCATGAGATAATGCCGCCACTCTTTAAAGGCATCTTTGATAGCCAGTAACACTTTTTCTGTTATGGTATAATTCACTTCTGCTGACGTCAGTTTTCGCGATCTGTAGGCAACTGGATGTAATTGGCCCCTTACCTTGTGTCGTTGAGATAAGACTCCTCCAACAGCAAAATCCGAGGCATCTGTCTCAACGTAAAATGGTTCTGAAGGGTCAGCATGTAAGAGGATTGGGGCGGAGGTGAAGTCCTTCTTCAAAGATTTAAAGGCCCTTTCGGATTCTTCTGTCCATTCGAAATGAACTCCTTTTCTGAGTAAGCGAGTAAGAGGAAGAATCTTTCGCGAGACCTCACTTATAAACCTTCTATAAAAATTTACAAATCCGATGAAGCTCTGAACTTCCTTAACACTTTCTGGGGACTTGCACTCAACCACTGCCTTGATCTTTCGCTCATCCATGTTTATTCCTGTTGGAGATAGGACGAAACCCAAAAAGTCCACTTGCGAAACATTGAACACGCATTTCTCTAGTTTTACAAATAGCTTGTTTTCTCTGAGCTTCTGCAAAACTCCTCTTACTAGACCGTGATGCTGGCTCGCATCAGATGAATAGATCAGAATATCGTCAATGTACACTATCGCACATTGATAGATAAACTCGTTGAGAATATCATTGATAAAATGCTGGAAGGCAGCTGGGGTATTGCACAGGCCGTACGGCATGACTTGGTATTCGAATAACCCAAATCTTGTCTTGAAGGCTGTCTTCCACTCATCTCCCTCGCGCATTCGAACGACATGGAAGGCTCCTCTCAGATTTAGTTTAGTATATATCTGTGCTCCTTTCACCTGATCCAATAGGACGGAAATAAGAGGAAGCGGGTCCCGATTTTTCTTAGTGATTTTGTTGATCGCGCAATAGTCGATACAAGCCCTCAGATCTCCCTCCTTCTTCGGCACGAAGAATAGGGGCGAAGACACCGGAGATTGAGAAGGTCGGATAAACCCATTTGCCATGTATTTGTCCAGGTATTCTTTCAAATTATGATGTTCTTTTTTGGTTAAAGCATATACTCGACTGCAAGGCAGATTAGAACCTGGTTCCAGATCTATTTTACAATCATACACCCGATGGGGTGGCAATTGTTCTGCTTCGGTTTCATTAAAGACATCTGTAAAATCGTTGTACTTCGACGGTATCTCTTGTGAATTTATGACACACACAGATACTCCAGTCGTACACAGGGCATGAGCAGGATTGCACTCTCTGGTCTTTTCTCTTGTCTCAAACCAATTCCTCCGACAATACTCCGAGTCCATCACTATGGTCCTGGAACTCCAGTTGACAGTTGTGTTGTGTTCGGTGAGCCATGGAAGAACTAATATAAGCTGAAATTGAGGTGCGGCAATTAAGTTGAATTGAATAACTTCTTTGTGTCCATCACTGGAGATTAATTGCACCTGCTCTGCATGGCTCACTATAGGCACAGATGATAGATTTGTTCGGTCCACCACCCGGACCGGTTCACTCTTCGCCTTCAGAATTGCTCGTAACCCCACCTTGGCTGCAAATTTTAAATTGCAGAAGTTTCCCGTGGCTTCGGAATCTATCATTACCGAAACTTCAGTCAATGTTACTTGCCGAAACGTAAGCACCATAGATAATATTAAGTGTGGGGCAGACGACTGCAAGGTGTTAGTCACTTGATGTTCTTTTGGAGTTGATTTTTGTTTAGCATCCACCGGTCCAACTCCTGCTACAGGTGGTGCTGTGAGTTTTCCTTCGGCTTAAAGGAAGTTTTAGGTTTCTTTGGACACCCTTTCACGAAATGCCCACTGGAGCCACAGTACATGCATAGGTTATCTGTCCTCCTTTTCTCTTTTTCTTTCTTCATTAAAGCACCTCTTATGGTTCCTATCTGCATGGGTTCTGAACTCGTCTGTCCTTCAGTAACTCTGGTTCCTTCTGATCGAGCTCGATCAAATCTTGGTACTATCGGTTTTAGATCTCTTCTTTTTTCTCCTCTTCTCTCACCTTGACGGAAGTCTATTTCTAAGACCAGGTCTACTAGCTCCGAAATCTCTGTGGGTCGATGGGGTATCTGTGTCAGCACATCCTTGAGTTCATCTCTTAGTCCTCGATAAAATACTGCGGCTCTTTTACTCTCTGGCCATACAGTCTCTACTATTAATTTATTAAACTGTGCTAGGTATGCCACAAGGTCTCGGTTTCCTTGCCTTAAATCAAGCAATACGTTATCTACCACTTGGGAGATTTTTCTTCTGTCGAGAATCTGAAGAAATTCTTGCCTGAAGTTTTCATAATTTTGCAATAAAGGATCATCACGGGTAAACCAGAGGCATGGACCAGGAGACTGCATCACCACTTAAGTACGATAAAACAAAGGCCACTTTTGACAGCGCATCCGGGAAAATGGAAGGGCGACACATGAAGTGCAAAGAGCACTGAGTGATAAATATCTGTGCCTTTTGTGGGTCTCCGCTAAAGCGCTCCGAAGGAGCCAACAGAATAACTGGGGACAAGGAATGGATTACTTGTGTTGTCACCCTATTTGGGTCTTCAGCAGATGGATTTAAGGTGTCTCTTCCAGAACCAAATGGTGGTCTTAATCTTAGAGCTAATTCTGCGGTCTCTTTTCTTGAGTTTACCACTTCCTGTCTAAGATTCTGCTTTTCCTCTCTTACAGCCACTAACTCCTTCTGTATGGTCTCTAAAACTGTTCCCATGGTCTGTAACTCTCCCAGATATGACTTTACTTCTCTTTGAAATTTTGACCTGTGGAAACAGATTGAGCGATTGAGCACATTGATGAAGGATATAGATCATTACATATGCAGAATATTTGAACTTGATGATATAGCGTTATATGAGTAATAGGTAACACCTGGAATAACATTGGTGTGTCTGTGAAGGAAATTCCCTTATGCCCTGAAGAAGTCATTGGGTGATTGCTTCCCGTGACGAAACACGTGTTGGCATTGTTTCTGCTTTGTTGGCTACATTCTGTATGAACTCAATGAATTATGAAGATTGAAATGGCGACTTTTTGATATGTGAAGAGAAAAGAAAAAAGAAAATAAAAATGAACTGACCTAATGAACTTTGAAAGAGAAAGATTATGATTTGGTTCTTCTTTTCTCTCAGAATTTATTAATAATTGCTGTTCTGTGCTCAGGGACAATATATCTCTGTCAATATAGTGCCCAGATTTTTTCCTTGGTTTAAGCTGAGAAAGGCAGAGACATCTCCTCAGGCCGCCATCATATCCAGTCCTCCAATCGACGGAGTGCCAAAAAAGATTATTTCCGATTTCTCTGAATTACATTTCAGTTGGTTCCTATTGAGCCAATGAAACACCACAGTGACGCATGATCTAATCCTATCACCATCAAAATCAGCTCCCATCTCACAGGTGAAAATCAGCTAAGTATCGTCAGCTTACGATATTATTTTGGCCCCACAAGCTTCCGCCAGAGACGCCAGGGGCGACATATATAGATTAAGGAGAGTGGAGTTCAGAACCGAACCCTGTGGGACACCCACTTTCAAGATATGAGTGGGGGAAGCAAATGGAGGCGCCCAAATTTCCTGGCTTCTGACCTCCAGAAAGGAAGCCAGCTATGCCAGCAAAGTTCCGCCTATACCAAGGACACTCAGCCTCTCCAGGAGCCTGTCATGTGGGACTGTATCGAAGGCTGCCGAAAGGTCCAGGAAAATAAGGATAGCTCTGCCACCATGGTCAAGCTTTTCCCTGATATGGTCAGTAACCTCCAACAGAGCTGTCTCAGTGTTAAAATTAGCCTTGAAGCCAGATTGAGTGATGTATAGAGATTTTTATTTTCTGCATAGTCTGATATTACTCTATTCACATACTTCTCCAACACCTTGGCGAGAGACTGTAGAAGAGAGATGGGCCTGTAATTAGCAAGCACATTTGGGTCAGCTGTGAGTTTCTTCGGGAGCGGAAGAATTTTTGCATGCTTCCTAATGGAAGGCATGAGGCCCGTTGAGAGAGATGAATTCAGCACCTTATTGGCCACAGGGTTTATGACCACGGCCATAGAGGTCAACAGTTTCGCTGGACACGAGTCAGCGGCCGGGCCAGACTTTAAATCCTTCAAAATATCTAGAGATGTCTCACGCTGCAGAAAAGGTATCTGTAATAACGCGGGGGATTCTCCAATGGAATGCTTACTTGCAGGGACATACCAAAGTGCTTGGTCATCCGTAGTTCCCCTCTGAAAAGGATGTCTGAATCATCACAATCTTTTCATGGAAGAATGATGCCAGATGGGAGCGCCTTGATGGCCGTCTTGGGGGCTGTGAACTATTTCACAATATTAAAAATCTCCTTTCCCTTATTGTTGGAGGTCTCTATCTTATTCTCCAGCTAGCTCTTCTTGGCACCCTTAATATAAGTATAGTGGGATTTCAAAGCCACCTTATAAACCAATGTACCCTCAGGTTGATCATTTTTCCGCCACTTCCTCTCCAATCATTTACATGCACTTTTACTAGTTCTCAGAGACTCATTAAACCAGGGGGCTGAGAGTCTGGCCTTCTTGGAAGTGCATATCATCAAATGGGCTAATTCATGAAGATTCTGTTTTAAACAGGATTCCAGTATAAGTGGTTCTTCTACAGGGTTACCAGATAGCGAGGGGTCTGAAGATTCAAGGGCGTCCTCCAGGGCTGAAGGAGCAATCCTGTGCAGGCTGAAGGAGGAATCCTGTGCAGTGCTTTATACTTATTTTCAGCTCTACCTGGAGAAGTCTGGGAGTCAGTCCCAGCGCTAGGAACCCTAAAAATAATGAGGCAGTGGTCAGACCAGGACAGGGGCAGTGGCCGATCAACCTCCAGCTCAGCATTAGAGAAGATATGGTCAAGGGTATGACCTAATCTGTGGGAATGGATACAAAGGGGGCTAGGTTGAGTGCTGTCAGCGTTTCAGTCAGGGAGGCGACATTTGGCTCTGTAGGTTTATCCATATGTAAATTAAGATCACCTAAAACCATAAAAATAAAAATATAGACCTAGGGGACGATTCACAGAACTAATCCATACTAATATAATAAAGAGAGAGCCCAAACCCTTGAGGCGGGTAATCTCAGGAACCACAGCACCAATCACAACACCCAATACAGCGTTGGAAAGGGCAGTTGCAGCAGAAGGACTTAGGCTATGCAGATGCCCACCATATACATTTAAAAGGTAAAAGAACCGTGCCAGCAAAGTAGTCCATTGTGGGGGTGTCTGCGTTGTGCTGTGGGCATGTGCTGGGGGCGTGACAAACGCTGGGAGCGTGTGGTACGTTCCGCCCTTCATGCCATGTCTCATATTGTGTGCTGTGGGCGTGTGCAGGGGGAGTGGGTGTGTGCGGGGCGCGGGATTACAGGAAAAAAAGTGTTGTGCCCAATAGTTCATTGTTTTTTCTTCCCAGGTTCTGTACATTCCAGCTCCGGGTGTCCACCCTGCTCCCTTTAAATACCCCTGCACCCCATAATCATAACCCACCCTTTCTCCTTAAAATACCCCAACACCCTTAAACACTAACCCATCTTAACCCTATAAATATACCCTGTACCCCAAAACCCAACACCTATCCCTAAACCCTAAAAATACCCCTGTACCTCAAAACCCAAACCTACCCCTGAACCCTAGAAATACCCCTGTACCCCAAAACCCAAACCTACCCCTGAACCCTAAAATACCCTTGTACCCCAAAACCCAAACCTAGCCCTGAACCCTTAAAATAGCCCTGTACCCCAAAACCCAAACCTACCCCTGAACCCTAAAAATACCCCTGTACCCCAAAACCCAAACCTAGCCCTGAACCATAAAAATAACCCTGTACCCCAAAACCCAAACCTAGCCCTGAACCCTAAAATACCCCTGTACCCCAAAACCCAAACCTAGCCCTGAACCCTAAAAATGCCCCTGTACCCCAAAACCCATACCTATCTCTAAACCTACCACTGTACCCCATAACCCAAAACTATATCTGAAGCCTTAAATACCCAAACACCCCAAAACATATACCTCAGTACCCAAAAACATGTACCCCTATACCCATACTTACCTTATCCAAACATTAAAAAAAAGCATGCTTTTACCATTCATGCATTTACAACGAATTTAGTTGGAGGGTGGGCGGACTGTTTGCTCTCACTTATCACAGCGCGGGGACACGCCGGTGGGCGTACTTCCAGGCGCTTTACAAATGTGTTTAAAATGAAATGAAATGAAATGTATGTGTGGTAAAAGCATATAAAATGTAATGCCATGCGTTATAATGGCATTGCGGAGTCATGGTACTTTCGTAATGAAAGTATGCGGAGTGATGGTATGTGGAAAGAAAGTTGCAGAATAATGGGTGTTTACCCTCCCCCGGTAAGTACATTGTGTAGTGTAGTTCCTATTATCCCAATAGGCTCTGCGCATTGGAATAATACCTTCAATAGTATAGGCCTAGACCAGACGTTAACTAGGTCTTCTATTGTCGATATTAGACTTAAAGTTTTGGGTTTGCCAGCTAGCTCAGAGTTCACTAGAAACTTTCTCGAATAGGCAAGGAGAAGTTGAACCTCCCTGGATAGACAAGAAGGGATTTAGTTTCTGACAACCATAGAACATGACAACTTTGCTCTCCCCTAATCAAGAGTGTATCTCTAGAGTCGTGTGAAAACAAAAGACAACTTATTTTACTCAGTCAGTACGTGCATTCTTAGTCTCACCAGATTGTAGAGAAAAGGAAGAGACGGGCGTGTTCAATAAAAGATGTTATTTATTGATCAGTCTCTTTTCTCATACAAGAGAAATGGATCTATATTATCTCAATACTTATGGTTAAGTAAAGTGCATACAATAAAAGCAGAAGTATAAAATAATACTGTAAAAACATTTATATGGTTTCTAAGCCATAAGGTGGTTTAAAATGGATAAAATAGATACATACACATATACATTTGACTAATCGTACTCAACTGGTGTTTCTAACTACGCCTACCCCGGTGTACCTGACCTAAGCCTAATACGTGGGCGGGAATAGAAAGTAGCAGTTTAAGTTAAGTTTGTTTTGCCAAGTGACTGACTCAAGAATTCTCTGCAAGGGGTTATTCAGTTCTGTACCTGGAATCTAGGATGAATGAGGGATGGTATCTCTCGTCTCTGGTCTCGATATTCCAGGCTGCCTGCGAGGGCTACCCGGAAGCGCCGGAGCTGGATTTCTCGGCAGGAGAAAGCAGCGTCTCGTTCTCAGCGCATCAGGAAGGCGGGGCTGCGCCAGCGGGGTCTGCTCTGCTCTGGGCTTCGGCAAGTCTGGCTGCTCCGATCTCGTCACCACCGCGTGTGTTTGCTTAAGGCAATACCGGTAATATTTATACCTGTAAGGTGCCGAGATTGACGTAAGGATGGACATAGATACGTCAATAAGGATGTCATACGACTTGGTCGTTAGCACATTCTTTTGCTGAAGTTCTCGATGAAATCAAAACAATGGCCGCAGGGTTTTTCCCAGGTTGTCATAGGTTTGATTTGTTTTGAGAACTCCGTATGCCTTATCAGGGGCTGGAGGAATATCGCTTGTCTAATTAGATGGCAAGCGTTATGACCTAATCAGATAACATGTTCCTGTGCCGTAGTGTGGCTTAATCAGTTAACGGTTTCTGCATCATGGGATGGCTGCTAGTTAACTTGTTAACCAGAACAGGGTCAGGAATAGGGGGATCGATACAGAACCTATAAGAATACATCACACCCACTCCACGCTAACTATGGCCATGTTTACGAATCTAGGCATAGTAAAACATACTGTAGAGTATCGTGTATACCTTACCACCCCAAAATACATGTAATGCATTTCGAATAATGTAATATACGGAAAAAAAATATTCACATGTACTATATGCACTCAAGCTGTAGAATAATGCTAAAGTAATCACGCATATGTATACATTATTGCTAATTGGTATATGAGAATTTACACATGAAATGGCTCTTAATACAGAAGAAAAAAGGTTCGAGACCATTTCATCACAGAATAAAAATAATTATGAACATACCAGCGGGCAGCTAATGTCTATAAAGTTTCTAAAAATAGAAATTTTAGTTCTCTAAGAATAGTTCTTACTTTAAGCAGAAGATAAGTGTCCCGAAAAATCGTAAAAATATTTTGGGGCTGCTGAAAAAATCGCTGTCCGTGAACTGGAGGGAAAATTGTCCATGTTATTTTGCTATTAAGTTGAAGGCCAAATTCAGGGTGTTGGGAACGCCGTGTGCTAGCTTGCTTAAAAGTCTCTATTTCTGCTCTGGTGAGAACATCATATCATTTAGACTGTCGAAAAAGCTGTCAACAGCTTCCTGGGAGAGTTCCACTAACTCGGAAAAAGGTGTAACCATGCATTCGTGCGCATGATTGTCTCCATTGACGTTTTGATTAGTATTGCTGACAGAAGGTCGTACCTGATCGATGCTACTTTCATCTTGAACTCCACTACCCCTTAATCGTAGTGGTGAAGTTTCCACGAATGCCGTCATCAGGATTGGCAGCCGTTGAGGGCAGCACAAAGCATGAGCCTTTATCGGACCCAACAATGTTTCTGCATCCATAGGCGCATCCGATTGTAGCGTCAGACAGGTGTCCAACACGCATTCTTCTCCGCACAGCAAGCACCTTAAAACAGGTAAAACACATCGATGCCACATTGGTCGAAATGAAAGAAACCAAGTCATGTTCAGGTCTCTAAGCCGGGATAGTCCCAGGATTTTTGATATCCGGTCCCGGTATCCAATGGCTCGGATTGTTTCTTCCCTTGTCGCAGGTGTTTTGTCTGTGACATAGTTTGCCATAACGAAATATCAGGACCAAGAATAGGATTCCTGCAATTAGTCCTAAAATGAGGGGAAGTCCGCCAAAAATCGAATGGACGAAATCTGGAAAAATACCCAGTATGGCTTTGAATGGTGTTAATGCCATCGAAAATACTGTCTTAAATACTTTTGAGACTCCACTGGTATCAGAAATATTTAAGATTTCATTCAGGATTTCTGCGAAATGTATGGGGGAATTAGTTGATAACAATGAGTGAATCTCTGCAGTCGTCCTTGCGACTAGGAGATCATACGTTTCTTTTGATGACGTGAGTCTGGTCGGCGTCTGAAGAAGCACTGTTTTCATTCTGCTTAAAGTATCTATTCGAATAGAAGTAATTTTCAAGTTAGGCCATGCCCTTGCCTCCCTGTCTGGAAAGGAGCTGGGGAACAATGAGTGTCCACAGCACATGACCTTCGCAGTCGTAGTTACGAGATAAGGAGTCCCGGGCATAAGACTACAACATCTGCGATCCACAATTAGAATGTAACTCCCGTTATAGAGTCTTTTAAGGAATGGTTCTATCTCTGTTGCAGGTGCGCCTAGCTGGTGACATGAAAGGTTATTTGAGTTCCCTTCACAGGCTCCATGCAAACTAATTCCATTACACAGAAGTGTACCGCTTAGTGACATCGCACAATGATTGCCACTAAGAAACACTTTCTGTCCTTTATTACTGACACATGCATGTGAATAGGGCAAGTTCCATGTTGTCTTAATGTACCCTTTTCCCAATTTTTCGTACATGCCAGCCTGTATATATTTTTGGCAGTATTGAAACCTGAAGGTTGATATTGGAATATTAATTATCCCATGTATTATCCATTCACTGACAGGTCGTTCTGACATTGTCACTGGTAATCTCTCGAGTTTCTCAATGCTCAGGATTGTATAATCAGCACCCTTTTGTGCCATACTGATTTGTTTATCAGTAAGGTTAAAGATATTGAATAGTGACGTTGTGTTGATTAAACGCCAAGGCACATAGCCTGAACGCAGATTTTGTAACGTCCAGCCAAGCTGTACAATAGAACGCAATTGAGACTGACCGTGTTGTAACAACAGTAAGTCTTGCGATATTATGTCGATTGCTGAAGACACAATGCTGTCCAAAGAAAAAATTCTGGAGGATAGAGTCATTAACCCATTGTTCACTACAGAAAGTGATTTTTCCAAATTAATACGGTCAATTTCCCGTATACTTTCTGCTGTCTCAATTTGAGTTACCTTCCAGGCCTCATTGTAAGCTGCATATACAGAGGCTGCTATGAAGCGTTTTTGACGCTGTTTGCGCGGTCCCATAATGAAATCACGCAAGTCAGCACCATCAGTAAGTAAAGTTAGGTGTTGCTTAATTTCTGTCAGTGTGGAAGTTTGTAGCCATTGAAGGCATAATTTGCCCACACTGTAGGTGGTTATTATCCCTGGGTGTTGTCTTTGGGAATATCTAGGGTCTGGCCTGGTCAATTTGAACCCCTGTTTTTTGTTCAGGAATCTGTCTTGACAGTTATTAGTATCTGTGGGCCAGATCAACCACTGTTTCCAATCAGGATGTGTTCTGTTTTGGTTTAATATATAGTTTACGTCTATCTCTTCATCTGTAGAGCTATTGCTGTCCATTGTTGGCTTTGGAATAGACGGTTTATTTAAGTCTTTGATTTTGGCTAAGCCAAGACAGGTGGTTTGTTGAACAGTGTCATTTAAAAATATAATTTGTTCTGGGATCATGCAGGCTCTAAACAATGATTCTATACCTTGTACTTGCCATTCTTTTGTACCCCAAACACTTTTAACTTCAACATTTTTGTCCCAATAATCAAAACCAAAAGTATTCATTTGTTCAAAAAATGAGTCTGAATATATCAATTTCGTGTTTGTTAGCATGGTCTTTGTCCCTGTCTTATTTGACAATTTGAAATAAAATGTTTCAGCATTACTTGTGTTGAACCCTGAAAAGTATGAATATTTGTCGTAAAAGGTTCTTGAGCTTCCTTTTGGAGGGGTTGCACAATGTTCCCATTGATTATAATTTAAAAAATTTCTAGGTTGTGCAGATTTATGTAGAAAATGGTTACCATAGTGGTTGTAACAGTACATACTATCATAATTAGTCGAACCCTGCAAATAATCATGTTTGGTAAATTTAGCAGACATCACTAAGTCAGACATCATATTATTTATACTTTCAAAGTCCCAATCATCAGCAAATGAGCTTGTTTTTACAAAGTCACTCAACGAGATCTTAATTTGGTGTGGATATTTCAGGATCTCAACCGGACCATAAATTTCGTAGTCAGTATTGTCCCATGCTACCCCACCCGGTATAGGATTGGCTGTGAAGTTGACTGAAGAAAGTTCTCTTTTCTCGACGTGTGAAGATGTGTGTGGCTTGAGGATCAAGTTGATTTTCTGACTTGCTGTGTCCATTTTAGCATATTTTCCCTCAATGAAGCGTCCCAAAGTTAGTACCATGATGAGCCAAAGTATGAGGATAAATGCACCAAAGCCCACCCAAAATTCAATCCATGGAGAAATCAGATATGTTTCTTTCAGCTGTTTCAAAAGTTCTTTAGCTTTATCTTTAAAGGTTTTTGTTGATGGCTGTGTTTTTGATTCACTTAGGTCTTCAGAGGAATCATCGAAGTTTATGAAGTAGCCGGATGCAGTTCTGTCAATTGTTCCAATTGCTTCAGGATTACTGTTTCTTGCATATTCGTTTGTTACTTCATTGTAGGTTGGTGTGTCTCTACTAAATCTTTTTATTTGGGTTTTCAGAGGTTTAAGTTCCAATGCATTGTTGCATAGTCCTTGTTGTTCTTCTGTAGGCGTTTCGAATGTGATTAGCCTCTTAGTTTGGACCTCTGTATTGGTAGCAAATCTTGGTGTTCTACTACTTATCGGGAGTCCACTTGGCCTACTGTTTGTTATCGGCCACATGATTGTGGTTTTACCAGGTCGATGGATACAACTCGGTTTTCCTTTTTACCAGCAAGGGACGGTAGTACAACTGATCTTGTCCCGTTGATAGACAAGACAGGAACTGCTTTTCTGTAAGAAGGCCCAAATTCCTTCTTTACCGCGATCTTTTCTCTGACTAGATCCCCGACTTTTGGAATCCAGACAGGTCTTGCTGGGACAGGTGGTGGTTCTTCAGTGGTTGTTGGCTGCTGTTTCAACTTTATGTTGCTCAGGTCTTTTCTTGTTTTGTTTAAGTCCTGCAAAATAGCCAAACGATCTTTGATATCAAAGCTTTTTTCCTTTACCACTGAAGTCTGACTGTCAAGATCTAAGACTAACATCCTAGTTCCAAACAATAATTCGTACGGACTGAATCCCTTCAGAGAATTTCTTGGCAGGTTATTTAGACTACGTTGGACACTTATTAGATGTTTGACCCACCCAGCTCCCGAACCTAATATCCTTTCTGTTATAGATAGCTTTATGCCTTGGTTTTTTCTTTACACCATCCCGTATCCCTCAGGAAGGAAGTGAGAAGAATCCCGCATCGCTATGCTCATTTGGCCGTGCTTCCCCACAAGCTTGAGGGCTAAAGTGAAAACATTGGTCAAACGTAGCATGCTCCTAGCGTATATGCCATTTAGACTCGCAAATCTTTGTATAACAGTCCAGACGTCAGCCGAGTGCTGGGGATCTACATTATAAGTGGAAACTAGCCTGTATATGTTAATCGGACGCTTTGCTTTTTACTGCTGATCCTTTCTGGAGTGAAACGCCACGGTAGTATACCGTTTCTCTCGCCACTGCGATCTCTGTTGCAGTCCGGGCATTTTTTTACAAAAATGTGATGCTGCAGGCTCATGCCTGGCCACCAGTACACTGATTGTAGTTCTTCCAGAGAATCTTTTAGTTTGAGGTGTCTGAGACCCTCGCCCATATGTGCGTCTGCAATTAACAAAGTTCTCCTGTCCATGTTTGGAATTACTCTATCCCCCACTCCAGGGATTCGAGCAAAAGGGACGGAGTTTGCATCGATTATGTATGTATAATTGAGTGGATAGTTGATCGGTAGCGCTGAGCAGTCGCCTTTTGATGACGTTTTTACCGCCAGCACTGTTTCACCGTCAATGTATTTCATTGTACGCTTTTTTCTAGCTACGGAAGCCGATTTAGTTGCTACCGCTGTGGCTGTCTTAGCCAATGAATTCCCTGCAACGTGAACGCCATCACGCTGATGACTCAGTGAGTGTGTCACGTGAGTCTTTGGTAGTTCTTTCTGTAAAAGAACTATTTGTTCCCAAAGCAGTTTTTGCTTTATTGTTGCACCTGTGTCATCTTTGTAACCGTTTTGAATCCATTTCTGCAAATCGCTGTTATATGATTTGACGCAGTAATACGAATCGGACACTATAAGTGTCGGGAATTCGCGATCTGCATTATCTAGCGCCATTTTCAATGCTATTATTTCAGTCTGTTGTTCTGAATTGGTTTCTACTGAGTGTGTTTTTGTTAATAGAGGTCTTAGTTTATCTCCGCGCCACACTTCTTTTGTAATCTCACATGTGGGGTTGTATGCTTGTTCTCCCCAAACGGAGGGTTGAGCATGTCCGTCTGTATAGATTACACAAGCGTACCGTCGTAAGGACAGAATGTCGATTGGCAGAGGGAATGTTCTTTCATGTTCTAGATTTTTCAATTCTTTTAATTCTGGATCAAAGTAGTATTTTACTTTGTCCGTTGTAATTGAATTCACCCATTGTATCCATTCCGGATTCAATGCTGCTGTTGGTAAATTACACGGTGTTGTTAATGCCTCAAAGGCTGATTCTGCTGTTCTGACTGTGATGTGTCTACCGTCAGCTTTATCTTTTTCTCTAGCTATTGCGGTTTGAACTGCATGAACAATGTTTTCTTTAATGCTGAATTTCTTTTCAGCTTCTGTGTACAAGTGTGATTTGAATGCAATTGGTACCTTTTCTCCCTCGTTAGAGGTCAGGTATGTGAATCCGCATCTTCCTGGGATGACTCGAATCACAAGATTGCGTGTGTTATCACGTGTTTCTAATTTTGTTTTAATTAACATGTCTGTTTGTAAGGATCTCAAAATTTCTGTGTGTGTTTGAGTCCAATTGGTTCTTTTAAAATCTGGTTTTATTAGATCATAAAGGGGTTTGACCCTTTCTGCGTAATTTGCAATGTATGTTCTTCCGAAATTAGGAAGCCTAGAATTGACTGTAGGTTTTTTAGTGTTCTAGGTGCTTGGAGTACGGCACATTTCTCTAGGAAATTGTCAGCCAGGCTTTTGCCTTCACTTGATAATTCATATCCTAAGAACAGGACTGTTAGATGGGCAATTCTAGATTTTTTAAAGTTGAATTTGTAACCCTCTGCTGCGAACCCAAGTATTATGGTGTTCACTCTCTTCAAGTGAGTATCCAAGTCATCATCTGTTAGGTATATGTCATCGACATAAGATAATGCTTCGTCATCATATGTTTGTAGTAATTCTGTTACTCTCGCTGAGAATACTCCTGGGCTGTTCTTGAACCCTTGGGGTAACCGACAGAATTGTTTTTGAGCGCCATTTATTGAGAACGCAGACAAATATCTGCTCTCTGGTGCTATATTTTGACAAAAGAATCCATTAGAGATGTCTAATGTTGTTTTGTATTTTTTGCGCACTATGTTATTCATTAGCGCTGCACTATGCGAGTTTTGCACTGCAAAAGTTTTGCAACATGAGTTAAGGTGTCTGTAATCCAAAACTAGACGATATGAATTGTCTGGTTTGGAGACAGGAAACAAAGGGTTGTTCATTTGTGAGGTGCAAGTTTCAATCACCCCCTGGTATTCTAGTTGATCTAGGATTTCTTTTACCTGTTTTTTAGCTTCTTGCTTAATTGGGTACTGTCTTTGTGCAGTAGGTTGTGATTTTAACTGGATTTTGTGAGGAGGAGAGTCCTCATCCCATCCTACGTGATTTTTATATAAAGCAGGAGCTTGAGCTACTGCCCACTTTCTAGCAAGTGTGTATTTTTTATGAATTGGGATATGATTTGAGAAGGCAGGCATAATTATTTCTTCGCCATGAGGGCAGTCCCTGACAAACTCTGGTGGCCAGTCTTTTTCAGCTAGAAGGATGTCATAGCCCTTGGAGAGATTATCCCAAAATAGTCCCCTTATTTTTCTAGTCTTATCCCCTTCTATACGTAAAGTTATTTCATATATTTTGTGAGGTTTGCTAACTCTGGTGTCTGCAGTTTCCACTTGAAGGTATTCATACGTGTCCACTGTCTCCAGATGATTCATAAGGACTTTGCGAGCTATGCTCACTTCTGCTGCGCTGTCTAGCATTGTCTGAGCCCATTCTCCGTTTTTCAGTTGTGTCCTCAGTATTCTCGGCATTGTTAACTACTTTAATACTGGCTACCTTCTTTTTTGGAAATTGTAATTTCTTATTTGGATGAGCAGGTTCCTTGTCTTTGGACTTGACATGCCCTTCCCTGGGTTCCGATCATCCTCTTCTTTCCGATTTCTGCAAGGAAGTCTGAAAAGATTGAGAGGGACGTGTATCAAAATCTTGATATCTATCCGGTTTCTTTATATTATCCCTATTTCTAAGGTTGTATTTTTTCACAGAGGGCTCACTTTGGGGAGACTTGGGTCCTTGGTCCGGAGATCTTTCTCTCCGCCGAGGAGACCTTCCTCTGGACTGGAATCTCTTTTCTTTTGGATTGGATTGTTTGTTTCCATCCCAGTTCTTCATTTGACTGTTTAGATGATTTTTAATAAATATTTTTTCAGGACTTTCAATCAGTTGGGGTTTTACTGCTATTCCACCTAAACTATCTCTACCTAGTTCCTCATAGGATTTTTCTATAATTCTGGCAATTTCAGCTGGTTGGTCTGCTATATCTGTTTCTTTTAACCTTTGGCGGATCGCCACGTTTGCTGCTTCTCCCTTTATATTGGCTAGTAATATAGCCGAGACCTGCTTGAAGTCTTTCAGTAATTTCATACCAAGAGTTAAAGCGGGTTCTGGACCGTATTCGTCTTGAATTTGTTTTAGCACATCTGGTATTACCGAGATGGATGGAACACCATGCGTTTTTGTGTAGATGGAAGCAAAGACTGTACCCCAAGTGTCACAGTCCTCCACGTGTGGTGCGATTCCCATTGGAAGACAGATAGTCAGAATCCTGTGTTTATCCACAGGGGTGGTGTCTGGAAACACCGCCTCTATTTGGGTGATTTTTTGTGCTAACCAGAATGGTATTTGTTCCCTTTTAGCTGGTACTTTACCTAGGCAGGACTGTATGTTCTGTGGTGTAATTTTATTTGTGTTCCCCTGATGAGGGGTCAGCTGTGGAATTTTAATTGCTGGTTGGATTGTTGAAGTCCGCATTACATATTGGACTAATTGTCTATGTACTTTTATTAATTGTTTTAGTTGTATTAGAAGATCTGCTGCAGACATTCTTTCGATGTCTGGATGTGGTGTGTATCCGGCTAGGACCGGCCACGTTGCTCCTGGTCTACCTAATGGACCGAGCCTGGTGATGTGATTGTTGTGTTTTAGGGCGCCATTAAACAAGAGCAGGTGCTCTTGAAATTTAAGTGGTACTTCCACCTCCTCGAAAGGAGTGTATTCTTCAGGAGGTTCCTCTGTTTTGTAATGGTGGAAGTGCTTTGTTACAGCGTTTGCTGCTGGAAAGTTTATCCATGAATAGAATACCTCTGTCTGCCGATATTCGTGTGCCTCTATTACGAATATGACTGTGCCACCTCTAGGTGTCAGTCCATTTTCTATAAGTTTTAAAGTTATAGATTTTCTTATGTTGACCGGGATGAGTATTAAATCCGGGTCTGCTTCTTGCATAGTATTACCAGCTGCTACGAGTTCAGCTGCTACTCTAGCTATCTCTCTTTCTTCTTCAGTGTCTGACATTCTACTGTCAGGAAGGTTATTTTGTTTGTTTGCAGATCAGGTTTCTTATGGAAACAAAGATTAGATGCACAATATTTTGGAACAGTGTATCCTTCAACGTTGACTAAACCAAGAACCATACATAGGAGTTTCCTCCTGCGAGGTTTGGCGGATATGACCTTTCACCCACTCCAGACGTCTTTGGAGTATTATGGGAAAAAAGGGGTCTGAGAGAAAAAGCACGACTGAGTTACTCTAATGTCTTGCGTTAGTTTTATCGCCTTTCCAAACGTTTGGGCGCCATGTAGTGTAGTTCCTATTATCCCAATAGGCTCTGCGCATTGGAATAATACCTTCAATAGTATAGGCCTAGACCAGACGTTAACTAGGTCTTCTATTGTCGATATTAGACTTAAAGTTTTGGGTTTGCCAGCTAGCTCAGAGTTCACTAGAAACTTTCTCGAATAGGCAAGGAGGAGTTGAACCTCCCTGGATAGACAAGAAGGGATTTAGTTTCTGACAACCATAGAACATGACAACTTTGCTCTCCCCTAATCAAGAGTGTATCTCTAGAGTCGTGTGAAAACAAAAGACAACTTATTTTACTCAGTCAGTACGTGCATTCTTAGTCTCACCAGATTGTAGAGAAAAGGAAGAGACGGGCGTGTTCAATAAAAGATGTTATTTATTGATCAGTCTCTTTTCTCATACAAGAGAAATGGATCGATATTATCGCAATACTTATGGTTAAGTAAAGTGCATACAATAAAAGCAGAAGTATAAAATAATACTGTAAAAACATTTATATGGTTTCTAAGCCATAAGGTGGTTTAAAATGGATAAAATAGATACATACACATATACATTTCACTAATCGTACTCAACTGGTGTTTCTAACTACGCCTACCCCGGTGTACCTGACCTAAGCCTAATACGTGGGCAGGAATAGAAAGTAGCAGTTTAAGTTAAGTTTGTTTTGCCAAGTGACTGACTCAAGAATTCTCTGCAAGGGGTTATTCAGTTCTGTACCTGGAATCTAGGATGAATGAGGGATGGTATCTCTCGTCTCTGGTCTCGATATTCCAGGCTGCCTGCGAGGGCTACCCGGAAGCGCCGGAGCTGGATTTCTCGGCAGGAGAAAGCAGCGTCTCGTTCTCAGCGCGTCAGGAAGGCGGGGCTGCGCCAGCGGGGTCTGCTCTGCTCTGGGCTTCGGCAAGTCTGGCTGCTCCGATCTCGTCACCACCGCGTGTGTTTGCTTAAGGCAATACCGGTAATATTTATACCTGTAAGGTGCCGAGATTGACGTAAGGATGGACATAGATACGTCAATAAGGATGTCATACGACTTGGTCGTTAGCACATTCTTTTGCTGAAGTTCTCGATGAAATCAAAACAATGGCCGCAGGGTTTTTCCCAGGTTGTCATAGGTTTGATTTGTTTTGAGAACTCCGTATGCCTTATCAGGGGCTGGAGGAATATCGCTTGTCTAATTAGATGGCAAGCGTTATGACCTAATCAGATAACACGTTCCTGTGCCGTAGTGTGGCTTAATCAGATAACGGTTTCTGCATCATGGGATGGCTGCTAGTTAACTTGTTAACCAGAACCTATAAGAATACATCACAATTGGTGGCACGGCGGCCCACATCTCCAGCAACATACTCATATTTTTTCACCACCGATTTGAAAAATGCACAGGTCTCTCTCATTGATGGCCAGCACCGACATACACTTTTAGACACACCTCCCACCACAAGTTCTAGAATTGAGAACTTCAGAGCTGGGGAGGGAGCTACGTTTGAATCTCGGCATCAGCTCAACATCCTGTGATTCCAGGCAAATTGCTTTGTCTCCCCGTGCCTACCACAAATGAATGTGTTCTTCTGTAATGTAAATTGTGGTCATGCCATGTTGTCGAGTTCGCGCTATATAATATTGCAAGGAAAAATAAAGTAGGGAAACTCGAGTTCACACACTACTGAACGCGCACTCTTAAGTGCATCAGCA
This sequence comes from Lissotriton helveticus, assembly GCF_964261635.1. Classification (NCBI taxonomy): domain Eukaryota; kingdom Metazoa; phylum Chordata; class Amphibia; order Caudata; family Salamandridae; genus Lissotriton; species Lissotriton helveticus. The sequence goes on from NC_136067.1 coordinate 177,638,783, forward strand.
GTGCACTGTGAATCGGAGTGTTTCACAGGCCTGTCACAGATAAGAAATGCTCTCAAAACGAAATCCTACAAAACAATATCCTACTGGCCGGCAGCAATTCATACCCGGACAACGTCGGGACGGGCTGCTAGTCTTAGATAAAATCCTAAACCTACTACTTCTGGTATTCACAGAAGGTACTTACGATTTTTGGTATTCACAGAAATCACTTACGACTCCTAACTTTACATCCACAGTAGGGCCGGAATCTCCATACCCACACCGTACTCTCTGCACCCGGACCATACTCTCCGCACCCGGACCGTACTCTAAGGCTAGGGCGGTGCTCTCCGGCTCGAGCCGTAATCTCCGGCTTGGGCCGGAAAAAGTGTAGTCAATGGGCTGGAAGGCAATTTTTATAAAAAGGAACATTAGGAATGTGAGATAAATGGTAGAGGAGGTCATGAAAAATAGTGTTGGGAAGAAAAAGGGTAAGGCCAGACACTTCATCATAACCCAGAAAAGTTTGCTCCTTTGCATCATGGTACATGCAGTGCACAATTTGCGCTCCTCTCAAGGTTGACTGTGGTTTCAACACTACAGTCAGCACTAAGGGCAGAGCAAATTGTACCATGATACAAAGGAGCAAGCTCAACAATAAAGAAGAACTTTCACTTAAAAAATAGCTAGCCCTAGCACCCATTCCAATGATTGTTTTATCCGCCTCTAAGTTTGTTCACATCCATATTTCAGTTAGGTCACTGACTTCTATTGCTTCTTCAGGAGTATAGAAATCTTGGCATTGCGATGATCCATGGCAGGGTACCTTGGTACATGGTGAGTTGTACGCATTTGCACACAGTTCTGCTTAGTTGATTTATGGTATAAAAAGTAACTATGTAATATGAAGTAAAAGAGCTGTTGTGTGTCCTGCACTAACCCATTTATAGAATTACTCGTACAAGTATACACACTTGTTTCAGCAATCCTTTCCTCTGTGTTTTTGGAATGGTGGAGCTGTGCCTTCTTTTGCACATGCATATTTTGGATCAAGCCAGGAGAGGTAGATATTGTGGGAGTCCCCAAACTTTTTGACACCACAAAATTCCTCTCTGTCAGAATGCCCACAATTCAATGGATCAGAAACAGTGTTAAACCTCAATTTCATGAGGAAATGTGTCCCTGCGTTAAGGCATCTCCCCCATTATCAAAAATTAGGAAAATGCATTCAATTAAGTAAAATGATCCACTCAATAACTAAGATCTAGATCAGCAGAAAGTTATAGGCTTTTATTACAAAATTCAAAAGAGGTGATACAGAGTCAAGACAATAAAGGCTTTCAATAATTAGGATAATGCAGAGAAGCGCACAATTTAACAAGCATTGGCAAAGCATTGGCTGCCATTCTTCTGGCAATTCTTGTTTGGTTCTGCCATGGTTTTTTCAAAAGCTTATGGTTTGGGAATATGCTGGACTCTCGTCAGTCTAAAAAAATTATTTGCTACAGGCAAGAAAGGTTTTCAGGTCTGAATAACAAACCACATTATCATAGCACTCTCTGGCACTGATGGGAACTACTTCAAAAGTCAATCATGCTGACACTGCTAACAAAGAAACAAAGGAAAGAGAGGACAGAGAAAGACGAAAAAAGAGAAGAGAAAGAAGGAAAGACAAAGAATGAAGGAAAATAAAAGAATATTAGAAGGCAAAATGAATGAATATTAGAAGGTCAGAATGAATGAAGGCAAAATGAAGGAATTTTAGAAGGCATGAATGACAGAATGAAACAAAGGAAGAAAAAAGGCAAACAAAAAGGAAGAAAGAAAGAAAGAAAGAAAGAAAGAAAGAAAGAAAGAAAGAAAGATGGAAAGAAGGCACAAAAGAGAACAGGAAAGAGAAAGAAAGAAAGAGGGGGGAAAGAAAGAAGGAAAAAGAAAGAAGGAAAGAAAGAGAAAGAAAGGAAAAGAGAAGGAAACAACAGGAAAGACAGAAGGAAAGAAAAAAGAAAGAAATAAGGCAAGATTGAATGAAGGCAAACTGAAAGAAAAATAGAAGGCACGAATGAAATAATGATACAGAGAAAGAAGGCAAGAAAGAAAGGAAAAAGAAAGAAGGAAAAAATTGAGAGAAGGAAAGAAAAAGAGAGAGGGAAAGTAAGAAGGAAAGTGAGGAAGAAAAACAAATGAAAGAAGGCAAGAATATAAAAAGGGAAGAATAAAGGGAAGGAAAGAAATGAAGAAAGAAAGAAAGAAAGAAAGAGAAAAGGAAAGAAAAGATAAGAGAAGTAAATAGAGATAGTAAAAAGAAAGAAAGAAGAAAGAGAAAGAAAAAGAAAAAGAAAGAGATCAGTAAAAGAAAAGAAAGAAGGCATGAATGAAAGAAAGAAAGAGAAGAAAAGAAAGAAAATGAGTATAGGAAACAGAGAAAGAAAGACAAAAAGAAAAAAGAATGAAAAAGTTAAGAATAAAATAAAGAAAAGGGAAAGAAAAAACAACGAAACAAAGAAGGAAGAAAGCAAAGAAAGAGAGAAATAAAACAATAAAAAGAGGATAACATGATACAGAACAGTATTAAATGGACACAATCTGATATGCTGTGAAATATCAACAGTCAGAAAAGTACTCCAAAAATAATTTAAGCAGCATTGGCAGGAGATGGGATCTTATAAAGATGGAATGTAAATCAAAGGAGTGCTGTTATCATATTAGGCTCTAAACATAAAAACAACACTAAAGTAATTATGAAGTAAAAGAAAAAACACTGGTACTGATGGGAACAAGCCTGTGTGTGGATGTGCTCCTTGTGGGAGAGCAAAATGCAGTCACTCAAATTGAAGTTAGTTATATTTTAGTAAAATCAAAAGGTCTTGGGTAACACAATCCCTGAAAAAATGTGGAAGTCCCAAGCTGGAAGCAAATTCAGGAAATAAATAGACAGTATCCCTATGAGCAACTGAGTCTTCAGAAAGACTTATCTGGCTCACCAAACATTATTTTTTCATATTAAATTAACAACGCTGCAGGGTCACTGTGGTATGAGACAAACCGCCAGTTATTTAGCAAATCAGAGTACAACTAAATTCAATGACATGTTGCCTTTGCACCCCAACTCTATCCCACTTCATGAATAGTTATTCTACCCACTCTATGCTTATGTCACCCGGAGATGATGAAACAAATTAGTTACTGTTGTGTAGTTCCTATAAACCTATATAGGATCTGCGCATTTGGACAACATATACTGTAAGATTGGAGTCAGACTGATTCTAGACACCCCTACCAAATATGTTAGCCTGTATACCAGCTAGCTCACAGTGCCACTAGAAACTCCTCTTACCAAGGAGGGAATAGTTCTTGGCAACCATCGAACATCACAACCCTGTACCATCAGGGATTGTGGAAACAGTGTACTTTTCACTCAGTCACTGGTGCTCACTTTGTCTCAGAGAGATACACAGAATAAACGGTGGGGACGTTTCTCAATGAGTATTTATTGAACTAGCGTCATTCTAGTGTAAAATAGGTGTGCTCAAACAATCATCAGACAGTAACAGATATAAATGATTATAAGCACTAACAGAGTAAAAGGATGGTAAATTTCTACCACCTTGCTAAATTAATGAATACAGGCAAGTATATAAAATACATGACAGTAAAATGTGTACTCCTACGATGCATCCCTAACTAGATGTACCTGAATGTACCTAGCATGTATGTGAGTGTAAAGGCCAAGAATCCCTCTGGAGTAGAGTCAACCCCATTACCTGAAGTGAGAGCTTGTGGGATGTCGTCTTGGTCTCGAGATGGACACCACACAAAGGATGTCAGACCACTGCAAGCTGGAGTGTCTTCATGCAGGAGCCTGATCACCTCTCATCAGTGTGTCGGCATTGAAGTCCTTTTCTCCTCTGACTATCTCAGCAAGAGATAATGTATATATACCCAAAGTGGTACCCCCTGGGGATATATCTTGATGTGTCATGTCGGGCTAGGATGACAGAATATATGATCCTTTTACATAGTAATTATGCAGGAGATGGTAGGTCTGCTGTCCTGCTGTGATTCCAAGAATCCTCATGCATACTGAATGAGGCTTAGGCTTTTTGGAGAAAACCCCATGTCATCTTTGGACATTACCGTAACAAGGTAAAAGGTCATTACTAAGAACCGTTATGCAGTGTAATGGTAGGGGAGAATAAAGGCGAAATCTTGGTGATTCCCTGAGCCTATATTGGGGTACCTATATGGAACATAACATTATTTCTGAATGATTAAGGTACAGTGAGCTGGCAGAAGTTCCTTGAAATAGATACAATTTTGTGACTGAGCTGGGGAAGTTTCTTCAAAAATCGCATGAACAGTAACAATGAAAATTAACAAGAACAGGTCTTCTCGACTGTGTGCTGAAGAATTATCGAGCACGACTATGTGCGAGGGTAGGGTGGGAGTATGAAGTGGGGTGACATTCTTTTAAGACAAAATTGATTCCAGCTTCAAATTGAGGCCTAGTTAACATTAGACTACAAAACTCGCTTCTATACATCCTAGGAAACCCGTTTAAAAGGCAACATTGTATGTTCGAGTGTAAAATCATATTTTGCAAGTTGCCAATGTTGGACGAAAACATAAATGAATTATAATCCTCACTACTATTTTATGTAGTTTAGTAAACCTGGTTAAAGAGTGCTTTGCTGTGCATTAATAGCGAAGAGTCCACCCACTGCAGTGGAGGCTGATTTTGCTGATGTACAGCAGGATCAGCGGGCTGTGGCTGTCCTGTGATGAAGAAGGAGCCGGTGGAACAAGCCTGCAGCACTCCATTCCAACTGTGCAGCCTGTGGCTACAAACATGGGGTGACCCTGTTATTTTATGTTATGTTAAAGAAACTTTTAAAGCGCATGTACACCAGATGGATTAATGGAGCTGGAGTCCAATGGATACTACCGTTTAAGTGGATTAGTCATATGCTTGGCGGAACAGCCAGGTCTTCAGAAACTTCCTGAACTGAGTGCAGGAGGTCAGTAACCTAATGTCCAAAGGGAGATAATTCCAGAATTGGGGGGCGAAGACCCTAAATCTTAATCCCCCAAATTTCTTGCGTTTAAAGGATGGGATGACTAAAAGATTCAGATGGGAAGACCTAAGATCCCAAGAAGGGATGTAACGCTGAACCCGAGAGGATACAAACGCTGGGCTATTGCCATGAAGAACTTTGAAGGTGATGCAGCCCAGCTTAAATGCGCTGCATTTGGCTACCAGGAGCCAGTGTAATCCTTTCAATAACGGGGTAACATCGTGCCCTTAGGCTGGTGGTAAATTAGTCTGGCTGCCTGCTTTTGCAGCAGTTGCAATCGTTTTGATTGATATGCCAGAATGCCAATGTAGAGTGCGTTGGCATAGTCAATGTGGGAGATGACTAAGGCCAATACTACTGGCCTGGAACAGGTTATATATTTTCCTCAGCCAAGTTTTGTCAGAAATACCCTTTCAAAGGTGGGAAGGGAAATGGATCACTACCAAATATGGTGGGGATACAAGGACAGGGGAAAAGGCTTTCCTCATGGAGAACTCCTTACAGAGGGAATGCATTCTCAGAAATGGTTATTCTCCAACTAATCAGCCTGGAACCTGTGCATGGCACAGCTTTCCATGTGGCTTTCTTCAGGAGATCATGAATTTCAAACGGTAGGAAATCCACGCTCAGATGTAAATGCAAATATCCTAGTGCTGAGGTCCTATGTTTTGTGAATAATCAGGAACACCGTAGAATCAGGTAAAGCCAGATTGTAAGCAGGTGCATGAATTAAAATGATTAGAGAGGTAGTTCGCTATAAAGCTTCATACGTTTATTGCATGAGTGATTGCTACAGAACAGTGAAAGAAACCAAATTGAGAATGCCACAGAAATGGTTCATTTAACATTATCGGGTAGCCTCGTCCACCTGCTGGGTCTTGGTATTGTTTCTTTGAGTGCGGGCTGAAACTGGGAAAACAATACACAATTCCCCTACTTGTATTGCCACAGCTAAAAAAACATTTGTTTTCTTACACGTTCACACCTTCAAGATGGGTGTCATAATGAGGAGATGTAGCTGGGCACTAAGACCCTGCACACACTGTACCTTAGGGGACTGGCCACCAGACACCACTACCGGTTAGGAAGGAGCGAGGCAAGAACTGGGGACTAAGGGTTGGAACACAGAAGAGGTGCCTACATGAGTGGAGTGCTAGATGCAAATATAGAACCCATACACTCACCTGCCAGTCTCCCTGTGTCTTTATTTCAGGACCTGGGCTGTCGAACATGACATCTGGTGAAAAGGGTGGTGAGTCAGACCCAAGCGATGACAATCTGCATGCTCTGGTATGTCCACCTGCATCAGCGCGACTCCAGGAGCCCACTCTGGTTACCTCATGGCAAGCAGTAACAGAGCAACATCGGGAGCCCATCCCGAGTGCGCTGCAACAGTTCAGTGTTTACAACGATGTCGGGAGCCCACCCTGCTCATGTGCCTAGGACTGCCTCAACGCATGGTCTCTGGTGCCCACCCTGACCACACTGGAGCGAGGCCACTGCTGCATCCAAGCGATAAGCACTGCAGCGCTCTCTGCCCTGTTCATCGCTCCTATGTGTTGATAGCTCTGTACTAGCAAGAGCATCACCATCTAGGCGGCCATTTCTGAGTCAGGAAAACAGGCCTATGAGCTTTGAGGGTGCTCTGGTGGCTATTTTGAAGTCAGGCGTCATGATTGGTACTGAAGCTGCACCCTAGTAGCCAGAAAATTACGTCAAAAGACACTCTTTTGGATCCTTAACAAACATATCAGCAACAAGCACTACACACTACATCACGTACTACTTGCTACTGACCTGGCTGACGAACGCAATGAGAACATAATTCCGAGCACGATTTTCCAACGCCCTCTGCTCTATGATCTCTCTGACTCTCTGACTCTCAATCATAGGGTGCTCGGTGGAATGGATCAGGCATTTCAAACACTATCGCATGCCGCCTGCAAAAACGACATGGATGAAAAGGTCAGGGATCTTTTCCTAAACATTTCTATGTTATGTTATGTTAAAAGCACTTGTTAAGCGCACCTACACCAACCGGTTTCATGGCGCTGGAGTCAAAAGGAGAGGCTGCAGCAGCAAGGGAATTAACTAGTCATACGCCTGGGACAACAGCCAGGTCTTGAGCTGTGTCCTAAACTGTGCATAGGAAGTCACAGACCTCAGCTCTACAGGAAGCAAGTTCCAAAATTGCGGGGCCAAAACTGCAAATCTTAGTCCTCCGTACTTCTTGCGTTTGAATGGTGGAATAGGTGGGAAGAGCGCAGGTCCCGAGAAGGAGTATAGCACTGGATCCTGGAAGAGATGAATGCTGGACTATTACCAAAGAGGGCTTTGAAAATGGTGCATCCCAGCTTTAAAACACACCGTTTAGCCAATGTAGACTCTACATAAGCGGTGTAACGTGGGACTGTTTAGGCTGACAAAAAATCAGTCTGGCCGCTTGGTTTTGAACCAGCTGTAGGCGATGTAACTGATATGACAGAATACCAACATACAATGAATTGGCATATTCAACACGGGAGATTACCAGAGCTAGGATGACCAAGGACAGGGCTTAAGTGGTCAAGAATCTACTGATCTTTTGAATTCTTCACAATTGATAAAAAAAGCGGAGACCACTGAGCCAATCTGTGCTTTCATAGACAGACCAATACAATACAGATTACAATGCCCAGGCTCTTAGTAGAGCCTGCTGGGGATGAGGGATTTCCCAGGAGAGGAGGCCAAAAGTTGGAGTTCCATGGGTTGGCTGACCGACCCGTAAGGATTAGCTCAGTTTAATCAGGGTTCAATTTTAATTGGTTACTATTTATCCAATCACTGATGAAATTCAGGGTGGATTGAAAATTAGACACAGCAGCTGCAGATGAGTTGATATCAAAGACTAACTGAAGGTCGTCAGCGTAGTTGGAGGTTTCAAACTTTCTTTCTCTCAAGGAGCAAATCAAGGGGTGCACAGACAAAATATTGAGTTTTTTATATTGATATACAGAAATATCAAGTTGACAATATCGACAGTGTTAAATATCGATGTTCTGTATATCGATGTAAAGAATATCGATTTGAGGTGTTTAGGTAAAAATCGATGTAAGTAATATCGAAAGCAAAAATATCGGCATGTTAAAATATCGTTTTTGTATGTTTTATGAAATATTTTATAGTGAATGTTAAGTATTAAATGTGTTTAAAATGTGTATAATAATGTTTTATTTTTATATTGTTTTAGTAGCGGGATGTTGGGTTATAGGGGATAAGGGTGGGAAGTGTTTTAAAAACATTCACAAAAATATTTGGATAATATAAAAATTAATATAACATTTTTTATTTAAAATTTCAAAATTTAAATTAACATTTTGTAGTTGGATGTTGGGTTCATAGGGGATAGTGGTGGGGAGTATATTTTTACAATATAAAAAAAAGTCAATTTTAAAATTAAAAAAAAATATTTTTATGAATATTTTCGAAATTTAAAATAATAATTTGCAGTGTGATGTTGAGTTTTTAGGGGATATGGATTTCAGTATATGTTGCATTCTGTTTGTTTTTTAATAAAGCATATATAAATGGAATGCAAGTGTTATGATATTGCCCATGGATACTGTATAGTTGGTAGAATGGTTTGGGGCATATGGTGAATCCATGTTTGGCATTGTTGAAGTTTAGTTATATTGTTTGCTGTAGCAAGCATAATAATCCTTTTATCTTTATTTTTGTTGTCAAAGAAAATAAAAGGTTCATCATTGTGTGTTATATTAAGTTCTGGGGGAATTATAACATCCCCAACATTTTTAGTTGTAGATATTGTTTGTGTTGTAGATTTTTTGGTCCTAGCTATTGTTCTTTTAATAGAAGCAATTGATGTTAATTGACCTGTTGCTTCTCTGGGTAGTTTAGGTAACAGTTCTTTAAGTATAAAACTTAAAGGAAGTTGTGAGGTGCTACTTAATTCTTTAATATTCGCAAGGGTTGATCTCACTTCAATTTCAGAAATTTTGGCGGATTGTTATGCTCCCTCGTATATAATACAGTTGTTTCCCTGTTGGTAGCACATCCATAACATTTGCTAGAATAATATTTCGATCATTTCCAGTTCACTTTAAGGCCTGTTTGCTTCTCTTGGGTGTAGACGTACCCCATATAACACAATAAGAATTTCCCTTTCTGAGATGTTATAAATTGGGCATCTTCAGTCATTGTGAGGTGGAACAATCTATAAAAAATGTACTTGAAAGTATCTGTATAATAATGTTATACATGTTTATATGAATAGTAACAAATGTATTTTATTTTATATACTTACCAACTATTATTTAGTTGTAGTTGAATGGAGATGCTGTTTGTTTGAAGTGCTTTGTGAAATGAAAGTAAAGAATTTTTTATTTCATGTTTTACAATTTATATGTGGTGGTATTGGTGCTTGGGATAGAGTATAGTTTTATTAACGTTTTAGTTTCATTTTACAAACGTTTTTTAAAAAGTTTAAAAGTCTAAATGGGGTCATTTTGGCGGTTAGGACATCTTAGGTTTTGAGTTCCCTTTTAGTGAGATTTAACAAGTTATTTTTAGAATATACAAACGTTGTTAGTTAGCTGCTTTTGCAAGGTAAAATCATTTTTCAAGTTTTTGGAGTAATATCTGTTGTGGAAGTATAAAGAGATAAAATATATAAATTAGTAATTTTAGTTAGCAATTGAAATCTGTGTTACATTTTAATTTAACAGTTTATTTAGAAATGCTAATTTAATTACTTTTTCTTAGGTGTAGTAGGCTTGATTTTAGAGGTGTGTTTGAGAGTGGTGAAAATCCGGCAGAGTTTCTCTTTCCTTATTTATTTTTGCTTAAGGTGTAAAAGAAGATAGATGTTTTTGTTTATATAGGGGCCGATTCCGACTTTGGAGTAGAGTCAACCCCATTACCTGAAGTGAGAGCTTGTGGGATGTTGTCTTGGTCTCGAGATGGACACCACGCAAAGGATGTCAGACCACTGCAAGCTGGAGTGTCTTCATGCAGGAGCCTGAGCACCTCTCATCAGTGTGTCGGCATTGAAGTCCTTTTCTCCTCTGACTATCTCAGCAAGAGATAATGTATATATACCTAAAGTGGTACCCCCTGGGGATATACCTTGATGTGTCATGTCGGGCTAGGATGACAGAATATATGATCCTTTTACATAGTAATTATGCAGGAGATGGTAGGTCTGCTGTCCTGCTGTGATTCCAAGAATCCTCATGCATACTGAATGAGGCTTAGGCTTTTTGGAGAAAACCCCATGTCATCTTTGGACATTACCGTAACAAGGTAAAAGGTCATTACTAAGAACCGTTATGCAGTGTAATGGTAGGGGAGAATAAAGGTGAAAGCTTGGTGATTCCCTGAGCCTATATTGGGGTACCTATATGGAACATAACATTATTTCTGAATGATTAAGGTACAGTGAGCTGGCAGAAGTTCCTTGAAATAGATACAATTTTGTGACTGAGCTGGGGAAGTTTCTTCAAAAACCGCATGAACAGTAACAATGGAAATTAACAAGAACAGGTGTGCTCGACTGTGTGCTGCAGAATTATCGAGCACGACTATGTGCGAGGGTAGGGTGGGGGTATGAAGTGGGGTGACATTCTTTTAAGACAAAATTGATTCCAGCTTCAAATTGAGGCCTAGTTAACATTAGACTACAAAACTCGCTTCTATACATCCTAGGAAACCCGTTTAAAAGGCAACACGTATGTTCGAGTGTAAAATCATATTTTGCAAGTTGCCAATGTTGGACGAAAACATAAATGAATTATAATCCTCACTACTATTTTATGTAGTTTAGTAAACCTGGTTAAAGAGTGCTTTGCTGTGCATTAATAGCGAAGAGTCCACCCACTGCAGTGGATGCTGATTTTGCTGATGTACAGCAGGATCAGCGGGCTGTGGCTGTCCTGTGATGAAGAAGGAGCCGGTGGAACAAGCCTGCAGCACTCCATTCCAACTGTGCAGCCTGTGGCTACAAACATGGGGTGACCCTGTTATTTTATGTTATGTTAAAGAAACTTTTAAAGCGCACGTACACCAGATGGATTAATGGAGCTGGAGTCCAATGGATACTACCGTTTAAGTGGATTAGTCATATGCTTGGCCGAACAGCCACGTCTTCAGAAACTTCCTGAACTGAGTGCAGGAGGTCAGTAACCTAATGTCCAAAGGGAGATAATTCCAGAATTGGGGGGCGAAGACCCTAAATCTTAATCCCCCAAATTTCTTGCGTTTAAAGGATGGGATGACTAAAAGATTCAGATGGGAATACCTAAGATCCCAAGAAGGGATGTAACGCTGAACCCGAGAGGATACAAACACTGGGCTATTGCCATGAAGAACTTTAAAGGTGATGCAGCCCAGCTTAAATGCGCTGCATTTGGCTACCGGGAGCCAGTGTAATCCTTTCATTAACGGGGTAACATCGTGCCTTTAGGCTGGTGGTAGATTAGTCTGGCTGCCTGCTTTTGCACCAGTTGCAATCGTTTTGATTGATATGCCAGAATGCCAATGTAGAGTGCGTTGGCATAGTCAATGTGGGAGATGACTAAGGCCAATACTACTGGCCTGGAACAGGTTATATATTTTCCTCAGCCAAGTTTTGTCAGAAGTACCCTTTCAAAGGTGGGAAGGGAAATGGATCACTACCAAATATGGTGGGGATACAAGGACAGGGGAAACGGCTTTCCTCATGGAGAACTCCTTACAGAGGGAATGCATTCTCAGAAATGGTTATTCTCCAACTAATCAGCCTGGAACCTGTGCATGGCATGGCTTTCCATGTGGCTTTCTTCAGGAGATCATGAATTTCAAACGGTAGGAAATCCACGCTCAGATGTAAATGCAAATATCCTAGTGCTGAGGTCCTATGTTTTGTGAATATTCAGGAACACCGTAGAATCAGGTAAAGCCAGATTGTAAGCAGGTGCATGAATTAAAATGATTAGAGAGGTAGTTCGCTATAAAGCTTCATACGTTTATTGCATGACTGATTGCTACAGAACAGTGAAAAAAACCAAATTGAGAATGCCACAGAAATGGTTCATTTAACATTATCGGGTAGCCTTGTCCACCTGCTGGGTCTTGGTATTGTTTCTTTGAGTGCGGGCTGAAACTGGGAAAACAATACACAATTCCCCTACTTGTATTGCCACAGCTAAAAAAAACATTTGTTTTCTTACACGTTCACACCTTCAAGATGGGTGTCATAATGAGGAGATGTAGCTGGGCACTAAGACCCTGCACACACTGTACCTCAGGGGACTGGCCACCAGACACCACTACCGGTTAGGAAGGGGCGAGGCAAGAACTGGGGACTAAGGGTTGGAACACAGAAGAGGTGCCTACATGAGTGGAGTGCTAGCTGCAAATATAGAACCCATACACTCACCTGCCAGTCTCCCTGTGTCTTTATTTCAGGACCTGGGCTGTGGAACACGACATCTGGTGAAAAGGGTGGTGAGTCAGACCCAAGCGATGACAATCTGCATGCTCTGGTATGTCCACCTGCATCAGCGCGACTCCAGGAGCCCACCCTGGTTACCTCATGGCAAGCAGTAACAGCGCAACATCGGGAGCCCATCCCGAGTGCGCTCCAACAGTTCAGTGTTTACATCGATGTCGGGAGCCCACCCTGCTCATGTGCCAAGGACTGCCTCAAAGCATGGTCTCTGGAGCCCACCCTGACCACACTGGAGCGAGGCCACTGCTGCATCCAAGCGATAAGCACTGCAGCGCTCTCTGCCCTGTTCATCGCTCCTATGTGTTGATAGCTCTGTACTAGCAAGAGCATCACCATCTGGGCGGCCATTTCTGAGTCAGGAAAACAGGCCTATGAGCTTTGAGGGTGCTCAGGTTGCTATTTTGAAGTCAGGCGTCATGATTGGTACTGAAGCTGCACCCTAGTAGCCAGAAAATTACGTCAAGAGACACTCTTCTGGATCCTTAACAAACATATCAGCAACAAGCACTACACACTACATCACGTACTACTTGCTACTGACCTGGCTGACGAACGCAATGAGAACATAATTCCGAGCACGATCTTCCAACGCCCTCTGCTCTATGATCTCTCTGACTCTCAATCATAGGGTGCTCGGTGGAATGGATCAGGCATTTCAAACACTATCTGCATGCCGCCTGCAAAAACGACATGGATGAAAAGGTCAGGGATCTTTTCCTAAACATTTTTATGTTATGTTATGTTAAAAGCACTTGTTAAGCGCACCTACACCAACCGGTTTCATGGCGCTGGAGTCAAAAGGAGAGGCTGCAGCAGCAAGGGAATTAACTAGTCATACGCCTGGGACAACAGCCAGGTCTTGAGCTGTGTCCTAAACTGTGCATAGGAAGTCACAGACCTCAGCTCTACAGGAAGCAAGTTCCAAAATTGCGCGGCCAAAACTGCAAATCTTAGTCCACCGTACTTCTTGCGTTTGAATGGTGGAATAGGTGGGAAGAGCGCAGGTCCCGAGAAGGAGTATAGCACTGGATCCTGGAAGAGATGAATGCTGGACTATTACCAAAGAGGGCTTTGAAAAAGGTGCATCCCAGCTTTAAAACACACTGTTTAGCCAATGTAGACTCTTCATAAGCATTGTAACGTGGGACTGTTTGGGCTGACAAAAAGTCAGTCTGGCCGCTTGGTTTTGAACCAGCTGTAGGCGATGTAACTGATATGACAGAATACCAACATACAATGAATTGGCATATTCAACACGGGAGATTACCAGAGCTAGGATGACCAAGGACAGGGCTTAAGTGGTCAAGAATCTACTGATCTTTTGAATTCTTCACCATTGATAAAAAAAGCGGAGACCACTGAGCCAATCTGTGCTTTCATAGACAGACCAATACAATACAGATTACAATGCCCAGGCTCTTAGTAGAGCCTGCTGGGGATGAGGGATTTCCCAGGAGAGGAGGCCAAAAGTTGGAGTTCCATGGGTTGGCTGACCGACCCGTAAGGATTAGCTCAGTTTAATCAGGGTTCAATTTTAATTGGTTACTATTCATCCAATCACTGATGAAATTCAGGGTGGGTTGAAAATTAGACACAGCAGCTGCAGATGAGTTGATATCAAAGACTAACTGAAGGTCGTCAGCGTAGTTGGAGGTTTCGAACTTTCTTTCTCTCAAGGAGCAAATCAAGGGGTGCACAGACAAAATATCGAGTTTTTTATATTGATATACAGAAATATCAAGTTGACAATATCGACAGTGTTAAATATCGATGTTCTGTATATCGATGTAAAGAATATCGATTTGAGGTGTTTAGGTAAAAATCGATGTAAGTAATATCGAAAGCAAAAATATCGGCATGTTAAAATATCGTTTTTGTATGTTTTATGAAATATTTTATAGTGAATGTTAAGTATTAAATGTGTTTAAAATGTGTATAATAATGTTTTATTTTTATATTGTTTAGGAGCGGGATGTTGGGTTATAGGGGATAAGGGTGGGGAGTGTTTTAAAAACATTCACAAAAATATTTGGATAATATAAAAATTAATATAACATTTTTTATTTAAAATTTCGAAATTTAAATTAACATTTTGTAGTTGGATGTTGGGTTCATGTTGGGGAGTATATTTTTACAATATAAAAAAAAAAGTCAATTTTAAAATTAAAAAAAATTATTTTTATGAATATTTTCGAAATTTAAAATAATAATTTGCAGTGTGATGTTGGGTTTTTAGGGGATATGGATTTCAGTATATGTTGCATTCTGTTTGTTTTTTAATAAAGCATATATAAATGGAATGCAAGTGTTATGATATTGCCCATGGATACTATATAGTTGGTAGAATGGTTTGAGGCATATGGTGAATCCATGTTTGGCATTGTTGAAGTTCAGTTATATTGTTTGTTGTAGCAAGCATAATAATCCTTTTATCTTTATTTTTGTTGTCAAAGAAAATAAAAGGTTTATCATTGTGTGTTATACTAAGTTCTGGGGGAATTATAACATCCTCAACATTTTTAGTTGTAGATATTGTTTGTGTTGTAGATTTTTTGGTCCTGGCTATTGTTCTTTTAATAGAAGCAATTGATGTTAATTGACCTGTTTCTTCTCTGGGTAGTTTAGGTAACAGTTCTGTAAGTATAAAAATTATAGGAAGTTTTGAGGTGCTACTTAATTCTTTAATATTCGCAAGGGTTGATCTCACTTCAATTTCAGAAATTTTGGCGGATTGTTATGCTCCCTCATATATAATACAGTTGTTTCCCTGTTGGTAGCACATCCATAACATTTGCTAGAATAATATTTCGAACATTTCCAGTTCACTTTAAGGCCTGTTTGCTTCTCTTGGGTGTAGACGTACCCCATATAACACAATAGGAAATTCCCTTTCTGAGATGTTATAAATTGGGCATCTTCAGTCATTGTGAGGTGGGAAAATCTATAAAAAATGTACTTGAAAGTATCTGTATAATAATGTTATACATGTTTATATGAATAGTAACAAATGTATTTTATTTCATATACTTACCAACTATTATTTAGTTGTAGTTGAATGGAGATGCTGTTTGTTTGAAGTGCTTTGTGAAATGAAAGTAAATAATTTTTTATTTCATGTTTTACAATTTATATCTGGTGGTATTGTTGCTTAGGATAGAGTATAGTTTTATTAACGTTTTAGTTTCATTTTACAAACGTTTTTTAAAAAGTTTAAAAGTCTAAATGGGGTCATTTTGGCAGTTAGGACATCTTAGGTTTTGAGTTCCCTTTTAGTGAGATTTAACAAGTTATTTTTAGAATATACTAACGTTGTTAGTTTGCTGTTTTTGCAAGGTAAAATCATTTTTCAAGTTTTTGGAGTAATATCTGTTGTGGAAGTATAAAGAGATAAAATATATAAATTAGTAATTTTAGTTAGCAATTGAAATCTGTGTTACATTTTAATTTAACAGTTTATTTAGAAATGCTAATTTAATTACTTTTTCTTAGGTGTAGTAGGCTTGATTTTAGAGGTGTGTTTGAGAGTGGTGAGAATCCGGCAGAGTTTCTCTTTCCTTATTTATTTTTGCTTAAGGTGTAAAAGAAGATAGATGTTTTTGTTTATATAGGGGCCGATTCCGACTCTGGAGTAGAGTCAACCCCATTACCTGAAGTGAGAGCTTGTGGGATGTTGTCTTGGTCTCGAGATGGACACGATGCAAAGGATGTCAGACCACTGCAAGCTGGAGTGTCTTCATGCAGGAGCCTGAGCACCTCTCATCAGTGTGTCGGCATTGAAGTCCTTTTCTCCTCTGACTATCTCAGCAAGAGATAATGTATATATACCCAAAGTGGTACCCCCTGGGGATATACCTTGATGTGTCATGTCGGGCTAGGATGACAGAATATATGATCCTTTTACATAGTAATTATGCAGGAGATGGTAGGTCTGCTGTCCTGCTGTGATTCCAAGAATCCTCATGCATACTGAATGAGGCTTAGGCTTTTCGGAGAAAACCCCATGTCATCTTTGGACATTACCGTAACAAGGTAAAAGGTCATTACTAAGAACCGTTATGCAGTGTAATGGTAGGGGAGAATAAAGGTGAAAGCTTGGTGATTCCCTGAGCCTATATTGGGGTACCTATATAGAACATAACATTATTTCTGAATGATTAAGGTACAGTGAGCTGGCAGAAGTTCCTTGAAATAGATACAATTTTGTGACTGAGCTGGGGAAGTTTCTTCAAAAACCGCATGAACAGTAACAATGGAAATTAACAAGAACAGGTGTGCTCGACTGTGTGCTGCAGAATTATCGAGCACGACTATGTGCGAGGGTAGGGTGGGGGTATGAAGTGGGGTGACATTCTTTTAAGACAAAATTGATTCCGGCTTCAAAATGAGGCCTAGTTAACATTAGACTACAAAACTCGCTTCTATACATCCTAGGAAACCCGTTTAAAAGGCAACATCGTATGTTCAAGTGTAAAATCATATTTTGCAAGTTGCCAATGTTGGACGAAAACATAAATGAATTATAATCCTCACTACTATTTTATGTAGTTTAGTAAACCTGGTTAAAGAGTGCTTTGCTGTGCATTAACAGCGTAGAGTCCATCCACTGCAGTGGAGGCTGATTTTGCTGATGTACAGCAGGATCAGCGGGCTGTGGCTGTCCTGTGATGAAGAAGGAGCCGGTGGAACAAGCCTGCAGCACTCCATTCCAACTGTGCAGCCTGTGGCTACAAACATGGGGTTACCCTGTTATTTTATGTTATGTTAAAGAAACTTTTAAAGCGCACGTACACCAGATGGATTAATGGAGCTGGAGTCCAATGGATACTACCGTTTAAGTGGATTAGTCATATGCTTGGCGGAACAGCCAGGTCTTCAGAAATTTCCTGAACTGAGTGCAGGAGGTCAGTAACCTAATGTCCAAAGGGAGATAATTCCAGAATTGGGGGCGAAGACCCTAAATCTTAATCCCCCAAATTTCTTGCGTTTAAAGGATGGGATGACTAAAAGATTTAGATGGGAAGACCTAAGATCTCAAGAAGGGATGTAACGCTGAACCAGAGAGGATACAAACACTGGGCTATTACCATGAAGAACTTTAAAGGTGATGCAGCCCAGCTTAAATGCGCTGCATTTGGCTACCGGGAGCCAGTGTAATCCTTTCATTAACGGGGTAACATCGTGCCCTTAGGCTGGTGGTAAATTAGTCTGGCTGCCTGCTTTTGCAGCAGTTGCAATCGTTTTGATTGATATGCCAGAATGCCAATGTAGAGTGCGTTGGCATAGTCAATGTGGGAGATGACTAAGGCCAATACTACTGGCCTGGAACAGGTTATATATTTTCCTCAGCCAAGTTTTGTCAGAAATACCCTTTCAAAGGTGGGAAGGGAAATGGATCACTACCAAATATGGTGGGGATACAAGGACAGGGGAAAAGGCTTTCCTCATGGAGAACTCCTTACAGAGGGAATGCATTCTCAGAAATGGTTATTCTCCAACTAATCAGCCTGGAACCTGTGCATGGCACGGCTTTCCATGTGGCTTTCTTCAGGAGATCATGAATTTCAAACGGTAGGAAATCCACGCTCAGATGTAAATGCAAATATCCTAGTGCTGAGGTCCTATGTTTTGTGAATAATCAGGAACACCGTAGAATCAGGTAAAGCCAGATTGTAAGCAGTTGCATGAAATAAAATGATTAGAGAGGTAGTTCTCTATAAAGCTTCATATGTTTATTGCATGACTGATTGCTACAGAACTGTGAAAAAAACCAAATTGAGAATGCCACAGAAATGGTTCATTTAACATTATCAGGTAGCCTCGTCCACCTGCTGGGTCTTCGTATTGTTTCTTTGAGTGCGGGCTGAAACTGGGAAAACAATACACAATTCCCCTACTTGTATTGCCACAGCTAAAAAAACATTTGTTTTCTTACACGTTCACACCTTCAAGATGGGTGTCATAATGAGGAGATGTAGCTGGGCGAGAAGACCCTGCACACACTGTACCTCAGGGGACTGGCCACTAGACACCACTACCGGTTAGGAAGGGGCGAGGCAAGAACTGGGGACTAAGGGTTGGAACACAGAAGAGGTGCCTACATGAGTGGAGTGCTAGCTGCAAATATAGAACCCATAAACTCACCTGCCAGTCTCCCTGTGTCTTTATTTCAGGACCTGGGCTGTGGAACATGACATCTGGTGAAAAGGGTGGTGAGTCAGACCCAAGCGATGACAATCTGCATGCTCTGGTATGTCCACCTGCATCAGCGCGACTCCAGGAGCCCACCCTGGTTACCTCATGGCAAGCAGTAACAGCGCAACATCGGGAGCCCATCCCGAGTGCGCTGCAACAGTTCAGTGTTTACAACGATGTCGGGAGCCCACCCTGCTCATGTGCCTAGGACTGCCTCAAAGCATGGTCTCTGGAGCCCACACTGACCACACTGGAGCGAGGCCACTGCTGCATCCAAGCGATAAGGACTGCAGCGCTCTCTGCCCGGTTCATCGCTCCTATGTGTTGATAGCTCTCTACTAGCAAGAGCATCACCATCTGGGCGGCCATTTCTGAGTCAGGAAAACAGGCCTATGAGCTTTGAGGGTGCTCTGGTGGCTATTTTGAAGTCAGGCGTCATGATTGGTACTGAAGCTGCACCCTAGTAGCCAGAAAATTACGTCAAGAGACACTCTTCTGGATCCTTAACAAACATATCAGCAGCAAGCACTACACACTACATCACGTACTACTTGCTACTGACCTGGCTGACGAACGCAATGAGAACATAATTCCGAGCACGATCTTCCAACGCCCTCTGCTCTATGATCTCTCTGACTCTCTGACTCTCTGACTCTCAATCATAGGGTGCTCGGTGGAATGGATCAGGCATTTCAAACACTATCTGCATGCCGCCTGCAAAAACGACATGGATGAAAAGGTCAGGGATCTTTTCCTAATCATTTTTATGTTATGTTATGTTAAAAGCACTTGTTAAGCGCACCTACACCAACCGGTTTCATGGCGCTGGAGTCAAAAGGAGAGGCTGCAGCAGCAAGGGAATTAACTAGTCATACGCCTGGGACAACAGCCAGGTCTTGAGCTGTGTCCTAAACTGTGCATAGGAAGTCACAGACCTCAGCTCTACAGGAAGCAAGTTCCAAAATTGCGGGGCCAAAACTGCAAATCTTAGTCCTCCGTACTTCTTGCGTTTGAATGGTGGAATAGGTGGGAAGAGCGCAGGTCCCGAGAAGGAGTATAGCACTGGATCCTGGAAGAGATGAATGCTGGACTATTACCAAAGAGGGCTTTGAAAATGGTGCATCCCAGCTTGAAAACACACCGTTTAGCCAATGTAGACTCTTCATAAGCGGTGTAACGTGGGACTGTTTGGGCTGACAAAAAATCAGTCTGGCCGCTTGGTTTTGAACCAGCTGTAGGCGATGTAACTGATATGACAGAATACCAACATACAATGAATTGGCATAATCAACACGGCAGATTACCAGAGCTAGGATGACCAAGGACAGGGCTTAAGTGGTCAAGAATCTACTGATCTTTTGAATTCTTCACAATTGATAAAAAAAGCGGAGACCACTGAGCCAATCTGTGCTTTCATAGACAGACCAATACAATACAGATTACAATGCCCAGGCTCTTAGTAGAGCCTGCTGGGGATGAGGGATTTCCCAGGAGAGGAGGCCAAAAGTTGGAGTTCCATGGGTTGGCTGACCGACCCATAAGGATTAGCTCAGTTTAATCAGGGTTCAATTTTAATTGGTTACTATTCATCCAATCACTGATGAAATTCAGGGTGGATTGAAAATTAGACACAGCAGCTGCAGATGAGTTGATATCAAAGACTAACTGAAGGTCGTCAGCGTAGTTGGAGGTTTCGAACTTTCTTTCTCTCAAGGAGCAAATCAAGGGGTGCACAGACAAAATATCTAGTTTTTTATATTGATATACAGAAATATCAAGTTGACAATATTGACAGTGTTAAATATCGATGTTCTGTATATCGATGTAAAGAATATCGATTTGAGGAGTTTAGGTAAAAATCGATGTAAGTAATATCGAAAGCAAAAATATCGGCATGTTAAAATATCGTTTTTGCATGTTTTATGAAATATTTTATAGTGAATGTTAAGTATTAAATGTGTTTAAAATGTTTATAATAATGTTTTATTTTTATATTGTTTTAGGAGCGGGATGTTGGATTATAGGGGATAAGGGTGGGGAGTGTTTTACAAACATTCACAAAAATATTTGGATAATATAAAAATGAATATAACATTTTTTATTTAAATTTCGAAATTTAAATTAACATTTTGTAGTTGGATGTTGGGTTCACAGGGGATAATGGTGGGGAGTATATTTTTACAATATAAAAAAAAGTCAATTTTAAAATTTTAAAAAATGATTTTTATGAATATTTTCGAAATTTAAAATGATAATTTGCAGTGTGATGTTGAGTTTTTAGGGGATATGGATTTCAGTATAAGTTGCATTCTGTTTGTTTTTTAATAAAGCATATATAAATGGAATGCATGTGTTATGATATTGCCCATGGATACTGTATAGTTGGTAGAATGGTTTGGGGCATATGGTGAATCCATGTTTGGCATTGTTGAAGTTTAGTTATATTGTTTGCTGTAGCAAGCATAATAATCCTTTTATCTTTATTTTTGTTGTCAAAGAAAATAAAAGGTTCATCATTGTGTGTTATACTAAGTTCTGTGGGAATTATAACATCCTCAACATTTTTAGTTGTAGATATTGTTTGTGTTGTAGATTTTTTGGTCCTAGCTATTGTTCTTTTAATAGAAGCAATTGATGTTAATTGACCTGTTGCTTCTCTGGGTAGTTTAGGTAACAGTTCTTTAAGTATAAAACTTATAGGAAGTTGTGAGGTGCTACTTAATTCTTTAATATTCGCAAGGGTTGATCTCACTTCAATTTCAGAAATTTTGGCGGATTGTTATGCTCCCTCGTATATAATACAGTTGTTTCCCCGTTGGTAGCACATCCATAACATTTGCTAGAATAATATTTCGAACATTTCCAGGTCACTTTAAGGCCTGTTTGCTTCTCTTGGGTGTAGACGTACCCCATATAACACAATAAGAATTTCCCTTTCTGAGATGTTATAAATTGGGCATCTTCAGTCATTGTGAGGTGGGAAAATCTATAAAAAATGTACATGAAAGTATCTGTATAATAATGTTATACATGTTTATATGAATAGTAACAAATGTATTTTATTTTATATACTTACCAACTATTATTTAGTTGTAGTTGAATGGAGATGCTGTTTGTTTGAAGTGCTTTGTGAAATGAAAGTAAAGAATTTTTTATTTCATGTTTTACAATTTATATGTGGTGGTATTGGTGCTTAGGATAGAGTATAGTTTTATTAACGTTTTAGTTTCATTTTACAAACGTTTTTTAAAAAGTTTAAAAGTCTAAATGGGGTCATTTTGGCGGTTAGGACATCTTAGGTTTTGAGTTCCCTTTTAGTGAGATTTAACAAGTTATTTTTAGAATATACTAACTTTGTTAGTTAGCTGTTTTTGCAAGGTAAAATCATTTTTCAAGTTTTTGGAGTAATATCTGTTGTGGAAGTATAAAGAGATAAAATATATAAATTAGTAATTTTAGTTAGCAATTGAAATCTGTGTTACATTTTAATTTAACAGTTTATTTAGAAATGCTAATTTAATTACTTTTTCTTAGGTGTAGTAGGCTTGATTTTAGAGGTGTGTTTGAGAGTGGTGAAAATCCGGCAGAGTTTCTCTTTCCTTATTTATTTTTGTTTAAGGTGTAAAAGAAGATAGATGTTTTTGTTTATATAGGGGCCGATTCCGATTCGGGAAAGGAATCCGTACGACGATTCGTATTCGTAGCCGTTTCCGTACGAATTGTACAAATCGGTCCGAGTCGCGTAGTACGATCCGTTGTTAAAAAATACATCCAAATCTTTGAGAACCATATGAAAAGTAAGCGAAAATGCGTACGATACGTACTCGGAAAGTGAAACGTTCAATTCGTAAACATGCTGTACGACCCGACAAGTACGATTTAGACCGGGGACCGAGAACGCGATTCGTACGGGAAAACATTGCGTATGAGCGAGCCACACATTCAAATACGAAACGAACCCCCCATTAACGAAGCGCACGCAAATCCCGTAAATACGTCGTGTATGAGCGAGCCACTAAATCAAATACGAAACGAACCCCCCTGAACCAAGCGCACCAACAACTGCACACATCCACCTTCACACATACCCCCAATCACATTCAGACCCACACTCTCCCCTTCACATTCAGACCCACACACCCACATCCATACACACCGTCACCCCCAATCACATTCACCCCACACCATGTCCGCACAGAAGAATCCAAAGTTCACAAAGGAGGAGATGGAGATCCTTGTAGATTAAGTCATCAGAGTCGAGCCACAGCTGTTTGGCACATTGGTCAGATGGACCAGCATAAATGAGAAAACACGCCTGTGGGAGAGGATCGTCAATAGGGTCAATGCTGTTGCACCCATCAGGCACACCAGGAGGGATTGCCAGGCCAGGTGGTACGATCTGCGGAGGACGGTGAAGCGGAAGATGGACGAGGACTACGCCCAGAGCCAGCACACTGGAGGTGGTGGTCCCCGCAGACCAGTACAGTACCATCCCTGGGAGGAGAAGGTCATGCCCTGCTACCACCGGTGGGAGTACATGGAATTGAAGGAGTCGTGGAGCCTGGTGAGTATACAAACAACTCATGTAACATAGGGGTAATGGCATCCACACCCCAAGTACAAGAAATGCCCACAACAACCCCCAAGCGCCCCTCGCCCACAACTACAGGAAAAAACAACGCTAATGCCACTAACATGTGTATGCCCCATAGACAAACCAAGGCCATGCTATGTCCTACGCTACAGGAAGCACAGACCCAAGAATGGACGTCCGGTATGCTGGGAGGGTGAGCGTCACAAAATGCATCGTGGGACTCCAAATCAGGCCCAATCACATGGGTGTCCGCAGGAGGGGGCAAGGGTGGCTCTTGGCCCCCCTGGGTCGCCAGTGTGTCTGGTGTGGGCCCAGTCATGGCTGGCCCTAGTTCATCATGCTTTTGAAATGGTGCTATTGTTCCAGGTTGCAGCACCCTCCATTGTGTGGGAAGGGTACAAGGGGGTTGCCGAGAATTGTGCAAGGTAGAGGGGATGAGGGTGCAAGGGGGAGGGCCAGAAGGCTGCAAGGGGGAGGGCGAGAAGGGTGCAAGGTGGAGGGCCAGAAGGGTGCAAGGCAGAGGGTGAGAAGGGTGCAAGGGGGAGGGGAGGAGGGTGCAAGGGGGATGGTGATGAAGCCACAAATGTGGCCACCCCTATCAACATTTCTGAGTACGCCCATGGCCAATTGCACTCATCCCATATGGCCCAGGTACACACCCATGCACCATGCTCAATGCACAGGGAGTGGGAAAGTACTGACAAGATAGCTGACACTGGGCCCTGGTGTAGGCAGCACAAGGCCCTCCTGTGACTAGTGCAAACACTAACACCAGGACAACAAGGTCAGATATCTTCGACAGGAACTCACAACCACTGTCATGGCAGCATGCTCCATGGGGGGACAGCCACACCATGAGGGACGCCCAGTTCCAAATCCGACTCCAACTACCAGCACGGCCTGTCACACACCAGAAGTAGGTGTACTGGTCCGGGGGGGTGGGGTGGCCGGTGGGTGGCCTTCACGGCGCAGCAACACCTCCCAAAAGTGGCTGAGTGAAATCTTAAATATTTCACTCAGTCACTTTTATGCACATGCTGCCTCAAAACCCTGTGCGTGCTTGAAGCAGGCGTAAGGATTGATGCAGCATTGTGCAGATAGGGCCACACAGAGCATTGCTGGATCTGCGTTGCACCGGCGACACAACTCCAGCAATGTGCCACTTCTATGGCACAGATGCGTGACGCAGCTGCGCCGTTTTTCCACCATGGTGATCCACAGTGTAAATGTGTTTCATCCATGCTGGCATAGCTGTGGTGCACAATGACTGACAAATCCCTGCTGACATGCATGGCTGTGCCAGTCATTGTAAATAGTCACTCACATGTCAATGACTCCTGAGCACAGATCAATCTGACCCCACAACATACCCATCCACAAGTGAAAATTGAGAAAAATCCTAAGCATTGACAACTACCAGGTGGAACAGTGCCAACGACAATGTATATGAAAATTGGATGTTGCATTAAATGACATTAGCATTGTCTGTCTCTCACACCCACAGGGCAACATGCTGAATCTACCCCAAACGAGGGAGGAGATGAATCACAGTCCCAGGTTACGCAGGACCCTGATCCCACCCGCCTCTCACCACTTCATGGATGACCCCGATCAATCTGGCACCTCTGGAGCCCAAACCCGTGCAGCAGCTGGATCAGGGACATCTGCGCCAAAGACCACACCCATTCCTGTCACATCCCAGCAGACATCTCGGAGCCCTGCCCACACTCCACAACTGAGCCAGTCTGACAATGAGGGACAAGGTTCGCCGGGCACCCAGGAGGTGGCAGACAACACCACCACTGCCATCCCTCAGGGGTCCCGTCGACCCGATGTGCCCACAATGGCAGGCCAGGCTTGTGTGGGCAGGGGTGGTGGGAGTGGCACCAGGCGGAGGCGAGTACCTGACCAGCCAGCTGCAGGGCCCGGTATGTCTGAACTACGAAACATCATGGAGACATACCGGCGGGACACCAGGGAGTTCATTTAGGTAGTGGGGACCCTCACAGAAATCAAAAACCTGTAGGCCGAGCAACATGCCAGTCAAAGAAAACACCAAGGATGGATGGAGGCATGAATGGATGAGCTCTTGGCAGTGCAGAGGGACATAAGCCATTCACTCTGTCGGATCGCTGACAACATGCAGCACCCTCCCTGTGTCACCAGGCAAGAAACATTGAGGCGAAGACCACCAACAGGCACAGGGAGGGAGGAGGAGGAATCGTTCAAAGGAGCGTCCCATGCATCGTCAAGGCCTGCATATGACAGTCCCCCAAGGAAGGTGGGTCGTCCACGAGAAAAGACAGTGAGAGGCAGTGAGCCATGCGCATCTCCCAGGTCACCTGGTCTGGCATCTTGCCTCTGTGTGCAACAGCATCACCTTATTGACTGTCCTACTCTCCCACATGGACTTGCTGGTTGCAGTCTGAACAATGATGCCAAGCCATGTGGTCTGGACTCTGTTGACTCAAACTGCAAGGCATCACATCTCCCTCTGTGAACTTTGGATTCCCAGCATTTTTGTACAGCACCTAGCGCTTACTCACGTTTCCCGCACAAGATCGATAAATAAACAAAACAAACACAATAGATTTTGATGTTGCAGTCTTTTTACATGAGTCAACAACATACATGTGGGGAAATGTCAAAGTATGCCAGAGTGTGGAACAAACTCAAGCCATCAATACACTGGGATCTGAGTCCGGTTGAGGACACACATAGGTCACAATGTATCATCAAATACATACATGGACCGCAATAGTCACCCGTGATGGTTTCAATCTGCTGATGGGGGACAGACGGTTTTGGAAGAGTTTCATGAAGGTGTAGAGGTCATGACTCATGTGGAGGTGCCCAGGGAGGGAGTACCAGGTCTGTTTGGTGATGTGGGAAAACTATCTCCCGCATGCAGTTGTACTGTGGATGTGATGACTGGTGCCCAGGGCAAGGGTGGCTGGACGGAGTTGGGGCAACGGGGTGTTGGATAGGAGACATCCATGTTCGTCTTTGGGGCTCGGGTAGTGGAGTGCCTACTGAGTGTGGCTGAGGAGTATGAAGGTGATCCTGCAGTTGACAGTGAGACTGTTGTAGGTATCTCAGGTGGATGGTCATGTGGCTGTGGCAGGAGATGTTGAGGATGAGGTATGCGCATGCACCCTGGAAGTGCACAAGTCCTCCTGGAGTCTGTCTGTTGTTCCTGCGTAGAGGGTGTTGCCGTAGTTTATCCGGCTGGTGTCGTGTACCTGGGTGACTGTCTGTCTTGACTAGGAGTGGATCTATCTGAAGATCATTTGCAGCATGCGGACGGACTTGCAGCATGAGGTAGTGATGGTGTTGACTTGCATGGTCATTGTGAGCGAGGAGTGTACGATGAGCACCTGCTTGCGTGCGTGGCCACTGTGTGCTTGTGCGCTGACCAGGCCGGTGTGACACAAGGAGTTGTCCCAGCCGTAAGGGGACATTCCTCAGATGATGAGCTTAGTCTTGTCCAAGTCCAGCCTCATGTGGCTGATGTTCACCCATTTGTCAACGCATCTCATGCCTACTTAAATGTTGGATCTGGGAGTGGCTGGGTCTTTGGTGAGGGTGAGGAGCTGCTGGGTGTCAATGGCATGGGACATGATGATGAGGTCGTGTGCGCATGTGATGTTGGAGAGGGGGGTAATGGTGACATTGTAGAGTGTCACGCTGAGAGATGAGGCCTGGGGCATGGGCCTGATGAGCCCAGTATACTACGTGACGAAGGGGGGATGCGGACTCCCTGGGCCTTGCTGGGGAGGTACTTGGCGATTTCATCCTCGGTCTTCCTATGGATCCCAGTGTTGGAGATGTGTGGTCTGACAGTGTGGTAGCACATGGTGTTGAATGCCGTTAAGCAGTCGATCGGGTGAGGGTGATGGTCTCACCATTGTTGAGGAGGGTCCAAGATGTTGTTGGTGGTGGCAATGAGGGCTTTTGCAGTGGGATGATTACTGTGGAATATGGTCTGGGGCGGGTTGCCTGGAAATGTTTGCTTGGAGGGAGATGGTCAGTTGCTCCTTGACTGCAACTGACCATCACCCTGCTTGCTGGGTAGGCAAGCAGGGTGATGTTCCAGGACATCCTGCGGTACTGACGTCCTTTGTCAAAGAAGGGCCTGGGTTTCTGCATGCCTCCAGCTCCCATGGAAAGTGGCATACTCAAAGGAGACATTAATGACATGCCGGATGTGGCTTTCAAGGATGGTGTGTGCTGTGTTTGAGATGTTGTGTGGGAAGGCTCCTGATGGAGAGCTGGAGTGGATGGTGTACATGAGCCGGGATGGTGTCTTTGCTGCTGACCGGAGTCCAGGACCTGAGGGGGGTATGTCCTGTGGAAAATAGCGCTGTCTGCCTCTGTGTGGTGAGGCTTTCATGTACGTCCACGAGCTTGGAGTGGTAGTAAGTTGCAAGGGACCCCTTCACCTTGCAGGGGTGGGATGTCTTTTGGATGGAGAGCTGGGGTTAGATAGCTCACTCACAATGCAGATGAGGTCATTCATGTTGTGTGTGCTGGTACCTAGGCCATACCTGAAGGTTGTCCTCTTGTCCGTGCTGATGATTTGTTTTTTTTACAAGGTTTGAACATGAGTCCGGCTAGACCTGTATGAGTCGAGTAGGTCTGCCTTATCCCTGGTGGCTTAACTGTTGTTGTGCTTCACAGGAAAGTCCACCAATGTGGCAAGAGTGTTGGATCAGTCGCTGATCCAGTGTGTGCGGTTGCAGGGTGTGACGGTGTAGTTGGTTGAAGTGTCCTGTATGAGGGTGCCACACAGCTCATTTGCGTTGACTCAGGTCAAGCTTTTTTGGTGGATCTGTAGCGGAGTGTGATGCAGTGTGTTGTTTTTAGGACAACTGGATGCAAATGTTGATGTACCGATGCAGGATGATGGTGTGGTTGTCCTCCAGCCAGGATTTGCTGTATCCCTGACCCATGTAGTCTGTGTAGGTGAGGGCCTGCATGCTGATGTAATTGTCCAATGTCTGAGGACCAATCAGTAAAGCCGTTTCCCAGCTCTGTGGTCTCAGATTTTGCCACATTTTCATAGGAAGCCTCTCTGCTCGGATTGCAGATGTGTAAATCCGGTTCCCCTACTGATCCCTTGCCCGCCAATCAATACAACATCCTTTCTAAGATTCACAATCACCATTTAAACGCCATCTGGAACCTTTCCCCCAGATTGTGCTCTAATTGGGATGAATGGAAACACACGTTCCTCCTGCCCATCTTAAGGAGAGCCAATGCAGATCCTGAATCTCCTTGCAATCATAGACCTAACTCTCATTTACCAGCTCTGGCCAAGATTTCAGTGAATGTATTCTTGCAGCAACTGATGGCCTTTGTTGAAGATAATAGCCTCCTTCACGACTCACAATAAAGCTTCCATCCCTGCTATAGTACGGAGTTGGCCCTTATTGAAATGGCACACTCTATACGCTGGGCGGACCACGGAGGTTCCAAGGTGGTGTTGGTGCTGTTAGACTTGTCTACAGCATTTGACACCGTCGACCATCCCATTCTACAACATTCTAGAAACTTTCTTCTCCCAGAAGATCCAGACTATCTATTCTTCTTTTGCCATGGATAGAGTTGACGCGGATGTTGCCACTATAGCAAGCCCTAATACTTTAGCCCCTTGTATGCTAGACAAATTCACTCTCTTAGATTCCACCTCCTTAGATAAAATAACTCCTAAAGTCGTCTCAGGATCCCCTAGTGACCCAGCACCCCCTCAGTTTCTTGCCATGGTCATTGATGTTATCCGCCCAGTCATCCTCGAAGTTCTCAACTCCTCTATCATCTCGAGCACTGTCCCCACAGCGTGGAAAAGTGCAATGGTCAAAGCCCTTTTAAAAAAAACACTCTAGACCAAAATAATCTAGCTAACTTCCGTCCCATCTCCTTATTACCTTGGATGAGTAAACTGCTAGAAAAGCACATTAATAATATCTTAGTAGATTATTTAGAATCTAATAATCTGCTGTGCACCTCCCAGACGGGATTCCGCCCCCAACACGGAACTGAAACAGCCTTGCTAGCAGTGACTGAAGAAACAAGATCTGTGCTAGACCGGGGAGGGAAAGCAGCCATCATATTATTAGACCTCAGCGCCGCGTTCGACACGGTTAACCATGCCATTTTATTACATCGATTGAAGAGCATGGGAGTGTCGGGCGCGGCCCTGGCATGGCTAACTTCCTTCCTGGACGAGCGCTTCTTCCAGGTGTTTGAGGGGGAGGTAGTATCCACCAAGCAGCCACTCAACTGTGGGGTCCCTCAGGGCTCTGCCCTGAGCCCCACACTTTTTAATGCTTAAATGAGGCCTTTAGCGGAGATAGTCCATCCCTTTGGCGTTCGTATTGTCACCTACGCAGACGACACTCAGTTGGTGGTCTCATTGGACCACACTGAGGGGTCGTCTAGCACACTGGGCCCCTGTTTAGAGGCAGTGGCTAAATGGATGGAATCCTCCTGCCTCAGACTAAATGGGGAGAAGACAGAAATCATGCTACTGGGCAACCCTTCACCGACTACCTTGGCTTCCATTTGGCCCACGTGTCTAGGTTCCCCTCCCCCCCCCCAAACCTCAGATAAAGAGCCTGGGAGTTTGGCTTGACAAATCTCTGGACTTCACCTTCCAGGACACTAAAACTGCATCCACCTGTTTTGGGCTAATGAGAATGCTCCGGAAAGTGCTCCCTCTGCTTCCGTTCCAGGCGAGGAGAGTCATGGTTCAGTCCCTGATACTCTCCCGCCTGGATTACGGCAATGCTCTCTATCTAGGAGCCCCGGTGGCAGCGGTCAACAAACTCCAGGTCACCCAAAACTGTGCGGCCCGACTGCTCTTTAATATTCCACGCTGGCAGTCGGCCAAACATGCGCTAAAGAAGCTACATTGGCTTCCTGTGGCTGCCAGGGTACAATTCAAAGCCATGTGCCTTGTTCAAAAAGCCATTCATAGAACAGGCCCAGCCATCATGTACCCCTTAGCTACTCCCTACCTCCCCCTCAGAGTGCTTCGCTCCAGCTCATTGCATCTAGCCACCACGACTAAAATAAACAAAGCTCACTGGGGCGGTCGCTCATTCTCACACAATGCTGCGAGAATATGGAATTCCCTCCCACTTGACCTTAGAGAGAACAACAACCGGATGGCATTCAGGAGGTCCCTAAAAACTCACTTGTTTGGAAGAGCGTGTTAATTACCCCAGCCTACCGTCTTGGAATTCAGTTAAAGCGCTGCGAGGCCTTCGGGTAGTCCATGCGCTATACAAATATAATTTTTCATTTCATTCTTCAGAACCGCCTTAAGACCATAGGCGTGGGGGGCTCAGTGCTGAACTGGATATTGACCTTACTATCTGACCGCACACAGCAGGTCCGGACCTATCCATTCATCGCCCTAGTCACACCACTGAAGTGGGGCGTGCCGCAGGGCTCTGCTCTGAGCCCTCTGACTTTTAATATTTACTTAACCCCACTGGCTGAATCGATTGCCATGTCTGAAGTCAAAATCATATTACATACTGATAATCTTCTGCTTCTATTCACCTTAAATGCTGTGTGTGCGGCAAATTTTGACCCACTCAAAAATTGACTCTACATTTTTGCTGCCTGGATGGACCACAATTTCGTGAAACTTAATCCAGATAACACCTAGGTCCTATTTTATTAACCAACCTTCTCCCCACTCTTCTAATCTGTGGTGGCCAGAGTAACTGGCCATTGCTCCGGCACACAAGGACTTGGTGAGAAATCTGGGAGTTAGATGGGACAATCAGCTTTCCCTTGCCACACAGGTACAAGAGGCGCGTGCCGCTTGTTTTGGCAAGATCTAAATCTTCAAGAGATTTATTAACTATCTGCACAATGTAACCTGGAAAACGGTGGTTCACGCACTGATCACCTCTCATTTAGACTACGCGAAAGGCTCATATGTGGGTCTCACATTAGACTTGCTCCTTATACTGCAGACGGTCCAAAACGCTGCTGCCCGCCTGGTATGTGGAGTGCCACTTTGACAACATATCTCCCCGTATCCTAGACTACTCCATTGGCTGCTCATGGCTACACGAATAGATTTCAATGTGCTGACACTCGTCTTCAGGGCAGGACAAGGCCGTTGTCCGGTCTACCTTAGGAGGAGCCTCTGTCCCTATTGTCAATCACGATCTCTACGTTCCAATGACAAGCACTTGCTCATTGGTCCTTGGTTTGCAAAACCTAGATCAGGAGGTGAAACCTCTCAGGTAGGAACCACCCAATGTTGGACTAAGCTACCTCTTCCGCTGCATATGATTCTGTCTGAATGTGAGTCTTGCAAAGCCTTCAACACCTGGCTATTTAGCCTGCTTGATTAGTTGCTCCTCTGTATGCTGCCTCATTTTCTGCCCACTACAGCGCTGGGAAACCCCGTTGGGTTAGATGTGCGCTCAATAAATGACTATTAATATAATTGTCGATGGCTTAGTAGAATTATGGGTGTAGGCCTGGAGATCTGTAGATGATAATTAGACTGAGGGTGGTCAGGGGGTTGGTGCTAAACCTGAAGTGCAGATTTTAGACAATGCTGAGTGTGTCCTTGGTGTTGTATGTTACTCTGAGGGTGTACTTTGGAAAGAATTGCAATTCATCCTCCTAGATTGTTGGTGCGATCCCTGCGGGTGATCTCGTATCCGTCTGTGATGGCAATGTTGAAGTAGTGTGCTGAGGATGCGTTCAACCAGGTTACTGTAATGAAGGCGATGTGTGGGGCTGTTGTGTTGATGAGGTAACAGAGTCCAATGGCGTGCTGGTCGATGTAGCTGGTTGCAGTTGTAGGCACATGACCTGGTTGTACGGACATGGTCTGTTATGCGGGGCAGCGCGGTGTTGGCTGTAGGAGTTGCACAAACAGCCTGCGAAGCTGTCATGGGTGCGCTTAGGTGTTGCCTGATAGCAGGTGGCTGATTGTCTGGTGTTCACTGTTTGGAGGGTGGCTGGAGCATGACTCTGTTGTGTTACCTGCGTCATGGAAGGACCAGAGGGTCTTGCAATGTGCACGTTGGAGGCGCTGACGGTCTTGCCTTTGGCACCGAGATGGCGCAACAGTGGCACTGACAAGCTGCTGCCTGCATTAAGAATGGGTGGAGGGAGGGAGGAGCATCTGGGAGGCATGTGTGTTGCAGAATCAAGGCACTCGGATTGCCTTGCCGCAGGGGAGGCAGCAGCAGGAATGAGGGAACACATGACGGCGGAAGGGGTGAGACACCATGCAAAAACTAGCACACAGAGGCAAGGTGGTTTGAAAGGCACAATGTAACAGGTGTATGGAAAGGAAGGAGAGTCTGGTTACTCATGGGTCATTGAAAGAAAATGGAAGAACTATCACCAAATATGACGGGCACAGGATCAGGCACCGAAAGGCCAAGCTGCACACAGGACACACAGCGTCAGCAGGTGTTGCCTGCCCGTTGTGGGTAGCAAACTGCAACAATACATACACAACCATGTACTTCATGCACAATATGGATCATTATCCACGATAAACTGCATGCATGTTGCCACAGTACACATTCTCCCATATGCACAATCTTTGTAAATTATGCCGTAGATGACGCATGCAAACTTGAAAGAGATCTGCTGTGACAGTAATGAGGCACATTGTACTGCGGGGAACACATTTTCTACACAAATGGATCAAGTTTGTGTTGAGGCCATGCAGCTTTAGCCAATGTCCATGGCCAGTGCGATTGCTCTGAAGAAAATGACAGCCATGCAATGAGTTTACCTGTAATGTTGGTGAAACAATCTGCACACGACTGCCTGGGACTGTCGGTTCCTTGAATCCTCAGAAACGTGCGATGCTCAAAGTGGTCCATCTCCCGATAGCCCCTTGGTCTGAGTAGAAATGACTAACTCAAAAAGGGAGATCAGGCAAGGGAAGGAAAGGAAGGGAACAGCAGGGAGGGAGATCTGAAACAAAGGTAAACAAGCATAAGGACCTATACTGTAACAGTTACACCTGTAAAGGAAAACAACAGCCACTGTATCGTAGTTGGGATCACAGTAATGAAAATGATACTAGATCTGAGGATTGAACACGGACACATAAAAAGTAGCAGAGTTTTGCAGCTAAATGAAGGGGGTATAACGCTCTGCAGGCTGCTTCAATGCAATTAGAGCCATGCAGTTATCAAGGAAATTCCAGTGTATGAATAAGGCTCCAATAAACAGAAATTCCAATGCGCTGTAGTGCTACTCACACAAAGTCAACAATCCGTAGTTACCCCTGGGAATCAGTGAGGGTCAAGAAGGGAAATTACACATCACCCGCAAGAGCATTAAGAAGCTCATCCAACGAGGGAGGGAATTAGGTAAACACAAAGAAGCCCCACAAGAGCCAGTCATTGGCTCGTCCAACTGGGCTTTGAAATGCCTAACATAACAAGCTGCTGGGCCGGAACTCAACAGAGAGTAATGCGGAGCAATGGCACAAAACCACCCCTACCGTGACCAGAATATGCAGCACGCCACAAGAGAATCCTGGGATTAACGTCACCCGACTGGTGCCACGGAAGCGTTTACATTTGCTACAGCACAACGTTGTGACGACATCAGCGCAACATTCCTGGCATCATGGGAATAGAAAGTTAACATCAACTTACCAAGAAGGCTTGCAAAGCAGTGCTCTCCACCGGCCCTGAGGAAGCTACGTGACAGTGACATGACATACTGGCACAAGGTATTATAAACAAAAGAAATGCCAATGCTGCCTATCTAAATTCGCTGTCTTTTTTACGTCTCACCTTTGAAATGAAACATAAAGTGAGGAGACCTTAGTTTCTTGAATCAATCCTTTGTTTTGTTTTATTTTAGTTCATTAGAACTTTTTGACCATTTTTTATCAAATTTTACACATTTCAGTAAAACTTATAACAAACATTACATGTAAAACATTCTGTACAATAAATCATAAATCACACCCCTCCTATCATGCACACTTAGTATCATACCAAATCACTATCAAACATTCTCACACATACTTTCTCTCATACTATTCTTATTTACAATGTTCAGTCAATTTTATCAGAAAGCAAATTTTCACATAGCCATAGATTCTAAAATAAACATGAATCTATAATCCATAAAATTCCATTTTGTTAGTTGATTTCTTATGGCTTTGAGAACACAAGGTCTACGCGTTTCGAACTCTTCTTATTGTGGTGTTCTCATCCGGACCACACACTGTGAAAGGAGAGGGGAGACCTGCATTAGGTGTATACTCTAAACCATATTTGAAACTACTAGTTGGCTCAACAGCCACCTCAACGCATCTTACCTCCAGATTCAGAACCAAGCAAATTGTAGTTTTCTTCAGCAAATACGACGCAGGACCACCTAAATGGAATGAAATGCAAAGCTCAGCCGAGCCGTACCAATACTACTTCATTCAAAACAGCAATAATGAAAACAAAACACTACTCAGAGTTACTGTGTCGTGTTCGTGCACACTCTACCCTATAATGGAACGTGAGTATCGTAATTAAGGTAGGGCTCTGTTTTAGAAAGATCGACATCAGTTATTTTTTACATGGTGGTCTCGTTCTTACCTGAAAACTCTTTCTGTTTGGTGGGAGGAGTTAGATTTTTTAAATTATCGCTCCTGCAAAAAGTGAAGCGAAATTCGTATCAGCCGCAATGTGGAGGGGTCACTAGCATATGCGAAATGCCGTTTTTCGATGATGCTTACCCTAGTTTCGAGCAATCCTCGGTGTCACTCTGCCATTCAGTATGAGCGCGGCTTCTCACTGAAGCTTACGCAAACCCGGTTGCGGTATATCAGAATTGCAAAGTGCAGACTTCCGGGTAGCGCCATCTTGGAGTGTCTACAATCGTCCAAAGTCGATCTTTTACAGGGAGGCTAGGTAATAAATTTCGAGGAATAAATAATTTTTTCGTATTTCCCACTTACTACTTGATGAAAACTATATTAGCCTGCCTCGCACTTGAAGCTTCATCGCGTCTACCAGCGCCATATTGTAGTATGTATAGGCATTGTGTCCTACACTCGTGGTCAGAGTGATTTAGGTCATAAGATTACTTGTTGTGCTGATATGGAATCAGATTTTCATGTCAATCCATTTGTTGACACACTTCAATTTTTAAATTAGTGGTGGCGATTAAATCCAGGCCTACCACTCCTATAGGGTAACGGGTAAAAGCTGTTTTTTTTAAGAAACATAGAAAT
The DNA here is from genome assembly GCF_964261635.1 of Lissotriton helveticus. Taxonomy (NCBI): domain Eukaryota; kingdom Metazoa; phylum Chordata; class Amphibia; order Caudata; family Salamandridae; genus Lissotriton; species Lissotriton helveticus. Next base: position 177,674,356 of record NC_136067.1, read on the forward strand.
CCAAAAGGTTTCAAGTGCTATTTACAGTGGTGCATTTCATATGTGTCCATTTAGGATAACCTATACATTTCCGAAAGTTCATTCAGCCCTTCTGTCGCTGAATTAAATTTCACTATCATCTTAGCCTCTTGCCTTGACAATTTTTCCTCCAGATCTCCGCCTCTAAAGTCTTGTTCGACTTTGGCGATCACTGTCCATCGTAGATCATTCTCTGTATGATCTTTTTGCTGCCAATGATGTACCAGGGGGGCATTAGGGACCTTCCGTTTAATTCTGGATTTATGTTGCTGGATTCTTGTTTTGATTTCCTGATTGGTTTTCCCGATATAAAGTAAATCACACGGGCATTTAACTCCGTATATTACGTAACGTGATTTACAGTTGGTGAAGGCGTCATGTTTCCAGACAATTTCTTTATGTTTAAAAATGGAGCCTTCCTCAGTGGTCGCACAGCAATTGCATCCACCGCATTTATGGTGTCCTTGAATCGGTGGTAACCCAATCAAACAAAAAATGGATAGAATGGTACAAGCTTGCACACTCATTCCCAGTGACTCACAATTATGAGAAGTTGCGTATGAGCTGACTCTGGATATCATCCTCCTCCTCCTCCTCATCACTTGCATCGTGACCAAGCCCTTCATCCTCAACGGGTAGATGTTCCTGCTCCTCAGGATCCAGGATGAGTGGCACTGCCTTCTCAACTGCCATGTTGTGCAGCATGCAGCACACGATGAAGATATTACAGACCTTGGCCGGGGCATATGGGAGGGATCCGCCGGTCTTATCGAGGCACCGGAATCGGCTGTTCAGGAGGCCAAACGTCCGCTCAATCACTCGCCTGGTCTGCCCGTGTGCATTATTGTACCGCTGATCTGCTCCTGTCCTTTCGTTGCGTAGAGGTGTCATTAGCCATGGCATATTGGGATATCCCGAGTCATCTACAAAGATACATCATGTAAGTAAGTGGTTCAGGAGATGTCGTCAGAGCAAAAGATACTGAAACACAAAGGACAAACAGAGTTTACCCACCAACAAGACATGCCCGATGGTTGCGCAGCTGCAGCATTGTTCGTGGCACCCTGCTACGGCTCATAATGAATGCATCGTGTGCCGATCCTGGAAAAAGTGCACAAACATGGGAAATCAGCATGTTAGCAAGACACACTACCAGGGCATTATTGAATGATAATGTTTCCTGTTGCAGTAAGCCTGCTCCTGAGCCTGTGGTGGCACCAAAGCCACTCGTGTCCCATTAATGGACCCAATGACATGTGGCATCCCTCCCAGGGCATAGAATTCACCTTTGACATCTGTCAACTCTTCAGGAGTAGGAAATGTGATGAATTTATCAAGGTGCTCCAACATGGCTGCTAAAACATCATGCAGGACACGGCTGAACATTGTTTGGGACATCCCTACAACAACAGCAATGGTTAATTGAAATGTACCTGTAGCAAAAAAATGGAGGGCTGCCATCACCTTTAGCTTGGGGGTCAGAGCAGTAGGATACCTGTGTTGCGGTTGGAGATGTGGTTCCAGCCTGTTTGTCAAGTCCTGAATCAACTGTCGAGTGAATCTGTAACGTCGGATGCTGGCACATTCCCTCATGGTAGCCAAGTCTGGAAATGGCCTTCATAGAGGCGGTGCCCTGCAGGACATATTTTGGAAGAATGGAGAATAACTGTCAGCCAACATCAATATCAATGTACGTAGCACATGCATGACATCAGGTCACTATGGAGTCTGGCGTGTGCAATACATTAAGGACACATATGCCAGCTTGCTGGCACTCCTACAAAAGCCCAGATACACCTGTTGATTGACAAATAAACATGACATGCCCTCAAATGAGCTGCTGGGCTGGTCTGAATGAACAGCCCAAGATATCACTGGAGTGACACACGTTACCAAGCCTGCAGTGGAAGGTTGTTATCCCATCCAGACAGCTGACTGCAAGGCACACGCACAGGTCACATGGAATGTCAAATGTACATATCAAACACATTGAGATTAAGGTGTGCATGAGACAACAAAACAAAACAGCCATTGTCACGATGCAGACATGTATGCCTGGGGATAAATGATGTATGATGCCATCTGACCCAAAAGCCATGGGAATGCACATGTGGCATGGTGTGCGTAGATGTGAAACCATTCCCATCTCAACACAGACCCATGTTAGATGCACCAACACCAGATGCAGTTTACGGAACACAAACAGCAAACTCAATGTTTAACATGACACACACATGACATTGTCACATAGGGTCATGCTGAGCGTGAAATGTTAAGTGACAAAGTGCCCCGGTCCCTGCCATCATGAGACAGGTGCCCGTGGTGATGACTGTGCCATCCCAGTGTTGATGTGCATGACAACAGGTGCATAATGATACATATGGGACAAGTGTAAAGGTGATGTGTACCACATAGTGCCGCATCACACATGACATGTGTCAACAGGTCATCACACATCCATTGTGCAACAAGATCAGATGCCCTGTGCTATATCACTGCCTGCCACACCTAGGGCCTGCACATGAAAGTATGCAATGACAAGAACTTGATAAACATCCTTGTTTGAACTGAACCCCTACAACCCTGCCATGTGTGCGCCTCGTATGACTATTGTAATGGTACCATATGTGAGCGTGTGAAACGTACCGTACTCCTGCATTGGCATCAGCGTGTGAAACGCACCGTGTGAAACACACCGTACCCCTACATTCACAACAGCGTGTGAAATACACCGTACCCCTGCATTGGCATCAGCGTGTGAAACGCACCATGTGAAACGCACCGTACCCATGCATTCACTACAGCGTGTGAAACGCACCGTACCCCTACATTGACTACAGCGTGTGAAGCGCACCATACCCCTGCATTGGCATCAGCGTGTGAAACGCACCATGTGGAACGCAGCGTACCCCTACATTCCGTGAGTGTGTGCGCATCGTCTCACTATTGCAATCGTGCCATACGCGAGCGCACCGTACCGTACCCCTACTTTCCATGCGTGTGTGCGCATCGTCTCACTATTGCAATCGTGCCATAAGCGAGCGCACCGTACCCCTACTCTCCGTGTGTGTGTGCATCGTCTCACTATTGCAATGGTGCCATACGCGAGTGCACCGTACCCCTACTTTCCGTGCATGTGTGCGCATCGTCTCACTATTGCAATCGTGCCATAAGCAAGCGCGTGAAATGCACCGTGTCCGCATCCATGTGTGTGGATCTGAAAAAAAAGTTAGTGGACACCTAGGGGAAGAGTAGTAGGCCCTGAATGCATCCTGGTTGTCATGGATACTGAGATTTGAGTGTGTGCTACAGGTGCCCTGCAAAAGTCAGTTGGGCAAAAATATACAATGTTGCAAAATGATTGTGGAGCTGAAGCTCAAATTTTGAACGATGCGAATGCGTGTCAGAGCTGTATCTTGAAAGGGATTGGAGGAAACGTATGATGCAAACGAATCTGACCTATCACTCTGTACTCCTCGAACCGAAAGCCCCTCATCAGCACTGATTTGAGGCTGCATGAAGCCCTGAGAGAGCACTTGCCTGCACAACATTGGAGTGGACCACACTGCTGCTGTCTCTGCATTTTTATGGCTCGTACTATGGAGAGGGCCTCAGCATTCAGTGAGGAGGAAAGCCAGGCCCTGCTCGATGCCCTTCTACCACAGTACAGCAAACTGTATGGGAGACCAGAGGAGCAGGTGAGTGCTGACTGCACTACCTTTGAGTGTGCTCCTGTTGTGTGAATGTCACAACAGGCATTGTGTTGTGGTGGGACAGACATGCAATGTGGTTGTGAGTGAGTCCCGGGGGTGTACATGGTGGTGTACCTCATGCAGAGCATGATGTAGTTCATGTGTGTTCACTCCTCACTTGTATTTGGCTTACTGTGACCTTCACTGCATAGTCAATGACACTTTCAGCCATGCCAGACTTTGGTGGCTTTATTCTCAAATGTCCTAAGGTGGAACAGTGTTCACCCAGGAGTGACAGGTGACTGTACTCACAGATGTTTAGGACTTGAGGGGACCTGTGGTGAGATTGTCCAAATGATGTGTTTGACCTCATGGACATTAAAGTGTGTGCATGTTCCTTGTCATCTGGGTGAGTGTGTATGTGATGTGTTGCACCACTGCAGCATGGCGTATGCAGCAGCTCTGCCATCTGATGTGACTAGTAAGCAGTGCTGTGTGCCTGACTTGCAAAGCTAGCACGACACCTGTGACACCCCATTGTCAAGTGGCACAAGTGCAAAGTGAGGGTTGTCTCTGCTGTTGTCAGTGACAGGTGAGTGATCTGTGCCAGGGTGTGTCTGTCTGCTCTGCTGAGGGTTCTTAAGTGGAGTGGGATATGTGACTGCTTGGCGCATGCTGTCCCAAACCCTGCAGTTACATTTGTTGCCCAGAGTGTGCCATGATCTGTGAGTCTGTTGCACCAGTTACGCCATCTGTTGCCTTTCAATGCCATGTTGTGCATTGGGGCTTGCCCACAGGCCTAGTTCCCATGGACAATGATGCAAGTCCTGTCACCATACTATGGCCTGTTCACATTATCCATGGTGTGCAAGTTGTGTGTCTGGGACATGGAGCAGGTGTAGTGATGTTGTTTCACTTTTTCTTCCTGACATGTAACTGCCTACGAGAAGGGGGAAATATACTTGGAGATTGTCAGGGCCGTCAGGTCTGCGGGGGGCCATTGCCGGCAGCTGCGCAACATCCAGAAGAGGTGGCAAGACATCCGGTGGTGAACCCGGCGTATCGCCCGGGTCCAGCTGAAGATGGAGCCCCCACGCCGGCATGGTGGAAGCCGTCACTTCACCCCCCACATGCTCCGCATCCTGGCAGTCGTGTTTCCAGACCTCGATAGGCAGTTGCATGCAAGACAGCAGCAAGGAGGGGGTAGGTACATGGCTGTTTGTTGTGTTGTGTGCCACCTGCTTTTTGAAATGCTCTGAAGCCTGGCTACACTCCCACAGTTGGGGTGTCTGGTCAGACAGGTTATATGTGCAGTGTCTTTTCGAATCCCCATAGTTACCTGGTGCTCATTTTCATCCCTTCCCCTCCTTAACATGTGTCCCCTGGTCTGTGTGTAATCACATTTGCACATGCTCATCTAGGGTGCAAGAAAATAAGACTGCACATTGATTTCCGCATCATGTGGGAGGGTGGTCTGTGACATGTGTTGGGACCTTGCCTGTGCCATGAACTGTGCACTGTGTTTGGGCTTCATATTCGTTTGCACTGATGATGAGTCTCAACATAGGAGTGTGAGGTTACACCTGCACACCCTTGCAGCATACATGACCCATGTTGTGTTCTCAGACATGATGTACATCAGTGTGAGGTATGCATAGTGCCATGACAGTTACTCATGGTACAAGCAGCTCATTCCAGACCGACGGATCAGTGTGCCCACTACAGTCCCCTGAGACCCCCTGGCCTCCTAATCATGTGTGTCATCCAACACTGTGCCCATTGTATGTGGGTTCAGCATGGGTCTGCCTCTGTGATATTGTTCCCTGGCATAGTTTGTATTTTTCCTGTGTCTGCTACATGTGTCCACTGGCATGGATACAAGATTTGGCTTGTGCATACTCACACTGGGCAGTACATGTGTGCCTATTCACAACAATCTGTTGTTGGTTGTTTGTGAGTAATATGTATTCCCAGCCCCACGAGGTGAGCTTGGGTTACTTTTGGAATTGTTGCTGCACATTTTTTGTTACCCTGATTCTGAGGTCTTACTTCTTGAGCTGTATCAGTCACATTGACTGAGGTATGGGTGTGTTGTGTAGGAGAGGTCTACATGGGTCTGACCTGTGGATGTGAATTGGCTGATCATTGTTTCACCATGCACTGCCCCTGTGATGTTGGCCAGTGATGTTATTTGGGACTTGGCAGCCGATGTCATTTGGTTCCAGACATGATTCTGCCTCATACATTTTTGCCACATGTATGTAGTTCAGATGCAACGCTGTTTTGTCTTAGTGTGCACACTTCTGTGTTGACATTTTGCCTGGGGATAACGGTTTGTCCACAATGCAGCAATGATTTATGTCATCACAATTGCAGGCCCATTAGCTGAAGCATTGTCCTGAGTTGGGACATGTGTGCCACTTCACAGTAGATCTTATGTGCAAGCAACTGTGTCATCAAGGAATGGATGCCCATGTGAGGACTGTCATATTTCAAGTAGTGTCACGTAATTGATTGTACCTTGGCACTCACAAGACTTGTTAAAAGCTGTTCATGTTTTGAATGTGTTAATATGATGAATTGTGTAAAGGACACTTATGTGCCTGCATGATAGTTGTCTCACAAGGTAGTGCACACAAAACTACATTTCCAATTTTTTGAAAGAAGCAGGCAGCTTTTGAAAGAGGCCAGTTTTAGTGATTGATGGTGTGCCTTGATCTCCATATACATGTCCCCACAGTGGTCTTGAGGTCTTGAAACTCCTTTGTTGTCAATTGTACAAACTAATGAGTGTCAAGACATCCAGACATCTGTTGGACCATGCATATGACAAATCTGCTATGCCATTTGTTTCTAACAGTGTTTTATATTAAAGGGGGCCAGCTGTTTCAAAGAATGTGTAAATCTTTTTTGTGTGCATTTCATTGTGAGACATTTGTTATGAATGCACATACGTGTTTTCTTCACAAGATGGCGAATTACCACATTCAATACATGTCGATTGTGTAAGGTGTGGTGAGTCCCAAGATGCAAACATTTATTTACATAGATTTTTTCAACAATGTACTTACAGGGCTCTGAGTGTTGTATCACGTTGGGGAGTGAGGTGGGTTAGTTTCCCCAGAGGGGCACCACTACTCTTAATTTTTTTGTGTATTTGAGGTGGCTCTCCTGTAAACAAACAGTAGCCTCTCTGTGTAATTCTTATTAAAGTTGTGGCCTGGTGTGTTCTTTGGATCCCTGTGTCCAAGTAGCATTGTGCCTATACCAACTGGGCAGTACAAGTCTCAAATATGTGCAGGGCTATATGGTTGTTACTCATGATGCATGCCATGATTTGCAGTGTGACCTACTGATTTTGTGCTCATGTGTCAGATGTGTACAGGTGACTGTTGCATTTCTGTTTCTTCTACTTGCCCACAGCATCATCAACAGAGACCGAAGGAGACACATGCACGGACCAAGAGGAGGGACCCAGCCATAGTGCCACCATCGCTGTGGAGTCTCAGGGAGCCAGTGGCACAGAGGGGAGGGGAGTCAGCCTGCGGACCTTTTGGAAGGCGACATTTCCTACCACACAGATGGGTCCGCTTCTGACTCCCAGGACGAGGGAGAGTACGCCGCAACACCTGACAGCAGCACTGTGTCTGTCCCCACCTCCTCCAGACCCATCCCCACCCTCCCAGTTGCTTTGGTCCCTTCTGTCCATGCAGCCCCCCCATGTCTCCTTCGGCCCAGGCACCGCACCCCCTGCCCCTGTCTCCCCTGCTGCCCTCAGTACGGAGTCTGTGGACCTACTTTGCCCGATTCAGGTTGGTCAGACATCAATGCTGACAGTCCTCCATGGCCAGACTCAAATACTGACCCAGTTGTTGTGGTTCATGGAGGGCATGTCAGCTACTATGTCTCACCAACGTCGGATTCTCACGTCCATGGACTCCTCACTGACGGCAGCAATTTCCCTCCTGCAGCAGTCCCCCCCCCCCCCTCCTTCGGACCCATCCACCCCCCTCTCCGATACCTGTCCAAAGCACACGCAGGAAGGCACGATCATGCACACCAACGGACACAAGCAGCACACCCCAACAGAAGTCGAAGCGCACACCTCCTGGCACGCAAACTCAGAGGGCAGCAGGCACACCCACAGAGACTGGGGTCAGACCACAGACACGCAGCCAAAGTCACAGTCCGCAACCCGCACAGCCCTCTACCTCCACTCCCATAGTGTCCCCGGGTGCAGGGGATGGTCTTGACGAACTGGCAGCAGTGTGCAGTGCTGAGTATCTTTCTGCCTTTGGTGCTGCACAAGCCACCGAGGACGATACGTCCCACCCTGCACCCCCACAACTACCCTTCTCACTACTGTCCCTGCGGTGCCTGGTCCTGAACACGATGATGCCCCCCAAGGCTCAACAGCCCATCAGTCCATTCCTTTGCAGGCATGGGGTAGACGACCTCCGCAACGTCCCCCTACAGAACTTTGTTATGGACTGGCAATGGGCCTTATTAGAGCTTGGACTCATTTTTTAACTTCTTTTCATTTGTAGCTGAATAAAGCCTTTTATTTTGCATTCTACACTATTGCCTTTCAGGTGCTTGATGTTGGTGATGAGGGCCCTGGAGTTGGTGTCATGGTAATGTTTTGGGGTTCTGAAAGATGTTTTTTTTGATGGTCATGAGGTGGACCATGGTATCTGTGTGCCATCACAATGTCCCTGCAATTAATCATTGGTTGTGTGGGTTCCGTTTGGCTGGAGACATTGTCCAAAGGAGTGTTCCTTCCTCTGTGACACCTGAGATCTTCACTGCAGACAGTTGCACAATTTTTGTGCTGACATTTGTGCACATTTCATTTTTTGGTGACGGTTCCCTTCAGCAATGGCCATGCCTGCTCACAGATGTATACTGCTCATTTGTCTGTGCCATCCATGCTACTCACTGTACTTGTGTTTTGAGTACGTACAAATGCCTTCATGGACACATTCACCCTTTTTGCCACTATGCATGTGTGTTATCACAGCGTACCCCTATGTTGGGAATTGTTCTGCAGGGTATTTGGGCACATGACTCACAATTTTGAGCATTGTAACTAAGGGTTTTCAACCCTATTGCTTCCATGAGAGACTACATCTTGGTGGTCTGACCACCACCTGGACATTCATATCAGCCCAGGGATGTACGTGACACTGTGTGTTCCCTTTCGCTCTCTTTGTTTGGTGGGCTGGTACATCTCTATACATACACTATTGTGTCATGATGGTAGGGTGTGTATTTAGCCAGCAACCTACATGGGTTGGTATGCATGTGGAATTTGACATCACACCCACATGTGGTGTGTCACGCATTGTGTGAGAGAAATACATACTCCATGGAGTTGGACACTGCTGTAAGTCATGTATTGCTATGGCACTATCATGAAAGGTACAAGTTAGGGATGTGCAGATACACCCATGTAGTTGTGGTATGCAGATGATGATGTACTCCCCCTATATCTGAGCACTGCTGGAAGTCCTCTGCACCCACCCCTCATATGTCTGGACACTGCTCAGAGTCATATACACTAATCCCTCATATGTCTGGACAATGCTGGGAGTCATTTCCACCCACCCCCATACTGTAGGCCTATGCTGGGAGTCATATACACCCACCCCTCATATGTCTGGACACTGCTGGGAGTCATATACACCCCCCATACTGTAGGCCTATGCTGGGAGTCATGTACACCCACCCCTCATATGTCTTTACACTGCTGGGAGTCATAAATACCCACCCCTCATATGTCTGGACACTGCTGGGAGTCATATACACCCACCCCTCTTATGTCTGGACACTGCTGGGTGTCATATACACCCACCTCCATAAGGTAGGCCTATGCTGGGAGTCATATACACCCGCCCCACATATGTCTGGACAACTGCTGGGAGTCATATACACTCAACCCTCATATGTCTGGACACTGCTGGGAGTCATATACACCCACCCCATACTGTAGGCCTATGCTGGGAGTCATATACACCCACCCCTCATATGTCTGGGCACTGCTGGGAGTCATATACACCCACCCCTCATAAGTCTGGACACTGCTGGGAGTCATATACACCCACCCCTCATATGCCTGGACACTGCTGGGAGTCATATACACCCACCCCCATACCGTAGGCCTATGCTGGGAGTCATATACACCCACCCCTCATATGTCTGGACACTGCTGGGAGTCATATACACCCACCCATACTGTAGGCCTATGCTGGGAGTCATATACACCCACCCCTCATATGTCTGGACACTGCTGGGAGTCACATACACCCAACCCTCATATGTCTGGACACTGCTGGGAGTCATATACACCCACCCCCATACTGTAGGCCTATGCTGGGGGTCATATACACCCACCCCTCATATGTCTGGACACTGTTGGGAGTCATATACAACCACCCCTCATATGTCTGGACTCTGCTCGGAGTCATATAGACCCACCCCATACTGTAGGTTTATGCTGGGAGTCATATACACCCACCCCTCATATGTCTGGACACTGCTGGGAGTCATATACACCCACCCCTCATATGTCTGGACACTGCTGGGAGTCATATCCACCCACCCCCATACTGTAGGCCTATGATGGGAGTCATATACACCCACCCCTCATATGTCTGGACACTGCTGGGAGTCATATACACCCACCCCTCATATGTCTGGACACTGCTGGGAGTCATATACACCCACACCTCATATGTCTGGACACTGCTGGGAGTCATATCCACCCACCCCCATACTGTAGGCCTATGCTGGGAGTCATATACACCCACCCCTCATATGTCTGGACACTGCTGGGAGTCATATACACCCACCCCTCATATGTCTGGACACTGCTGGGAGTCATATACACCCACCCCCATACTGTAGGCCTATGCTGGGAGTCATATACACCCACCCCTCATATGCCTGGACACTGCTGGGAGTCATATACACCCACCCCTAATATATTCTGGGCACTGCTGGGAGTCATATACACCCATCCCTCATATGTCTGGACACTGCTGGGAGTCATATACACCCACCCCATACTGTAGGCCTATGCTGGGAGTCATATACACCCACCCCTCATATGTCTGGACACTGCTGGGAGTCATTTCCACCCACCCCTCAGATGTCACGCACCGTACCCCAACATTCATGGCGTGTGTGCGGCTCGTATCACTATTGCAATGGTGCCATACGCGCGCGTGTGAAACGCACTGTACCCCAACATTCATGGCGTGTGTGTGGCTCATATCACTATTGTAATGGTGACATACGCGAGCGTGTGACGCACCGTACTTCAACATTGATGGCGCATGTGCACATCATATCACTATTGTCATGGTGCCATACGCGAGCGCGTGAAACGCACCGTACCCCAACATTCATGGCATATGTGCGGCTTGTATCACTATTGCAATGGTGGTATAGGCGAGCGTGTCAGACGCACCGTACAAGTGCACTTCCGTTGTTGAGGTACGTTGTACTCACCGTCTGCGCCGTCGTCCGTTTCTGTGCACCAAGTCGTAGGCGTACAGGACTGGGATGACACGGACAATGGGGTTCATGGCGTGTATGTCGCGTACCGGGGGTGCGGTTCGGGCCGGACTCTGCTTTTACGTACGTTTTCAGCTCCCGTACAAAAAGGGTCGTACGGAGTGTTGCCGACACGAATCGTACTTGCTGGGCCGGAAACTGCTGCTTGTTTACGTACAAATGTAGCGTACTGTGTGAACCGGCTACAAATTGTATGTATTTTTTTGTCGTACGGTGTTTGGTGCGATTCGTGCGGAGATCTGCTTTGGGTTTGGATCGTACTTGATCGTACGTACGGGGACATAGAGGCTGTATGATTCGTACGGGAAAAACACTCCGTACGGCGAATCGTAGGGGATTTTAACAAATCGGAATCGGCCCCATAGTGTATTCTTAATTGTTTGTTGAAAATCATTAATCTATTTTGATCTTCTGTGTTTCTATTGGTTAATTAGAATCTTTTGTTTTTTGGTAATTGTTTTACTTGTATGCAAAACGCAAATTGAGAGAAAAGGTTTTTTTTAGGTGAGGAAAGAGATGTTGAATTAATTATATAAAAAGAAATGTATAATATACATTTACAATGTTGAATGTGTTGATAGTATTTGTTTGTAAATATTAATATTTGTGTAGTTGTTATATAATTTTTAATGTATGTTTTTATTCTTTTGATAGCTGTTTCTTATATATATTTTATGTGATATGTGTATTTATGTCATTTATTGTATATATGGTGTTGAAAGTAGTAGTTTTAAAGTATATTTGAGTTGTCGATATTTTGTAAAAAACGATAATATTGCTGTCTATATTTTTGTTCTCGATATTTTGGACATGTCCTATACTTATTTATAACCGTCGATAATTTGTATTTCGATATTTATGTATACAATATTTATGTAGTCAATATAGTTTCATTACAATAATGTGGTTTTGATATTAGTGTATTTTTATAACTAAGTATACATCGATATTTTTTATTCGAAATATTTGTATTTCGATAATGTGACTTTCGGTATTATGTCAGTGATTCAAATCAAGGGTAGTAGGTACAGGTTAAATATAAGGGGTGAAAGGGATGAGCCCTGAGGTACCCCACAGGTCAATTTCATTTTATTGGAGGAGAAGTTGGCAAGACTTGATATCTGTTACTGAGAAAGCCACTTCAACGCCAGACCCTGTATCCTGGCATTGCTGACACGGTCGATCAGGAGATCGTGATCGACCGTGTCAAATGCAGCTGACAGGTCAAGGAGTACCACGGCCTGGGAAATACCTTTGTCAGCCCCCCTTCTGAGCTCGTCCATAACTGTAAGGATAACAGAATCCGTCGAGTTTGCAGGTATGAAACCTGCTTGATGGGAGTCAAGAAAGTGATAATGTTCAATCAAGGAACTGAGGCAGTTTGCTACATGAGCTTCTAAGATTTTTCCCAAGTAGCGCAGCAATCAGATGGGATGATAGTTGTTGAGAACTAGAGGGTCTGAACTAGGTTGTTTTAGGATCAGGAAGATTTCCGCACTTTTAAATGTATTAGGGAGTATACCCAATTTAAGGGAGTTGTTCAGGAGTGTAAGAGGGGGGTACGGGCAAGTGAGAAAGGCTTCCCGCAGAATGTGAGGGGGACAGCTGTCAGTAGGGGAGCCGGAAACAACCTTTTTAAGCAGATCAAAGAATATCTGCCTTGAAATTAGAGGAATGTGATCAAGTACACATGGGTTTTTGCATCTGAGCGGCGAGAGCATAGAAGAAGTATGAGTAGGGATGCTAGCCTTAATAGTGGCAATTTTATCGATAAAGTAGGAGTTGAGAGAGTCACATAAGGATTGCGACGGGACAGGTTTCACCCTGACTCTATCAAGTTTAGCAAGCTTGTCTACTATAGAGAAAATATCTTTAGGCTTATTTGCTGAGTTTAAAATTTTCATAGAAAAGTAATCCGCCTTAGTTTGAAGAATGGCATTTTTATATTCTTTTACCTGTAATGCTCACCCGCCGAGATTAGGCAACTTGCAACTCTCACATCTCTCATATGCAGACGATATTGTACTAATGAGCCTAACAAAAGTCCGCATGACCAGGCTATTAACACAACTCTCACTTTTCATATCCGCAAATAAGCTGACTTTGAACTTCTCCAAGACCAAAACAATGTTAATATCCAACCGACGCTCAATAGATAACAATATCTGCATTGAAGGTAAAAGGCTCGAAAGGGTTTCAAGTTATAAATATCTGGGCTATTTTATTGATGATAAGTTAACTTTAAAAGCCCAGAAACATTATCTTACACAACGAGCCGGAGCCCTGATCTTTGCATTTAGCTCCCTGTTTAAACAACTAGAGGGCCCCTCCCTAAAACCAATACTAACAGTAATTGATAGTAAATCCCTTCCCATCTTATCATATGCAAGTGCAGCTATGTATGGTAAGGATGGTGCCCTGTTAAACAACTTGATTAAAAAAATCTATAAGAAAGTCTTTCAACTTCCCCGCACTGCTTCACCAGTACAAATGTGCTTATAATAATAATAATCCACATTTGTATAGCGCACATTCACCCGTTAGGGTCTCTAGGCGCTGGGGGCCGTCGGGAAGATTAAGCAAGCTATTGCCCAGAGTCGCATGGTGCTGGGCTAACCTGCCGCCGGAGCCGGGGATCGAACCCTGATCCCCAGATTCCAGCGTCAGTCGCCCTGGACGCGGCACCACACCTCTCCCACAAGAATTAGAATTAGCTTAGAATTTGGCCTTATGAATGAGTCAGTGGGAAGACTATATATGTGCATTAAAACATGGTACCGGATCAAAATGAACGCCACAGATAATAATCTAAACAAATTTCTGTGGCAAGAAGTTGAAACGCGAAGCAATTCAGAGGCAAATAAATTCCTGACCAGTGCACTGAAATTAACATGCACCGCCCAGCTATGGAGAAAATAACTTGCCATTTAATTAATTTAAACAGGCAATAAACAAAGCAGCCAAATTTCATTCACTGCTCATTGATAAGGAATTTTTTTCCCATCGCTCGCACTCTTGGGTTGTGATCAACAGTTATAAATTACTTACTCCGGCGTTTTATCTGGATTCTTCTTACTCAGTTTTTATCAAAAAAAGGTTGATGGCCCTAAGATTAGGAAAATATCCAACGTTGGCCGACGTACCAACCTGGAAATATCCGGGATTCGCTGCCTGTCGGCTCTGTGGACATATCAAAGAGGACATAATTCATATCATTTGTCATTGTACAGAGTTGAAACGGGAGCGAACGCTCCTTTTAAAGAATTGTTTTCTGATTAAGAGATTGCGTACCTGCAGGACAGCGATTATTGACTGCTTGGACTCTATGGACTCACAAATTAATTGCAAGATTGTAAAGTTCCTGCTTGCTTTTGAAAAACGTCTGAATGCAAACTGATGCCTTAAAACCGCATTGTATTTATCTGATTCTCCTTTTGCTTTGTCCCTTTTAAGTTTCATTTGAGTTTTTGGATTTTACCCCGTTGCAAATCTTAAATATTTATTTTAATTAATTTTAAATTTATACATTCATTCAGAAGTGCAAAGGAAATTTGTTATGGTTTTAATTAACTAAACAATAAAGTTATTTAAATTATTATTTAAGCTGAGTTAAGAATAAAACCTTTTTATCTGAGGAGGAGTGGCGTCTCCAATTACGTTCTGCTTGCCTTAAGGCTAGTTTATTTGATTTTAAGTTGTCAGAGAACCACCGTTGAGCGTCATGGGGCCTCATGATTTTGGTTTTCCTGATGGGAGCCATACACTGGCCGATTCAAGCCATGTCTTAATGCTTACTGCCTGATTGTGAAATGACTCATCAGCTTTCCGGCAGTGGCGTTTAGCAATGAGCAAAATTCTGCAATATATTTGTGCGCCTCCAGTTTCTCGCAGAATGATTTTCTATTCGTGGGGGTTTGGTAGGGAAAACACTGGATATAGTGAATGTAATAAAAATGATGGTCCAACCAAGTACAAGGGGAGATCAATAGCTTATAGATTTCCAAGTTAGATGTCCAGACTTGGTCTAAAATGTGCCCTTTTTTATGGGTGGCTAGATTCACATGCTGGGTGCAATTCATTCCAGAGAGAAGATCTGTCATTTCAATGGAGCTGGCACTCTCCTGAGTATCGTTGGGCCAATAATTAAAATCTCAGTTTATAAGAACTCTAGCGTGAATAATAATTAGATGGGAGATCATTTTGCATAGATGCTGGGGGAATGTAGGCATGTGGTAAGGGGGTCTACAAAATAAGGCGCAAATAAAAGCGGAGTGGGGAGATTCAAATTTCAAAACTAGGCTGTCAACTGAGGGTAGGCCAGTGATCACAGGTGAGGTAAACTGAGGTTTTTGATGAATTATGGCTGCAACCCCCTCCCCCGGCTTTACCCGAGGTCCTGTTTAGCTGAAGAATATAATAGCTATTGGGTACTGCTCGTGTAACCGTGTGAGAGATAAGGTGGGAGATTTGGTTGTAACTTTCCTACCTGAAACAGAAACCCTTGTTGTTGCCCTCCTGTGTCGATGTTTTCACATGGGGTGCAAAACACATGTAACGAACATGGGGAAATTTTTGAAGACGCTCGCATATAATGAAATGTCTGTGCAAGAAGAGCAAAAACAACAGTTGATGGACAGAATGCAGAACAATGTCATACATTCACCCCAGTATAGAGATCTGGGCCTAAATCAATCGTTTTTTTGCTCACCAAGCCACCCCAGTTCAGACATGGCCATATGCAAATCAGCCTTGACCCTGTGCCTCATGGGAACAGTCCAGCCCGAACTGCCAAGCCATGTCTTCCCTGGACCGGAATCAAGCATCCTAGAACCGGTTTCTGGCTGTCAGCCGTCATCAGCCAGGATAGCTTGACTCCAGTGGCATGGAGAGCACGGGACTCACGCCTGAGCATACCCGTCCCACTCGGGGTGACAAATGCAAAAACAACAGTTGATGGACAGAATGCAGAACAATGTCATACATTCACCCCAGTACAGAGATCTGGGCCTAAATCCGTCGTTTTTTTGCTGACCAAGCCACCCCAGTTCAGACATGGCCATATGCAAATCAGCCTTGACCCTGTGCCTCATGGGAACAATCCAGCCCGAACTGCCAAGCCATGTCTACCCTGGACCGGAATAAAGCATCCTAGGACCGGTTTCTGGCTATCAGCCATCATCAGCCAGGATAGCTTGACTCCAGTGGCGTGGAGAGCACGGGACTCACATCTGAGCAGACCCGTCCCACTCGGGATGACAAATTCAAAAACAGCAGTTGATGGACAGAATGCAGAACATTGTCATACATTCACCCCAGTACAGA
The DNA here is from genome assembly GCF_964261635.1 of Lissotriton helveticus. Classification (NCBI taxonomy): domain Eukaryota; kingdom Metazoa; phylum Chordata; class Amphibia; order Caudata; family Salamandridae; genus Lissotriton; species Lissotriton helveticus. Next base: position 177,690,966 of record NC_136067.1, read on the forward strand.
GATCTGGGCCTAAATCCATCATTTTTTTTCCTCACCAGGCCACCCCAGTTCAGACATGGCCATATGCAAATCAGCCTTGACCCTGTGCCTCATGGGAACAGTCCAGCCCGAACTGCCAAGCAATGTCTTCCCTGGACCGAAATCAAGCATCCTAGGACCGGTTTCTGGCTATCAGCCGTCATCAGCCAGGATAGCTTGACTTTAAACCCAGATCACCCCAGTTGACTGGGGGTGAGTGTTTGATTTGCTCAAACGCTCAGTCCATCATCCCCTTTTGTATCGCTTTGTTCGCCCTAAGTTGGCAGGGTATGCTCAGACGTGAGTCCCTTGCTCACTTTGCCACTGGATTCAAGATAACCTGGCTGATGAGGATTATGAATCCGAAACCGGTCCCATGATGCTTGTTGACCCCCAGTTGATTTGCTCAAACGCTCCGTCCATCATCCCCTTTTGTATCGCTTTGTGCAAGAAGAGGTGCACATCCTAAGGGGCGATATACCAGAACCATATTTAATCAGCAACATCACAGCTCAACTCACTGGTCTCTTGGCCATGACTTATCACATGTCAGAGCATCTTGAAAGAGTACCCAGTGCTCTACCATGGGCTTAGAAAGATTAAGGACATGCAAGTCACCCTTCACATCAATGAAGCAGTCAAACCGTTAGCTCAGAATCACCGCAGAGTTCCAGTGTACCTCCAGCCACAGGTAGAGGAAGAATTTAAGAACCTCCTAAAGCAAGACATCATTTAGCCCGCTGTGGGTGTCTCCAACTGTGGTCATGCTGAAGAAAAGCACATACTTAGTTTGCATCTGCGTCAGCATGTGTATGCTGAATTGAGACATCAAAAGGGACCTGCACCCAGGCTCTCACCTGAGCAACATATTAATCTGCCTAAGGGACCTATTCAAAGGCTATCACCAGCTAGAACTTGAGCCGCAGTCATGTTACATTACCACAGTCTTCACTCACCTGGGGCTGTTCCGCTATAAGCGCCTACTCTTTGGGTTGTCATCCGCAGCTGAAATATTCCAAGAGATGGTATGGAGAGTTATTAGGCCTATAAAAAACTATATAATCTACATAATATGCATTCTAGTATTTGGTCTCACAGCAAGGCATTTAGCGAGTAAAGCAATCAAATGTGAGCTGGGGAAGGGAGAACTCATCTTTTTGGGCACATCTTCTCTCGAAAGGGAATGCCGCCAGACCCAAGAAAAGTTGAAATGCTCCACAAAGTGCAGCCCCCAACGGATGTTGCAGAAGTGAGATCAATTCTCATTCTGGCAAGTCACTGGGTTCGCTACATCAAAGACTCTGCCACAGTGAACACCTCACTTCGATAACTCACCAAACAAAGGGCAGCTGTTCCTATGGACCTAGGAGTGTGACAAGGCTTTCGGGGACATTCAGCATGCCGTCACAGCTGTGGATCACCTTGGCAACTTTAATGCATCCCTATGCACTAAACTCATGGTGGACGCAAGCGAGGTGGGACTAGAGGGCCTTCTCGTCCAACACAAGCATGGACGTCTCTTGCTGAGGTGCATTGTCATGTATGCAAACAGAAGCTTGACGGTCGTAGAACGGGCATACTCTCAACCAGAGAAAGAGAGCTTAGCTGTAGTGTGGGCGTGTGAGCACTACCTCATGTTTGTCTATGGGAAGCCATTCATCATCATGATACACCACCAAGCACTGGTCACGATAAATGGCAACCAGAATGCAAAAATTCCACCGCACATTGAGAGGTGGGGGATAAGTGTGATGGACTATGACTTCAAAATTGTCCACAAATCAGGAAAGGAGCACAACCCTGCGAGCTACATATCGCGGCACCCTCTGCCACCTGCAACACAGACTTTTACCATGGCAGAAGAATATTTCAATTTTATGCTGAGACAAAACACACCAGCTCCAATCATGATGGAGGAACTGGTACAAGAAACAAGGGCTGATGTCACCCTGGAAGCAGTAAAAACACTTATGCATCTCAGGCCAGGGGCGGAAGGGGTCCACGGGAGCTCGGGCCCCCCTCACTGCTGGGGCTGCAGGGGCTGCAGGGGCTGCAGGGGCTATTGATACACCACTACATAAGAGGAAACATATCCCATTGTGTTGTATTGGAGGAGAAAGACGAAGGTGCCTTGAAGAAAACACTTTGGAAAGCTACTGCTAGTGGCTATGTAGCCAGCTGCCAGGTAAATAGTTAATTTACTTTGCTATTTACCCACCGGCTGGCTCCATGGTAGAAATCATTTATTATTTGTCTGGAAACCTTGCTAACAGTAGAAGAAGTTCACTATTTACCTCGCCACTGACTAATATGTAGAGAATCTGCACTGTTTATGCGACAGCCTTGCAAATTGCAAGTCAATTTTGCTATTTACCTGGCTGGAGTTTAAATAGCAGACTTTTGGGCACATGCTTCAAGCATTTTTCCTTTGCAAACGGCCCGTTTGTGAAAGCAAAAAATGCTTTTCAGTTGCGGCAAACCCTATTTTGCGATTCTGTTACTGAATCTCAAAATGGGTTTGCCATTCGCGATTAGAAAGGGGCATGTTTAGGGCTTCCCTTTCTAATACCGAATCGCATTGGTATGTCGGAATGTTTTGTGACCGAAATGCGGTCACAAAACATTTGCATTTTACCACCTACTTTAAGTGCAAATGCGAAGGGGTCCCCAAGGGATCCCTTCCCCTTTGTGAATGTTTGTTACAGCAGTTTTTAAGAGCAGGCAGAGGTCCAACAGACCACTGCCTACTTTAAAAAAATTAAAAGAAAACTTTTCATTTTACTTTTTGTAAAGCATCTTGTTTTCCTTTAAGTAAAACGGGCTGATTTACAACAAAAAAATAGATTGCTTTATTTCAAAGCAATCACAAACATGATAGTCTGCTGACCTCAGCAGGCCACCATGGCCGTGATTTTTGCAATTCGTAGGGGCTCGCAAATGGCGATCTACCTCATTAATATTAATGAGGGAGAGCAATTTGCGAACCCCTAGGAATCACTAGCTGAAATTCTTTGAGTTTCATACATTGTAAATTGCGATTACCTAATTGTGATTCTTGTAAAATTTGCAATTAGGTATTCGCAAATTACAATTATCATGCATGTATCCCATTATGTACTTTCTGAATGGCAGACTTACAAATAGCAAAGAAGCCTCATTTTTAACCTGGTGGCCAACTAAGTAGCAAAATTGATATATTATTTAGCCTGCAAACATGCAATTAGCAAAGAAGCATTATTATTCACCTGATAGCTCACTAAATAGGAGATATTATGCACAATTTGTCCCATAGCTTGGCAAATAGCAGAGAAACTTCACTAATTACCTGACTGATGTCTTAACAGTTAAAATTATGTATTATTATGCATAAACAGGTAGAATTGTAAACATGGAGTGAACACAATTAATATCAATCTCCTTAGGCAAATTAGTGCTAAAACTGACTTAAATGCAATTTGCAGCCAAACAGCACTAATTCATAGGTCTAAAGCTTCCAATAGCGAATAGAGAATGTTTGAATGTTTCCGAGTTAGTTTGGAAAACATGGCGCAGCATGCCTCTCGACTGTACCAACACAAAATTAATTTGAAAGAGGTGACTAATTGTAAATTTGATCATACTCTTTGCAAGACTAAGTGAAGCAGCTTATTTACTTGCTCTTACTTGCAAATTCTGCAAATCCATTGGAATGTGCACAGGTCAGACGCAGAATTACTAAAAGGCTACGTGTCAACAGCTCATTTCTGCCCTGACTTTCTTGAAACAAATCAGTGCATTCTGGAATTAGACATTCTTAATTTTTAAAAGCAAAGGGCCAAACTGTAAAAGTTATATTCCAGTGACACAGTGCCATCTGATATTTCGGTTGATTTTAGCAAAATATACACAACAGCATAGGGATCCTTAGGCAAGTCACCAACACAGTATAATTGAGAAACTTTATCTCATGACATAAGGTGGAAAAACTGTATAGGTTTGATTTACATAGGCAACTTACACATTTGATTATTCTACACTTTTGAGTAAGTTTACTACTTTTTGGGGTTCACAAACAGTGAGTGTAAAAGACTAATAAAAGAAAAAAACAGTAGCAATTCCAGCATGTTACGCAGCCAACCACTGGCACTGCAAAACCCCCCCACAGAAAAAAAAATGGAGGTATGAAGTTAAAATAAAACCCCCTAGGAAATAATGTTAAAATAAATTATGTTCTTTAAAATAGTTCAAACTATGAATAAATATAAATAAAGGATAAAACATTATAAAAATAGAACATATTTATCATTTAATTATAAAATATTTTACTAAACTGTGAATTTAAAATATGTTGTAACAGTTAATGTAGTGACAAAAACAGTTACATTTATTTTAAATAACACTGTACATCACTTGTAATCATTATTAATGGATATACATTTTTTTCTTTAGGTTGAAATTCATTATTTGAACTAAAGGAAAACAAAATTTAATATATTTCCATTAATGAAAGTTTTAACTCAAAATGAATTTAACAGTACTGTAGCATTTTTTATTTGTCTACATTTACAGTAAATATTTGAAATGAATGTATATGACTATATACAATTAAAAAAAGTGTTATATTTATTTTCAAGTTAAATAAATGTTTGCACTTTTTCCTGTACTTTACTATGCAGAGATCTGTGCACGACTGCAGTCTTCTTATGGTAAAGTATAGGGAACATTTGAAAATGTATTTAACCTGTACATAAACATTACAACTATTTTTATGTAAAATATTATTGTAAATTAATCTCACGAATCAGACTCAATAACTTTAAGAAACAGAATCTTTGTACCTAGCCAAAGGTCAGTCAATTTTATTTGTCAAATGCCTTTGTAGCTATGTTAGGCAAGTAAAAATGTAATATGACTAAATGATGGCATGGTTGGTAATGACATCATCATTTGAGTCTAATGCCCTTAAAAAGAAGTGTCAGGGATGGTGGATTAATGACTCAGCCTGCATAATCCGATTTACAAACAAGTGATTCTTAAAAGGAAACCTTTGTGCAATGCCTTTCTAGATCTGTTGGTACAGATAGGTAATCATTACTGTTAGACCTGGCCATTTCTGCAGGGTCATCCTGAACCTTTTCCCTTCTCCCTCCTGTTTCCTGAACCTGTTTTTGTTGGCTTTTAAGTCTCTGTGCACTTTACCACTGCTAACCAGTGCTAAAGTGCTTGTGTTCTCACCTCTAAACATGGTAGAATGAGCTTACACTCAATTGGCATATTTATTTCACTTGTAAGTCACTATTAAAGTGGTACTACATGTGCCCAGGGCCTGTAAATTAAATGCTACAAGTGGGCCTGCAGCATTTGCTGTTCCACCCACATAAGTAGCCCTGTAGCCCTTTAAACATGTTTCAGGCCTGCCATTGCAACAGGTGTGTGAAGTTTTAAGCTGCCATTTTGACAAGGCAATTGTTCTGGCAGAGCCCTTGTTCGTGGAAAGGGCTGTTTAGCGCTTTTTGCCTGAAGCGCCTGGAGCGCCTGAAGCGCTACTGAGCTGTGCTCTTTATTCAACTTCTGCTGTTTGTTTTGGCAGAGCCCTTGTTCGTGGAAAGGGCTGTTTAGCGCTTTTTGCCTGAAGCGCCTGGAGCGCCTGAAGCGCTACTGAGCTGTGCTCTTTGTTCTATTTAAGTGCCCGCATCATTACAGCTCGCATCTCCTGGTCGGCGGACTGTGACAACTACAGGACTTCAGGAACCACAAACCTCTTGGCCCTGGAGCACCGCCCTGACACGCCCCCCTCACCTGGCGATAATTGAGGAGGAGGAACGCGCATCGCGGGACGCGCGCGGGCGACGCCGGGCTAAGCCCGGGCAAAGGGCGGGCCCTCTGTGGCCCTCAGTGGCTGAGGTAGGCTGGGCTGGGCCCGGTTATTTTCGGTTACTTATCAGTGACATTGTTTCATATCCAGCTAACTTTGATTCGTTTGTCAGTCGGAGGAAGAACGATATACTGGTGCTTACCGGTCGACCCCTCTCACTCTACTATCGGCTAGTCATTCCTGTTCATCCAGGTCTATAATCATTATTTATTGTTTTACTTGCAATTTAGTAGCTCGGTTGCATCTTTTTTAGTCATAACTCTTCTGGTCTTAAGTTTCCTTTCGTTTATTAAACTGCTGTTGAATCCCCCAATAGAAGATGTCAAAAAAAACTACGTTCAGGAAGGGAAGTAGGAGGCACTCCTGGTGCTGAAAAGGATACAACCCGTATAAGGAATAAATCTGTAAATAATCCCCCGCTGAAGGGTCAATGTCAGCTTTTTGAGCTTTGGGACATGTCTTCTTCCAAGAAATCTAACATTGCTGTAAAAAAATCACTTGGAGCTATGGGTCAAGAGCCTCACACACAAGCCACTATAGATCTTTTGTCTTCCCCCGTGCAGCCTATATCGCCTCAACCTGCGGCAGCGGTGTCACCTTCCCGTGCTTCCCCTAAAGGGAAGGAAGTCAATAACTCCGACCCGCTGGTAGATGACAGGAAATGCTTGAGTCAACCATCTCTGCCCCAAGTGGCGGTGACGGATAGGTTGGGGGGTGATCAGTCATCTCTGTCTATTGATCTTGAACTTTGTGGCCGTTATGTGGATACAGCTAAAGCAGAGCCTCTTGACCCTATCAAGCCTTCAGGGGGCGCTACCCCTTCTGGGCTAATGTTGTATAGTAGCACCCCTTCTTTAAACGGACAGGATATGTCCGACCTGTTAGATGTCTCTGGGAGTCCGGGTCTTATCCTCTCTGGGATTTGCTGTCCTGTGGAAGCGTGTGAAAAGCCAATCTCTGAATCCATGATTGCCTTGGAACAATTGTTAGCTTCCATTTTAGCACTTTTGGGGAAATTTGTAGGCAACTCGGACTGTATTCTAGAGTCAGTTACTCAAATACTAAAGGCACTGCTACAAAAGTTGCCTGACACAAGGAACGTTCCTTCCCCTGTGATGGAACCCAGTTTGTTTAAGGGGAAAATAAATGAGCAACCAGCGGATTCTGTCAGGAAGGCTGTAACAACAGGGCCGAATTCTCATATCACATCTATCCCCTTAACTGCAGCGCCCAACTGTATCAAGAACTCAGTTCTAGTGATCGAGGAGGACAACACCTCTACTCCCGGCCCAAAAGTGGTGCAAGAATTATTCCCTATCTTTATGTCTGAAAATAAACAAGAACTTCTGGATCATAAACATGAGGTAAAGGTAAAAAATGGTAAGCTCAGAAACAAGAAAGGGAACAAAAGGAAAACAATCCGAAAATATATGAAAAAAAGGCAGCGCCGGATAATCTTTCAAAATTCTCTGGCTGCTCTGGAGAATGAAGAAAATGTCTTGGACCCAAATCCCACATCTCCTAAGGCTGAAATTGAACTGAATTTGACTATTTCCACACCACTAGAGGGCACAAATGTGTTACGTCCTCTAATGCCTTCGGAAGTTGTGTCACAAACGGGGGGTCCCCCTCCAGGTTCCCTACCACCGACTGCAACTGGAGTTTCTACTCAATACCCAAATGGGGTGCTTAACCCTTTGGCACCCCCGTTTCTGGCAGCCTTGGAGATGGGTGATCGCCCTTTTTCGGATCGTCGCTTATCATCTTTAAAAACATCAGTGGACACTCTTGTGCTAGAATTTGTACCATTGTTTGATGTTGATTTACCCTTAAATAGAGCCTGGCTTCTCAAGTGTTTTAGCGAGATTGAAAGTCTTCGCCATATCCAAACTAGGGACATTGAGTTAGTGTCCCTGTTGGGTGAAGTTAGGGTCTCAAGTATAAGGGTGAAATTTTATTCTCAAATTATTGTAAATTTGATACTGCAGCAAGCGGAGAATTTCCAACGTATAGGCATTGATATTCTCCCGTTGTATAACCTTTGTAATACAAATCCTTCTTATGGGGAGGTATGTAGTAGGGATGAGCAAAAGGGGACTTCTTTTCCCCTTACAGACCTGAAGATCTGGGTCTCTAAGGGAAAACGTTCGGTCTCGCAAGTGAGGCCTCTCCCGCTGATTCAGAATCCGTCTCTGGAGGATAATAATCAGTGGAATTGGCTCCACAGCGCCCTAGTTACTAAAACTAGGGATAATCCCAGATTGTTTTATCATCTTTAACACCTCATTAAAAATCATCTCTTGGAACGTGGCAGGGATTCACAGTAGTCCGGAGAAATTTGCGCTCCTATCCTCATTTGGAGCGAATGTGATTTGTTTACAGGAAACATGGTGTACTGGTATGTTGGTCGGCTCTAAGGATTTTTATGTCCTGGAAGTGCCTGCCGCCCCTTCTAAGAAAGGCCATGCTAGGGGGGGGATCGCTTGTTTATTATCTAACAAATTGCAATGGAGATTTTCCCACTATAGTGATCCTAGTAAACTCTTCCAGGCGATAACCATTGAAAACCTGTTTAACAACGGTATCAAATCTCCTATCGTCATTATAAATGTGTACATTCCTCCAGAAGAGCGTTTTAATGTGATATTGAAGCAGTTATTTGGTTATATTGATCAAATCAAAAATGTTTCATTGCCTCCTGAAATTTTACTTGTGGGAGATTTGAATTGTAAAATCTCTAACGCCAGCCTAAAATTATTTAGGAATAAATTCAAAGAAGAGGTGCATTTGGTACCTCAAATACTCTTTCCTGATAAACTAGTGACAAACAAAAGAGGGAAGATCTTGTTAAAAGAATTAGCGGCAGTAGATGGCCTAATATTAAATGGGAGATTTCCCTCCGACGTGCCCGCTAAATTTACACACAAATCCCCTTTTGGGTCTTCCATCTTGGACTATGCTATCGCGGATTATGGTTTGGTTCCTTTTATTCAGGATCTTAAGATCATTTCTACCTCTATGAGTGACCATAGCATAATGTGTATAACTATTTCCTTAAATCCCATGTCCACTGCACACTGGTCTCTTAATGGCAGTGATGTTGCTTTCCATACTTCCTCGGGAAGGTGTGTATGGAATCCTTCCGCCATTTATGGGTTACAGGAGTTTTTATCCGATACTCTAGTGGTTTTAAATGAGTGGAGTGGGAATGAAATAGAATATTTTGAGGAATTTATGCGAAATATTATCACCCTTGCTAAAAAATCTCCCCGATCTAGTAAAAGGGTTGTGGTCCCTAGTACTCTGTGTAACCTGAACAAGGAAATAAACAAGCTAGTCCGCCAACAATATGTAGATAGAGTCACGGAACGTGGAATTGAAATTTCCAGGCTAAAGAGAAAGAGATCGAGACTTAAGTTAAAAATTAAAAAGGCAAGTCAGGACGAGGTCTGGATTAATTTGAGGGAATCTGTTACTCAGGGTAGGATGAGAGAATTTTGGGAAATAATTGGTAAGGGATGTGGATCCAGACTAAGTCCCTCCCCTATACCTATAGCAGAAGAGGTATGGATTTCTTATATTCGTGACCTGTATGCGGGGAACGGGATCCAAGGTGACGATATCGTCCTAGATGCCACCCCTGAAGGTCTCATTAGTTACCCCACAGAAGGAGAAATTGAATTGGCAATAAAAAAGATGCGCGTCTCTGGGGCAATGGGCCCTGACGAACTCCCCATGACGGTCCTGAAACAGGATCCTGCAAGGTGGAGTAAAATTTTGTATCCCCTGTTTAGAGCCTGTTTTTTGTCCAATATGGTACCCGCCTCTTGGAGGGGAAGTATCCTGGTCCCTATTTTTAAGAAGGGAACAAGGGATAGCCCTAGCAATTACCGGTTGATTGCGCTCCTCGACTCTATCGGAAAGGTTTTTGCGAAATGTCTTTTGCAATCCCTCTCCGATTGGGTAGAGGAGCATAATATTCTACCTCTTGAACAGACGGGCTTCCGTAGGGATCACGGTACGTTGGACAATCTCACCGTTCTGCATGTGGTGACAGACAAATATGTCCAGGTGAGAGGAGGGGTTGTGTATGCGGCCTTTATTGACTTCTCCACAGCGTTCGACAAAGTTGACGCGGAACGCTGTGGAGAAAATTGGCTGCGTTTGGTCTCCCTTCCTATCTGTTGGAGTTGGTGCGGGCCCTGCATACAGAGACCTGGTGCAGGGTCCTGATGGGGGGCGAGAGGGGAATCTCTTCTGTAATTCCATCTATGAATGGCCTTAAGCAAGGTTGCTTGTTGGCGCCCCTTTTGTTCTCCCTGTACACGGCAGATTTACCTGCCGTTGTGTCAGTTAGTGAGGGCATCGCTCCGGTGGTGGGGGGGACCTCCATATCGTGTCTGATGTATGCTGACGATGTCCTCATTTGTGATCTGACCCCTAAAGGACTTGCAAATCGGTTACACGCTCTTCATGCTTTCGCTGTAGCCCATTGCATGAAAATCAACATTGCCAAAAGTAAGGTGATGTGTATAGCTGGTAAAAAGAAGTGCCGCTCGGTAGATTATGATTGGCACATTGGGGGCAATAAACTGGAGGTTGTGAAGTCCTATACTTTCCTGGGAAAAATCATCATGGCTAATCTAAGTGAGAGGCTCCATATTGAGCATTGCACGCGCAAAGCTCTATCCCATGGCAATGGTCTAAAGTCTCTATACCTGGCAACGGGGAAGCGACACTTCCAGATTTTATTGGAGGTGTATAGATCTAAAATCCCCGCAACAATATTGTATGGTATCGAACTTATAGAAGTGAAAAATTGGGCCTTTTGCCATAAGGTTGAGGGGAAACTTCTTAGAGCTCTCTCTTCTCTTAACACTGCATGCTCTCTGGCCGCCTGTAGACTTGATTTTGGTATTAGGAGCAGCTGGGTACAGGGATTATGTGCCCTGGTGAGATGGGTGGCCTGCCTTGCTAGAGCAAAAGAAGGGACAATAAGAGCTCTTATCCGTAGTGAACTACTGGGTAATTTTAATGAGTTTTCCCAACTTGTATGTAACTTTAGAAAAGCTGTAGCTCTACTAAAATTAGATGAAAACGTTTTGTTTTCATACTCTCCCCCACAGTTAAAGCTTGCGTTAAAAGTTGCCTCCTGGGACTTAAGTTTCCATTCAGACAAAACGTTTATCTGTGGTAAAAGGAAGGTAGATTTTCTTCTTGATTCATATGTGAGGAAGCAACCTCAAACCTACGCTACATGGAACCTACCGCATGGTATCCGGAGATTTTGGTTTCTTTTACGGTATGATTTAATTCCTCTAAATCTTCTGCTATCCAAGTGGTATGGTTCCTCTTCCTTGTGCAATTTATGTAAATTGAATATTCAGGACTGCATGCATGTCTTATTGATTTGTCCTGTGCTTCGTAAACTGCGCGCTAGATGGTTAAAAGTTATTTGCCTTCGCCTCGGCATTGTCACCTTAAACGGTTTTTTGCATGCACTTTATTGCCCACCTAATGAAATGTTCTGCTTCCATATTTTTAATTTTTTTAAAGGTTTTTTAGCTATTTATTAATATGTCCTGGATGATGTTCTGACCTTCCGATCTTTTGTAGTAGTGATTTGTATGTTAGCTCGGTATCTAAACCTTTGTTGATGTAATGGTATATTCTCCTTGTTTATATGTAAATCCATGTATCTTGTTTTATTTTCTTTATTTCTGTACATTTTATGTGGCCCTCTTCCGAGAGCCAAAACATAATAAATAAATTGAATTGACAAGGCAAAATAAACTTTTTGCCAGACCCAAACTTTCCCCATTTATTCATATAAGTCACCTCTAGGATAGGCCCTTGATCGCTCAGAGGGCAGTGTGCATTGTATTTAAAAGGTGGGATATGTTCTTTTAAGTTTTTCACGTCCTGGTAGTTTTTCACAACTACAAGGCCTACAATAGACTAAAATTGGAGCTACCGTATCACATTTTATAATTGTAATTTCCAAATAGTGTAACCTGTTTGTGTTACACTATGGTGAAGTTGGACTTTGAATTACATGTTAGAAAGTTGGCATTTTCCTTCCTTAACTATTTAGTGTCTGAAACCTGTCTCTGGGTCACATGACTGGGTTTAACTGACAGTTGGGTTTTGTGTATTCCTCCTGGACAATCACACATAATGGGGAGCCTAGGTGTGATTGGATGGGCCATCACTGGCAGGATGGGTGGGAGTAGCTGGGCCAATCCTGCTTATTCTTGAATAGGCTGTGGCCTGTATCCACACAAATGGCTGCATACCCCCTGTCGTTAGTCTGGAGCCAGGGACAGGAAGGCAGGTCATTTGTGCACTTCTAAAACATGCCTCTGGAAGCTTCTCCCCACTTCAAAGCCACCACTGTGCATAAATACTGGACTTCAGACACCACCACTTCAGTACACCTCTGGACATATGACTACCCTTACAGAAAGAAGGACTACAGTTCTGCTACAAGGACAGCTACTCTGCTGGACTGCTGCCTTAAAGGAACTGCTGCCCTTCTGTGCTGAGCTGCTGCCTAATGCCCTCTTGCCTGGGGAAGAAGAACTGGATGTGCAAGTTCATCTTGAACCCAAGACCCCAGAGTGACTCCAGTGGCTATCCTGCCAGCCTTCTGATATGAGCCTCAGGGATATAAAGAGGTCCCCAACCAGCACCTGGACCCAGCTGTAGCAAGTTTCTTACCCCCAAGTGGCGTCCTGCAGGTTCTGAGACCTTGCTGTGGCTCAGCAAGCTTAAATAAAGCGTTGGGGCTCTTCGCTATCATGAACAGGCGCGTTCGCACTGAGGCTGCTGCTTGTACCGAAAATCAGCACGGAACACCACCAGGCTGCCCCTGGAGCATTGACCACTATTGGGGACCACTAACGCGAAGCTCCAGCCCGACTGTCTGAAAAACGCCCTGCCTCCTCTTCGCGCCACTCAGATAGCTTCCCACGATGCTGTCCTTGCTCCTCGCAGCGCTCTCTAATGCAAACGGGACTCTTGATACAAAAACTTGAGAAGATAAAACTTCTGCGGGACTAATCGGGGACTGTGTCTGATCTGTGCTCCATCGTGGTCGGCCTAAACATTTAAATTTCACCTGGTCCAGCACGACCAAATATGCAGACTTGGTGCTTCGTACTTTTTGGAGCTATATTCACTTTAGTCTTCAAAAATTCATAGCTCCGGTTCTACTTAATTAATCTTTGTAGTTGTGTCTTGTTTTATTTATTAAACACAGCTCTATTTTTCTAGCCTGGCGTGGGATCATTTATGTGTGGTGTATTTGCTATTTTACTGTTTGAAGTGTTGCACAAATACTTTACATATTTTCTGTAGGTTAATCTTGGCTGCTCTATGTCAAGCTACCAGCTACCAGCATAAGATAATATGGGGTTTGCTTGTGCCTTACACTGACAAGATGTTGGTTGCTGCTTGACCAGGGCTCTCACCCCAGTCAACCAGTAACACAATTTCTCACAGAAATTATTTTAATCTCACAGAAAAGGTAAATACTGCACAGTTGAAATAGGAATATGGTGCCTGGGTTGTAATCTTATCTATGAATTTCCATTAAGTGTTGCACCATCTATGGGACCCTCTCCCAGCTCTGATGTCTGTTGACCTAATGTCTATGATCCCTTAAATAATGCATGGTCATCGTCATCTAAATACTAATGTGTTTGCCACTAATAGTTGCAAAGTCTAGGTTTAGTAACTACAGAATCGACCTCTGCATGTTCAGTCCCTCATTCTTCTCATAGTTAGGCTCCATTTCCAGCTCAGTGATGATGTGGCTCTTGTGGCATTGGCAAGTGTATTCTGTGAACCAGCTCCTGCGGAAGCGACTTCAATGATGCTAGACTGTGAAGGCAGCTTCACTTGCACAAAGCTGCTGGGTGGGGATTAGTACAGCAGGCCTGCATGGCGGACGACTGTATTCAGCAGGTGCAGCCTTCCTGACTGAATGCAGACAGGTGCTTGATCTAAGCAGTAGCAGCTCAAGGCCAGAACTCTGACAAGTGTTCATCTTCAGCAGTTGAGGCCTATGAGGACAAAACGGCTTCCACATCTCTGGTGACAACGGCATCCCTGGCATGGCATTACCAAAATCAGGTAGCAGGACACCGGTATTCTAGCCCATGTCATGGATGCTGGATGACACAATATTGCTCTTCAGTTGAATGTCTTGGTGCATTTTACTACAGGAATAGCTCAGGGAAACCAAGAAACCCCTCATGCTACAGGTCAACTCCTGGCTTCGCTCCTTCTGGCAGTCATGTTCTTCCAAGTGTTTTTCACACTGTGAACATGCTGGGTCTCTCCTCCTGGACAGTCTCTCCTCCTACAGGGCCAGGCACTCTTCTTCCCTCTATTAGGAGGGGGTGGACGTCAAGGTACTAGGTAGCCCATTAGCGCCTACAACAATACGTTTAAACTTCAGGTGATATCTTCTCACATCTGGGGGATGGCTGTCATGCAGACACCAGCCCTACTTACACAGCAGCTAATCGGGGACCATGCAGTGCATTCCCACCTTGGTCATGGGGAACATGGAACTTGAACAAAGTTACATGCATAACATGTGTCAAAGCAGGTCCCGCCCGATGAGAGCCTTGCCTAGTAAAGTCATCATAAGGACGAAGTATAGTAGTAGACTGCACTGTCACAGTAGAATTGGTTGATGGTCGACTCCTCTGGGTAGGGTGGTAGTATCTGAAGGTTATTGGAGAAGTATTCACCCTGATTCCAGTTCAGGTTACAGTAGGTACAGCATAACGGAGCACTGTACCCCACAAGTAAACCTCTGTTCCCAGAGCCCTTCACTAGCGACAGTGGGACTGTAAAAGAGAAAGGAGGAGTAGCATTTTTAAAGGGCATGGTTAGGAGCAGTTCTTACAGCTGGTCACTCAATAAGAATCCTGAGATGTTAGGTCCAGTCCCTTTAGCTAAAACTCCACCAGTAGGTAATTGGAAACTTTGGGTCTCCCTAATAATATTAAAGGTGAAAGAAAGAGATGGCATATTGGGGAACATTTAGACTACAAACCAAAGATAGCCACTGCCTCTTCTTCTTTTTTTCTTTTTCTTCTTCTTCTTCTTCTCAGGGAAGTATTTTCTGAAGAAGTTTAGAGAGGGAAGGATTTGGAGGTTTGAACTAATCCCAACTATAAGGTCAGCTTGTGGATAATGTCTTCTATACTATCAGAAGAATGGGCCCATAACTGAATGTCATACGAATTTGATGGAATATTCCTGGTAAACCAGAGAAAAACATAGGCGTACTAAAGAAATAGAATAAAAGATCATGATAGATATTTTATTCATTGACTTTATTATGCATATTGTGGGAAATAAGGCACTGTGAATAAAAAGAGGCTTTTTATTAGTTTCTTCCATTCTTGTGGCCTGAGAATTTATTCTTTTACAGTCCCACTTTTATACTAATTTCGAAACAGGTATTTGGATCCACTGTCTAAAGTTTCAGAACTAGTTTTGGGTCATTCTCTTTCAAATATAATTTTCTGGCTGTAGTACAGACATACAGGCACATACATCAATATTGCATTTTGCGATTCCTTAATTGCGAAAAATGAGGAATCGCAATTAAGGAATTGCAAAATGCAATGCATCAAGAAATCACCAAATAAATTGCGAATTCTTAATATTCCTTAATTGCGACTCGCAAATTGCGAGTCGCAATTAAGGAATACCTCCCAATTCATTCCTATGGGCCTGGAGGCCCATAGGAATGAATGGGAAGACATTCTCAATTTGCGATTCGCAATTTGCGAATCGCAAATTGAGAATGCGATTTCAAGGGTGCAGGGGTGGCCAAAGGATACCCTGTTGCACCCCTGAAATCAATCTGTGCACATATGTTGTGCACACACATGCCCTAAGGGCATGTGTATGCACAACATGACACTTTGAAAAATGCACAAAAGTGCATTTTTCAGTTTTTGCAAAATACCATGAGGTTCAACCTCATGGTAATTTGCTCCCCCTAATTGGGAATTCGCAATTATTTAAAATGTCATGCATTGCATTTAAGGAATCGCAAAATGCGATTCCTTACATGCAATCGCAATTTGAGAATTCGCAAATATTTGCGATTTCCTAAATTGCGAGGGCCTTGACCCTTTATGCCTTCCAAAAGAGGATTTTGCGATCGCAAACGGACGATTTTTGTGATTCGCACCGTTTGCGATCGCAAAATCCTTTGATGCATGTGCCTGATAGCTTTTATACAAGGTGACGGCTTACAAAAAGGTAGCAATTGTGCTGACACCAAGCCAATGAAGTATGAGACCTCTTCAACTGGCTGCCATCAGCCTTCCTGAAGCAATCATCAGGCACACAAAAGAATAGACCCTGCTTAGAAACGTCCTCACTTTTAGCAATAGAAACTGCTGACTTACCACTCACTTCTACTATCTACCAATTATCACTGCTCAGCAAGAACTAGACAGCAGCACTTTGCTAACAAGGACCACATATAATTTCTATGAGTGGGCCTTTCTCAATGCTCAGTCACTTCAGAGTCTGGGTCAGCACATTTCAGCCACAGGAATACAGTCAATGCACAGTCACTGTCTGAGGAAGTTGTGTCAACTTTTCATCATGTGCCATGCTAAACCAGGTGGCATCCAAAATGCAACCCACTGGCCCAGCAATCAGACTTTCACAACACATAGAATCTTACTACTACACACTTGCTACACATCCATTGCATGTACGCGTACTCGCAAAACACATAGTATGCCAGGGCAAGGGCCTGGGAATCATATAAAGCACAACATTATGCAAGTGAGGTCAATAGGCAGCAAACTTCTTTGACACAGAAAAAAGGTCTGATCCTGACTTATAATTAATATAACACATTATGCTGTCACCACTACTTCATGTCATGAACTCAGGAAATAGACAGTACATTTGAGTTATGACAGTAGGCTTTGTGCCCCCCTCCAGGTTGTGGACCTAGCATTTCCACAGACAGTGTAAGAAATTGTGTTACTGTTTGAGGGGGATGAAACCCTATTCAAGCAGCAACCACAATCCTTGTCAGGGTGAAGTCACAAGCAAACCCCAAACCCCAAATTAACCTATGCACAACCCTCAGGTAGCTTGCCATAGAGCAATCATGTGAGAACACAACACAAGAAAAATGCCACACCAATTTAGAAAAAATAGACTAAAATGTAATGAATTATTTGAATTCAAAATTACAAAAATTCAATTAGTAGAACCAGACATATATAACTTTAAAGATTTACATCAAAACAGTGCCAAAAAGCACATATCTGCACTTGTGGATATCTGGTCGTGCGAGACTGAGTGAAAATCGCAAGCTCAGGCCGACCACGAAAGAGAGTGGGCTGCATCAAGGAACCAGGTTAGTCCCACTGAAAGAGTTACCGTCAAAGTCTACCGAGTTCCATTCATTGTGGAAGGGTCTGCGAGGAGCAGGGAGAGCATCGCAGATGGTCATCGATGTAGCGTGAAGAGCAGGCTGGGCGTCACAGTTGGTTCTCCCTGTAGTACAAAGTTTCTATTGGCATCGCGGACTACCTTACTGGAACTTCAAGTTTGTGATCCCCGCAAGCTGTTGATGCTGTAGCACGAAGTGTAGATCTTGCCCTGCGGGCATCGTTGGCTGTCACTGTCGTGCAAAGGGTCGGGTTCGCCGGAACTTAGCTTTGGCGCGTGGTGCAGTTGGCAAGGTCTTGGTGTGAACGGGCTCATTCGCATTCAAGAAAAGCCCAAAGATTTCAGGGGAGATCAACTGAGGCTGCACCAAGGATCCAGAACCTGAGGGGCAGCACTTGGCGGTCAGGGAACACACGTCAGCAGAGTCATCAGGGCTCAGTTAGGTCCCGTTCCAGATCCAGGCAGCAGGTCAGCTGGGCAGTTGTAAGGAGCCTCTGGAGCTTATTATGCCCCTGTAGCTCAGAACAGGAGGTCAACTGGCTGACGCTTGTAGTCACTTCAGACTGGGATTAGGGATGCAGGTCTCATACCTCCTTCTCAGCAAGCAGGGCAGAAGACAGCAAAGCAGCATAGTAGCAGGGCAGCAGAGTGGCAGTCCTTCCGGCAGCAAAGTTGCTTTGTGTTTGGCAACAACAATAATTTATAAGAGTAGGCCAATTTCCCACAGACCACTGCCTGCCATTAAAAAATTAAA